>NC_092717.1:91093355-91702848 GCF_047496885.1 Scyliorhinus torazame
GTCAATCATGGACCCGGCGAATCCTAAACCACTTTCTATTGGACTCAATTGTGTTCCACGTGGTGCCAGTGCTAGCCCCTCCACAGTCGCTGAATCGGTCCAGTTCAGCTGTTGTGTAAGTCGACGAAACCTGCCCCTGCGTCAACACTTAGTCTCAGAAATGGAGAATCCAGCACAATGTATTTGTTCTCTTTCTGTCAATAATCATAGGATTCCTACAGTACAGAAGGAGGCCATTCGGCCCATCAAATCTATACCGACCCTCCGAAAGAGCATCCTACATAAGCCCTGTAACCACACCTAGCCTTTTTGAACGTTAAGGGTCAACTTAGCATAGTCAATCCTCCTAACCTTCACATCTTTGGACTGTGGGAGCACCCGGAGGAAACACACGCAGACACTGGGAGAACGTGCAAACTCCATATAGACAGTCACCCTGGAATTGAACTCTGGTCCCTGGTCCCGTGAGGCAGCAGTGCTAACCATAGTGCCGCCGTGCCACGCTAATTCTTCTCTAAAATGTTCTGGTAAAAGGTAATTCACCTGAAAACTCTTGTTTTTGACCCTCCAAAGACTTCCACAAAATGCATATGAAGCAATTTGAGAAACAACTTTAATCGTTTGATTCAGCATTTTAAAGTCTGCTGGTCTTTGGAAACTTCCAACCTCAACATGAAATAACCACCACACTTTTTTTCTGGTTGTGTTACCATTTACACCTCTGCTGGACCCAGTTTTTCCCGTTTCTTTTCCTGTTCCATTACCACCCTCTTTTGCCTTTTACCATTACCCATTTTGCCATATAACTGCTTCTTCCTTCCACACATCAAAGACCTTCCCTTTTGTTCTTTCTTCCCAGGCTCATGAACTTTTAAATCACTAACTTCTTCCATGCTGGCAGTACACATTTTTGAAAATTCACTCATTTAGTGTTCTTTAAATTAAGGGATCAACATGCAGTGGTGAAGACTATATCGAATGATTATATGTGGATTTCAAATGTAGTAGGCTTGATGGACTTTTTGATCTTCTATCCTGGAAAACAACCAAGAGGAAGAGACTGGATAGAGCTTGGGAGATGGGACTATCCCTAAAAAGAGAAAAATGTTTTTAAAATCTTTTATTATATTGAAAACAAGTTACAGTTTTTATAAGAATTGACACAAACCAACATGCCAATTAGCCCATAACTTCCTCAGAGTTGCAATCACTGGTGGATTTCCACTCTTGATGCACTTACAAAATTGCAAAGCCCCTATCGCGACCAACCTTCCTCACCCAAGCTGGGTGAGAAGGGAGCAGCAAAGTGCGGCTGCATCAGCACCAATTACCCACATGTATTATGTAAATAGGACTAGGAAAGAGGTTCTCCTTGGGGATTATGAGCAGCTATGAAATTAAAAAGCAGAACCACAAAGGGAATAATCTCTGGATTATACGTGAGCCACTACTCCATTCCCCCTGCAAAGGATGACTGGAAAGAGGAAGAACTTGCAGAAAGAGCTACTACAAGTATATAAAATAGAGGAAAGTGACTCTGAGCATTGGTCCCTTGGAGGATCAGATTGGAGAGTTATACTGGGAGACAAGGAAATGGCAGAGACATTGAACAAGTATTTTGTATCTGTCTTCATGGTAGAAGACACAAAAAATGACCCAAAAATAGAAGAATACACAGTGCTAAAGGGAGGTAAGAACTTAAAAAACAATCTCTATCACTGGAGAGAAAATATGAGGCAAGCTAATGGAACTAAAGGCTGATATGTCCCTTGCACCAGATGGCCTGCATACTGGGGTCTTGAAAGAAGGGTCTCAAAAGAAATTGTATACATTGGTAAAAATTCCTTAGATTCTGGAAACATCCCAATTGATTTGAAAACTGAAAATGCAACATCATTATTCAAGAAAGGTGGAAAAAGAAGTCTTTAGGTCAGTTAACCTGATGTCTGTCATTGAGAAAATGCAGGAACTCATTTAGGAAGGAGTAGTGGGACATTTTGAAAATCAGAATATGATCAAGTAGATGTTATGAAAATGGAGTTCTGTTGACAAACCTATTGTGCTCTGAGGAATCTAAGAAACAGGGTGGATGAAGGGGAACCAATAGATGCAATCGTAACAGTCTTTCCTATTTATTTGCTTTGTCCCATTTTTAAAAATTATTTTGTTTCATGGACCCATAATTGGGGTGTGGCTTTAAGCAGAAGAGCAATGTTAAACAGCCCGTTTGCCAGGACACTGTTCCCAGATTTTGTATTTTGCAGAGGAAAAACTAGACTCCTTGGCACCGATTTTAGGGACCAGCTTTGGGGGAAGTTAGTTCGATTGGTTAACTAGCAACTTGTGGGTTGGCCAGGGACAGTGTTCTACTGACACTGGTCAGTGATTTGTTCCTGCATGATGCTTTCTGAGAGAACTTGGCAAGAAGTGTTTAGACCTTGAAAGTAAATGAATGCACTCTCTCTCTCTCTGTCTCTTGCTTGCTAAAGTGAAAGAATTATTCTAGTGTTCTGAAAGTAGTGAGTGCTTGGTACACCCTTTGCTATGAGCCTGAAATGATGCTGAGTCTGCAGAGAGAGTAGACAGCATTTCCAGAGAAAAAAATCTCAAGCCTAGAAGGAAGAAGTACCAAAATGAAAGCCTGAACTTCAGAAAGACATTGACGGGAAGCCTTCCCAGTGCATCAGAGATCCTTATCCTTGTATTTCTTTTTTTTTTTTTATTTTGTTTCCACCAGTTACATTTTCTGTCTGTTTAATTATAATACTGTACATAATAAAAAGTTACTTGTGTTTTAAAGTACGCACCTGGTGACTGCAATTTATTGAGCTCAGCCAAGACCTTGAGTATTTTAAATAAAATCTAATTTCACCTATGTCGTAACTCTGGGTCAAGTTGGGCTGGAATTGACCGTGCAGTAACTCAAGGTGTTGTGATGGTGCATTTGGATTTCCAAAAGTTATTTGATAACGGACTATATAAAAGATACTGCACATGTTAAGAGCTGACGGTATTCTGGGGTGATACATTAGCATGGATAGAGGATTGTTTAACTAACAGGAAACAGAATCAGAATAAAATGGGTGATATTCAGGTTACTAATGGAGTGCCACAGGGATCAGTGCTTTGGCCTCAACTATTTACAATCTAAATTATGTGTTTGAAGGGGTAATTGCAGCAAAATCTGCTGACAATACAAAGATAATAGGAAAGTAAGCTGTGAGGAAAATACAAAGAGTCTGCAAAGGGATATATAGGTAGGTGAAGTGAGTGGGCAAAGATTTGGCAGATGGATTCCAATGTTAAAAAAAAGTGAGGTTATCCACTTTGGTGGCAAGAATTGAAAAGCAGGATATTACATAAATAGAGAGCTGTAGAGTGCTGCGGCGTCCTTGTACATGAATCACAAGTTAGCACGCAGGTACAGCAAGTAATTGCAAGCAAATGGAATGTTGGCTTTTATTGCTAAGGGGGATGAAGTATGAAAATAAGGAAATCAAGCTATAACCATACATGGCATTGCTGACACCATACCTAGAGTATTGTGTAGTGTACAGTTTTGGTCTCCTTACTTAAAAAGGGATATACTTCCATTGGAAATAGTTCAGAGAATATTCACTAAACTAAGTCTGATTCCTGAGATGAAGGGGTTGTTTCATGAGGAAAGATTGAGTCTATACATGTTGGGAGTTTAGAGGAATGAGTGGTGATCTTATTGAAACTTATAAGATTCTGAGGGAGCTTGACAGGGTTGATCATAAGAGGACGTTTCCCTTTGTGGGGAATCTAGAACTGGGGGCACAGGGATCTCCCAATTAAAACATATGAGAAGGAATTACTTCCCTTGAGGGTTGTTAAAATCTCTTCCACAGAGCTGTGGAGTCTGGGTCATTGAATAAATTCAAGACTTCATTGAACAGATTTTTGATCTACAAGGGAGTTGAGGGTTATGCAAGGCAGGCAGGAAACTGGAGATAAGGTCACAATTAGATCAGCCATGATCTTACTGAATGGCAGAACAGGCTCAATGGACATATTTCTTATGATCTAGTATTAACAAATCTACATTGGCAGTCATTTATTAACCCATTTCATTTTTAATGGACAATTAATTTTGTCACATGGTCAGACCAGGGTCTATGTGAAATGTCCAAACTCTAGGAATGCAAGAAAACGCATGCCTTAGACATTACAGAGAAGCCAATATGAACAGAAGACCATTTTCATTTGTTTCTAACATTTTTTAAATTTGATGTTAAGCTTCCAAAATAGTTTTTATGTTATATATTCCACTGGCGACTGACTCACGACCTTAGTAAAAATCTGACCTAACCTGTGATGTACTCCGAAAATATTTTCTCTCAGATTCCATTCTATTCAGGGTGTGGTTATTAGTAGACTGTAATGATGAACTTTCACAGTCTTCATTAGAAATACAAAAGGATATATTAATAAGAATTGTACAGCAGCCACATGGATGCAGCTCAGCTAGTTCCCTACATGTCTCCAGCGAAGAGAGGACGCCACCCACTGTGCTGATTACCCACTCAGTCTTTCAATGCCCTCTTTCTGGGGTTTTTCATTGACCATCTTCTGGGATCTTTTTTTGACCACCTTCTGGAGTCTTTCAGTGCCCTCCTTCTAAGGTCTTTCAGTGTCCACGTTCTGGGGTCTCCAATTGCCTCCTGAAGTCTTTGTTGCCTCCTCTTTGATGTCTTTATTGCCTCCACTGAGGTCTTCAGTTGCCTTTTCCTTGAAGTCTTCATTACTTATGGACCTTTTTGGAGAGTTGCCCTCGACATGGGGTCTTCTCCAAGTTTCCTGTATATAGCCGTTGATAGATCTTGTCCAACCCAAACCTCTGCAGCAGCCAGCGGGTGAGCAAAAGGCCTGACCAGTATATTTCTTGTGGTTGCTCCTTAAAGTGCATTGCCACGTAAAATATGTTACCATTTTAAATGCATTGCTACTTTAAAACTTGTTTTTTTACTCAACTGTCAGCTGTGTCGGTATTCTCTCTGTGTTTTTTCAGTGCATTTGGAGTGTTAGCGCAAACCTGGCTGCTCTTTTTGAACTTTTAAAACTTCTCCTTTTACTAAAGCAAAGCCCTTTCAGTGACCTCGGGAGTTATTTTTCCGGCTGTTTGGAGAGTCCATTTTCCCCCTATTTTTGTTGCTTTTACTCCAAGACCCCTGTTCCCGAGGTCAAGAGGCTGTTCTTAAACGTGTTAACTTGTCTTCTTTTATTTTGTTTAATTTGGAGTACCCAATTATATATTTTTCCAAATAAGGAGCAATTTAGCATGGCCAATCCACCTAACCTGCACATCTTTTTTGGGTTGTGGGGGTGAAACCCACGCAGACACGAGGAGAATGTGCAAACTCCATGCAGACAGTGGCCCGGGGCCTGGATTGAGCTCGGGTCCTCAGTGCCGTAAGCAGCAGTGCTACCCACTGCGCCACCGTGCCACCCTCTGTTTTCTTTTATTTGTAAAAGGTTTGAAACTTCGCTTCTTTTGATTGAAACTTATCAATACAGAAATTGCTGACATGGACCACCCAATTCAGGAGCTCTCCTCCAATTCTGCACATCAGGAGCTTATTCGTTTCCTCTCCATAATTTTCCTGCGCTTCGGGACACCTCAATACAGCTCATTTGGGGCATTTGTTTATAATTTAAAGCACTATTTAAAAAAACTTTGCAGGAACTCTTTTTTTTAACATTATTCTTGTTTAAAAAGGTAAAGCCACAGCTCATGCATCACAAGGCTATTTTCTCTTTATTTTTCTCTTTCTAAACCTTCGATTATCTCAGCCAATTCAGGATTGTTCTGCATCTGTCCCTCAGCCTCTCCAATGCACTCGGCCTTGCGGACCTCCTCACCTCCTAATCTAAGATGTAACTGGAGGTACATTTCTGCGTTTCGTTCACCCTTCTTGTAGATTCTGACCCAGGGATCTTGGGCGTCATTCTCCGACCCCCCGACGGGTCGGAGAATGGCCGTTGGCCACCGTGAATCCCGCCCCCGCCGAAGTCTCCGGTACCGGAGATTGGGAGGGGGCGGGAATAGGGCCGCGCCGGTTGGCGGGCCCCCCCGCTCAATTCTCCGGCCCGGATGGGCCGAAGTCCCGCCCAGAAATTGCCTGTCCCGCCGGCATAAATCAAACCTGGTATTTACCGGCGGGACCAGGCGGCGTGGGCGGGCTCCGGGGTCCTGGGGGGGGCGCGGGGCGATCTGACCCCGGGGGGTGCCCCCACGGTGGCCTGGCCCGCGATCGGGGCCCACCGATCCGCAGTCGGGCCTGTGCCGTGGGGGCACTCTTTCCCTTCCGCCTCCGCCACGGCCTCCACCATGGCGGAGGAGGAAGTGACTCACCCCACTGCGCATGCGTGGGAAACTGTTGGCGGCCGCTCCTGCGCATGCGCCGCATTTCCGCGCCAGCTGGCGGGGCAACAAACGCCATTTCCGCCAGCTGGCGGGGCAACAAACGCCATTTCCGCCAGCTGGCGGGGCAGAAATCCCTCCGGCGTCGGCCTAGCCCCTCAATGTTGGGGCTCGGCCCCCAAAGATGCGGAGCATTCCGCGCCGTTGGGGGAGAGTTTCGCCCTTGTGTCCTCTAAATTGGTCTATTCACCCAAAGAGTTTTCTGGTGAGTACTTTCTTTTTCAGACTTTCATTAAAGCAGGACAATCACAGGAGTTGGACCAGAGGCAGTGTCATGATGATTTTATCTTCATTGCCAAATGTAATGCTGCATTTTCACAGACTTCATTAGAAACACAAAAGGATTTATTAATAAGAAAAAATGTACAGTAGCCTCAGAGCTTCACCTCTCTCCCTACATGTCACCTGCCTAAGAGGGGACTCCACCCCCTAGGTGATTGCACACTCTCAGTCCTGATTCGTCCCCCAAACTAGGTGACCCTTACTCTACTGTGTTGCCCTTAAAGGAACAATCGCCACAAATCACCACATGGACCATTCCCCAAAACATGTGCACTCTGCGCCTCTGCAAGTGTTGGTTCCAATACATGCATTAAAAAATATTTTTTAATATAAATTTAGAGTACCCAATTCATTTTTTCCAATTAAGGGGCAATTTAGTCTGGCCAATCCACCTACCTTGGGTTGTGGGGGCGAAACCCACGCAAACACGGGGAGATCAATACATGCATATTGACTACAAACTCTGAATCCTTCCAAGGTCTAGTAAATTATTTTGTCGTGATTCAACATACTTTTCATAAGCTTTCTGTCCTTATATATAGTGACTGTGCCAGCTATGTTGATTTCTCTCTGAACTCAAAGCCATCAATTATGAAGCCACATGCTTGAGTTATTTTATGTGAACCGCCTGGTTCAATCTGTATGAGCAGATTGACATTTGTTACATGATATCTGATACTACCTTTTTCTAAAATAAATTTAGAATGCCCAATTCATTGTTTCCAATTAAGGGGCAATTTAATGTGGCCAATCCACCTACTCTGCACATCTTTGGGTTGTGGGGGTGAAACCCACGCAAACACTGGGAGAATGTGCAAACTCCACATGGACAGTGACCTAGAGCTGTGATCGAACCTGGACCGTGGCGCCATGAGGCAGCAGTGCTACCCACTGCGCCACCGTGCTGTCCATTTCATACTATCTTAAACAACTTAATGTCTAGAAAAGTTTATGGCTCTTGAAGATTGATAACTTGACTGGCTTTAGATTGCAGTCGATGGTCCTTCTTGTTCAGCAGTTTGAATATCAACAATTCACCTGTTTTTGTGACGGCGAGAGGAGAAGAGGAAGAGCAAGGGAGACGGAGAGAGAGGAGAGAAGATAAAAAGGGGAAAGAGAACCCACTCATGCTTGTGCTCTTCTCTGTAGAGAAAACAAGTGCTTACCCACACAACGGCTTAGTTGGCTTGTCACATGATCCTCAATCTCCACCTGCCCAATGACCCAAATATGGTCATGCCTTGTGGATTCCAGTTGCTTGGCTTACATGATTAGATTACTTCTGAGCACCTTTCTGAGCGAGGGTCCCATTGTCCAAATCATTGCATCTAGTGGTTTGCTTGAACACAAAGGTCAGAATGAGTGATGGGGATACGGTTCAGCTATCCTAATTGCATGCATAACAAAAAACATCAGCCATAAATTCCAGAAGACACACTAGAAAATTTCCTGTAACATGTTTTATCCACAAACATTGGTTAGCAAAATCAATATCCCATACTATGTTAATGCACTGGATGGATGGATAGTCATCATGGCCAGATCAGGTATTCACATATGAATGCTATCACATTCAGATCAACATAGATTCTTGTATAGGGCTGTCAAAATCTTGTGAATGAATAATCCCCACAGCTCCTGCAAAGCCACAGTGTAAGATATATAGAATGGTTCCATTAGATCCATTATCAACCAGTGAGACCCAGAATAGACATATTTTGATCACAGTAGTGATGAACGGCTGATTGTCACATGTTATCCGGAACCTTAATTTAATTTTGGGGACCAGAACCCCACCATTGTGGGTGCAGACAAGTTAGATCATTCTTCTCTGGTGGCACTTAAATCAAATGGATGTGAAGGAGGGATCCTCAGTTCATCTTTGTAGTACCCCAGTTACAAGGTACTGGAGCTCAGATGCTGTTTTTGCTCAAAAGCCTGTGGGTGTTCTTGCTGTTCCAGTTTACGTTTACTAATCTCACCACAAGCATCTATCTGACTCATTTCCAGCACTGCAAGAATCACATCCATTGTGGCTTGAGAATGGCGGGAAAAAAAGACTGCTGGTGACAACTATGCTCGAGGTCCACAATATTATGCACTTCAGATCCAAAATGAAGATCCCGAATGTCTGAGCGAGATCAGGTGGCACAATGGTGCAGTGGTTAGCACTACTGCCTCATGCCACCGAGGACCAGGGGCGTCATTCTCCGCCGGCGGGAGTCTCCGTTTTGCCGGCGCCCGGGGGTTTCCCGACAGCGTGGGGCTGCCCCACAATGGGAAACCCCATTGACCGGCCGGTGTTACGGAGACTCCCGCCGGCCGGTCGGGGCAGAAATGTGGCGGGGCGGGTAGGAGAATTTCGCCCCTGGTTTCGATCCCAGCCCTGGGTCACTGTCCATGTGGAGTTTTCACATTCTCCCCGTGTCTATGTGGATCTCACCCCCACAACCCAAAGAAGTGCAGCGTAGGCGAATTGGCCACGCTAAATTGCCCCTTGAATTAAAAAATTCTTTTTTTTTAAATGTCTGAGCGAGCTTGAATGGGCCCCGCCGCATCCTTTTTAAAAAATATTTTTTATTCTCCTTTTTCACATTTTCTCCCAAATTTACACCCACCAACAACAATAATCAGTAACAAATATGTCAATCCCCATATCAATAACAACGATCCCATCCTCCCACCAAACCCCAAACATTCGCCCGCATGTTCACACAAACAAATAACAAAAGAAATCAGGAATCACCCATAGTCACCATCAACACACACCGCCCCCCTCCCTTCAACCCTCCCACCCACCCCCCCAACTAATGTTCGATGTTATCCAGTTCTTGAAAGTGCATGATGAATAATGCCCATGAATTGGAGAACCCCTCCATCCTTCCCCTCAGTTCAAACTTAACCTTCTCAAGAGTCAAGAATTCCAACAAGTCCCCCCGCCACGCCAGGGCACAGGGTGGAGAGGTTGTCCTCCATCCTATCAGGATCCGTCTTCGGGTGATCAACGAGGCGAAGGCTACAACATCTGCCTCCGCACCCGTTTCCAACCCTAGCTGGTCCGACACCCCGAAAATGGCCACCCGGGGGCCCGGCTCCTGTTTCACGTGCACCACTTTAGAAATTACCCTAAAAACCTTCTTCCAGTAATCCTTTAGCTTTGGACAGGACCAAAACATATGAACGTGATTAGCACCCCACCCCCCACCCTCTCCCCGCAACGTTCACACACATTTTTCACTCCTTCAAAGAATTGGCTCATCCTCACCCTCGTGAGGTGTGCTCTGTATACCACCTTCAGCTGTATCAGCCCCAACCTCGTGCACGGGGTGGAGGCATTCACTCTCCGGAGCACCTCACACCAGAACCCCCCCTCCATATCCTCTCCCAACTCTTCCTCCCACTTTGCTTTGATCCCTTCCAGTGAAGCCTTCTCCTCTTCCAAAATAGCTCCGTAAACCGCTGACACTACCCCCTTCTCCAGTCCCCCTGTCGTCAGTACCTCCTCCAGCAATGTGGAGGCCGGCTCCACTGGGAAGCTCTGTATCTCCTTTCTGGCAAAATCTCGAACCTGCATGTATCTAAACATGTCCCCTGCTCCAGCCCATACTTCGCTTGCAGCTCCTTCAGACCTGCAAACCGACCCCGAAGAAACAAATTTTTTAGTGTCTTAATTCCCTCCTCCTCCCATTTCCGAAAATTTCCATCCCACCTCCCTGACTCAAATCTGTGGTCCCCCGAATCGGCATTTCCCTTGACCCTGCCCCCAACCCGAAGTGTTGGCGAAACTGGCTCCAAATTCTCAATGAAGCTATTATTACCAGACTCCCCGAGTACTTCCCCGGGGCTATCGGGAGCGGCGCTGTTGCTAGTGCTTTCAATCCCGACCCCCTGCACAAACTCTCCTCCATTCTGACCCACTGGGAATCAACCCCTCTGGCCCAGCTCCGCACCTTCTCAACATTCGCCACCCAGTAGTAATACATCAGGTTCGGAAGACCCCAAACCCCCTGCCTCCCTTCCCCTCTGTAGCAGCACCTTTCTAACTCTGGCCACCTTCCCTCCCCATATGAATGAAGTAATCCTTCCCTTAATCTCTCTGAAAAAAGCCTTTGGCAGGAAAATCGGCAGGCATTGAAAAATAAACAGAAATCGCGGCAGCACTTTCATTTTAAGACCATAAGACATAGGAGCGGAAGTAAGGCCATTCGTCCCATCGAGTCCCCTCCACCATTCAATCATGGCTGATTTCAACTCCATTTACCCGCTCTCTCTCCATAGCCCTTAATTCCTCGAGAAATCAAGAATTTATCAACTTCTGTCTGAAGGACACTCAACGTCCCGGCCTCCACCGCCCTCTGTGGCAATGAATTCCACAGACCCACCACTCTCTGGCTGAAGAAATTTCTCCTCATCTCAGTTCTAAAGTGACTCCCTTTTATCCTAAGGCTGTGCCCCCGGGTCCTAGTCTCCCCTGCTAATGGAAACAACTTCCCTACGTCCACCCTATCTAAGCCATTCATTATCTTGTAAGTTTCTATTAGATTTCCCCTCAACCTCCTAAACTCCAATGAATATAATCCCAGGATCCTCAGACGTTCATCGTATGTTAGGCCTACCATTCCTGGGATCATCCGTGTGAATCTCCGCTGGACCCGCTCCAGTGCCAGTATGTCCTTCCTGAGGTATGGGGCCCAAAATTGCTCACAGTATTCTAAATGTGGCCTAACTAATGCTTTATAAAGCTTCAGAAGTACATCCCTGCTTTTATATTCCAAGCCTCTTGAGATGAATGACAACATTGCATTTGCTTTCTTAATTACGGACTCAACCTGCAAGTTTACCTTTAGAGAATCCTGGACTAAGACTCCCAAGTCCCTTTGCACTTCAGCATTATGAATTTTGTCACCGTTTAGAAAATAGTCCATGCCTCTATTCTTTTTTCCAAAGTGCAAGACCTCGCACTTGCCCACGTTGAATTTCATCAGCCATTTCTTGGACCACGCTCCTAAACTGTCTAAGTCTTTCTGCAGCCTCCCCACCTCCTCCATACTACCTGCCCATCCACCTATCTTTGTATCATCGGCAAACTTAGCCAGAATGCCCCCAGTCCCATCATCTAGATCGTTAATATATAAAGAGTACAGCTGTGGCCCCAACACTGAACCCTGCGGGACACCACTTGTCACCGGTTGCCATTCCGAAAAAGAACCTTTTATCCCAACTCTCTGCCTTCTGCCTGACAGCCAATCGTCAATCCATGTTAGTACCTTGCCTCGAATACCACGGGCCCTTATTTTACTCAGCAGTCTCCCGTGAGGCACCTTATCAAAGGCCTTTTGGAAGTCAAGATAGATAACATCCATTGGCTCTCCTTGGTCTAACCTATTTGTTATCTCTTCAAAGAACTCTAACAGGTTTGTCAGGCACGACCTCCCCTTACTAAATCCATGCTGACTTGTCCTAATCTGACCCTGCACTTCCAAGAATTTAGAAATCTCATCCTTAACAATGGATTCTAGAATCTTGCCAACAACCGAGGTTAGGCTAATTGGCCTATAATTTTCCATCTTTTTCCTTGTTCCCTTCTTGAACAGGGGGGTCACAACAGCGATTTTCCAATCCTCTGGGACTTTCCCTGACTCCAGTGACTTTTGAAAGATCATAACTAACGCCTCCACTATTTCTTCAGCTATCTCCTTTAGAACTCTAGGATGTAGTCCATCTGGGCCCGGAGATTTATCAATTTTTAGACCTCTTAGTTTCTCTAGCACTTTCTCCTTTGTGATGGCTACCATATTCAACTCTGCCCCCCGACTCTCCGGAATTGTTGGGATATTACTCATGTCTTCTACTGTGAAGACTGACGCAAAGTACTTATTTAGTTCCTTAGCTATTTCCTTGTCTCCCATCACAAAATTACCAGTGTCATTTTGGAGCGGCCCAATGTCAACTTTTGCCTCCCGTTTGTTTTTAATGTATTTAAAGAAACTTTTACTATCATTCCTAATGTTACTAGCTAGCCTACCTTCATATTTGATCCTCTCTTTCCTTATTTCTCTCTTTGTTATCCTCTGTTTGTTTTTGTAGCCTTCCCAATCTTCTGACTTCCCACTACTCTTTGCCACATTATAGGCTTTCTCTTTTGCTTTGATGCATTCCCTAACTTCCTTTGTCAGCCATGGCTGCCTAATCCCCCCTCTGATAACCTTTCTTTTCTTTGGGATGAACCTCTGTACTGTGTCCTCAATTACTCCCAGAAACTCCTGCCATTGCTGTTCTACTGTCTTTCCCACTAGTCTCTGCTCCCAGTCGATTTTCGTCAGTTCCTCCCTCATGCCCCTGTAGTTACCTTTATTTAACTGTAACACCTTTACATCTGATTCGACCTTCTTTCTTTCAAATTGGAGATTGAATTCTACCATATTATGATCACTGCCTCCTAAGTGCTCCCTTACTTTAAGATCTTTAATCAAGTCTGGCTCATTACATAACACGAAGTCCAGAATGGCCTGTTCCCTCGTGGGCTCCATCACACGCTGTTCCAAAAAGCCCTCCTTTAAAGATTCAATGAATTTCCTTTCCTTGGGTCCACTGGCAGCATTATTTACCCAGTCCACCTGCATATTGAAGTCCCCCATGATCACTGTGATCTTGCCTTTCTGACATGCACTTTCTATTTCGTGGTGCATTTTGTGCCCCCGGTCCTGACCACTGTTAGGAGGCCTGTACATAACTCCCATTATGGTTTTTTTTCCTTTGTGGTTCCTCAACTCTACCCACACAGACTCCACATCATCTGACCCTATGTCATTTAGTGCTATTGATTTAATTTCATTCCTAATTAACAAGGCAACCCCGCCCCCTCTGCCCACCTCCCTGTCTTTTCGATAGGTTGTGAATCCCTGGATGTTTAAATACCAGCCCTGAACCCCCTGCAACCATGTCTCTGTGATGCCTACCACATCATACCTGCCAGTCACAATCTGGGCCACAAGCTCATCTACCTTGTTCCGTACACTGCGCGCATTTAAATAAAGCACCTTTAATTCTCTATTGACCGTCCTTTTTTGTTTTCTTAGTGTGGTGGACCTTGGTTTACTGAGCCTTTCCATACACTGTGTCATATTTTGTGGGATGGGGACTATCGTAACCTCTCCTGAGTTTTGTCTTTTCGTGCTTTTTTGTATTCCTAAGCAGCTACGCTTCCCACTGATTACTTCACCTCTTGGTTCCCTGACTTTCCCTTCCCCCCCCAATCTTTAGTTTAAAGTCCTATTGACCACCCTATTTATTCTTTTCGCCAGAACACTGGTCCCAGCTCGGTTCAGGTGGAGACCATCCCAACGGTATCCCAACTGTCCCAAAACTGATGCCAGTGTCCCATGAAAAGGAACCCCTCTTTCCCACACCACTCTTTCAGCCACGTGTTAACTTCCCTTATTCTTGCCTCGCTATGCCAATTTGCACGTGGCTCGGGCAGTAATCCGGAGATTATGACCCTTGAGGACCTGTTTTTTAATTTGAATCCTAGCTCTTTATAATCTCTAAACAGGTCCTCTTTTCTAGACTTGCCTATGTTGTTGGTACCGACATGGACCACAACAACTGGATCCTCCCCCTCCCTCTCCAGTATCCTTTCAAGCCGGTCAGAGATGACCCGCACTCTAGCACCGGGCAGGCAACATACCATGCGGGACTCTTTATCCTGCTCACAAAGGATACTATCTATCTCCCTGATAATAGAATCCCCTACAACTACAACTTGCCTAATTACTCCCTCCCCTTGAATGGCCTGCTGAACCATGGTGCCTTGGTCAGCTGACTCATCCTTCCTGCAGCCCTGTTCGCCATCCACACAGGGAGCAAGTGCCTCATACCTGTTGGACAGAGTCAAGGGCTGAGGCTCCTGAGTTCCTGACTGCTGGTTCCCTTTACCTGCCTGACTTGCAGTCACACCCTGCTGTCCCTGGCCACTGGCAGGATTTAAACTACTTACTCTGACAGGTGTGACTGCCTCCTGAAACACAGTGTCCAGGTAAGTCTCCCCCTCCCGGATGTGCCTCAGTGTTTGAAGCTCAGACTCCAGCTCATCAACTCTGAGCCGGAGCTCTTCGAGCAGCCAACACTTACTGCAGATGTGGTCGCTGCAGCTCGCAATGGGATCTGCCAGCTCCCACATCAAGCAGCTCAAGCACATCACCTGACCAGCCATCACAAACTAATTAATTAGTTTAATTTAAGTTTATGAGTTCAGCTGTGTTTTTTTTTTAAATTTGGGGCAGATTTGCTATCAACCACTCAGATCACAGCTTCCCTCTGACGTCACTTTTGGAAAAAAAACTGGAAAACAGGAAGTTACCGTTAGGTTTTTATACTCACAGAGACTGCTCCTCCTCCTCTGAACGGCTCCCGAAATTAGGCCCGAAGAAAGAGAGAGAGCAAAACAGTAGGGAAAAAGCACCTTCTCCCACTCTTCACCGAATTACCTCACTGCACCAAATTACCAAATTCTCACTCGGTTTGTATCTCTCTCACTCAGGCTGTGTCTCCTTGACCTGCGCAATGCTTACTAATGTGCGCTTTCTGTCTGTCTTTTATACAGACTTTAGGATGACTCACACTAAAACTTCAAAGTGAAGAAAACAATGTGTACCTTTGTGCCCCTTAACAGGCCTCAGGTGACTGCCAGATAACTGCCTCTCAGCAATTAGGGTGGGGGCAGCTTCAGCCAATCAGACACTAATCTACCCTGCACTTTTAACTGAAAAACAACAGAATTAGATTAACCACTTACCTTTCCTGGTTACCTCACTGCACCAAATTACCAAATTCTCACTCGGTCTGTATCTCTCTCACTCAGGCTGTGTCTCCTTGACCTGCGCAACCGACTGTACCCGACCCGCCAGTGACAGAGGGAGACCAACCAACCTTGCCAGATCAACTAGAAATGTTGTATCTGCGGAGCCCCCACCCCCGCACTCCCGGGCAATCTGCACCCCCAGGTACCTAAAGTGAGTCCCTAACCTACGGAATGGCAGCCCCCTCACCCCCGGCCGAGACACCACAAAATACTTACTCTTGTCTAGATTTAGTTTGTACCCCGAGAAAGACTCAAACACTCGAAGCAGCTGGGGCTGGTTTAGCACAGGGGACTAAACAGCTTGCTTGTAATGCAGAAGAATGCCAGCAGCGCGGGTTCAATTCCCGTACCAGCCTCCCCGAACACGCGCCGGAATGTGGCGACTAGGGGCTTTTCACAGTAACTTCATTGAAGCCTACTTGTGACAATAAGCGATTATTATTATATTTCCCCTATCGACACACCCGGTTCCGACACGTATAACAGCAAATCATCGGCATATAAGGACAGCCTATGCTCTCTCCCCTCCTGCACTATTCCTTTCCATACCCCCGAACTTCTTAATGCGATGACCAACAGCTCAATCGCGAGTGCAAACAGCAGGGGGGACATAGGACATCCGTGCCTAGTCCCACGGTGGAGAGAAAAGTATCTCGAGCTGATGTTGTTTGTGCGGACACTCGCCCTCGGCTCCTTATATAGTAGCTTTACCCAGCTCACAAATCTTGGTCCAATCCCAAACCGCTCCAGCACTGCCATCAGGTACCCCCATTCTACCCGATCAAATGCCTTCTCGGCATCCAATGCCACAACCATCTCTGTTTCCTTCCCCTCTGCCGGTGGCATAACAACGTTCAATACATTTCTAACATTTGAAAAGAGCTGCCTCCCTCTCACGAACCTTCGGGAGTTACTCCTCCAGCCTACCCGCCAATTCCTTCGCCAATACCTTTGCGTCCACATTCAGAAGCGATATGAGCCTATACGATCCACACTCCGTTGGATCCTTATCTTTTTTGTTAGCAACAGGGAAATCGATGCCTGCCCCAAAGTTTGTGGCAACATCCGCTTCCCTATCGCCTCTTCAAACATCCCCACCATCAGGGGTGCCAGCTTATCCTTGAATTATTTATAATATTCCACCGGAAACCTATCCAGCCCTGCCACCTTCCCCGACTGCATCCTCCCAATCGCATCCTTTATCTCCTGCTCCACTATCGCTCCTTCTAATGTAGCCCTGTCCCCCTCCCCTAACCTCGGGTACTCCAACCCATCTAGAAATTCCTGCATCTCACGGTCTCTCCCGGGTGGCTCTGACTTGTACAACCTCTCATAAAACTCCTCAAAAAATCTTGTTAATCAGATCCAGAGCTACCACCAACTTCCCTGTCCTGTCCCTCACCTGAACAATTTCCCTTGCCGCTGCCTCCCCCTGGAGCTGACCTGCTAACCTTATCTCCATGTTCATAAACTGCACCCCTTGCCCGCCTCAGTTGGCGCACCGCCTTCCTGGTAGATAGCCAGTCAAAGCTCGCCTGTAGTTCCTTCCTCTTTTCCAGCTTCACTGGGTCCCCATCTTGTGCATAACTCGTATCTACCTCCAACATCTCATCTATTACCCTCTGCCGCTCCAACCTCTCCTCTTTGTCTACCCTGGCCTTCAACAAAATCACCTCACCCCTCACCACCGCCATTAGAGCCTCCCAGACAACTGCCTTCGACACCTCACCCGCACAGTTGATACCTACATATTCCTTAACTACCTTTTCAATTTTGTCATGGAACACTTGGTCCCCCAAAAGTCCCACATCTAATTTCCACCCCTGCGCTACCCCCTTCTCCAGTACCATATCCACCTAATGCGGAGCATGATCTGACACTGCAATTGCCGAGTATTCCGACCCCGTAACCCCAGCCAGCAAAGCCTTCCCCACCACGAAAAGGTCGATCCGCGAGTATACCTTATGGACTGTTGAGAAAAACGAGTACTCCCGTTCTCTCGGGTGCAGAAACCTCCAAGGGTCCACCCGTCCCATTTCCACCATTAGCCCAGCCAACGCCTTCGCCATCCCCTGATGGGACCAGCGAGCACGGCCGTGACCTGTCCAACCTTGGCTTCTGCACCAAGTTCCAGTACCCCCCCCACTATCAGTTCGTGTGTGTCCAAGTCAGGGAAGGCCCCAAACACCTTCTTTGCGAATCCCACATCGTCCCAATTAGGACCGTATACACTTAACAGCGCCACTAACCTCCAGCGCCCCTGTCACAATCACACATCTACCGCCCTGATCTGCCACCACCTTCTCCATCTGGAAGCGTACTCTTTTGCTGACCATTACCGCTATCCCTCGAGCCCTTCCGTCAAACCCAGTGAAACACCTGACTAACCCAGCCCTTTTTAAATCTCACCTGGTCCTTCACCCTCAAGTGAGTCTCTTGCAGCATTGCTACATCGGCTTTCAAACTTTTAAGATGCGCAAGCACCCATGACCTCTTGACCGGGCCTCCTAATCCCCTCACATTCCACGTGACTATCCTAACTGGGGGTCTCTCATCCCTCCAGCCTTCTTATCCACCATCATCATACCACCGGGCCCTGCTCCATGAACTTGACCCGCCCCTATCCATTATTAACATCGAACCCCTTTTCCCCCCCTCCCAAATCCCCCACTACATTTCCTCTCGAAAAAACATCTCCCAGCATCAATCCCTTCTCCCTCCCTCGCAGGCCCATCGAAACATGCTAACCAGGCTCCAATGTCCGCAGCCTTCCTCTCACCTCACCTCCGTTCACTAGCCGACTTTAGTTAGCTAGCGCGGGTGGCTCCCCCGCCAAGATATACCGTCCCCTCCCACCCAGTCCCAGAGAAAGAAAAAACAAAAACAACAATCCAACCCATACAATTCACTAAAATAAGATATAACCGTCGCAACACAGAATGCCAATCAACCCAACCAATAACTTGAACTCTGTAACAATGTGAAGAGAAGTAAATTACAATACACGTCAGTAAAAAGAAAGTTATAGCATTTATTCCTTTTCCAGCTCCCCAATCACAGTCCACAGTCTCTCTTCCAGCTCCGCTCCTCACATCTGTCACAAGCCTTCTGCCCTCACGAACGCCTCAGCTGCCTCCGCTGTCTCAAAATAAAAGTCTTTGGCATCATACGTCACCCTCAGCTTCGCTGGGTATACCATACCAAATCGCACCCCCTTTTTGTACAGTGCCGCCTTCACTCGCCCGAATGCTGCTCGTCTTTTTGCCAACTCCACCGTCAGGTCCTGGTTGATCCAAACTCCAGCACCATCCCACTGCACCTCGCGCTTCTGCTTCGCCCAGCTTAACACCTTCTCCTTCATGCAGTACTTATGGAAGCAGATAATTACTGCTCTTGGCGGCTCATTCACTTTGGGCTTTGGCCTTAATGACCGATGAGCTCGGTCCAGTTCATACCGGGAGGGGTTCTCACCCTCCCCCATCAGCTCCGCCAACTTCTTAGCAAAGTACTCTGTTGGCATTGGACCCTCTGCCCCTTCGGGCAAGCCCACAATTCTCTGATTGTGCCGCTTCGAGCGGTTCTCCAAGTCCTCGAGCTTTGCTCGGAGTCTTCTGTTGACCTCCACCAACCTCCGCAGCTCGTCCCCCATCGAGGTGAACTGGTCGCTGTGCTGCGACACGGCCTCCTCCAGTTCCTTCATCTTCTCACCCTGCTCTCTCACCTCCGCCGATGTCTTTGCCACAGCTATCCTCACCGGGTCAATTGCCTCCTCCACCAATGACTTCAATGCAACCGCCGTCTCCTTCCTCAAAGCCTCCATGTGCCTCGCAAACTTCTTTTCCAGCTCCACTGCCATCACCTCGGTCATCTTCTCCGCCATAAGCCGTGCGGCCCCACCATGCGGTCCGGCATCCGCCACTTTGTCAGCATTATTGCTCTCATTCAACGGCGAGCCCGCGATTCCTCTCTTCTTCAACGCTGCTCTCCGTATCCTTTAACGGCTTATTATTTTTCCTTTTTTATTCCACCCTTCTTTCCTTCTTCAATCTTTTTTTTTCCCCTGATTTTTTTTTAATACAAGAATACACGAAAACAAAAAAAAATGTTTCCCTTTCCTTCAAAAAAAAGGGGTAAAAAAAACTTTCACCAAATTTCTTTAAAACTTCTTTCTCTTTTTTTTTGTATTCCTCCAGAAATTCCCTGGGACTGGACTTCAGTCTTCTCACCACATTCTAGGCGGGAGCCACCCGATGTGGGACATCTCACCTACATCGCGCCCTGGCTTCGGGCCTGCCGTCTCGGCCTCTGTTTAGCTCCGTCCCCGCTGCTCCGACCTCCGCGAGCGCTGAGCCCGACGCCTCAGCATCAGCCGCCCGGCACCCGCGCGGGGTTCCTCGCCGGTTTTCAAACCGGCCCCGCTTGCTACCCAGGACGGCCCGAAAGGCCGCCAATAATCGGGGGGAAAGCGAAGAATCGGGGAAACCCCCAAAAGCACAGCAAATAATGGCCACCGGCGGGAGCTCTTCTCGATGCGGCCGACCCGCTCACAAACGCCACCGGAAGTCTCCGGACCCCGCCACATCTAATTGGACCACTCATTTGCATCATTGCCTGCTGTTCAAAGTAGATGATCGAGTAATCTTCCTAATGATTGTGGTGACATGCCTATGGGCCATATCACAGTTGGATGGTGTGAGACCTCCAACCAGTAGTTGGCAGTACAGACTCACCATGGGGTCTCAAGACCAAGGTCATGCGGGCAGCACGGTGGCGCAGTGGGTTAGCACTGCATCCTCATGGCGCTGAGGTCCCAGGTTCGATCCCGGCTCTGGGTTACTGTCCGTGTGGAGTTTGCACATTCTCCCCGTGTTTGCGTGGGTTTCACCCCCACAACCCAAAGCAATAGGTGGATTGGCCACGCTAAATTGCCCCTTAATTGGAAAAAATGAATTGGGTACTCTAAATTTATTTTTTAAAAGGCCAAGGCCATGTGACCTGGGACCTGTATATAAAGAGAGGCACATCTGGCCATCTACAGCACAAGAGATAGAGAGTAATAAGACGTACAGGTAATTGGTCAGCACAAGATGTTATTCCAGAGGAGTAGCAAGACTCCATGATAATCTGCTCTGCATCAGATTGTCATCCTACCGCACGAGACACGATAAAAAAAATCTTGGTTTGGAAAGATCAAAGTGTTTGGTGAGTTCAACATAAAGTACAAGGGACCAAACGCAACAATGATGATTTGTTACTTCATAGATTATCATAGAATTTACAGTGCAGAAGGAGGCCATTCGGCCCATCGAGTCTGCACCAGCTCTTGGAAAGATCACCCTACCCAAGGTCAACACTTCCACCCTATCCCCATAACACAGTAACCCCAACTAACACTAAGGACAATTTTGGACACTAAGGGCAATTTATCATGGCCAATCCACCTAACCTGCACATCTTTGGACTGTGGGAGGAAACCGGAGCACCCGGAGGAAACCCACGCACACACTTGAGCAGGCCGATTAATCCAAGCTGTCCTGTACACTACCTCTACCTGTTTTTGTGCTCCCTTAGGAGGGTCATTATCATCCTGGTAGCGATAGGTCACAGCTCCCAATGCTTTCCCCACTCAGTCTCATCTTTTCTGAAACAGTAACTTCCTTAGGTTAGTGCCTCAACCATAGTTGTTCTTGTTGTGTTATGCTTCTTCATGTAGCATAAGCTGCTTCCTTGATGTGTACTCTGACAAAGGAAGGTTCAGACTTGGAGATAGGTTTAACACATTTATTGAACAGTTAACAATTCTCCTACTTGAGTTCGACTCTCCTGCTGATCTTACTATAGTAACTCAATCTAACTAACCAGTCTGCTCTAATCCATGCGGTGGGTGTGATGCATCCGATCTGCCCCGTCTCTCTGAGTGTCGCCTATGGAAAAGAGAAAGAGCATGTGTGCCCTGTCCTTTTATATGGTAGTGTCACCTCTGGGTGTGTCTTGATTGCCCATTGGTCGTGTCCTATCTTGCTGAACTATTGGTTGAATGCCTGTGTGTCATGATGTCTCTGGTGCTCCCTCTAGTGTTTATTCAGTCCTAGTGTATCTACGTTAACCTCATGTGTATTTACAGTGATGCATATCACCACAGTTCTCTTCCCCAACTCCCTCCTCAGTACTTCTATTTACATCTGACACTATCAATGACTAAGTTCACCCTTTTCTTATTTGTTAATGACTCCCTTCCCTCTTGCGTCTTCTAATTGTAGTTGTAATTTTGCTGCTTCCTTATTTCGCTTCTTTCACATTCCTGTGCAGCCTGCTATGACCTTTGTGTGGCTGCTAAATTTCATTAGCCCTGCTGGGTTTCCCATCAGACTTAACGCAATGAAATCTCTCAAGTGATCGTTGTTTCCTTTCCTCAGACTATTCTCTGATTTCCACCATTACATTTTTATCCCTATTTTATTTTTTTAAACTGGGCAGAACCCCGTAGAAGAATTGCCCCAAAACCTTGCTCTGCTTTGTTTTATTTTCTTGGGCGAGATTCTCCGACCCCTCGCCGGGTCGGAGAATCGCCGGGAGCTGGCGTGAATCCCGCCCCCGCCGGTTGCCGAAGTCTCCGGCACCGGAGATTCGGCGGGGGCGGGAATCACGCCGTGCCGGTTGGCGGCCCCCCCCATGCGATTCTCCGGCCCGGATGGGCCGAAGTCCCGCCGCTAAAATGCCTGTCCCGCCGGCGTAAATTAAACCACCTACCTTACCGGCGGGACAAGGGGGCGCGGGCGGGCTCCAGGGTCCTGGGGGGGCGCGGGGCGATCTGGCCCCGGGGGGTGTCCCCACGGTGGCCTGGCCCGCGATCGGGGCCCACCGATCCGCGGGCGGGCCTGTGCCGTGGGGGCACTCTTTCCCTTCCGCCTCCACCACGTCTCCACCATGGCAGAGGCGAAAGAGACTCCCTCCACTGCGCATGCGCGGGAATGCTGTCAGCGGCCGCTAACGCTCCCGCGCATGCGCCGCCCGGAGATGTCATTTCCGCGCCAGCTGGCGGGGCATCAAAGGCCAGCGGGCGGAAATTCGTCCGGCGCCGACCTAGTCCCTTAAGGTTGGGGCTCGGCCCCCAAAGATGCAGAGCCTTCCGCACCTTTGGGGCGGCGCGATGCCCGTCTGATTTACGCCGTTTTGGGCGCCAGTCGGCGGACATCGCGCCGTTTCCGGAGAATTTCGCCCCTTTTTCCCAACCTGTTCTTGTACCCAGGCTGCATGCCTCCTGGTATGGCTCATCCACTAGCCATTACTTAACCACATCCTCATATTGGTGGATCCAGTCTCATACTGGTGGATCCAGTCATATTCCCCTTTCATACTCATGTGTCCATTAAACTAGTTTACATCTCGAGGAGTTGAGTAGTGACCCAAACCCGAAGGAATTTTATTCCCACCATTTTGCCAAGTTCTACCACTGATGGCTAATTTTCACAAGGTTCCCTTGTACCAGGGACACTTAGGCCCAAGGTATCCTGTCAATTATTTAGATTGGCAATCCTAATTAGGTATTACAAGACTTTATTTTAGCATCATAGCAGAATCTATCTTTGGGACAGTATTCAAGCAATAATTAACATAATTAAAGTCCGTATTACCTAGTCCGAATCTCTAGAAAGCAGTACAGTGTAGAAGGTCTTGTTCAATTCATCTATGTTTCATTCTGTCTCTGCCCTTTCATCTATATCCCATCCCTTATGGCTTTATGGTGCATTTATATTGTTGCATCAGTTGAAACTCTTTGGCTCCACTCTGCCTAGTTTAAACTAGCTATTTTCTTACACAGCCTAGTTATTTGCCTGATGTGATTTCCCACCATCATGTTGAAGCAGCAATGAATAAGCTGTTAACAATTAAAAAGGTAAAGGCCATCTAACAGTTAATGGAGAATTGTACATGTCCTGATTAGCTGCAGTCTGCCGAGGTCCAACTGTCTAACAGCTAACAAGGTTATATAACAAGCTTTTACCAAAATTATGGCAGACGATCGTAAGAACTCCCATAGAAATTTCACCGTTATTTGTAGCTGTATCTGCCGAGCTGACCAGGAAGGAAAGATGGCTGCTGATCTTTTCACTGCTCCCAATCTCAGATCATTCTGCTGCACCAGTGTGAATTGCTTGAAAATTAGCCATCATTATATCCCGAGTATTTTTGTGCCTGATGTTTTCTGGTCTGAACTACTAGGAACTCTGTTGAGGCTGTAGATCTCGTTTCATACAGTTAGCAAAATGACTTTCATTCCAATAGCAGAGGCTAGAATCAAAGCCAGGCCCCAGCGATAAACAGCAGTGAGCAGTTCTACTGTGCATTGTAATTGCCTTTCTAATTTAAAAGAGTAATATCCTTTCACTTGCTCAACAATTATAACCTTTCATATTTTCACTATATTATTTAAACACAGGTTGTTGTACTGCATTATTTCATTGTGAGTAGAACACTGAAGGGTAGAAATTGATTTAAACTCTTTATCAGGCACAAAATAGGCACTGTGCATGGAACATGTGCCTGTTCCTGTGGGCATAAGTGACTCATTGGTTCAGGTCCCTCATTTAAATGTAATAGGTGGGCATCAGTGGCATTTTAATAGAGTGGGTGGAGTGGAAGGGGGAAACGTGCAAGGTACCCTGACCTTTAAAAGGGAATGCGTTGTCCGCTTAATTCAAATTTGAGAGGCTGATATTGCAGAGAGGTGAAAAGCTGGAAGGAAACCCAGCTAACAGAAGTTGCCTAGGAAAAAAATAGTTCGGACCAGTATTCTTATTTCCCAGTTTTACTGGTACTCTATTTTAAGGTACACAAGACCAGTTTAGACCAGTATTCTTATTTCCCCATTTTCTGCTGTTTTTTCCCTTCTGAGCTGTGAGGTGTTGATGGAGAAAGATGACAGGAGGAGGTATATACCATTGGGAGGAAATTCTTACGGCCAGCTCCCTGGCACAAGTGTTCAACGTCAGCAGGATGGGTCATTCCTCTGAGGATTTAGGAGACAAAAAGAGTATTGATCTGACGAGGGTTGCTCTCAACTCATATCTCCCGTTAATCTCTGCTTAGCCCTGTGTTGCCAGTAGTCCCTCCACTTAAAGCCTTCCGCCACCTTTGTATTCTCATCCAACTCCTCTAATCACTGCTGAACATCACTCCATCTCCACCTACCACTACTGTCACTCTCTAGCTGTTAGTTCCCTCATTATTACTGAGGAACATGATTCAATCTTGATCTGCACATCCTCAAATCATCTCACTGTGTCCACCAACATCCACCTTTCTTTGAGACTGAACCCATGTACAATGCAAGGGACACTCCAGGAGAGTGAATCTCCAGCAGTAGAGAGCATCTCAAGGGTAGGAGTAAGAGTAGGAGAATAGGATGGTCCATTAAGCAGCTCGCCAGAGGGAGAATTTGTATCCTCGCCCTGCTGCAGAAAGCCACAGTCTACACAAAAGAACCGGTCACAATACTTGAGAATTTCCTGAGTGCACTAACCTGCCTTGCTGACCTATGTGGTCTCTTCATGCAGGGCATCAAGAAGACCAATCATGGAAAGCCAACTCTCTGAACTGTGCTGTACAGCCCGGATTAATAGTACATCTGGTGACAGCTCTGTAAACAGGAGAACTCAGACTGCTGCAATCCTGGCTTGGGTCCAATATCTTTTCAGGCTTTCAGAACATAATAGGGAGGGTATTATGTTAAGCACTTTCACAAGGTCACACATCATCTGCTCTGTTCTTGCATGGAGCAGAGGAAGTGCTGAGGCGCTGTGGTGAACCACAGTGATGTAGGGGATGTAAGGTAGGACCTGCACTACAGGTGCGCCGGTAGCTCCTGCTGGCTGGTTCCGCCCACAGAGAACTGTATAAATATACATGACCTCCAGTGCCCTGCCATTTCGCCAGCTGCAGCAGGAGGCCACGCATCTGACTGTAATAAAGCCACAGTTGTACCCAACTTTAGTCTTTGTGCAATTGATCGTGCATCAATTTATTACAGTCAGATTTTCCACAGAATGGATATCCGAATTAAGCCTGATCGCCTGCAGCTGGATCCGCACTCGCCCGATGCCAGGAAAGACTTTGCTCACTGGCTAGCATGTTTTGAGTCCTACATCAATGCGGCGGACCCCGCGCCAATGGAGGCTCAGAAGATAAACGTCCTGTACTCCAGACTGAGCTCCAGCGCATTCCCGTTGATCCAAGACGCCACGAATTACACAAAAGCAATGGAACACCTTAAGGAACATTACGCGCAGAAGGCGAACACGCTCTTCGCCAGGCATATACTCGCCACCCGCTCGCAACTACCTGGTGAGTCCATCGAAGACTTCTGGCGGGCCCTAATTCCACTCGGCCGGGACTGTGACTGTCAGGCCGTTACGGCCGCCGAACACGCAAATCTCCTCATGCGCGATGCCTTCGTGACGGGGATTGCGCCGGACCGCATCCGAGAACGATTACTGGAAGGGGCCACGCTCGAACTGGCGGAGACGAAAACCTTGGCGCTCTCCATGACGGTCGCATCCCGTAACGTACAATCATACCCCTCCCGCCACGCTGCCCACCCTTCTACTCCTTCCTACCCTTCCTGGACCCCGCCAACGATCTCCTCAGCCGGGGCCCTGCCTTCCCAATACACCTGCGCCGCACGCCGATCCGCGCACCCCAGGGGTCCCCGCTGCTACTTCTGCGGTCAGCAGAAGCTCCCTCGCCAACACTGCCTGGGCCGCACTGAAGTTTGTAAAGCCTGCAGTAAAAAGGGCCACTTCGTGGCTGTATGCCAGGCCCGCGCAGTCGCTGCGATCGTGCCCGCTATCGCCCCCTCTCCCACGCCAGACGCACAATGGGAGCCGCCATCTTGTCCCCCTTCGGCCACATGCGCAGCATGGGCGCCGCCATCTTGTCCCGACCCCGGAATGGGTGCCGCCATCTTGTCCCCCACAGGGTCTCCGGACATCCCGACATCGGAACCGCACACACTCGCCACCCGAAGCATCCGATGGCTACCCGCAGCTCGCTTTGATGACGCTGGACCAATCTCGCCCGCACAACCTGGCAACCGCGCCAACGACGGTTAAAATCAACGGCCATGCGACCTCGTGCCTGCTGGACTCGGGGAGCACCGAAAGCTTCGTTCACCCATATACGGTAAGGCGCTGCTCCCTCACGGTCCACCCTGCCAATCAAAGGATCTCCCTAGCTTCCGGATCCCACTCCGTCCCGATCCGAGGCTTTTGTACAGTCACCCTCACGGTCCAGGGTGTACAATTTAGTAACTTCCGCCTCTATGTCCTTCCTAATCTCTGCGCTGCACTCCTGTTGGGCCTGGACTTCCAGTGCAACCTCCAGAGCCTCACCCTCAAATTTGGCAGGCCCTTACCCCCCTTTACCGTTTGCGGCCTCGCGACCCTCAAGGTCGATTCCCCCTCCCTTTTTGCCAATCTAACTGTGGATTGCAAGCCCGTTGCCACTAGGAGCAGATGGTACAGCACCCAGGACAAGACCTTCATCAGGTCCGAAGTCCAGCGGCTGCTTAAGGAGGGTATTATCGAGGCCAGCAACAGCCCCTGGAGAGCCCAAGTGGTAGCGTTAAAACTGGGGAGAAACACAGGATGGTCGTGGACTACAGCCAGACCATCAATCGGTACACGCAGCTCGACGCATACCCCCTCCCACGCATATCTGATATGGTCAATCAGATTGCGCAGTACCGGGTCTTCTCAGCAATTGACCTGAAATCCGCCTACCACCAGCTCCTCATCCGGAAGTCGGATAGGCCATACACTGCATTCGAGGCGGACAGTCACCTCTACCATTTCCTTAGGGTCCCTTTCGGTGTCACAAATGGGGTCTCGGTCTTCCAAAGAGAGATGGACCGAATGGTCGACCAGTACGGTTTGCGGGCCACCTTTCCGTACTTAGATAATGTCACCATCTGCGGCCATGACCAGCAGGACCATGATGCCAAACTCGATATATTCCTCCGCACTGCCACTCTTCTCAACCTGACCTACAACAAAGAGAAGTGTGTGTTCAGCACGACCCGGTTAGCCATTCTTGGCTATATAGTCCAAAACAGACTTCTCGGGCCTGACCCTGACCGCATGCGCCCCCTCATGGAACTTTCCCTCCCCATCTGCCCCAAGGCCCTCAAACGCTGCCTGGAGTTCTTTTCCTACTACGCTCTGTGGGTCCCAAACTATGCGGATAAGGCCCGCCCACTCATTCAGTCCACCCAATTCCCCCTCGCGGCCGAGACACAACACGCTTTCGCCCGCATCAGAGCAGACATCGCCAAGGCGGGAATGCGCGCAGTGGACGGGTCACTGCCTTTCCAAGTAGAAAGCGACGCTTCAGACGTCGCCCTTGCCGCCACTCTAAACCAGGCAGGCAGACCCATGGCATTCTTTTCCCGCACCCTTCATGCCTCTGAAACTCGACACTCATCCGTCGAAAAGGAGGCCCAAGCTATCGTTGAAGCTGTGCGGCATTGGAAGCATTACCTGGCAGGTAAGAGATTCACTCTCCTTACGGACCAACGGTCGGTAGCCTTCATGTTCAGTAACACACAGCGGGGCAAGATCAAAAATAATAAAATCTTGCGGTGGAGAATTGAGCTCTCCACCTATAATTACGAGATCTTGTATCGCACCGGTAAACTCAACGAGCCCCCAGACGCCCTCACCCGAGGAACATGTGCCCGCGCACAAGTGGACCAACTCCGGGCCCTACACGACAGCCTTTGTCACCCAGGGGTCACCCGATTGTACCATCCGGTCAAAGCTCGCAATCTGCCCTACTCCGTCGAGGAAGTAAGGACAGTCACCAGGGACTGTGCGGAGTGCAAGCCGCACTTCTACCGGCCGGACCGTGCGCGCCTGGTGAAGGCTTCCCGCCCCTTTGTACGCCTCAGCGTGGATTTCAAAGGGCCCCTCCCCTCCACCGACCGTAATACGTACATTCTCAGTGTGGTCGATGAGTACTCCAGATTCCCCTTCGCCATCCCATGCCCCGATATGATGTCTGCCACCGTCATCAAGGCCCTCAGCACCATCTTCGCTCTGTTTGGTTTCCCTGCCTACATACACAGTGACAGGGGATCCTCATTCATGAGCGATGAGCTGCGTCAGTTCCTGCTCAGCAGGGGTATAGCCTCCAGCAGGACGACCAGCTACAACCCCCGGGGAAACGGGCAAGTCGAACGGGAGAATGGGACGGTTTGGAGGGCCGTCCAGCTGGCCCTACGGTCCAGGAACCTCCCAGCCTCTCGCTGGCAGTGTCATAATATACATCAGTACATTATGGTCCATCATGCACACACTGATGGACATGCAGTAGGACCAACCAGCATACATAACACCGCAGCCAATCACCAGTGAGAGCACAAGCACTATAAAGACAGGGGACAGGAGAGTTCCCGCTCATTCGAGCAGCAGCCAGCTCAGAGCACAGAGCTCACAGCCTACATCACAGACATTCACCATGTGCTGAGTGCCTCACCATAGCTAGTGATAGGAGAGGGTCCACAGTTAAGTTGGTATTGCTTATACCCACATTTACAGTATGTTAGCATAGTTGAACAGTTAATAAAATAGCGTTACAACACTTCCAGCATTGTTGGCTTGTTTGTGAACCAGAACACCCAACACGACAGGCAGGAGGTCCTCCCTGACACACTACACTCCATCCGGTCACTATTGTGCACTGCCACTAATAACATACCCCATGAACGTGTTTTTACCTTCGCCTGGAAGTCCACATCTGGGGTGTCGCTCCCGAATTGGCTCGCTGCTCCAGGACCGGTCCTTCTCCGTAGGCACGTCTGACTCCACAAGACAGACCCCTTGGTGGACAGGGTTCACCTGCTCCACGCCAACCCTGAATATGCCTACGTTGAGTTCCCCGACGGCCGCCAAGATACTGTCTCACTCAGGGACCTGGCACCGTCAGGTTCCACCCCAACACACCCCACCACCCATGCGCCCCCCCCTCCCACCGCGCCACCAATATTGACCCCACCAGAGCCCACCCCCCCCCCCTCCCCTTTTCCGCAAAAGAGGATGAAGAGGACTTTGGCATGCTCCCAGTGTTCCCCGATGACTGGCCAGCATCAGCACCGCCATCGGTGCCACCGCCAGCACCGACTTCGCCGCCACTGTTACGCCGCTCCCAACGAAGCACCAAAGCACCGGACCGGCTGAACCTTTGATGGACTCCGGACCGTCAACATGGACTTTTCTTTCCCTACCACTGTACATAATTGCACTAATTGTATATAGTTTCACGTCACCCCCGCCGGACTCATTTTTAACAGGGGGTGAATGTGGTGAACCATTGTAATAGGAGATGTATGGTAGGACCTGCACTGCAGAGGTTCACCGGTCGCTCCTGCCGGCTGGCTCCGCCCACGGAGAACTGTAAAAATATGCATGACCTCCAGTGCCCTGCCATTTCGCCAGCTGCAGCAGGAGGCCACGCATCTGACTGTAATAAAGCCACAGTTGTACCCAACTTTAGTCTTTGTGCAATTGATCGTGCATCAGGCACAAACCTTAACAGTGACTTTGGTTCCATTGGAGCAGTTCATGGTGTCCTCGCTCTGGATGACAGAACACCTACTCTTCTGCAAGCCTTTCAGCCAGTGCTCTTATTGACAACCCATTGTAACAGATTGCCCGAGCAATGGCAGGACCCAGCAGGTTGCAGCCAGGGCAGAGCTCTTCCAGGTCACCTACTATGGTCATCTCAAGTGCACTCGGTCGACATTCAACAGCCTCCCTCCTTCCATCGTCTAGCCATGGGGAAACAGCTTCCGAGAAGCATGAGAACAGGTAAAACAGCACAGAAGACGGGCTGAAGCACTTATCACAAGGGTGACTTTAACACTCCACATCTATGCTTGAATATTAAGTGTCAGTTGATTAGAGGAAACCCCTTGCCCTCAGCAGCCAGTCCGCCACCCAATGATCTGGGTGGAACACTGGGTAATAAGAACTGGCACGATATTAAAGCAGAATCACAGAATAATACAGTGCAGAAGAGGCCCTTCGGCCCATCGAGGCTGCACTGGCTCACTGCGATGAATTGCAGGATGTCGGGTACAGACCTGTGTGTCCCATTGCTTGTGATTTCAAATAAAAAATAATGAGTAGACAATCCTTCCTTTTGCAATAATGAGTACACAATGATACACGTATGCAGCCTATGATGTCCTGGACCTGTGAAAATCCAGAAATGGAGGAAAATCCCACCACTCTTTCCCTCTGCTTCCAGCATCAAGCGGGAAAGTAGTTATTTTTGGCGCCTTACAAATTGTGAATTTATCACCAACTGACTGATGCTCCGCACATCATCTTTGGAAGAAGCTTGAGACATGGAAATTTGGAACCACAGTGACCTCTGCTGCCAAAGGCACAGCTCTGCATGTGCTGATACTGGGCTCCACAACTCCCCCACATCAGGCAAGTCACTACAAATGTAAATTTGTCCCCAGCAGAAGGTAGAGAGCAGGAGGTTATTGTGGCATTGGATGCTGAGAAGACGTTTGATAGGGTAGAATGGGGGTAATTCTTTGCGGTGTTGGAACGGTTTGGGATAGGGCCTAAATTCATAGCATGGGTCCGGTTGCTATACAAGGCACCTAAGACCAGTGTCGTACAAATGTCAGTTCCAAATATTTTCAGTTACACAGGACAATTTATCCCCCTCACCCCTCCTGTTTGCATTGCCAATTGAGCCTTTGGCTATTGCCCTGAGGGCCTCCGATAAGCGGAAAGGGATGAGGGGTGGGGGTGGAATACAGATGTCCTTGTATGGCGATAATCTTCTTCTGTATGTGATGGATCCAATCCCCACAATGTGTGATATTATGGCTGTTGAAGCGTTTTGGGGCTTTTTCGGGTATAAATTGAATTGGGTGAAATGTGAGTGTTTTCTGGTCACTCCATAGGGGAGAGGAGGAAATCTGGGAGAATTACCGTTCCATTTAACAGGTTCCTATTTTAGGTATCTGGGGGTGCAAGTGGCTTGGGATTGGGCCCACCTTCGGAAGTTGAACTTCACGAGTTTGGAGAGCAGGGTTAAGGCAGACTTCCAGAGGTGGGATAGCCTCCCTCTGTCTCTGGCGGGCAGAATACAGTCAGTGAAAATGAATCTGTTGCCGCAGTTCCTGATTCTGTTCCAGTGTTTGCCAGTCTTTCTGCCGAAATCCATTTTTGGGGAGGTGTGGAGAAATTAGATTTGTCTTTTATTTGGGCGGGTAAAGTGGCTAGGATTCGGAAGAGGTCCTCCAGAGGGACCGGCCATCAGGGGGCTTGGTGCTGTCATTATTATCGGGCGGCAAATGCGGAGAAGGTGCTGGCATGGTGAGGGGACCCGGACGCTGTGTGGGTGTGGACGGAGTCGGGGTCATGTAGGGCATCAGGGGTAAGGGCGTTGTGATGGCCTCGCTGTCGTTTTCTGGGGAAATACTCAGCGAACCCCAGGGCGATCTCCACATTGAAGATATGGAAACAGTTTTGGCAAAACTTCAAATTGGGCGCAGTATCGAAGCTGGCACCGATTTGTGCGAACCATTTGTTTGAGCCGCGAAGCTGGATGCCAGATTTATGGGCTGAGAGAAGGGGGTGGAAGGGGTGATGGACTTGTTTTTAGAATGGCGATTTGCAAATATGGAGTAGTTGTCGGAGAAATTTGGGCTTTCACAGGTGGATGGTTTTAGGTACCAGCAGGTTCGCAATTTTGCAAAAAAGGGCTTTCCGACATTCCCTGTGGTGCCGCCTTCCTAGTTGTTGGAGAGGGTTTTGTCTCTGGCAGGGACGGAGGAGAGGAATACGTCAGAGATTTATGGTAGGATTATGGTGGAAAAGGCAGTATCTGTGGAGGGTTGAATGCTAAATGGGAGGTAGAGTTGGGGTTGGAGATGGAGGAAGGGGTGTGGTGCGAAACTCTGCGTAGGGCGAATGCAACATAGTCATGTGCAAGGTTAGGGTTGATACAATTGAAGGTAGGGCCCATTTGACCAAAGCCAGGATGAGCAGATTATTTATGGGTGTGGAGGACGGGTGTGAGCGTTATGGGAGGGGCCTGGCTAATCGTGTGCACATGTTCTGGGTTGTGTCCTAAGATTCTTTTGCACCATGTCAGCGGTTCTATTTTTACAGGAATTTTTATATCTCGAGAAAGTTAAGTACACCGTGAGGGGGGTAATTGAGGGGTTCTACTGGAGATGGCAGCTGTTTATTCTGTACTTTAAAGAGCTGGTCACTGTTAGGTGGGGGAGGGGAGGAGTCTTTCTGTTGGGGGTCATGCCATACGGGGCGGGGGGAAGAGGTTTGTGGGATTTGTTTATTTGTTTTACTGTGTTATTGTTTATGTATAAAATTTGAAAAATATGAATAAAAATACTTTTCAAAAAAATATAAGCCCAGCAACATCCTCTTTTTGAACAATTCTTCTTAACCCACCCTATGAAAGAATTCTGTTTCTCCAAAACTCACTCTCTAAACGTATTTAATATCCAAATCAGCCAAAACAATAAATTTAGATTGAAAGCACTCTTAACAGCCTAAAGTAAATAACCAGAGCCTTACCTGAATGGAGATGTGATCCAGTTCAATATGTCTACTTGCCAGCTATTCCCACCATGATTTGCTGGGAGTGGCGAGCCTTAGGAATTGATGAGATATGCTGTCAAATACAATTTCTCTAAAAAGACTTGACTCAGGCATAAGGCCCTTATTACCATATTTTTATGATGCCCACTGTTTCAGCAGCCACCAGGAACATCCAGCATGCAATATGGAGTTGGTCATACTGCTGGTTCTGGGGAATGTTTGTTGCTTTAATGCCCCTCAAAGTCAGAAAGGGGACCTGGTAGCTGGTGTGTAGTTCAGAGTGGGTTCAATTCCTGTTCTAGCTGAGGTGCATCAGCGGACAATGAACAAAGGGCCTGCCTTCAGGCAGCTGGACCACACGATGATGAAAGTTGGAGAAATGCAATCTAAATTCTTCCCATTAAACTCCAACGGGAGAACTGCAGCAGCTGCTATTAGTATTTGAGAAGATCCTGAGGGGAGATTTAATTAGGGTGGGTGCCAGGATAGAATGGATAGAAAGCATCTATTTCCCTTAGCAGATAGGGATATGGACCTAAATAAACTGGCAGAAGTATTAGGAGGGAGGTGGGGAGAAATATTTTCAGCCAGAGAGAGTGAGGATCTGCCTGAAATTATAGTAGAGGTTGAAATGCTCATCACTTAAAAAATATATTTGGATATGCACTTGATGTGCCATAACCTACCTGTCGGTCTAAGGACCACGAGCTGGAAAGTGGGATTAGACTGGATAATTATTTATTTGGCAGAGACATGGGCGGGATTCTCCAATAAGGGGGCTATGTCCCCATGCCAGCGTAAAACACTGGCAAATCACTCTGGACTTTCCTTAAGAAAGTCCTGAGCGATTCTCCTAACTGGAGGGGGCTAGCAGGACCCTGGAGTGTTTCTCGCAGCTCTGGGTGCAGATACGGGGCCCCGCACTTCCAGTCAGGAGTCCGTGGGACATGGCAGACTCGGACCGCGGAGCCCGATCGCCACCCTGGCTGTCCACGAGGCCCCCAGGTGATTGATACCCCCCCCAACCAGGGCGGCCGCGGACTGAGTCCGCTGCCACCACGAGCCGTTCCCGACAGTCGATAGGTAGTTAGAATCACGCCGTCAGGATCTTGGCCAGTTTTCCTCGGAGAATCGCAGGGGGGGGGCTCTGTCAATGGCCCCTTACCGCGTAGTTCAAGTGCAAGAGACTCCCGATCGATACTCCGGGGACCATTGATGCTCGATCAATGACCACTAAAGCGAGGTTGTAGTCCAACTGAAGGCTTTAATAAGCTAGATGTTTCCCCCAGCAGCTCAAGTACAGAAAGAAGGCTGCTGGGGCGGCACAGGCTCTTATACCCCGCCTTGCAGGGTGGAGCTACCATACAGCTTGACCAATAGGAAACATACAATATCTACCAATGGTGTTCCAGCATTACCTGGTACCGTAATACCTCTACACAGACTACCACACACCCATTCTCCGCCCGTGCCGATCGCGATTTCGGCACGGAGGCTCGGAGAATCCAACCCATAGTGCCATTTTTCTCTGTTCAGGAGCAAAATTCTCCATAATCGGCGCGATGTCCGCCGACCGGCGCCAAAAACAGCGCAAATCAGTCCGGCATCGCGCCGCCCCAAAGTTGCGGAATCCTCCGCATCTTGGGGGACCGAGCCCTAACCTTGAGGGGCTAGGCCCACGCCGGACTGATTTCCGCCCTGCCAGCTGGCGGGAAAGGCCTTTGGTGCCCCGCCAGCTGGCGCGGAAATGACAATGCCGGGCGGCGCATGCGCGGGAGCGTCAGCAGCCGCTCACGGCATCCCCGCGCATGCGCAGTGGAGGGGGTCTCTTCCGCCTCTGCCATGGTGGAGACCGTGGCGAAGGCAGAAGGAAAAGAGTGCCCCCACGGCACAGGCCCGCCGCGGATCGGTGGGCCCCAATCGCGGGCCAGGCCAGATCGCCCGCGCCGCCTTGTCCCGCCGGTAAGAGAGGTGGTTTAATCCATGCCGGCGGGACAGGCATTCTAGCAGCGGGACTTCGGCCCATCTGGGCCGGAGAATCGCCGGGGGGGGGCCCGCCAACCGGCACGATTCCCTCCACCGCTGAATCTCCGGTGATGGAGAATTCGGCAACCGGCGGGGGCGGGATTCACACCAGCCCCCGGCGATTCTCCGACCCAGCGGGGGGTCGGAGAATCTCACCCCAGATGTAATAAAAGAGGCAGTTACAGTTGGATGTTACCAAGAACTGAATAAAATAAAAAAACTAAATAATGTGGTGTATGCATTTTTCATTTGATTAATTCAACACATTCATATTCTGCATGCAAAACAAAGAGTAATTTTATTTTCAAACAGGTATTGTAACAAAAGATGCAATCAGTAACTTTCAGCTTATTTATGTCAATGGCCATATCTCACGTTCCAGTTCTGGAGTTTGTAGGTAAATGACAGACTGACAAACAGGCAATAATTTTTTGAATGTTCTACACAGCAAGTAGAGGTTTAATGGAAATGTTTAAGAAATATCTCAGGTTGCCGTTTGGTGCAATGCCATACTACAGCGATAAGTTGAGAAAATCTCAGAAACTGTCTCACTGCAGTCAACAAATTGTAAAATCACAGGGCCAACCTCCATCGCATCAATCCGAAGCACACTTTATATCACTTCTATTTTAGCAAGTTTGATGTAAATTCAATTTTGACCAATTGTAAAAGATGTATCAGGTCTAAATGTCGAATATTTGATTGAAACAAATAGTACATGGCAAGTCAGATCCAAAATTCGCTCCATCCAAGACTAATACCACTGGCTCACATTTGGCCCATTGTGCATATGCCGGACCTTTGAAATGCCTACCAACCTGCTCTTTCCTGGAGCCCTGCAATTTTTCCTATTCAAGTATTTTTTGAAAGTTACTATGGAATCTGCTTCCACCATCCTTTCATGCAATATGTTTCAGATCATAGCAATGATTCTGATACCTGGGCATGTTTGGTGACACCCTGAAATAGAGCCCACAAAGAGAATCCATATGAAAATAGTCTGTGGTATGTTGTATGAAAATTCTCCATGACAGGACAACACATTGTGAGGAAAACATGACAGGACAACACATTGTGAGGAAAACAAAGTAGTTTTAAGGGATTTATATGTGTATTGGTAAACATTAGAAATAAGGTGTAGTTTTAGGTAGGTTTAATTTAATGTTTCTGTGCCTGGAGAGGACCTATAATTAGATTCATGCTAGACAAAGGTGTTTGTTGGTGTGGGGGTTGTTTAAGTTCCAACTGTGATAGAGAGAGCTACAATGTGAAGAATAAATGCAGTAACTAGAGATCCTTGTAAGGAAAAAAAAGCTTTATTTTATTATTTCGTTTTATCTGGAAGACACAGCAGTTGAGGCAGACAGCTAGAGAGGGAAAATCTCTCTCAGCTTTGCTGGAAGAAAATCCATACAATGGAGTAATGGTTAAGAAAGCCAGTGGCAGAAATCTAAAGGATAGCTATTAAGGAAACTAGAGAAATTAAGATAAGTTTCCAGGTGGTCTGATGTTAAAAGTGCAAGAACAGAGAACTGTTCAGAAAAGACATACAGAGCTCAGCAGAATGCTAAGATGTCAGAAAGACATCGGAAATAGTTTTCAGATTTGAGAGATTTTTCTATAGCCTGTGGAACGTGAATTGAAATATCTGTGGAAATTGGTAGTTGAAAAGTAGTCAAGACAAAGAAATCATAGGGCGGCACACTGGCGCAGTGGTTAGCACTGCTGCCTCATGGTGCTGAGGACCCAGATTCGATCCCGGCCCTGTTCCTGTCTGTGTGGAGTTTGTACATTCTCCCAGCGTCTGTGTGGACCTCATCCCCATGAATCCAAAGATGTGCAGGGATGTTGATTGGCCAGGCTAAATTGCCCCTTAATTGGAAAAAACAGAATTGGGCACTTTAAATTTTATTTTTAACTGAGAAATCATCAAAGGGGTTGGTGTAAAACCTGGACTGGATTCACCAGTAGAAGTGGAGCAGAAGGTCTGTTCAGGAGTCCTTTGGAAAAGGTAGGGTAGATGTCACAATGCGACCTGCTAATCATAGTGGAAAGCCTTATTACGAGAGAAGATTTTAAAGTGTATTTTGGAGTGGAGGTTGGAAACTCTCAGATGACAATCATCTGGGGGATTCTGAGGAGAAAACCACAAACACTAACTCGAGTTTCAGAAAGTAGTGTGTATTTGACCACAGTCATTTTGTGTGTCAAAGGAACTTTGTGTGTTAATGAGACCATTGTAGCTTCAAATGCACTGTGTCATTCATGTTAATCTTAAAACATGTGTGCATTTGTCAAACTAATAGGAAGTAAAGGAGTTGCTATAACCTTCCTGAATACTATTGGCTGGGGACTATTGGTTATCCTCTAATGTATTTTAGTTTATTGACAACTCAAAAGTACAAAAGAATCAGCGACATGCAAAGAAAACACAGTCACGACAAAAACCACCAGCTCTCAAGCCAGCACATACACACACACACAACCACCCCCTGTCCCCAACATCGCCCCACATCGGCGGAAAAGGCGCCCAATGAGCAGCACAGACTACGGGAAAAGGACATACCGGTGGTAGGGCACAGTTGGAGAGAGAGAGAGAAAGAGAACACCCCTCCCCTCCCAAGAAGGGGCCACATTTCAATCCAAAACAGTTCCTTTAAACAGGCCACCAGAAACAAAGCCAGTATATGGCCACGTCTCCCCCTCTCCTTCTCCTTCTCTTCTCCCCCCCCCCCCCCCCCCCGCCCCCCCCCCAGTGCCCTCCCCAATGGTAGCCCCACATTGGTGGAAAGGTGCCCAAATGAGCAATATAGACCACCGGAAAAGGACACACCGATACGGGAATGGCAAGAGGGAGAGAGGAGAGAGAACACCCTTCCACCTCACTAGCACCAGAAGGAATCCTCAACCCCCAGTGCACAGAAGCAGGAGGGGCACAACTGGCGAGCACCCAGCCACTAAGCCCAAAATAACAAAGCACAACAAAGTAACCATATAGTCCCCCAACAATAAAACTCAACCAACATCAGTACAGACAGTAGACAGTAAATTGGGCCACAGCCCTGCTGCTCTCACAGTCCCAGCATCCAGTCTAAAGCTGAAAAAGTGAGTCCATTCTACTCCACTTTCAGCCCGGCTCCTCACTCCACTCCAAGCCGATAAGCAGAAAGGCAGCCAGCGACAAGTAGGAGACCCAGTCGTGGCAACTGCAGGCAAGCACTCTCCTCCCTCTCCCCTGCAAGCAATTAGCAGCTGCAAAAGGCTCCCCTTTCCCACCATTCAACCTGTTATAGCACCACCGTTCTCCCTTGCCATAGTTCAGGCTTCAAAGTCCGGAAAAGGCAGCCAGTATACAGAATAAGACACCAGGTCCAGAGCAAGGTTACAGCCATAAGCAGCAGGAGCTCAGAGACAGATTCCCCTCCTGCACCTCAGAGCATGAGCTACTCAGGTGGCGTATGAGCTCCCCAATGATGGGGGGGGAGGGAATTTATTAGCAGTTTCGCCTGTATAAATAGAGCTGGCTAGTGTGGTACCAGCCAGAGTAGCACAGTGGTTAGCACTGTTGCTTCACAGCTCCAAGGTCCCAGGTTCGATTCCTGGCTTCGGTCACTACCTGTGCGGAGTCTGCACATTCTCCCCGTGTCTGCGTGGGTTTCCTCCGGGTGCTCCAGTTTCCTCCCATACCAAAGATGTGCAGGTTAGGTAGATCAGCCATGCTAAACTGCATTAGGTTAGGTGGGGTTACTGGGTTACGGGGATAGGGTGGAGGTGGGGGCTTAGGTAGGGTGCTCTTTCCAAGGCCCGGTGCAGACTTGATGGGCTGAATGGCCTCCTTCTGTACTGTAAATTCTATGATTCTATGAAGCAGTGGTGAACTACTGTTGCTGTGTATATATTATTGTAAACAAGGATCTGGGGCGAAATTCTCCGGTATCGGCGCAATCTCCGCCGACTGGCGCCCCAAACGGCGCAAATCAGTCGGGCATCGCGCTGCCCCAAAGGTGCGGAATGCTCCGCATCTTGGGGGGCCGAGCCCCAACCTTAAGGGGCTAGGCCCGCGCCGGACGAATTTCCGCCCCGCCAGCTGGCAGAAAAGGCCTTTGGTGCCCCGCCAGCTGGCGCGGAAATGACATCTCCGGGCGGCGCATGCGCGGGAGCGTCAGCGGCCACTCACGGCACCCCGCGCATGCGCAGTGGAGGGGGTCTCTTCCGCCTCCGCCATGGTGGAGACCGTGGCGAAGGCGGAAGGAAAAGAGTGCCCCCACGGGTCAGGCCACCGTGGGGGCACCACCCCGGGGCCAGATCGCCCCGCGCCCCCCCCCCAGGACCCCGGAGCCCGCCCGCGCCACCTTGTCCCGCCAGTAAGAGAGGTGGTTTAATCCACGTTGGCGGGACAGGCATTTTAGCAGCGGGACTTCGGCCCATCCGGGCCGGAGAATCGCGGGGGGGGGGGTGGCCCGCCAACCGGCGCGGCGTGATTCCCGCCCCCGCCGAATATCCGGTGCCGGAGAATTCGGCAACCGGCAGGGGCGGGATACACGCCAGCCCCCAGCGATTCTTCGACCCGGAGGGGGGTCGGAGAATCTCGCTCCTGTTCTTTTTAACTCTACAAACTCATGCTGGATTCTTCGTGGCCCTCAAAACTGGCGACAAGGGTTCAAGTTGGATAGCTGTCTACACTGCTGAGGCCACCTCCACAGGATTGTGGAGTACTGTGACTATGGTGACACTTTGTCAGAGATGGTACAAGACTGTTTGGTTTGCAACATCAACAACACGGCCACTCAGAAGAGACTGTTAGCAGAGCTGACTTTTCAATAGGCCATCCCGATAGCGTTGTTCCGAGAGAGCGCAGAATGTGGAGCGCAGGAGCTACAGGAAATGGGGGTATCTGCATCGGGACTAATCCCATTCCGTCCAAAAGCATCTCCCCACACCACTGCTGTACCTTGGGAAGGGTGCCGTAAGACGCCAGTGGCCATCGGATGTTTCCCCCCGAAGGGAACCTTCTCCAGAACTAATAGATGAGGAACCGTGTCAGTGTAGGACCGATCCCGTCGCGGATGCCGGCCCTGGGGGCGTCAGAGGCGTCGTTGTTCAGGCAGGAGCTGGGGCCAGCCCAGAGGCCATACTTTCCATTTGGATGAGCCTGAGGGTACTGCTCCTGAGGATGTGGAGATGGCAGATGACTGCCTGCAGGTACATGAAATGAAAAATGAAATGAAAATCGCTTATTGTCACAAATAGGCTTCAATGAAGTTACTGTGAAAAGCCCCTAGTCGCCACATTCCGGCGCCTGTTCGGGGAGGCTGTTACGGGAATTGAACCGTGCTGCTGGCCTGCCTTGGTCTGCTTTTAAAGCCAGCGATTTAGCCCTGTGCTAAACAGCCCCGTGGCAGCTTTGCGAGTGTTGATGGTACGGGTCAATAGTCATCCGCTTGAGTTGGAGTTGGACACTGGCGCAGTGGTCTCCGTGGTTGGCCAGAAGACATTTGACCGCATCAAGCAGGGTATACAGACCCTTGCAGTGACCGATACACAGGCCAGGTTGGCCACCTATACGGGGGAACCATTGGACATTGCTGGGATTATGGTAACCCCTGTTGCTTACAGATGCCAAGAGGGGAGTTTACCGCTTATCGTGGTGCGCGACCATGGGCCCAGCCTGTTGGGTTGGGACTGGTTGCGCCATTTGCGGCTGCAATGGTAGCACATTCTGCAAACGGGTTCTGAAGGTTTGATTGAGGTACTAGGACGATACCCAGACATATTCCAGCCTGATTTGGGGAAGACAAAAGGGGCCGTAGCCCGTATTCAGGTTGACCCGGAAGCCACACCATGCTATTTCCTGGTCCACCTGGTGCCTTACGCCTTGTTCAAAAAAGTAGAAGTGGAGCTCACTCATTTGGAGTCCATGAGTATTATCAAGCCCGTCCATTTTGCTGACTGGGCAGCGCCAGTCGTACCAGTAATGAAGCCAGATAATACGGTTTGCTTGTGCTGTGACACCTCCAAGGGAGAGCCCTTTGGTTCCACAGCCATTACGCTGTTCACTTCTGAAGCCTTCTCGTTACATGCCACCCGATAAAGCGCCTCGTGAGAATGATGCCCAGCCTGCTGTAAAGCGAGTCCAACGCCCTCCTTCGCTGTAATCTTCGGTGGATTCCTCAGACTTTGGGGTGGTAGCGATGTTATAACCTGCCCAAATACTGTTTGCTGTGGACTATTGATTATCCCTTAATATATTTCAGTTTATTGACAATTCAACAATACAAAAAAGAGTCAGCAACATGCAAAAACATAGTCACGAAAAACAGTAATATTCCAAAAGCATTTACAAGATACAAAAACCACCAGCTCTCAAGCCAGCACACACACACAACCAGACCCTACCCTCAACGGTAGCGGAAAGGCGCCCAACGAGCAGCCCAGACCACCAGAAAAGGATACAACGATATAGGGCACAGTTTGAGAGAGAGAGAGCGAGAACACCCCTCCCCTCCCAAGGAGGGACCATAGTTCAATTCAAAACAGTTCCTTTAAACAGACCACCAGCTACATCGGTAGCATACGGCCACTTCTCCCGCCACACCCCTCCCCAACCCTCCTCATTGGTAGCCCCACGTCGGTGGAAAGGCACGGAAATGAGCAACACATCACGAGAAAAGGACACACCACTGCCCTGCCCTAATGGCAGCCCTACGTCAGTGGAAAGGCACGCAAAGGCACAGACCACCGGAAAAGGACACACCGATACAGGGCATGGCAGAAGAGAGCGAGAGAGAAAGGGATTTCCCTTTCGAAAAACAAATACAGAGCAACCACAAGAAAACCCAACAAACAATTAAATACAAGTCAAAGCTGCAAGCACTCAAGCCAGCGCACGCTCCCCTCCCCCGGCTCCAGCAACAGCCCCACACCGGTGAAGAGGCGCCAGCAAGCAGCGCAGTTCACCAGAGGGACAGGCAGTGCGGTTGAGGAGGGAGAGAGAGAGAACCTCCCTCCCCCTCACTAGCACCAGGAAGGATCCCTCAACCCCCAGTGCACTGGAGCAGGAGGGCCACAACTGGCGAGCACCCAGAGCTAGGCCCAAAATAACAATGCACAACAAAAATACAATAATAACCATACAATCCCCCAATAATAAAACACAAACAAAATCAGTACAAACAGTACACATAGACAACTGGGCCACCACCCTACTGCTCTCAGAGACCCGGCATCCGGTATCCAACACCATCCAGTCTAAAACTGCAAAAGCGAGTCCATTCCACTCTACTTTCAGCCCAATAGCAGGCCAACTAAGACCAACTCCTCACTCCAATCCAAACCGATAAGCAGAAAGGCAGCCAGTGAGTCCCAGGCGTGGCAACTGCAGGCAAGCTCTCTCCTCTCTCTCCCCTGCAAGTAACTGGCAGCAGCAGCAAGCTCCCTTTTCCCTCCATTCAACCCGTTATAGCACCTTGCCCCCCTTGCCGTAGTCCAGGCTTCAAAGTCCAGAAAAGGCAGCCAGTATACAGAATAGCACACTATGTCCAGAAGCAAGGTTACAGCCAGAGTTGGCAGGAGCTCAGAGACAGATTCCCCTCCTGCACCTCAGAGCATGAGCTACTCAGGTGGAGTTTGAGCTCCCCCAATGAAGGCGGTGGGGAATACATTAGCAGTTTCACCTGTATAAATAGAGCTGGCCAGTGTGGTACCAGCTAGAATAGGAATCAGTGGTGAACTACTGCTGCTGTGTATATATTATTGTAAATAAAGTTGTTTTCTTTTTGACTCTACAAACTCGTGCTGGATTCTTCGGGGCCCTCACAGGAGTGTTGTATTATAATCCAATTTTTCCATGTTTAATAAATGTTAAAACTAATTAGCAGTCCCATGATTCTGTTCCTACACATTTGATTTTATTTTTATAAATTTAGTGTACCAATTCATTTTTTCCAATTAAGGGGCAATTTTGCGTGGCCAATCTACCTAACCTGCACATCTTTTGGGCTGTGGGGGCAAAACACGGGGAGAATGTGCAAACTCCACACGGACAGTGACCCAGAGCCTGGATCGAACCTGGGACCTCGGCGCCGTGAGGCAGTAATGCTAACCATTGCGCCACCGTGCCACATTTGATTTTAAATAAAGTAAAAGCTAGGGGGCGGGATTCTCAGAAACAGTGGTTAAGTGTTGACGACGTCGTAAACACCGGAGCGTTTCACGCCGGCGTCAACGGGCCCCTTGGCCCAGCAATTCCGTGGCCCACAGGGGCCCAGCAGGGCGCCGGAGTGCTCCTCACAGCTCCAGCTGCCGATACAGGGCCCTGCACTTCCAGCCGCGGGTCCGCGCATGCGCGCGGCTGCTTGCGGGGACAACCCCGCACGACATTACAGACCCACACAACGGACCGGCCCACACAATATAGCCCCCCCCCCCCACCTCCCAGATCACGTGCGCAGCTGCCACCCCGAGTGCCTGCCGGGTGGAACCATGTTAGAAACACGCTGGCGGGAATCAGCCAGCTGCTGGTTGAGAATCGCCGTAGGGGCGTCTTTCAATGGCCCCCGACCGGCACCGTGTCGACCGCACAAGACTGGCGGCAATTCTCCGGTCTGCGGAGAATCGCGGGAAGGCATCGGACCCGATCATGGGTCTGACGCTCCATTCTCCGCCCCCGCTGTCCCCTTTCTTCAGGTTTATATATATTTCTAACAATTATTATGTTTTTATGACTTTATTGTAAAGTAACTCTTGATTTTCTTTGATTGTAAAAAGTATCTTTGATCTAAACATTCTAATACAACATAGATCTGATTACATTGTGTCCTTTGTGATGTTCAAAGTTCCTTTGTGATATTCAAAAATGCTTTGACTTCAAGAGGTGTTACTTTTAATTCCTGTCATTTCTATAGTTTTATTTTCCAATTGTGTCCTCAGCTCATAATTTTGACTTTGATTTTGGCTTTAAATTATATTTCTCGTAGACTGATAGTCTCCAGTTTTCTTTAATTTACCTGGTATTAGCAAAATTTCACACCTAGAATTGTCACCAAATTCAACTGAACCTCATCCTTTCTTTTCCAGCTGCTTACTAAGATGGTTACTTTCAATGAAGGTGTGAGCCATTGTTTTTGGCTTCATTCAAAATCCTGTGTGTTTGCTAAGCCTGCTTGACCAAGGATATCTGCATTTTACAATCCTGCTCTTTGCAGCTGCTGTTAACCCTTTATGGGATCTTTCCCTGTATCCTCTCATGTTTCTCTCAGACCAGATATTGCCAGACTTCCATGTTTCAAATGACACATCTTTCCATATTTTCAATAACACCCTGTCTTGACATTTGAAACATTACTATATCCTTTGGTCAATTATCCCCCCATCTAATTGTATTGACTAACATTTATCCCCGATCTTTCTCATTTGTATGTACATGTTTTGTGATTTTAAATTGTGCACCGAAATCAATTCGTAAATGTATCCATATCATAGACCAGTGTCTTTTTTTGTTCTTTCCTCAAGTCCAATTACCATGAACCATAGCCGCAGCCGCTCAGGAAGGTAACACAATAGCTATATCCATGTGTTCCACTACCTCCAAAGCATTTTACTTCCTTAGGGTAGCAGCACCGTAGAAACAGCACACAATTCAGTCCAAAAAGGTCTTTTGTCCATCACTGGCTGTTTCCTGTCCCATGTTTCCGTCATCCAAATTGCTTTCCATGTCTCATTGGAATGGTAAATTATGATATCATGTACCACCCACTAATTCTTTGCTTCATTAATTTAAAAGGTTCAATTGATCCTGCTTCTATCCCTGGCTTCTCCACATTAATGTCTAACATTGTCCTGAACCATGTATGTTTGCCAGCCCCTGGTGTACATGAGAGAATATCTTTCTGACAAACTTCCTTCAAATCCCTTTCATCTGTTATCATTTCTCTGACAACATGAAAGTGTATATTTTCCATTACAACATTTGCAACATAATAAGCCAATAGTATTCGCAAAACCACAACGAACTATCACTTTTTCTTTTTCCAGGTAAATTCTCCCTATTGTTAAATACACAGTTAAAAAAAAAATTAAGTCTTATCTTAACACATTACTCATCACCTAACCACACAAATAGACCGTGTGTTTCAACTTTACATATTTGCAGCTGTTATCACAATTTCAATACCAAAAATAAAGTACAATATCGACACATCCCTTCGTGGCTTTGGGACCAATAGTCATTATATATTAAATATGGCGTGTTAACAACATCAATATTATTTGTGATGTTCTATGCAATTAAATCAAGAAAACACACTAAGCTACCACTATTCCCCCTCTCTATTAAAACCTTCACACAGTTTAGAAATGCTGATCAAGTTCTTGAACGGCACACATACCCCCATTATGATACATAACAGTCCCTACCAATTTACATGACATTTCTTCCTTAATAACGATTACAGCTCTTCAATGCAATATTGTTTGCTGCATTGGTAATTTTCCCCCCGTGGCACCAAGCTACAAAAATTCTTAAACTATTGTCATTTATCATATTGGAGTTCCTCGTCAGTCGCTGTTGTCTGCCGAGACCCTTAATAACTCCACCACATAGTACATACCCCGTGGAGACTGCAGATCATCCATCAGCTGATGTCTAGTTAGAGATGTATGACCAGAGGTTTCATTGCTCAGTAATAATTTGATATTTTGATTTGTTTCTAACCCGTAAAGTTTTCCTCCAGGCTCTGTCATTCAATTCTCTCAAATATGTAGCCAATTGTATCATTAGTTTCCCCCCCCCCAATCCTGTTTAAAACATTCTTCTCTGTGGTGCAGTTCTCTTCCTTCTTGTGAACTGGTTTGTCTGTTATTTATTTTTTCCACCTGAAAAATCAAATGAACAGGTCAAGGGTGGAGAGGGCCCTATTCTTTAATTTGTACTTTCTATCTTTGTTTGAACACTCCAGAAGTGCCCTCTCCAGGACTTCCGGATTTCTTTTGCTACCATTTCTTTCCTTCTTCTTCTTTTTTTTTGAACTGTTTTATTTTCCTTATCCTTTGTGTCCTTCATACAATTAAAGCCTGTTAAGCCTCATCCTTCTGTCATTGCACCCCTGAGTGAGATTCAAAGAATCTCAAACTCCTCCTCTTTTGCTCACTCAGTGATCCAATCTGGTCGAAACCTTACCCTGATACATTCCTGATATTGCTACTGCATTTACTTTAATTACTTTATTTTGATTACGACTGGATTTTTATGAAGGTAAGTTCCGAACATGACATTTTAACTTCATCATCTGTCCATTCAATGCTGCTAACGGGTTTTAATTCATTGTCTTCCCACCAATCGGGTCATGTGTTTTAATTGTGATACAATTTATTTTGCTCCAGACACCATGCTTCTCTAATTCAACTGTATGTTTACCCAGATTCTGAACAACCTTGTCTTTACATATTACAGCTTCACTGATTATATTCCCTGCAGTCTTAGTTGGTAGCTTCACCCACATTTCCTCTGTATTATCAAATGTTTTTAATATCTTAATTTTTCCTGCATCTATTTTTATCAAATCTTTTCCTGCCATCCGATTCTCATTTCATTGTACTGCAAGTAATTCTCCTAATCTAATTTCTGGTCCAATATCTTTATTCTCTAAAGCTCCATCTTCAATGTATTTAACATTCTAAACATCATTATTTTTTTGACTTACTTGTGATTGTCGAGCACTAGGACCCTGCGGAGCTAAGCAGTGTCAATTTCAAGCATCAGTTTCAAAGTGATTTCCTGCAAGCAGCTGACTGCTGCTCAGTACAAACTCTTTATCTGTCTATTCTGAGACCAATTTAGCTCTGAACATACTGATTTACCACCTCATAATACTGATCACATTTCTGCCTGCCATTTATAACTTCCAATTGATGTAAAACTCGGTTTTGCAAAATACAACATTTTTTAAAAATACAAACACCAAAGGAAATTCACAACTCCTTATTAAACATACACACACTCATTCATCCACTCAGATAGAATCATAGAATCATAGAAGTTTACAGCATGGAAACAGGCCCTTCGGCCCAACCAGTCCATGCCGCCCAGTTTTTACCATTAAGCTAGTCCCAGTTGCCCGCACTTGGCCCATAACCCTCTATACCCATCTTACCCATGTAACTATCTAAATGCTTTTTAAAAGACACAATTGTACCCGCCTCTACTACTACCTCTGGCAGCATATTCCAGACACTCTACCCTCTGAGTGAAGAAATTGCCCCTCTGGGCCCTTCTGAATCTCTCCCCTCTCACCTTAAACCTATGCCCTCTAGTTTTAGACTCCCCTACCTTTGGGAAAAGATGTTGACTATCTACTTTATCTATGTCCCTCATTATTTTATAGACCTCTATAAGATCACCCCTAAGCCTCCTACGCTCCAGGGAAAAAAGTCCCAGTCTATCCAGCCTCTCCTTATAACTCAAACCATCAAGTCCCGGTAACATCCTAGTAAATCTTTTCTGCACTCTTTCTAGTTTAATAATATCCTTTCTATAATAGGGTGACCAGAACTGCACACAGTATTCCAAGTGTGGCCGTACCAATGTCTTGTACAACTTCAACAAGACGTCCCAACTCCTGTATTCAATGTTCTGACCAATGAAACCAAGCATGCCGAATGCCTTCTTCACCACCCTGTCCACCTGCGACTCCACCTTCAAGGAGCTATGAACCTGTACTCCTAGATCTCTTTGTTCTATAACTCCCCCCAACGCCATACCATTAACTGAGTAGGTCCTGGCCTGATTCGATCTGCCAAAATGCATCACCTCACATTTATCTAAATTAAACTCCATCTGCCATTCATCGGCCCACTGGCCTAATTGATCAAGATCCCGTTGCAATCCTAGATAACCTTCTTCACTATCCACTGTGCCACCAATCTTGGTGTCATCTGCAAACTTACTAACCATGCCTCCTAAATTCTCATCCAAATCATTAATATAAATCACAAATAACAGTGGAGCCAGCACCGATCTCTGAGGCACACCACTGGTCACAGGCCTCCAGTTTGAAAAACAACCCTCTACCACAACCCTCTGTCTTCTGTCGTCCAGCCAATTTTGAATCCAATTGGCAACCTCACCCTGGATCCCGTGAGCTTTAACTTTCTGCAACAACCTACCATGCGGTACCTTGTCAAAGGCTTTGCTAAAGTCCATGTAGACAACATCTACTGCACTGCCCTCATCTACCTTCTTGGTCACCCCCTCAAAAAACTCAATCAAATTTGTGAGACATGATTTTCCACGCACAAAGCCATGCTGACTGCCCCGAATCAGTCCTTGCCTCTCTAAATGCTTGTAGATCCTGTCTCTCAGAATACCTTCTAGCAACTTACCGACCACAGACGTTAGGCTCACCGGTCTGTAGTTCCCAGGCTTTTCCCTGCTGCCCTTCTTAAACAAGGGCACAACATTCGCTACTCTCCAATCTTCAGGCACCTCACCTGTGGCTGCCGATGATTCAAATATCTCTGTTAGGGGACCCGCAATTTCCTCCCTTGCCTCCCACAACATCCTGGGATACATTTCATCAGGTCCCGGGGATTTATCTACCTTGATGTGCTTTAAGACTTCCAGCACCTCCTCCTCTGTAATATGCACACTTCTCAAGACATCACTATTTATTTCCCTTAGTTTCCTAACATCCATGCCTTTCTCCACCGTGAATACCGATGAGAAATATTCATTCAGGATCTCACCCAACTCTTGTGGCTCTGCGCATAGATGTCCTTGTTGATCCTTAAGAGGCCCTACTCTGTCCCTAGTTACTCTTTTTCCCTTTATGTATCTCTAGAAGCTCTTTGGATTCTCCCTTGCACTCCCTTGCATTATTTGCCAAAGCAATTTCATGTCCCCTTTTTGCCCTCCTGATTTCTCTCTTAACTCTATTTCGACAATCTCTATACTCTTCAAGGGATCCACTTGATCCCAGTTGTTTATGTACGTCATATGCCTCCTTCTTCTTTTTGACCAGAGTCTCAATATCTCGAGTCATCCAGGGTTCCCTACTTCTACCAGCCTTGCCCTTCACTCTAAAGGGAATGTGCTTACCCTGAACCCTGGTTAGCACATTTTTAAAAGCCTCCCATTTACCAGCCGTCCCTTTGCCTGCCAACAGTCTCCCCCAATCTACCTCTGAAAGTTCCTGTCTGATACGATCAAAATTGGCCTTGCCCCAATTAAGAACTTTAACTCTTGGGCCAGACCTATCATTCTCCATAGCTATCTTAAAACTAATGGAGTTATGGTCACTTGTCCCAAAGTGATCCCTCACTAACACTTCTGTCACTTGCCCTTCCTTATTTCCCAAGACGAGGTCAAGTTTTGCCCCCTCTCTAGTCGGTCCATCCACATACTGAATGAGAAATTCCTCCTGAATACACTCAACAAATTTCCCTCCATCCAAGCCCCTAATGCTATGGCTGTCCCAGTCAATGTTGGGAAAGTTAAAGTCCCCTACTATTACCACCCTATTTTTCTTGCAGCTATCTGTAATCTCCTTACATATTTGCTCCTCAATTTCCCACTGACTATTTGGGGGCCTGTAGTACAGTCCTATCAAGGTGATCTCTCCCTTCTTATTTTTCAGTTCCACCCATATAGACTCAGTGGGCGAACCCTCGGATATATCCCTTCTAAGTACTGCCGTGATGTTCTCCCTAATCAAAAACGCCACTCCCCCTCCTCTCTTACCTCCTGTTCTATCCTTTCTATAGCATCTGTACCCCGGAACATTGAGCTGCCAGTCCTGCCCCTCCCTTAGCCATGTTTCAGTCATAGCTATAATATCCCAGTCCCATGTGCCAATCCATGCCCTGAGTTCATCCGCTTTGCCCGTCAGGCCCCTTGCATTGAAATAAATGCAGTTTAATGTAGACTTTCCTTGCTCTCTGCCCTGCTTTCTCTGGTCATGCTTTACACACTCTCCCTTCCTGCCTTTTGTTTCCGTCCCCACTGACTTCCTACATCAGTTCCCATCCCCCTGCCACATTAGTTTAAATCCTCCCCAACTGCACTAGCAAACACACCCCCGAGAACATTGGTTCCGGTCCCACTCAGATGCAGACCGTCCGATTTGTACAGGTCCCACCACCCCCAGAACCGGTTCCAATGTCCCAGGAATTTGAAACCCTCCCTCTTGCACCATCTCTCAAGCCACATATTCATCCTAGCTATCGTGTCATTCCTACTCTGACTATCACGTGGCACTGGTAGCAATCCTGAGATTACTACCTTTGAGGTCCTACTTTTTAGTTTAACTCCTAACTCCCTAAATTCAGCTTGTAGGACCTCATCCTGTTTTTTACCTATATCGTTGGTGCCTATATGCACCATGACAGCTGGCTGTTCACCCTCTCCCTCCAGAATGCCCTGCAGCCGCTCCGAGACATCCTTGACCCTTGCACCAGGGAGGCAACATACCAACCTGGATTCTCGTTTGCGTCCGCAGAAACGCCTGTCTATTCCCCTTACAATTGAATCCCCTATCACTATAGCTCTGCCACTCTTTTTCCCGCCCTTCTGTGCAGCAGAGCCTTCTCAGGTAGAGATCTTGGATCTCTACTTTGTAGAGTTTCACAAATCCTTATTAAACACACACTCATTTATCCACTGAGATCTTGGACTTCTATATCATGGATTTAGTAAGGGGAGGCCGTGCCTGACAAACCTGTTAGAGTTCTTTGAAGAGATAACAAATAGGTTAGACCAAGGAGAGCCAATGGATGTTATCTATCTTGACTTCCAAAAGGCCTTTGATAAGGTGCCTCACGGGAGACTGGTGAGTAAAATAAGGGCCCATGGTATTTGAGGCAAGGTACGAACATGGATTGGCGATTGGCTGTCAGGCAGAAGGCAGAGAGTTGGGATAAAAGGTTCTTTTTCGGAATGGCAACCGGTGACGAGTGGTGTCCCGCAGGGTTCAGTGTTGGGGCCACAGCTGTTCTCTTTATATATTAACGATCTAGGTGATGGGACTGGGGGCATTCTGGCTAAGTTTGCCGATGATACAAAGATAGGTGGAGGGGCAGGTAGTATGGAGGAGGTGGGGAGGCTGCAGAAAGATTTAGACAGTTTAGGAGAGTGGTCCAAGAAATGGCTGATGAAATTCAACGTGGGCAAGTGCAAGGTCTTGCACTTTGGAAAAAGGAATAGAGGCATGGACTATTTTCTAAACGGTGACAAAATTCATAATGCTGAACTGCAAAGGGACTTGGGAGTTCTAGTCCAGGATTCTCTAAAGGTAAACTTGCAGGTTGAGTCCGTAATTAAGAAAGCAAATGCAATGTTGTCATTCATCTCAAGAGGCCATGAATGTAAAAGCAGGGATGTACTTCTGAAGCGTTATAAGGCATTAGTTAGGCCACATTTAGAATACTGTGAGCAATTTTGGGCCCCACACCTCAGGAAGAACATACTGGCACTGGAGCGGGTCCAGCGGAGATTCACACGGATGATCCCAGGAATGGTAGGCCTAACATACGATGAACGTCTGAGGATCCTGGGATTATATTCATTGGAGTTTAGAAGGTTGAGGGGATATCTAATAGAAACTTACAAGATAATGAATGGCTTAGATAGGGTGGACGTAGGGAAGTTGTTTCCATTAGCAGGGGAAACTAGGACCCGGGGGCACAGCCTTAGAATAAAAGGGAGTCACTTTAGAACAGAGATGAGGAGAAATTTCTTCAGCCAAAGAGTGGTGGGTCTGTGGAATTCATTGCCACAGAGGGCGGTGGAGGCCGGGACGTTGAGTGTCTTTAAGACAGAAGTTGATAAATTCTTGATTTCTCGAGGAATTAAGGGCTATGGAGAGAGAGCGGGTAAATGGAGTTGAAATCAGCCATGATTGAATGGTGGAGTGGACTCGATGGGCCGAATGGCCTTACTTCCACTCCTATGTCTTATGGTCTATGGTCTTAGGGTTTTAGTTAGTCTTAACAAAAATTGAGACCCCTCCATGCTGATAAAGTTTCACTTATGCAGGAGTTTTTTTGCCTCTGTTAATTTCTTCCACTCTTGTTTCATTGCTTCAACTCTCCTGACCGTGTTTCAGAGCAAGAGGGTTATTCTAATTGCCATTTTTTCGGAATTCTAAGTTCTGTTCCTGGTTGTCCCTTTCAGTTGCACTCTGAAATTAAGGATAAGTACCCTTTCTGGACCCCATCCAAGGCTAACTAAGGCACTATCTTCCTGTTTTAGTTAAGGGTCGATTGGTTATTGGTCTCTAAAGATTTCTAGGCATCCCCTATTTCTCTAGGCTGACTCCTCACAATCTGCCTTACTCTAAGGATGATTTATTTTTTGGCCTCCTTACCAGTAATGGATGCAAGATTTTTAGTGCTGTCACCAAGATGTCTTGCAGACTTTTTCTCAGGGTCAGCATTAGTCTGCTGATTTCCACACCCAACCTGAGTTTTATGTCCCCTCGATCCACAGAATATCCTTACAAAAGTCAATCACACATGACTTTCCAGACTAAACTCGGCAGGTAAAGTCTGACTCACACATAGACTAGAAACTTCTAATATTCTAGCCTTTGTGCCGGTTAGAAACTTCTAATATTCCAACCGTTTCTTGGGAACTAGAAACTTCTAATATTCTAGTCTCGCTTTACCAAGGAACTTCTAATATTCTAGGCCTCCACACTGGATGCCATGGAGAAAGCAAAACAACCGGCTGGGCATAATTAACACAGTGTTAACACGACGGGTGCCATGTAGAAAATAAAGCAACCTGCTGGGCGTAATTAACAGGGTTTTAATTTAAATGTTGGGCGCCATGTTGTTGAAAACTCACCACTATTTTTAGAAGTCCCCCTATACCAAAAAGGGCAGGCATTCTAAATGGTGAACAGGGATTCTCACTCCCCGACTCCGATGCAGGCTTCAGTGGGTGCTATTCAGGTCAAACTATGTTTTCAAGTTATCCCCGGTATAACTCATACCTTCACCGAAGATTTCATCTACTTACCACTTAGTAGCATCGATCCTGGGTCCCGCATTGCTAAGTAAGTAAAGTAGACTTTGGAATAACCACTATTTCAGGTTAAATCAAGTTATTTTATATTTTATTATTATATTTTTTCTTTTAAAAGCTGCAATTACTTTCTTTACAGAAAGGAAAATGATCTTGCTTCTGGATCCTTCTGGTTGGTTGAAGGGACCTTCAGGCCCACCTTGACAATGAATCTTCTTTTTAAAATCTGGTCTTCTTTAGATGTATTCGCTGATGAGCTTGGTTGCTGTGCCCTATCTTTCCCATGTACCGAGCTGTGAGATCTGGCTCTGCTGGCTGACTCTGAGTTGACTCTGCTTACTCTTTAAATTCTAGTCTTCCTTAGATGTATTTGCTATTTTAGCTCGGCTGTTATGCCATGTCTATTTCCCATGGCCGAGCTGACTATAATCTGACTCTGAGCTGCTTGTTCCTTCTCTGCTTCTCCGCCTCTCTCCCTCCGAGTTCTGGTTGCTGTCCCCTTTCTTCAGGTTTATATATTTTTCTAACAATTATTATGTTTTTATGACTTTATTGTAAAGTAACTCTTGATTTCCTGTGATTGTAAAAAGTATCTGTGATCTAAACAATCTAACACAACATAGATATGATTACATTGTGTCCTTTGTGATGTTCAAAGTTCCTTTGTGATATTCAAAAATGCTTTGACTTCAAGAGGTGTTACTTTTAATTCCTGTCATTTCTCTAGTTTTATTTTCCAATTGTGTCCTCAGCTCATAATTTTGACTTTGATTTTGGCTTTAAATTATATTTCTCGTAGACTGATAGTCTCCAGTTTTCTTTAATTTACCTGGTATTAGCAAAATTTCACACCTAGAATTGTCACCAAATTCAACTGAACCTCATCCTTTCCTTTCCAGCTGCTTACTAAGATAGTTACTTTCAATGAAGGTGTGAGCCATTGTTTTGGGCTTCATTCAAAATCCTGTGTGTTTGCTAAGCCTGCTTGACCAAGGATATCTGCATTTTACAATCCTGCTCTTTGCAGCTGCTGGTAACCCTTTGTGGGATCTTTCCCTGTCTCCTCTCATGTTTCTCTCAGACCAGATATTACCAGACTTCCATGTTTCAAATGACACATCTTTCCATATTTTCAATAACAATACTCAACAGATCTTGCAGCATCTGAGAAAAAAACACCTAATGTTTTAGGTCAATGACCTTTCATCAAAAGTCATTTTCCTGTAAGGTTATCAACTTGAAATATTGGGCAGAATCTTGTGGAGGTCTCAGGTTCTCAACTGCTGCATGGAGAGACAGCAAGACCCTTGCATCGCCTCTGTTCGAGAAGAGCTGCCGCATCTTGTGCCTTTCAGGTGTTAAACAGGACAGCAACAGGCTTCGATCTGGATCAAGGATCGGGGGATAGAGAGGCTCGTGTTGGAAGTCTCGCCTGCTGAGAGTTGCCAGCCGATTAGAGACGAGCAGCTCTTCTATACTCAACAGCGCCACCAGGAAGGCAATAGCGGCTACCGGTGCGGCATCCACCCAAGGCCTCAGATCAAGGAAGGACCCAGACACAGGTGAGTGGCGGCAGTGTGAGGTCTCAGGAGAGGGTCTGAAGAAGATCAGCAGTAACGGCAGGAGAATGGATTTCAGCGGGCCGATGCCAAATCCCGCAGCTAGGCATTGCGTGACTTTGAACAAGGGAAGGGAAGGGAACCCCTCATACTGCCGTGATGCTGAAGAAACGTCTTTCTTATCAACTCTTTGTACTCTCCCTTTGCCGTTTACGTCAGTACCATAATGGTACTTGGTGACAGGAAGAAACAGCAATGTGACCGAGAAGTCGTTTTAAGGGCAGTAGCAGGTTTTGAGAGTGAGTGCAAGCGGAAGGAGGTGCAGTAGGGTGTTCACTACTGCTTTGAAGAAAATTGTGGAAAGTGGGGAATTGATAATAATGAGGTTAACGTAAGGATCTGTAGAGCTGCGTAGGCAAATACAAGATATGTAAAGAGTCAGATCATTTTTTTCCTGCACTGCAACCGGGTTCTGGGATCATTGGCATTGACACTTTTTGCCTGTTCTCCCTTTGCCTATTGGCTGGTTATTTGAGGGAATTGTTGTCCAATGGAGGGGTAGAGGACCTCCCCAGTTTAGCTGAATGTGTGACATTTTCCAATTTAGAAAAACTTATCTTGCAGATAAAAAAAGAGAAGACAATTTTTTCGCACTGTTAAAGATCCTCAAGTTGTTCACCCTAAGAGGATCAACGTTAGGGTTCGTTCGGAGGTGGCAGCCGTTTATCGACTTCTTCGGGGAAAACTAAACTGTCAGCAGATTCAATAAGGGGGGGGGGCGGTTAGGGAGTTAGGGGGACAGGGGAAGTTAGGTTATTTTTTGTTTAGCCTAGGCGGGAACAGTGAGAGATGGAGAGGGGTGTTACACACTGAATTATGTTTTCATTTGCATTTGTACCTTTTGTTGTTATAAAACCAGAAATGCCTTTATAAAATGTTTGTTAAAAAAAAGATTCTTAAGTTAATTTGAGTAATAAAAGCAAATTCTTAACAGTGAAATTATTGTTCAAAAACTGTGTAGAGCCCTGGGATGGATCTGGGTTAGTTCACAATTACTATAAAGTTGGCCACGCTGGGAAAAAAAACATAAATGATTTCTGCTGGTACTAAGATAATTAAGCTTTTAATAATTTTTTTGTACCCTCAATATGCTCATCTCCCATATGATTAGATTACTTAGCTTCTGAACAGAAGTGAAGATTTGATTGAAGTACTTGAGTTATCTTGAATCCTCTTTCTAAACTCTTCCACCTCTCAAGCTCTCTTCTCCTTTAAAAGCTCCTTAAAGTCTACCTTTTTGACCAAGCTTTTGGTCACCTGCCGTAAAGTGTCCTAGTTTGGAGTTAATCTTTGTTGAATTGCATTCCTATGAAGCACCTTGAGACATTTTTCTACATGATAAAGGTGTTATATAAATGCAAAATGCTGTTGTTTACTTTTATTTCAGATTCACGTCTTGTGAAACAGGTTATCTCCACATGGATCAGTACAGTACTGGAGGCCATTCGACCCGTCGTGTTTGCACCAAACCTTCGAAAGAAACCCTACCTAGGCCCAACCCCCCTGCCCTATTCCTGCAACCCCACCCGACGGGGCAATTTAGCTTGGCCAATCCACCTAACCTGCACATCTTTGGACTGTGAGAGGAAGCCGGAGCACCTCCAGAGCAAACCCACGCAGACACGGGGAGAATGTGTAAACGCCACACAATCACCAGAGGTCGGAATCGAACTCAGATCCCTGGTGCTGTGAGGCAGCAGTGCTAACCACTGTGCCACCATGTCACCCCAAGGGATCTGGTATTATGCACCCCATACATTAAAGTATGTGCCAGTGCACAGTGGGGTGAACCGCAGAGTCAGGCCATTTAACCCAACCAGTCTTGCTGCTGCACTCGAGCCTCTTCCCATCTTTCCTCAACTTTATCTGTAATTGTAACCCTCTACTCCTTTTTCCCTCATATGCTTGTCTAGCTTCCCCATAAATGCACCTGTACCATTTGTTTCATCCCATTTTGTCCAAATTTCCAAATGGATTTCTTGGTGACTATCTTATATTGATGACCTCTAGTTATGCAGCCCCCACTAAACCACTGTGATGCCATTGATATCACTTGCGACCAGCCACGTATAATGGACAGTGATTGTGTGATGTGACATATAGTACTGGCCTCCCTCAGGTGAGCCATCCTCCAGAGCCAGCCAGGACGCCAATGAGCCTCCATTGGCACCAGAGCAAGTACAGATTGCAGATGCCCCTGTGGCACACCCTCTCTCAGCACCAAGCACCAGCACAGATACTGGCATGTCGGTAGGCAACAGCATGTCAGCTCAGTTGGTAGTGCACAGTGGTGAGGGCACATCACGCTCGCTTGAGCATATGGTGGATGCAGGGGATTCCCAGGGCGCTGACAGTGGGAGGATAGAGTCGACAATAAGGCGGCAAATGCTGGATGTCCAGTGGGATGCATGGGGAGATCTGGCAGAGATCGCTGAAGGTCTGTGTGCCACAGTCTCCGACATGGAGGAGTCCCTGCGGAGAATGAGCGCTGCGCTGACCCTGAGCTACGAGTGCGCATCTTCGTCCAACGAGAGCGGCAACTCGCCTAGACAGTGAGCTCCGGGGACAGAATCAGGGAGATCCTTGTGTTGCAATCAGACCTGCAAGCCTTCACACAGGAAATGACCTCTGGAGCTGCCAGTGTGGCACCACACAAGTCTCTTAGATGGATGCCCATCCATCAATGGTGAACAGGGAGATCCAGGCGCATCTCACAATGGCGGACAAGTGACTGTCGTCTCTCGGGGCTCCTCCACGACAATGCTGTTGAGGACAGCAGCTCCTCCACCTCTCTGCCAATCAACGTGCCATCCTTAGGGTCTGCAATGGTTGAGGAGTGTCCAGCCATGTCACTGAGCCCATTCCCTCAGGCAGAACCTAATCAGGCCCCGCTGGCTAGATGTCCTCTGCCAAGGTCATCAAGGCCAACAAGTCACCAGTCAGCAATCTGCCTCTAATAGGACTGCCAGCGAGGGTGGAGGGAGGGGATGCCAAGATGTGGCACCCGTAAACGTAAGCCAAGACACAGTGAGCACAGCAATGAGTTTGCACAGGTGGCATATGTTTACTTGAAAATATCACATATTTATCATTCAGTTCAGATTGGATCTTTTCTGTTTGTCTCACTTAAATAGCATAAAGGAGGATTAATTCTTTGCTCACCAGCTCTGAGTGTCCTTTATTTCAACGGGTGTTTATCTCATCAGTGCCTGGTGAAAGACATTTGGGGCAGAAAATGTAATTACTGGAGCAGTGATGCCACATTGGGTTGATGGTATGACTTTGTGTGAGATGTTTCGGGAACAAGCCAGTGATCCTGGCCTCAGAAGGAAGGCAAACCTGGGCAGCCTAGCTGAAGGAACACTGATTCAAGACCTCCCTGGTGTCCTTGCCTCCCTGAAGGTTCCTCATTTCTACCTCTTTGACCTCACCATTTGCCTGCCCAGGCTTTGCATCTGAGTAATCATTGGATTCCTCCTCGGAGGCAGTTGGCAGTTGCACCTGCTTCAGCGTCCTCCTGATCCAGTGGTTTCCCCCTGGACAGAGCAGGATTATGCAGAGCACAGCTGGCAACGATGAGTGACACTTGCTGCGGCGGATATTGCTGGGCACCCACAGAGCGGCCCAGCATCGAAACCTCATCTTAAGCAGACCTATTGTCCTCTCCATCCCCTTGAGACATGGCAGCAATTGTATCTTTCTTCAGGTTCCTTCCTAAATCTTTTTTGGGTAAGTTTAATAGGTTGATTTTGTCCTTTATATGGGCAGTCAAGATTCTGAGGCTCCTTAGGGTAGTTCTTCAATGGGATAGGTAGCCAGGGGTCTAGCACTGCCGAATTTGCTTTATTATTATTTGGCGGCCAATGATGAGAAGGGGCTGGGGTGGTACAGTGATCCAGGATCCGTATTGGGACAAATAGAGGTGAGGTCAAGGAGTGGGGGTCTAGTCTGGGGGCTCTGGTAATGGCCTTGCTTCCGCTTTCTCCAGCTAGGTACTCCTCAAACCCAGTGATTAACGATATTGAGATAATTCAGGCAGCATTTTAAGCTTGGAGCCGTGTCGAAGCTGGCCCCTACCTGTGGCAATCATTTATTTGAACCGTTGAGATTGGACACTACATTTGGGGTGTGGAAAGGGAAGGGCCTGGAGAGATTTGTGGATTAGTATCCTTCAGCACATAGTCCTGGGCTTTGGAATGTGTCAATCTGCAGCACTCAGTCGGGGGCAACTCTTTGCACTGGAAGACCAAAAAGCTTTGGGTGAACCAAAGAGCGTCTTTCACCAAGTTGATGATCCTCCAACAACAGCTGATGTTTGTCTTAGTGTGCGTCCCTGGGAACAGTCAGTCGTGCAAAGTCCTGTGTCACAGAGCTGCTTGGGATGAACCTTGACAAAAGCCACCTCATCTCTCTCCAGAACATCTTTGCGACGGCACATTCCACAAGGAGGTGGACAACACTCTCTTCCCCATCACAGTCACCTTGAGGACAATGTGCAGATGGTATGAGACTCTGGGCATATGTGCGGAAAACCTCATTACTCTTTTCCATTTAAGTGGATTTTGTAATTACTGAAGATGGCCATGGATTACATGATAAGAGTTACTGTGAGCAATTCATATCTTGTTATCACTATCCAATAGGTACAATGGAAAGATTGATACATTTGCTAAAAAAGTAACTTGCAACAAGGATATTAATTTCTTTCTGTCAGAGATCCTATTTTTAAAACAAAACTGAATTTGTTTGAACAAACTTAGCTATTAATCCAAACATGCAAACCTTTGCAAGATTGACTAAACATTACCACAGATGTAGCTGTAATGTTAAAGCTTATTTTTACAGTGCTTACACACGAGCAGGAGTGGGGCATTAGCCCATTGTATCTGCTCCGCCACTCAGTGTGACCATGGCTCATCATCCACTTCAATGCCTTTGGATTGGATTGGATTTGTTTATTGTCACGTGTACCGAGGTACAGTGAAAAGTAATTTTCTGCGAGCAGCTCAAACAGATCATGAAGTACATGAAATTAAAATAAAATAAATAATAGGACAACACAAGGTACACAATGTAAATACATAGACACTGGCATCGGGTGAAGCATACAGGAGTGTAGTATTAATCAGGTCAGTCCATAAGAGGGTCGTTCTGGAGTCTGGTGACAGTGGGGAAGCTGTTTTTGAAACTGTTTTGTGCGTGTTCTCAGACTTTTGTATCTCCTGCCCGATGGAAAAAGTTGGAAGAGTGAGTAAGCCGGGTGGGAGGGGTCTTTGATTATGCTGCCTGCTTTCCCCAGGCAGCGGGAGGAGTAGATGGAGTCAATGGATGGGAGGGAGGTTTGTGTGATGGACTGGGCTGTGTCCACGACTCTCTGAAGTTTCTTGGGGTCTTTGGCCAAGCAGTTGCCATACCAGGCTGTGATGCAGCCAGATAGGATGCTTTCTATGGTGCATCTGTAAAAGTTGGTAAGAGTTAATGTGGGCATGCCGAATTTCCTTAGTGTCCTGAGGAAATATAGGTGCTGCTGTGCTTTCTTGATGATAGCGTCGACGTGGGTGGACCAGGACAGATTGTTAGTGATGTGCACCCCTATGAATTTGAAGCTGTTAACCATCTCCACCTCGGCCCCGTTGATGCTGACAGGAGTGTGTACAGTATTTCGCTTTCGCTTCCTGAAGTCAATGACCAGCTCTTTAGTTTTGCTGGCATTGAGGGATAGATTGTTGCCATTGCACTCCACTAGGTTCTCTATCTCCCTCCTGTATTCTGACTCGTTGTTATTCGAGATCCACACTTTTCCAACACTATCCCATGTTCCATTAGTCCATTGGCATTTGGAAATCTGGCAATATCTTCTTTCAACACATTCAATGACTTCCACAGCCCTCTGGGGTAGAGAATTCCAAAGATTCACAACCCTCTGAATAAAGAAATTTCTCCTCATCACAGTCCTAAGTGGCTTCCCCCGTATTTTGAAATTGTGCTCCCTGGTTCTAGACTCCCCAATGACTCAAAATATGGACTCCAAACGGTAACTGATTCTCTCTGCAGAATTTTGGAAGATGATCACAAATAAATCCATCATATCCGTAGATATCTCTTTCAACACTCTGGGATATACATCAACAGGTCCCGTGGACTTATCAACCTTAAGTCCCATTAATTTCTCAAGTACAACCTTATTTTTAATACCAATTGCTTTCAATTCCTCTTTTTCCCTAGTCCCTTGGATCTTTAATTCTGGAAGATTTCTTGTATCTTCCCCAGTGAAAACAGACACAAAGTAATCATACAGCTTCTCTGCCATTTCTCTCTTCCCAATTATAAATTATCCTGACTCTGCCTGTAATGCACCTATGTTTGTTTAGCCAACCATTCATTTTCTTTCTACTCACCTATAGAAGTTTTTTACAATTTTTAAAACTGTTTATTGCAAGTTTACATTCATATTCTATTCTCCCTTTCTTTATCAGAGTCTTGGAACTCCTTTGTTACATTCTAAAATCCTCCCAATCCTCAAGTTTACTGCTATTTCTGGCAACTTTAAAAGAGTTTCTTTTAATCCTATACAATCCTTAACTTCCTTTGTTAGCCACATTTGACTGATTTTTCTTGTATCATGAAAGCTTGCAAGAGTGAGAAACTGAACTGATCTCCCTAAAATAAATGCAGCATTTACGTTTATTTCCCTCTTTCGAATAAGCACTTTTTCACAATCAAGAGAGGTGCCAATAACTGAAACAAAAGACATGGCAGACGATTTCTGAATGGATTATTTGCATTTTCTGTAATACTCTTTCATGAAACTGCTGGAGCTCTGAGGGTAGCCAGGGAAAGGGTTGGCCCACTGAAGGATAGGCAAGGGAATCTATGTGTGGAGCCAGAGGAAATGGGCGAGGTACTAAATGAATACTTTGCATCAGTATTCACCAAAGAGAAGGAATTGGTAGATGTTGAGTCTGGAGAAGGGTGTGTAGATAGCCTGGGTCACATTGAGATCCAAAAAGACGAGGTGTTGGGCGTCTTAAAAAATATTAAGGTAGATAAGTCCCCAGGGCCTAATGGGATCTACCCCAGAATACTGAAGGAGGCTGGAGAAGAAATTGCTGAGGCCTTGACAGAAATCTTTGGATCCTCACTGTCTTCAGGTGATGTCCCGAAGGACTGGAGAATAGCCAATGTTGTTCCTCTGTTTAAGAAGGGTAGTAAGGATAATCCAGGGAACCACAGGCCGGTGAGCCTTACTTCAGTGGTAGGGAAATTACTGGAGAGAATTCTTCGAGACAGGATCTACTCCCATTTGGAAGCAAATGGACGTATTAGTGAGAGGCAGCATGGTTTTGTGAAGGGGAGGTCGTGTCTCACTAACTTGATAAGAGTTTTTCGAGGAGGTCACAAAGATGATTGATGCAGGTAGGGCAGTGGATGTTGTCTATATGGACTTCAGTAAGGCCTTTTTTTAAGGTCCCTCATGGTAGACTAGTACAAAAGGTGAAGTCATACGGAATCAGGGGTGAGCTGGCAAGGTGGTTACAGAACTGGCTAGGTCATAGAAGGCAGAGAGTAGCAATGGAAGGATGCTTTTCTATTGGAGGGCTGTGACCAGTGGTGTTCTGCAGGGATCAGTGCTGGGACCTTTGCTGTTTGTAGTATATATAAATGATTTGGAGGAAAATGTAATTGGTCTGATTAGTAAGTTTGCAGACGACACAAAGGTTAGTGGAATTGCAGATAGCGATGAGGACTGTCAGATGATACAGCAGGATTTAGATTGTTTGGAGAGTTGGGCGGAGAGATGGCAGATGGAGTTTAATCCGGACAAATGTGAGGTAATGCATTTTGGAAGGTCTAATGCAGGTAGGGAATATACAGTGAATGGTAGAACCCTCAAGAGTATTGAAAGTCAGAGAGATCTAGGTTTACAGGTCTACGGTCACTGAAAGGGGCAACACAGGTGGAGAAGGTAGTCAAGAAGGCATACTGCATGCTTGACTTCATTGGCCGGGGCATTGAGTATAAGAATTGGCAAGTCATGTTGCAGCTGTATAGAACCTTAGTTAGGCCACACTTGGAGTATAGTGTTCAATTCTGGTCGCCACACTACCAGAAGGATGTGGAGGCTTTAGAGAGGGTGCAGGAGAGATTTACCAGAATGTTGCCTGGTATGGAGGTCATTAGCTATGAGGAGCGGTTGAATAAACTCGGTTTGTTCTCACTGGAACGACGGAGGTTGAGGGGCGACCTGATAGAGGTCTACAAAATTATGAGGGGCATAGACAGAGTGGATAGTCAGAGGCTTTTCCCCGGGGTAGAGGGGTCAATTACTAGGGGGCATAGATTTAAGGTGAGAGGGGCAAGGTTTAGAGTAGATGTACGAGGCAAGTTTTTTACGCAGAGGGTAGTGGGTGCCTGGAACTCGCTACCGGAGGAGGTGGTGGAAGCAGGGACGATAGTGACATTTAAGGGGCATCTTGACAAATACATGAATAGGATGGGAATAGAGGGATACGGACCCAGGAAGTGTAGAAGATTGTAGTTTAGTCGGGCAGCATGGTCGGCACGGGCTTGGAGGGCCTGTTCCTGTGCTGTACATTTCTTTGATCTTGTTCTTTGTAGTGGATAGTCAGAGGCTTTTCCCCAGGGTAGAGGGGTCAGTTACTAGGGGGCATAGGTTTAAGGTGAGAGGGGCAAGGTTTAGAGTAGATGTAAGAGGCAAGCTTTTTTACACAGAAGGTAGCGGGTGCCTGGAACTCGCTGCCGGAGGATTAATCATAGATTAATCATCATATAATTTACAGTGCAGAAGGAGGCCATTCAGCCCATTGAGTCTGCACCGGCTCTTGGAAAGAGCACCTGACCCAAGGTCAACACCTCCACCCTATCCGCATAACCCAGTAACCCCACCCAACACTAAGGGCAATTTTGGACACTAAGGGCAATTTATCATGGCCAATCCATCTAACCTGCACATCTTTGGACTGTGGGAGGAAACCGGAGCACCCGGCGGAAACCCACGCACACACGGGGAGGATGTACAGACTCCGCACAGACAGTGACCCAAGCTGGAATCGAACCTAGGACCCTGGAGCTGTGAAGCAATTGTGCTATCCACAAAGGTGGTGGAAGCAGGGACGATAGTGACATTTAAGGGGCATCTTGACAAACACATGTAAAGGATGGGAATAGAGGGATACGGACCCAGGAAGTGTAGAAGATTGTAGTTTAGTCGGGCAGCATGGTCGGCACGGGCTTGGAGGGCCGAAGGGCCTGTTCCTGTGCTGTACATTTCTTTGTTCTTTGTTCTCTGGGCTAGGCCAGGAGCAGTCAGCCCTATTAGCCAAGTTGGAGAGGGGAGAGATGGAAGGGGAATGCAAGAGGGGAAGGGACAGGGAGTAAAGGATCTGAGGGGGTCGGGGAGAGAGGAGTGATGGGAGAGGCAGAGGCGAAGGGGAGGGGAGAATATGAATCTCCCCTCAATCCCCGGGACTGGAACTCCTCCCAATCCCTGGGACTGGAACCCGCCGCCCCCCCCACGGACTGGACCCCCCCCTCCCATCCCAGGACTGGATCTCTCCCCCTCCATCGCCAGGACTGGATCCCCCACATCCCCAGAACTGAGTCCCCCGGGACTGGATCTCCCCGCCCCCGGGACTGGATTGTCCCGGGACTGGGACCCCCATCCACAGGACTGGATCTCTCCACTTCAGGACTGAATCCCCCCCCAGGACTGGATCATCTCCCCCAGGACAGGATCCAACCCCCCACAAGGACTGGATCCACCGCCACCACTCCCCCGGGACTGGATCCCTCCTCCAATCCCGATACCCGCCCCCGTGCGTGTTCCCGTCGAGCTCGCGCCGCCGCCCCCCCCCCCCCCCGCGTGCCTGCGCCGCGCGTCACTCCGTCGGGCGGAGCGCGCTCGGGTGGAGCGGCCACATCCACAAGTCGCTTGCTGCCCAGCGAGCTCCTTCCCTCCCTCCGGAGACCGTGTGCAGCGCGCTGGGGCCGGAACGCCAGCCCCTTTCCGAGCCAGGTAAGGCGGCCGCGTCGCTGACGGCGTCTCGGGGTCGGCGAATGCGCGCTCCGGCCGGCCGCTCCGCGCTCCCTCCCGCCGCCTCCCTGTTTGCACCGTCCCGTCAGTGCGGGCGGGCGGGCCTTGAACCCGCGCTCAGAGTCTGCAGCCTCCAGCCTGCCTGAAGCGGGGCGCTGGGCGGCCCTAACAAGATGGTCGGTGCGAGCGACACTCGTGCGAGGCGCGGCGGGAGCGGGCGGGCGCGGCCCCGGTTCCTCTCCGCTCCCGAGTGTCCCGCTCCATCCCCGATAACTGAAATCAGCAGAAGGGAAACCCAACACGCACTCTGAATGAATTCATTCCATCTTAAAATAAAAAGTTGTGGGGGTTTCAGAATTAAAATCCCTCTTTGATTTTTTTCCCCGTATTAAAATGTGGATATATTACAACGCCAAGATCAAAACATCAATTTATGATTCGATGCCCCAAACCACCACCATTATTATTATTACCATCATCGTTATTATTTGCTGTCACAAACCAGTGGATTTCTCACTGCGTTATTGAATTAATACCTGCCCCGAAATGATTAATGTTAAATCCGAAGCAAACCGGCGGAATGCGGGGACGAGCGAGCGCGCGGCCCCGAGGCCGAGGCGGGAAGCGCTGCGCCGAGCCGCGCCCGGGAGGTGCAGGCAGAGGCGGGCAGTGCACATCGCCGCCGCCGCGGCCGGCCTGCACAGCGCAGGCGCCACCCCGCCGCGGCCGGCCTGCACAGCGCAGGCGCCACCCCGCCGCGGCCGGCCTGCACAGCGCAGGCGCCACCCCGCCGCGGCCGGCCTGCACAGCGCAGGCGCCACCCCGCCCGCTGGCGTCCACCCTACACTCCAAATGTGCATCGAGTAGAGATTGGGTACCCCTGGCGGGGCTCAGAAAGCTCTGGGGAAATATTGGGTTTCCACTCCCGCGAACAAATTTGTAGCTGCATCTTACTATAGGCATCTATGAGGAGCGATTAAAAATGAAGTCGGGACAAGAGGGATGGCCACAGAAACAGAAAATACTCGACAATGGCAGCGGGTCTGACAGCATCTGTGGAGAGAGAAGGGAGTTAACATTTCGAGTCTGGGTGACTCTTTGTCAAAGCTGGGTCAGGCACCTGGCAGACAAAAATTTGCAGTTCAATAGCAGAATTAGGAATATGTAAAGCCCAGAATAAAGCAGATTGATTTAATGTGGGATGTTGTGGATAAGTCATATTAAAATATCCAAATTTAGATGCCTCTTTTTCTTTTAAGAACCATAATTAATGCTGTCCAATTTGGTTTTGAGATTTCGCATTCTAAATGCTCCAATTTTGTTTTAAGATTTCACATTATCGTGTTTATTGACTATATGCAGAAACTTGAATTGTTTTATTCCTTTTTTGCCAGTTGCTTACAGTGCACAATGGGTGAAGTAGTTAAATACATCGATGATGAACATAAAAATGCATTTTTGAAGACCCTGAATGAACAGCGGTTAGAAGGAGAATTCTGTGACATAGCCATTGTGGTGGAAGATGTTAAGTTCCGAGCACACAGATGTGTTTTGGCAGCTTGCAGCACTTACTTTAAGAAGCTGTTTAAAAAACTGGAGGTAGACAGTTCTTCAGTGATTGAGATTGATTTTTTGCGTTCAGATATATTTGAAGAAGTACTGAATTATATGTACACCTCCAAAATTTCTGTGAAGAGAGAAGATGTGAACCTGATGATGTCTTCTGGACAAATCCTCGGAATAAAATTTTTAGATAAACTATGTACTCAGAAGCGTGATGTGTCTCCTCAACAGAATGCAGCTCGTCGTAAAAGCCGATATCCTTACAGTATAAGTGCTAAAATCCATCGGCCCTCAGTAAATAGCACTGACGAGGAGATAGAAGAAATTGGAGATCAACTTGAAGCTCAATCAGAAGAAGCAATAGAGGAGACCGTACCAAATCAGGATGACGGGAAGTCCCAAGCTAATGGCTTTCGGGTTCAGGAAGCCATTTTAAAAGAACTTGGAAGTGAAGAAGTTCGTAAAGTCAGTTGCTTTGCACCAGAAGTGGAAACCATTGAGACAGCTGAGCCAAAGGATGTGACTCCCCAACCACCTCCAACTATTGCTTTCAATGAAAGCATGAGTGGAGTCAAGGAAGAACAGCCGCCTGGCTGGACAGCAAACACTGATGTGAAATTTGAATATTTGCTGTATGGGGACAGGGAACAGTTCAGTTGTCAGACCTGCGGCAAGTCTTTCACTGATGAAACACGTCTGAGGAAACATGAGAAGTTACACTCTGCTGATCGACCGTTTGTGTGTGACATCTGCTCAAAGGCCTTCACCACACAAGCTCACTTGAAAGAACATCTCAAAATTCACACCGGTTTCAAACCTTATGGATGTGATGTGTGTGGAAAATCTTTCATTCGAGCACCTGACCTAAAGAAACACGAACGGGTCCACAGTAATGAAAGACCCTTTGCATGTCACATGTGTGACAAAGCTTTCAAGCACAAGTCTCACCTGAAAGATCATGAGCGGAGGCACCGAGGTGAAAAGCCATTTGTTTGTGGTTCCTGCACTAAAGCTTTTGCCAAAGCTTCGGATCTAAAGAGGCATGAAAACAATATGCACAGTGAACGCAAACAAGTGCCTACAAGTGTGATTGCTAGTGAAACAGAGCAGTTGCAAGCTGCAGCGATGGCAGCTGAAACAGAGCAAAACCTGGAAAGTATAGCCTGTAGTTGAAGCTAAATTAGTGCTAATTTCCCCATTTCTCTTTTGTTTCTGTAAAGGGCTTATATCAAATATCGATAACTGAATTAATAAATATCACCTTTATGTATTTTTGCCTTCAAGTTGTTCCTTTTCACAATTTTTATGAAGAATTCTTTTTTCTGTCTGTGTATATAATATAATATATTTAGGATAAATTGCACTGTACAAGGAATTAATTGGATTGGACGTTTGGGACATCAGGATAAATTACGGAATTAAACACTTCAGATGCTTAAATCCTTGTATAGTGCAATAATGTATTTATGGCATACTTTGAGTGATGTGTTACAGTTTTAAATATTTTTTTTAAAATAAAGTTGTCTTTAACATTTTGACCTGCCACTGCAGACTTTTTGACTATATTCAGTGGTAGCAAATGAACCACTAAGGTCAAAACCCTTTGGGAGTAAGATCAAAGTATTTTGATACCCATTCTTTTGGATGGCCATCAGCCCAGATATATGTTGCTAATTTTTAGTTGGAGCAATTTTATGCCTAATTTTTAAGCGTGCTTAACAGAAAAGAACTACTGTTGATGTTTGTTTTTTGTACCACTATTTCTTTTAAATAAGTTAAATAAGCAAAGATAATTTTTGTATAACCTATGTCATATGTTGGTCTTACTTTATACCAGCTAATGGTGCAGGATGCATACATTGTGATAAATGCAGACTCCTTTGTACCATGTATTCTATAATGGTGAAAGAACATAAGTATCAATGTTTAGTGTTCTTAACACAGAATCTGATATAATAAGATAAGTTTACATACAGTACCTCCCTTGCTAAATTGAAGCTTGAGTTGTGGATTTTGACAAATAGCAGCAGACCTTGACAACAGCAAAGCTTCTGACTCAAAAGACACTTACCACATCCCTAAAACGGCTTTGGAGCAAAATCTGGGTCACTAGCAACTTAACAATGGAGGCATGCTGCTTTTTTGCCTGCACTTAAGAATTCTCTCCTTAAAGCAGCTATCTGATCATTCCTATGGTAAAATATTAAGTAGATACTTGTCTGTAAATATTTTAAATTAAAAATTGATTAATTGTAATATTTACTGTTAGACTTTACATCAGATTAAGTTGTCTTACCCAGCTCAAAGTTTAGAAAATATGATTAAAATTTTCATACATATGCATTTTTTGAGTAGCCTATGTAACATGTCGGTATTACTTTATACCAGCTAATGATACAGGTTGCATATATCAAAGTGCTTTCACCCTAGTCTGTGCCAGTGTCTGCATTCATGTGTCAAGCCTATAGTGATGTAAGCGATGTGCTTACTCTCAAATTAGTTGTCAGTGTTTTGATATGAATGTTTTGTGATCAAAAGAATACATATAAATTTGAATTGGGTCATTTGAACATATTTTGTTTTCAGTTTTATAATTGGTTTGATCAGTGTTAGACTAAACTAACTTGCCTTTCTCAGAACATTTACTATTGTCTGAAAAATGTCTTCTGCGAATTAAAATGTAAACATTTTAGAAAAGCATGTCACTGATTTGTTTTCCTTTTAAAACATATATTTTGCATTTTATTCATTTGTCGTAACACCCGCACCAACATACTGTGAGGATCACCAGGACCAGAAGTACAACTGACTGAACCACAGACACACTAGATCCAAGAGCAGGTCAGAGGCTGCCTTTTCTGTGGTGAGTGATTTGCCTGCTGACTCCTACACCTACAAGGCACAAGTCAGGAATTTGATGAAATGCAAGATCACTTTTATGGATGAGAACAACTCCCAACAACACTCAATAATAAATGCGATGTCAATCCCATATCAATAACAACGATCTCATCCTCCCACCAAACATTAGCCTGCATGTTAACATAAATAAATGACAAAAAGGAATCAGGAATCACCCATAGTCACATACTGTCCCCCATCTCCCAGCAATCCCCCCCGCTCTCCACTAATGTTCGATGTAATTTAATTCTTGAAAGTATATAATGAATAATGCCCATGAATTGTAGAACCCCTCCATCTTTCCCCCTCAGTTCAAATTTGACCTTTTCGAGCGTCAAGAATTCCAGCCCCCCGCCTGCCACGCCAGGGCACAGGGTGGAGAGGTTGATCACCTGAGCAGGATCCGCCTTCGGGCGGTCAATGAGGCGAAGGCTACAACATGTGCCTCCGTACCGGTTTCCAACCCTGGCTGGTCCGACATCCCGTATATGGCCTCCCGAAGGCCCGTGCCCAGTTTCACGTGCACCACTTTAGAGATTACCCTAAAAACCTTCCAGAAATCCTCCAGCTTTGGACAGGACCAAAACATATGAATGTGGTTTCGCCCCTCCCCCTCAACGACGTTCACACACATCTTCTACCCCCTCAAAGAACCGGCTCATCGTCTCCCTTGTAAGGTGTGCTCTATACACCACCTTCAGCTGTATCAGCCCCAACCTTGCACACGAGATGGAGGCGTTCACCCTCCGGAGCACCTCACACCAGAACCCCTCCTCCATACTCTCTTCCACTTTGCCTTGATCCCTTCCAGCGGCGCCTTCTTTTCCAAAATAGCCCTGTAAACCGCTGATAATACCCCCTTCTCCAGTCCCCCTGTTGTCAGCACCTCCTCCAGCAATGGAAGCCGGCTCTACTGGGAAGCTCTGTATCTCCTTTCTTGCAAAGTCTCGAACCTGCATGTATCTAAATATTTCCCCCTGCTCCAGCCCATACTTCGCTCCCAGCCCCTCCAATCCTGCAAAACGACCCACAAGAAACAAATCTTTTAGTGTCCTAATTCCTTTCTCCTTCCATCTCTAAAAATTACCATCCCACTTCCCTGGTTCAAATCTATGGTTCCCCCGAATCGGCATTTCCCTTGACCCTGCCCCCAACCCGAAGTGCTGGCGAAACCGCCTCCAAATTCTCAACAAAGCTATTACTACTGGACTCCCTGAGTATCTCCCTGGAGCCGTCGGGAGCGGCGCTGTCACTAGCGCCTTCAATCCCGACCCCTGACACAAACTTTACTCCATTCTGACCCATTAGGAGTCAACCCCTCTGACCCAGCTCCGTACCTTCTCCACATTCACCGCCCAGTCATAATACATCGGGTTCGGAAGACCCAAACCCCCTGCCTGCCTTCCTCTCTGTCGTAGTACCTTTCTAACTCTGGCCACCTTCCCTCCCCATATGAACGAGGTAATCATCCCTTCAATCTCCAAAAAATGCCTTTGGCAGGCATTGGAAAATAAACATGAATCGCGGCAGCACATTCATTTTATCTGCCTGTACCTGACCTGCCTGTTATTTCTCAATCTCTACCAGCTAGAAGGACAAGAGCAGTAGGTACATGCGAACACCGCCATATCATCTTGACTTGACATATATTGCTGCTTTTTCTCTTGTTTGATCAAAATCCTGGAACTCCTTACCTAACACAGAGTACCTTCACCACACAGTGAAAGAGAGTGGCCACCCAACTTCACAAAGTTGGTTGGGATGGGCAGGCGGAAGAGAACAAGAAATTTGGTTCCACAGATCAGCACGGTTTTCCATTCATAAATTAATGGAAATCCTGTCAGGTCTTAAGATGTCCCTCCCATGTTGTGTTTCTAGTATAAATATTTCTCCAGTGCCTGCCAGTTTGTAAAAGATTACTGTATGTTAGATGTACTATTTTGAGTTTAATCATAGAACATAGAATCCCTTCAGTGCAGAAGGAGGCCATTTGACCCATCGAGTCTGCACCCGCCCTGAAAGAGCACCCTGCCTAGACCCACTCCACCGCTCTAACTCCATCTAACCTTGGACACTTAAGGGGCAATTTTAGCAAAGGCAATTTACCTAATCTGCATATTGTAGGACGTTGAGAGAAAACTCATGCAGATAAGGGGAGAACATACAAACTTCACACAGTCACCCAAGGTCAGAATCGAACTCTGGTCCCTGGCGCAGTAAGCCAGCAGTGCTGCCCACTGCCACAATGCTGTCCCTAGTTTCCTTATGATCTACTTGGAAACCTGTAGTAAGGATTGGGCGGGAAGCCCCTGGGGACTATAAGGCAAAGCCCCCAAGTTCAAATCGTCCTTCTTTACAGGGTCACTCAGCAACGCGAAGCAACCCCTGAGCGTGAACTGTCCGGCGGCCTCCAAGAAAGTAAGCCTCAAGTCAACGCTCGCTACGAGATAGGCGCTCTTAGCTACCAGTCCATACCAGCTTTTGAATCCCGCAGACTCAGAAACTGAACAAAAGGCCATTTGTTCCCCTGACCTGGTGGGCCAGTCCGAAGCTAAGTATAGGCCTGTTAGTTATAGAAATAGCCTAAAAAGTAGAGTTTATGCATGAGTAGCGATTTACTGTGTATAATGAATGTGTATTGATTTGAATCTTACTAATTGGTGTGTTGAGTTATTGATCATTACTTGAACTTGAACCTCGTGGCGGTATCATAAAGATACCTGGCGACCCTAGAGCAAAGGTTATAAAACAGAGCCAATTGAACCAACCGAAAGTTAGCAACATTACTGGCGACATCCTGACGGGACCCAATTGAGAAGTGGCTTAACCACTCCGGGAGAACCCAAAATTTGAATTAGAAATCCAATTGGGAACAGAAAAACCACAAGTGTTCAAGCAGTTCTGATCAATCCTCATAATTCGGAAGTGTGTTAATGCATGCGTAACTAACAGGGCGATAAGGTAATACCGATAGATTTTTTTTTTCAACAAAACTGTCGGGAGTTTGTATTCCGGAAAATAGCGAAAGCCATACCTGTAATTACAGCATCGCCTTAATACCCCTTGTTCCAAATTTCAATAGAAGCATTCAGAGAGGAAAGATGGCAATGCAGGCAATGCAACGCCTCATGAACCCCGAAGAATTTGTGGTCACAGCGACCGGCTGTAGAGTAGGACAGTGTCCCGTTTGGGAAGAGGAAATCAGAAAGTACCTCAAAGGGAAAGGCTGGCCCCTTTGGAGCGAATTCTGTGAAAATGAGGAAACGGGTCCCGGGAGTATAGGACATACTTGGTGGGAGAACCTGAGCGAGATTCACAAGAAGAGCTTAGGAAAAGCTCGCAAGCCGATGGCAATCGTGTCCTGTTTGGCACAATTGCGAGGCACAGAAGAGGATGTTAGGACGCTCCGAAAAGAGATAGAAGGCATACATCGAATGAGCAAGGTCGATGTCAGTGAGGTAGAGAAAGAGAATGTAGAGTTAAGGAGGAAGTTAGCAGCAAAGGACGGAGAGGTGGATGATGCCAAGTGGGCACACCAGTCTTGTCTGGCGCACTTAAGCAGCTTCCAATCCCAGTACGAAAAGGCCTATCCGGCCACGCAATGTGCAGTCCTGGTACGAGAGGAAACCGAGAAGCAGGTAGAGGCATTGCAGAGGCAGTGTAGTGACCTGAGGGCAGTGTTAAGAGCGCTCCATTGCTGCCACCACGGAGCAAAGACAAAGCTCATTAGACCACGCAAAGTGCCGGAAGCAGATTGCAGAACTGTAATCTCTGCTTTCGGTTCAAAAAGGATTCCAGGAAACCTTTGGATCACAGCTAGATGAGGAAGACGGCCCTGATTGGGAAGAATTGAGTGAGACAGCGGAGAAAAGCGCCCCAAACCACCACAGAGCAGATAGTTCAGGCTCCAATGAACCCAGTCACCACCCACCGCACAGCCACATCGGACGACACAGAATTTCTGTACACCACCCCCTTAACAGTGACCCAATTACGGGACGCTTGCGATAAAATTCCTCCCCACCTCAGACCCCCACCACTTCTTTGCCAGAGTAAAACAGCAGGCGACCATGTACGGCCTGGATGAGCGAGAGCAAGTAAAGCTCACAGTTTTGAGTTTAGAGCGTTCGGTCGTAGCAGCCCTTCCCGACCCACAGAATGTAGGAGGAGGCACCCTTGCAGAAATGCATACCGCGATCCTAGACGCGATCGGGTATAACAGGGGTGACCCCGTAGAAGGCCTCAATAAGTGCAGGCAAAAGAAAACCGAGCCCCCCACAGTGTTTGCTGGACGCTTGTGGATCCATTTCGCAGCAGTTTTCGGAGACTTAGACCGCGCCCATTTGTCCCCAGACAACATGGCCAAATGGACCCGCACCCTTATCTCCCATTCCACAGAAACAGGACAAAAAGCTTGCGCCAATTATGATCCCTCCGAGGAGGCTCATAATGAGAAATGGATTGTAAAAAGATTGTCCCGCACCTGGGAGCAATCTGTTCAAAATAAACCCACGAATAAAAATCCCGAAGATCAGCAGGCAGAAGCAGACATACACACAGTTAAGGCACACCAGAACCCCGCATGGGTGAATGAAGGCAGGAACAGCCCCCCACAGAAACCACAGGAGTGTCACAACTGTGGACACTTAGGACACTTTGTACGAGAGTGCAATGCCCCACGAAAGCCACAGAGAGCCCAGCAGGCAGGCACTCTGAATAAGAATAGGACAGAGCCCATACATAGTGTGAGGACCCGTTCAGATCAGACGGACCTGAACGGAACGGACTGACGGTGTTCGGGCTCCCCCAGTTGGGTCTGCGACACCCTTTGGGATAGGTCCGGCCGACCAGTAGTTGCAGCAAAGATACGGGGACAGCCCATCGAGTTACTCTGGGACACAGGACATCACCACCAAGCACCCCATAGTTTTAGTCGACCTGCCCCACACAGCAGAACACATTTTGGGCATCGATTTTATGAATTCCCACAATCTGTCCTTCGATCCAGTCATTCAATGTGTTTGGAAAATGGCAAAATCCCCAAGAGCCCCCGCAACGCTCACCACAGGAGAATATGCAAACAAGATTAGCGCTGTCGGCGAATTTTGGTTTGACCCGACCACAATTAGCACGGACAAGCAGGTTGATGCACGATCAATTAAACTCGAAGACGAGGTTGTATCACAACTGAAGGCTTTAATGGACTAGATCTGTTCCCCAGCAGCTTCGGTACAGAATGAGGGCTGCTGGGACGGCATCTGTTCTTATACCCCGCCTGTCAGGACGGAGCCACATACCAAACATCCAATGGCAAACTGCTAGGCTTACCCAATGGTCTGCAGCCTCTCGGGTACCCCAATACCTGATACTACCACATTCACCCCCTATTAAAAAAGAATCCGGCGGGGGTGGTGGCCAGTGGCTGCAATTGCATTTAACATGGTATGATCAGATATGGAGGTACCGTGAGTATTTACAAGTATGGCAGATATATAATCAGTGTTCATGTACAGTTACAGTGTAGCAATCAGTCGGTCTGGTCGTCCTGGATCGTCTAAGCCTCTGTGGTGGTTCTGGTGGGGGTCCGGACGTCTGTGACTCCGGGAGCGTGGCTTCGTTGTCCATGGCAGCTTCGTCACCCCTAGGCGGCGCTGGTGGGGCAAATGGTTGACCCGAGAGGGGGCGTCGGTGGGTGGGATGGCCTAGGTAGGAGCAGCAGGAGGACCGACCCCCCAGTGAGGTGATGTGGGTGGTGGCGGTGGGGGGGGGGGGGGGGGGGGGCAGGCAATGGTTCAGGTGCGCGTGGGGTTCCGGCGGGCACCAGGTCCCGGAGGGAGATTGTATCTTGCCGGCCGTCAGGGAATGCCACGTAGGTGTACTGGGGGTTAGCGTGCAACAGGTGGACCCTCTCGACCAACAGGTCTGACTTGTGCGCCCGCACGTGCTTCCGAAGCAGGATGGGTCCGGGTGTCGCTAGCCAGGTTGGGAGCGAGGACCCGGAGGAGGACTTCCTGGGGAAGACAAGGAGACGTTCATGAGGTGTCTGATTGGTAGTTGTACAGAGCAGCGACCGGATGGCATGGAGGGCCTCTGGGAGGACTTCCTGCCAGCGGAAGACTGGGAGATTCCTGGACCGCAGGGCCAGTAGAACGGTCTTCCAGACCGTTCCGTTCTCCCTCTCTACCTGCCCGTATCCCCGGGCGTTGTAACTGGTCGTCCTGCTTGAGGCAATGCCCTTGCTGAGCAGGAATTGACGCAGTTCGTCGCTCATAAAGGAGGACCCCCTATCACTGTGTATGTACGCGGGGAACCCGAACAGTGTAAAGATACCCTGGAGGGCTTTGATGACAGTGGTAGTGGTCATGTCGGGGCAGGGGATTATGAACGGGAACCGGGAGTACTCGTCAATCACGTTCAGGAAATACGTGTTGCGGTCGGTGGAGGGGAGGGGACCTTTGAAGTCCATACTGAGGCGCTCGAAGGGACGGGAAGCCTTTATCGGGTGCGCCCTCTCTGGCCGGTAGAAGTGCAATTTGCACTCCGCGCAGATCTGGCAGTCCCTGGCGGCTATCCTGACCTCCTCGATGGAGTAGGGCAGGTTGCGGGCCTGAATGAAGTGGAAAAAGCGAGTGACCCCCGGGTGGCAGAGGTCCTCGTGGAGGGCTCGGAGGCGGTCCACTTGTGCGGTGGCACACGTGCCGCAGGACAGGGCATCGGGAGGCTCGTTTAGCTTCCCAGGACGGTACAATATCTCGTAGTTGTAGGTGGAGAGTTCTATCCTCCACCGCAAGATCTTGTCGTTCTTTATCTTGCCCCGCTGTGCATTATCAAACATGAACGCTACCGACCGTTGGTCAGTGAGGAGAGTGAATCTCCTGCCGGCCAGGTAATGCCTCCAGTGTCGCACAGCTTCAACTATGGCTTGTGCCTCCTTTTCGACCGAGGAATGGCGAATTTCTGAAGCATGGAGGGTACGGGAGAAGAAGGCCACGGGTCTGCTTGCTTGGTTGAGGGTGACGGCCAGAGCTACGTCGGACGCATCGCTCTCGACCTGGAAGGGGAGGGACTCGTCGATGGCTCGCACATGGCCTTTGCAATGTCTACTTTGATGCGGCAGAAGGCCTGGCGGGCCTCCATCGACAGGGGGAAGGTTGTGGACTGGATCAGGGGTCTGGCTTTGTCTGCGTAGTTGGGGACCCACTGGGCGTAATAACTGAAAAACCCGAGGCAGCGCTTCAGGGCCTTGGGGCAGTGAGGGAGGGGGAACTCCATAAGGGGGCGCATGCGTTCAGGGTCGGGGCCTATAACTCCATTTCGCACTACGTAGCCGAGAATGGCTAGGCGGTCGGTGCTAAAGACGCATTTATCCTTATTGTACGTTAAATTAAGGATTTTCGCGGTCTGGAGACATTTTCGGAGGTTGGTGTCGTGGTCCTGCTGGTCATGGCGGCAGATGGTGATGTTATCAAGATACGAGAACGTTGCGCGTAAGCCGTACCGGTCAACCATTCAGTCCATCTCGCGTTGGAAGACCAAGACCCCATTAGTGACACCAAAGGGAACCCTTAAAAATTGGTAGAGCCGCCCATCTGCTTCAAAGGCAGTGTACTTGCGGTCACTAGTGCGGAGGGGTAGCTGATGGTAGGCGGACTTGAGATCCACCGTGTAGAAGACCTTGTATTGCCCTATCCTGTTCACCAGGTCGGATATGCGGGGGAGAGGGTGCGCATCCAGTTGCGTAAACCTGTTGAGGGACTGACTGTAGTCAATGATCATCCTATGCTTTTCCCCGGTCTTTACCACCACTACTTGAGCTCTCCAGGCACTGTTGCTAGCTTCAATGACCTCTTCCCTCAGTAGCCTTTGGACCTCTGACCTGATGAAGGTCCGGTCCTGGGCACTGTACCGTCTGCTCCTGGTGGCAACGGGTTTGCAATCCGGGGTGAGATTCGCAAACAGGGAAGGCGGGTCAACCTTGAGGGTCGCGAGGCCGCAGACAGTAAGGGGGGCTGTAGGGCCGCTGAATTTAAAAGTGAGGCTTTGCAAGTTACATTGGAAGTCCAACCCCAGGAGTGTAGCCGCACAGAGGTGCGGCAGGACATAAAGGCGGAAATTGTTGAATTTCCTACCTTGGACAGTGAGGTTTGCTAGGCAAAACCCCTTTATCTCCACCGAGTGTGACCCGGAGGCCAGGGAGATTCTTTGGTTTACAGGGTGGGTAACAAGTGAACAGCGCCTTACCGTGTCGGGGTGCATAAAGCTCTCCGTGCTCCCAGAGTCGATCAGGCAAGACGTCTCGTGGCCGTTGATGAAGATCGTCGTCGTTGCTGTTGCAAGTGTCCGAGGTTGATTTTGGTCCAGCGTCACCGAGGCCAGATGGAGCAGTTGTGGGTTGTGATCGGGAAGCATGTAGTCGGCTGTGCTGGGGGCCTGGAGCCCCATCCAAGATGGCATCTCCCATGGATCGCACATGGTGGTCGGCGATGTACAAAATGGTGGCAGGAATGGACAAAATGGCGGCGTCCAGCATGTTGTCCGAGGGCCAAGATGGCCGCGGCCGTGGGTCGGGCGTGGTCCTCGGATAGTGGGGTGGCTGGCCACCTGGGGCCCGAAGGGAAGGTTGCCGCGGCGGTCCGGAGTCGTTGGAGACCGCGGTCACGGCTCGTGCTTGGCAGACCTCCACAAAATGGCCCTTGCCGCACCCTTTGCAGGTGGAGGTGCGGGCTAGGCAGCGCTGACCAGGGTGTTTCGCCTGCCCGCAGAAGAAGCAACGGGGCCCAACGGAGCTAGCGGGCCGTCTTACAGCGCAGGCCTGCGGGGACACGGGGAAGGTCAGCGGGGCTGCCGCTGCGGGATGCCACGCAGCCCAGGGGGCCGCCGCGCGGACGCGTGCATAGGACTGCGCGTTTTGGGAGGCAACATCCATGGACCCTGCCAGGGCCCGTGCCTCTCTCGGTCTCAGGGTGTCCTTTTCTAAAAGTCTTTGTCGGATCTCTGAAGAGCTCATACCTGCTACGAAGGCATCCCGGATTAGAAGTTCCATGTGCTTGCTGCCCGAAACTTGCGGGCAGTCACAGTTTCTGCCTAGCAGTAGTCGCTCACGGTAGAAGTCCTCCAGCGATTCCCCTGGGCTTTGCCGTCTAGTTGCAAGCAGGTGTCATGCGTAGACCTGGTTCACAGGGTGTATATAATGTCCTTTTAACAGCTCGATCGCATCATCATAGTCCTCCGCCTCCTCGATGAGGGAGAAGATTCCAGGGCTTACTCTCGAGTGCAGAAGATGCAGTTTCTGTTCTCCTGAGGTGGTGCCTCCGGCCGTATCGAGGTAGCCTTTAAAGCACACCAGCCAGTGCTTAAAAATCGCAGCCGAGTTCTCCGCGTGGGGGCTGAGTTGTAGACACTCTGGCTTGATTCGGAGATCCATTCTTTCAGCTCAAGAATAGTCTATTAAATTGATGCACGATCAATTAAACTCGAAGACGAGGTTGTATCATAACTGAAGGCTTTAATAGACTAGATCTGTTCCCCAGCAGCTTCGGTACAGAATGAGGGCTGCTGGGACGGCATCTGTTCTTATACCCCGCCTGTCAGGGCGGAGCCACATACCAAACATCCAATGGCAAGCTGCTCGGCTTACCCAATGGTCTACAGCCTCTCGGGTACCGCAATACCTGATACTACCACACAGGTTAGGGCAGTTTTACAAAAGAACAGGACAGCATTCGGGACCAACAAACACGACTGTGGCTGGATGACTGGTTCTGTTCAAATCACAGGACCTGACCCTAGACCCCAAAAGCAATACGGATTTCCCCAAGAGGCAGAGGGAGAAATCGCAAAAGTTATCGACAGCTTATTAGAGCAGGGCGTACTTAGATCAGTAGCCTCCACTAATAATGCCCCGATTTGGCCAGTGAGAAAGCCCGATGGATCATGGCGACTGGCCATTGATTACCAGGAACTCAAAAAAGTCACCCCCGCAGCAGCCCCCACGGTAGCCACAAGTCCCGAGACCATGTTCAAACAGGGACTCAACTCATGATACTTTACGGTTTTGGACGTCAGTAATGGATTCTGGTACATTCCATTGGCAAAAGCGTGCCAATACAAATTTGCCTTCTCTTTTAAAAATCAGCAGTACACGTGGACATGCAATTCCTGCAGACACCAAGGCAGAGCACATCGAGCTTCTGGCCGAACTCCTGGAACTCCTACAGAAAATTGGTTGTAAAGTAAACCCCAAAAAGGCCCAGATTTTGGAAAACAAGGTGATATATTTGGGTACAATTATCACACATGGTAAACGCGAGATCGAGCATAAAAGGATTGTCTCGATTGCCAAATTGCCCCTTCCCCAGAACGTTTCAGCCCTCCGGTCGTTTTTAGGACTGGTTCGCTACTGCCGAAACCACATGGACGGTTTCGCCAGCAAGGCAGCACCCCACTCGGAACTCCTAAAGAAAGGAGCCCCCTGGGAATGGCTTCCGCAGCATACGGATGCTGTGGACTCTTTGAAAAGAGCACTCATAGCAGCCCCCGCACTACAAGTTCCAGACCCACTTTCTCCCGATGCGATAGAGGTAGCAAGCACAGACCGCACTCTTTCGGCCGTGCTCCTCCAAGAACGGCACGAACAGTTAAGGCCCGTGTCTTACGCCGCCAGAGTCTTAGATGCTGTGGAGCAGGGATTTTCAGCCTGTGAAAGGCACCTGCTCACAGTTTTTTGGGCAGTACAATATTTTTCATACATAATCGGACTGAACCCCATCACAATCCTGACGGAACACCCCCACACCCAACTTTTACTGGACGGACGACTTAAGGACGGTACAGTCAGTCAAATAAGAGCAGCCAGATGGACCCTTCTTTTGCAGGGACGGGACATCACTGTTAAAAGGACCAAGACCCACACTTTCTTAGCAGATAACCTACAGTACCCAGGCACCCCCCATGAATGTGAAATCATCTCACCGCACCACAACACAGGCCCCATTATTGCGAAAACACCCCCCAGAAAGATAGGTAGTCCAACCCAGAGCCCCAAGCACACAGACACGTGCGAACCCATAAGAATATATGTGGATGGATCTTCCACAATATTAGAAGGGAAGCGCATAACAGGATGCGGCATTTATGTCGAGGACGCGCAGAGACGCGCCCTAGAAGAAATCGCAATAAAACTTCCAGGACACTTAGGCGCACAGGCGGCAGAACTAGCAGCCGTGGCGTACATTGTAGAACACCCAGATTCCTTCCCCAGCCCAGCAGACATATACTCGGACAGCCTCTATGTCTGCAACAGCCTTACAGAATTCCTACCCCTGTGGAAAGCAAGAGGATTTGTTTCCGCAGATGGAAAACCCCTCCCTTCAGCCCCATTGCTCCGTCACATTTTAGAAAAAGCCCAGGGCAGGACTTTTGGAATAGTTAAAGTTCGAAGTCACCATCGTTCCTCTCCCCCTGGAAATGTAAAAGCCAAAGCACTGGCAAAAGCAGGTTCTAGGCACGGATACCTTTGGACACCCCCCGAAAGCGCACCAGTGAATGCAGTTCAGGTCTCGCAGACTAATATCGAGGATTTAGTACAGGCCCAGAAGCAGGATAGCAATCTCAGGGAGATTTTGAAAGTAAAATTTACGGCACCTTAAGATTGATTTTAAAATGCTCTGACCACACATGACGGTGTGGTGTTAAAAGACCCCTTTATGTGGTTCCTGAACAGGACAGGAATCAGCTCATTTGTTTGTTCCATGACGTGGACATCAGGGAATCGATCCCACTACAGCCCACCTCAGGCAGCTCTGTTGGTGGCCCAGTTTAAAAGAAGACGTAATGCACTACGTTGAGAATTTCCTTATCTGTGCCCAGAACAATCCGGACAGATATACCAAGAAAGCTCAACTTAGTCACACCTGCCCCGTTAATGGCCCCTGGACTAACCTCCAGATTGATTTTATTTGTTTTTGTAAAATATGTTTATTAAGAATTTTTAACCATATAAACAACCCCCCCCCCCCCCCCCCCCGCCCCCCGGTAATAAAAAAGAAGAAAAAACTCGCATAGCAAGACATAAACATGGCAAATCAATATGATACAGAACTTTGTACATTGGATTCCTCCCGTACATATAAGTTTTCCGGATCGTTTATGTTTTTCTTGCTCAGATGCCCCCCCCACGAAGAAACCCCCTTCCCTATCCCTTCCCCCCCCCCCAGAAAGAGATTCCCCCCCACCCGCACGGGTTGCTGCTGCTGTCGACTGAACTCCATCTAACCGCCTGGAGAACCCCTGCACAGACCCTCTCAGGGAAAACATTATCCTTTCCAACCTGAGAAACCCTGCCATATCATTTATCCAGGCTTCCACACTGGGGGGCTTCGCATCTTTCCACACTAACAAGATCCTTCGCCGGGCTACCAGGGACGCAAAGGCCAGAATGCCGGCCTCTTTCGCCTCCTGCACTCCCGGCTCGTCCGCTACTCCAAATATTGTTAGCCCCAGCTTGGCTTGACCTGGACTTTCACCACCTTAGATACCATTCTCGCAACTCCCCTCCAGAACCCATCCAGTGCCGGGCATGACCAAAACATATGGACATGGTTCGCCGGGCTTCCTGAGCACCTCCCACATCTGTCCTCCCCCCAAAGAACCTACTCAGCCTCGCCCCCGTCATATGCGCTCTGTGAACAACCTTAAATTGTATCGGGCTAAGCCTGGCACACGAGGAAGAGGAATTAAGAGGAATTAACCCTACTTAGGGCATCAGCCCATAGACCCTCCTCAATCTCCTCCCCCAGCTCCTCTTCACATTTACCCTTCAGCTCCTCTACCAAAGCCTCCCCCTCTTCCTTCATCTCCTGGTATATCGCCGACACCTTGCCCTCTCCGACCCATACTCCTGTGCCGGGAGCAGCGGGAATTCCCTCACCTGCCGCCTCACAAACGCCCTCACTTACATGTACCTGAAGGCATTTCCCGGGGGTAGTCCAAATTTCTCCTCCAGCGCCCCTAAGCTCACAAACGTCCCATCGATGAACAGGTCCCCCATTCTTCTAATCCCTGCCCGATACCAGCTCTGAAACCCCCCGTCCATCCTTCCTGGGGCAAACCGATGGTTATCTCTGATCGGGGACCACACCGAGGCTCCCATCGCACCCCTGTGTCGTCTCCACTGGCCCCAGATCTTTAGCGTTGCTGCCACCACCGGACTCGTGGTGTACCTTGTCGGCGAGAGCGGCAGCGGTGCTGTCACCAGCGCCCCCAGGCTCGTTCCTTTGCAGGACGCCATCTCCAACCTCTTCCATGCCGCCCCCTCTCCCTCCAACACCCACTTACTGATCATCGCCTCGTTGGCTGCCCAGTAGTAGCCACCCAGATTTGGCAACGCCAGCCCTCCTCTATCTCTACTACGTTCCAGGAACCCCCTCCTTACCCTCGGGGTCTTGCTCGCCCACACAAATCCCATAATGCTCCTGCTTACCCTCTTAGAAAAGGCCTTGGTAATCACAATCGGGAGGACCACCATTTTAATCTACTGTACCCTGTCCGCTAGCGAGAGTGGCAACATGTCCCACCTTTTAAAGTCCTCCTCCATCTTTTCCACCAGCCGCGACAAATTAAGTTTGTGCAGGGCCCCCCAGCTCCTAGCTACCTGGATCCCTAAGTATCGAAAGTTCCTTTCCGCCCTCCTCAACGGTAGGTCGTCTATCCCTCTTCCCTGATCCCCCGGATGCACCACAAAGAGCTCACTCTTTCCCACATTGAGCTTATAGCCCGCGAAGTCCCCAAACTCCCTTGGGATCTGCATGACCTCAACCATCCCCTCCACTGGATCCGCCACATACAGCAACAGGTCGTCTGCGTACAGCAACACTCGATGCTCCTCTCCCCCTCGGACCACCCCCCTCCATTTCCCCGACTCCCTTAACGCCATGGCCAAAGGTTCAATTGCTAATGCAAACAGCAGGGGGGTCAGGGGGCACCCCTGCCTCGTCCCTCGATACAGCCGGAAATACTCCGACCTCCGCCGGTTCGTGACCACACTCGCCACCGGGGCTCTATACTGGAGCTTAACCCAACTAATAAACTCTCCCCCGAACCCAATCCTCCTCAACACTTCCCAGAGATACTCCCACTCTACTCGGTCAAAAGCCTTCTCCGCGTCCATAGCTGCCACTATCTCCGCCTCTCCCTCCACCGATGGCATCATAATCACATTCAGTAGCCTCCGCACATTGGTATTTAGCTGCCTGCCCTTTACAAATCCCGTCTGGCCCTCGTGAATCACCCCCGGGACACAGTCCTCAATCCTCGTAGCTAACACTTTTGCCAGCAACTTAGCATCTACGTTGAGGAGCGAGATCGGCCTATACGACCCGCATTGCAGTGGGTCCTTATCCCTTTTCAGGATCAAAGAGATCGTCACCTCCGACATTGTCGGGGGCAGGGTCCCCCCCTACCTTGCCTCATTGAAAGTCCTTACCAGCAACGGGGCTAACAGGTCTACATACTTTCTATAGAACTCCACTGGGAACCCATCCGGTCCCGGGGCCTTCCCTGCCTGCATGCTCCCCAGCTCCTCCACCCCAATTGGCACCCCCAAACCAGCCACCTCCTGCTCCTCCACCCTCGGGAACCTCAGTTGGTCCAAGAATCGTCGCATCCCCTCTTTTCCCCCTGGGGGCTGGGACCTATACAGCTCCTCGTAGAAGGCCTTGAATGCCTCATTCACTTTCACCGCACTCCGCACCGTAGTTCCCCTTCCATCCTTGACTCCACCTATTTCCCTCTCTGCCATCCTCTTACGGAGCTGATGTGCCAGCATCCGGCTCGCCTTCTCCCCATATTCATACATCGCCCCCTGTGCCTTCCTCCACTGTGCCTCTGCCTTCCCTGTGGTCAACAGGTCGAACCCCGTCTGGAGACTTCGCCTCTCCCTGAGTAGTCCCTCATCAGGGGCCTCTGCATACCTCCTGTCCACTCTTAAAATCTCCCCCACTAACCTCTACCTTTCCCTGCCCTCTCTCTTCTCTTTGTGAGCCCTGATGGAGATTAACTCTCCCTTAACCACCGCCTTCAGCGCCTCCCATACTACTTCTACCTGCACCTCCCCGTTGTCGTTGGCCTCCAGATACCTTTCGATGCACCCCCGCACCCTCCCGCACTCTTCCTCGTCTGCCAACATGAAATGTACATGAAATGGCTATGGCCGAATACTCCGTCCCCTCCACTTTCGAGGTCAATGCCCTGCCCAGAACAAAAAAATCTATCCGGGAGTAGGCCTTGTGTACATGGGAGAAAAAAGAGAATTCTCTGGCCAAAGGCCTGGCAAATCTCCACGGATCTATTCCCCCCATTTGGTCCATAAACCCCCTGAGCACCTTGGCCACAGCCGGCTAGCCATCCCCTATTTTAGGCCAGTCCCGTGCCCGTGTCTCCCGCACCCACCAGTCCCCCAGACGGGGAACCCCCGCCCCGACCACGTCTTCCATTTTCAGTTCCCCCTCGGCCATTGCAGCAGCAACCCTCTTGTTTCTCCCCCCCCCCCCCCCCCCCCCCCCACCGCTAGATCCAAATCTAGCTCTTTTGCTCCCCCCATAATACTTCCGTAAGTCAGCTGACTCCTGCTGACCCCGGCTTCCCCCGCCGTCCCGTTGACCCCCCCCCGGTGTGGAAATCCCTCCTCCTCCTTGCGCTCCTCCATCCCCCCCCCCTCCGGCCTGCGCTTTCCTCAGCCAGCCCCGCCCCCTGTGGCGCAGCTCCTGTTGCGGCCTTATCCTAATTCCCCCATCCCCGGGTCTCACCTCCCTCCAGCACCGATGCCCACATTCCTCACTGTCCCCCCTTCAAAAACTCTTCCCCATCCCCATCCATCGTCCCACCCGTAAAACATTCTTTACCCATATTTACAACCCTGTATACAGTCAACATCTCCCCCACTACCACAGCCCCTCAGTTCGAGTCCAATTTTTCCGTTTGGCGTTTCAAAATAGTGGTGTCGGTCCTGGTACATGACCCACAGTCGCGCTGGCTGCAGCATTCCAAATCTCACCCTTTTTTTATGCAGCACCGCCTTGGCCCGATTGAAGCCAGCTCTCCTCTTTGCCACCTCCGCGCTCCAGTCCTGGTAGACTCGGATCACCGCATTCTCCCATCTACTGCTCCGCTCCTTCTTGGCCCATCTCAGGACACTCTGTCTGTCTGCGAAACGATGGAACCTTGCCACTATCGTCCTTGGCGGCTCACCAGCCTTGGGTCTCCTCGTCAGGACCCGGTGAGCCCCTTCCAGCTCCAGGGGGCTCGGAGAGGCCTCCGCACCCATTTGCGAATGGAGCATCGTGCTCACATACGCCCCAGCATCAGCCCCCTCCACTCCTTCGGGGAGACCCAGAATCCGGAGATTCTTCCTCCGCGACCTGTTCTCCAGGACTTCGAATCTCTCGGCCCACCGCTTGTGCAGCGCCTCATGTGCCTCCAACTTCACCACCAGGCTCAAGATCTCGTCCTCGTTCTCATTAGTTTTCTCCTTCACCTCTCGGAGCTCTATCGTCTGGGCCTTCTGGGTCGCCTTCAGCCCCTCGATCACCAACAGCATTGGCGCCAGCACCTCCTTTTTAAGCTCCTCTATGCAGCGCCTGAGAAACTCCTGCTGGTGCGGCCCCCATGCTGCTCGATCGCCGCCCTCCGCCATCTTGTTTTCTCCCCCTCGTTTCTGCCGCTGCTCCAAAGCCTCTTTTTTTGTCCCTCCACTTCTAGTCCCCTCCATACACGACGGAAGGGGGACCTTACTTCACCTTCCCACATGGGATTAGATCAAAAAAGTTCCATTGGGGCTCCTCCGGAGAGCCCAAAAGTCCGTTCTAGCGGGAGCTGCCGAAATGTGCGGCTTAGCTTCGCATCACCGCAACCGGAAGTCCAAGATTGATTTTATAGGACCATTGCTCCCTTGCAGGAATGGTTATAAGTATGTACTCGTTGTGATAGACACGTTTACAAAATGGGTAGAGGCATTCCCATCCAGAACGAACACGGCAAAGACCACAGCCAAAATCTTAACCCACCACATCTTTACGAGATGGGGACTCCCCCGCAGCATTGAATCCGACCAAGGTTCCCATTTTACGGGACGTGTCATGAAGAACGTCCTCACGATATTTGGCATTACCCAACAATTCCACATCGCATACCACCCCCAGTCAAGTGGTATCGTGGAGCGCATGAATCGGACCCTAAAAGCTACCCTCCGAGAAATGGTCCAGCAAAACAACACCACTTGGGATTCAGTCCTCCCTTTTGCGCTGATGTTTTTGTGAAATACAGTTTCAACATCTACAGGTTACACCCCACACACAGTCATGACCGGATGCCCCATGAAAGGCACAGAATTTTTATTGGGATTAGATTTGACCAGCCCTGAAGTGACGGCCCTCACACATGAGAAAGCAGTAGAACAACTGGTAGAGAATGTTAAAACGGCTCAGCTAGCAGCCGCGGTACGATTAGGCACACAAAAGAAACAGAGCAAGGCTTGTTTCGATAAGACAGTGCATGCGACTGAGTTCAGTAAGTCATGCTCTCCATATACAACCCCAGCACATTCCTGTCACCTAAATATTCGGGTCCGTACTCCATTGCGGACAAAGTAAGCCCCTCCGTGTACAAAATAAAGTTCCCCAACGGAAAGACTGCGTGGTTCCATATTAGCCAGCTTAAGGCATATGGACCACAGTCGAACCACACACCCCACGTCATGCTCGACGCAGCAGACCACTCCCCGCCCACAGCCAACGTAACCCTACCCTCCCCCAACACGTCCAGCCCAGCCACGGACTCAACCCCGACTCCACCCCCGAACTATACACTCCGCCCCAGAACGCCCACAGACTGTAGCAGCAGCGACTGTAACACAGACAATAGCCAGCACGCCGCCCTACTATCCCCATACATCAGGCCCCACACCCAGCGAATCTGAGCACGATTCGAGTGATCCCTTCATGATCACTTTCCTAAACAAACCCCACCACCAATCACCGACCTACAATGATGACCCCGACTCCATTCCAACAGAATTGGACACATCCTTTTGGCACCGGGACAATTCATTCAGACTCGTCCGGAATGACGAGATGGATCCCAAATCGCACCATGCAGCCCTATCAGCCCTGATACATTCCAGAGTTTGGCATCCGGGAGAAGATGATGACTTTGAGTCTGACTCCCAAAACGAGAACCCCTTTGCGACCCTCTTCGCAACCGATAACTGAGGTGTCCAGATGATGTTTTAAAAAGGAGCCGCTTGGGAGAAAACGGTGTCCTTTCTGATGGAACCTGCAGCATGTTTAATGTTGTTTGTAGTGGTATTGTTAAATGTTGTTTGTAAGATCGAAAACATTTTTTCCACGGCCCCACGCCACCACCCTTCTGACGCTCACTGGCAGTCAGAGAGACTAGTTTGTCCCGGACGCTAGTTCAGAGGAACTAGTTTGTCCCGGACGCTAGTTCAGAGGAACTAGTTTGTCCACAGAGACTTGTTAATGTCCCAGACGCCAGTTCAGAGGAACTCGTCTGTCGACAGAAAAACAAACCGTTCGTAACTGCCCTTCAGGTTTAAAGGTAGAACCTTTACGGCAACCCCCCACGATGACTACATTTTTGCCCGTTCTTGTCGGTTGCTCAGGCAGTGGAGAAACGGCATTGGGACCCGCCCTGCCTGGGAACCCCCCTCTGGTCAGCTACGCTTGGGTAGAGCACACACGGCATTGGTCGCCTTCCTACCCGGGGATTCCATCCAATTCTTACCCGTCGCGGCCCATACGCACCTCATTTCGGCACTTTTGGTTCAAAACGTTTTGTTTTGTTTCAGGCGACCCTTAGGTCGCCATCCCTATTCTATTTACATCCTCAAACATTTGGATAGTAAATCGCAAAGCCTGCGAGATGGCTCGCACTGTTTCAGTATTTGTAAGTGTGTCTTGTCCGGAATATTCGGTTTAAAAAAAAAATGAGGGAGTTACACATGGTGACAAATTGTAAAGGGAGAATTGGCACTGAAGGACAGACATACTAACAGATGAGATATTAAAACAAGATAGTAACAGACACTATGCTTGATCCCACAGAACCCCAGAAGCTCCAGGAAAAGAGACGAAACGAAGAGAAGAGAAAGAAGAAGAACCATGAGGACATCCTCCGTGTTGCTTATCACCCTAATGAACATTTGGTTGCGCGCGAACGCGAACCCCCTGACCCCAACCCCCCAGCCGTTAATGATTCACTTCCCCATAGTACCCAAAGCCCAGTCACAAGCGACACCATACCATCTTGGTGTGACAGGTTTATAACCTGGTACACCCTGTCCTACTTAATAGAATCCCTATTAGTGTTGGCGATACTCTGCAGCATCGTGCAGATTATCAGCATGAGGAAATGGAGAAGGAGAGCCTACCGCGCTCGCACCCCAGTATACAGAATAAGATCCCTTATTTTTGGTTATGACCAGACCCCCGACCCCCGCGATCTATAATAAAGAACATTCGTTTGCGTTCTTTTTGTGAATAAAGAAATGTGCTTCATGAGCGATTGTACAATCCTGAGCTTGTCTGCCAAGCCAGGAAGAATGTGAATAATGCTGCTATGATTTTGTTTGTATCATTAAGGAAGTTAGTATGATTGAATGTTTGAGTGAGTGTAGTTTAGTGAGGACAGTTAGAGGTACCGTTTTTCTTATTTTGTAATGCATGTCCCTGTTTTGACATAGCGCCACTTAGAATGTTAGTTAAAAATTTCTTGCATAGTTATGGTCAGTGTAGAGGCCATAGAAGAGTGCTCGCCGGGTCAGGGAATGAAGACAACGCAGTTATGTGATCCTTCACGCTTCGCATTAGGATCACAAGGAGGGAGTGTAGCCACCTGAGTTGGCCACTTCCCGACTTCATAGATTATCATAGAATTTACAGTTCAGAAGGAGGCCATTCGGCCCATCGAGTCTGCACCGGCTCTTGGAAAGAGCACCCTACCCAAGTTCAGCACCTCCACCCTATCCCCATAACCCAGTAACCCCACCCAACACTAAGGGCAATTTTGGACACGAAGGGCAATTTATCATGACCAATCCACCTAACCTGCACATCTTTGGACTGTGGGAGGAAACCGGAGCACCGGGAGGAAACCCGCGCACACACGGGGAGGATGTGCAGACTCCGCACAGGCAGTGACCCAAGCCGGAATCGAACCTGGGACCCTGGAGCTGTGAAGCAATTGTGCTATCCACAATGCTACCGTGCTGACTTAAAATGGAGAACCGCAAAGGCTGAAGGGAAATTCAGCCAACACAGGCAGAAACTAGCAGGTGCAAATTTACTGTGTATTAGACTCTGCAGAAACCTAGACAGCATCGATACAAGCAGCCATCTACATAGTAATGAGCGATCCCCGGGAACAATCAAAACATTTTAAGGTAAACAAGGCCAAGCCAGACTCCTCGGCGCCAGCAGGAGCCAACACAAAAGAGGTTAATGGACACTTAAAGACCGCCCAACGATCAGGGAACAGAAATCGAACCAAGCGATTGGAACAAAGTCCAATCACTTGAAACCAGGTACGGGGTCCACCCTAAAGGGCAGGAAGCCCCTGGGGACTATAAAGCAAAGCCCCCAAGTTCCAATCGTCCTTCTTGACAGGGTCACTCAGCAACGTGAAACAACCCCTGAGAGTGAACTGTCCGGCGGCCTCCAAGAAAGTAAGTCTCAAGTCAACGCTCGCTACGAGATAGGCGCACCTAGCTACCAGTCCCTACCAGCTTTTGAATCCCGCAGACTCAGAACCCGAACGAAAGTCCATTTGTTCCCCTGACCTGGTGGGCCAGTCCGAAGCTAAGTATAGGCCTGTTAGTTATAGAAATAGCCAAGAAAGTAGAGTTTATGCATGAGTAGCGATTTACTGTGTGTAATAAATGTGTATTGATTTTAATCTTACTAATTGGTGTGTTGAGTTATTGATCATTACTTGAACTTGAACCTCGTGGCGGTATCATAAAGATACCTGGCGACTCTAGAGCAAAGGTTATAAATCAGAGCCAATTGAACCAACCAAAAGTTAGCAACAGGATTCAGTCAAGAAGTTAAGTTGGTACTGTGTCCAGGCATTGGAAATCTAACAGAATGGTTACAGATTTATTTCCCCTGCAACCATTTTCTTATCTCCTGAAAGCATTGATGGTTGCTGGATACAGTTCTATGACCCTGCACAACTTCCTGTATCGAGTGGCATTTATTCATGTTGTACTTTTCTGTTAATAGTTGGATGGTGCGAGAATATGGAGTTCTGGTAGAAGATCACCCATGATCTTACTGAATGGTGGAGAACAAGGTATGACTCCTATCAGTGTTTCCCTTTGGGTTGTTCTTTTGTCTACATTTGGACTAGGGCTATAACGAGGCCAGAAGCTGGGGAACCCAAATTGAGCACCAGTGAGCAGGTTAGTGCTGTGTAAGTGCTTTTTGACATATTCCTCAGGACTTGCAGACTTATGATCTGATCTGTTGTGGGATTGCTTAGCTCTGTCTATTGCACTCTGCCTCTGCTGTTTTGGCATGATAGTAGCCCTGTGTTATAGCTTTGCCAAGTTGACACCTTTTGGGTATGTCTGATGCTGCTCATGGCATGATCTCTTGCAGTCTTCGTTGAACCACAGTTGACCCCAGCTTGATAGTAATTTGCCATAAAGTTGTAAATTGTGGTTGAATATGATTCTTCTGCTACTGATGTCATGGATGCCCAGTTTTGAATTGCTAGATCTGTTCTGAATTTATGGTGGCAATGCCACACTGTGGTTGTCACTTCTACCAATACTGTCATGGACAGATGCATCTGTGACAGGTAGATTAGTAATGGTGAGATAAAGTAGGTATTCCTTCTCGTTCCCTTACCACCTGATGCAGACTCAATCTCATAGCTATGTTGTTTAAGATTGGCCAGCTCGGTCAATGATGGTGCGACCAAACCATTTTATTTTATGATGGCATTGAAGTCTCCAATCTACAGTAAATTCTGTGCGCCTGCCACCTTCGGTGCTGCATCCAATTGATGTTCAACATGAAGGAATATTGATTCATCCAGTGGTGTGAGAGGGTGGGATGCAGTAGGTGGTAACCAGCAGGAGGTTTCCTTGCCCATATTTGACCTGTGCCATGGGATCAAGAGTCAATGTTGAGGAACTCCTGGGTACCACCATCCTGACTGTATACCACTGTTCCATCGCCTCTGATAGGTCTGACCTGCTGGTGGTTCAGGGATGGTGATGGTAGGGTCTGGGACATTATCTATAGATTATGATTTAGTGAGTATGAATATGTCAGGTTGTTATTTGCCTAGTCTGTGGGACAGCTCGCCTAATTTTTGCACGCCCCCAAGTTTTACGAAGGAGGTTGTTGCAGGTACAAAAGGGCTGGGTATGCCGAAGTTGTTTCTGGTGCCTAAGTCGATACTGGGTGGCCTGCCCGGTTTAATTCCTTTTTGACTGATCTGTAGTGCATACAAATCGATGGCTTGCTAAGCCATTTCAGAGGTCCTTCAAGAGCCAACTACATTCCTGGGTCAGGAGCCATATCTAGTTCTGACCAGGTAGGGATGTCAGACTTCCTTCCCTAAAGGTTATTCATGAATTTGATGACAATTGACGTCTAGCTTTTTTAAAAAATTCAAAATATATTAATGGATTGAATTTAAATTCCACCAACTGCGGTGGTGGGATTTGAACCCTTGTCTCCAGAGCATTAGTCTGGACCTCAGGGTTACTAGTGACTGCCCTTGATATAAAGACAGTATTTGAATGAGCATGACATGAAGTCAATGGGAATCAGGAGGAAAAGACTGCACTGATTAGAGCCATACCAAGCTCAAAGAAAGAGTTGGTCCTTGAAGGTCAATCATCTTAGTCCCAGGACAGTGCTACAGGAATTTCTCAGGCTAGTGTGCTAAGCTCACCCATCATCAATCACCTTCCTTTCATCATAAGGACACTAAAAAATTAGGATTAAGATTAAAAAATGAAATTAGGAAAACATAAAAAGGGATTGATACGTGCAGTTGTCTGAAGGGTGTTTTGATATGCAAATTAGCAAAACAAATGTTGCTTTGTGACGAGGGGAAACAACAGAGTGTAGAATAGGTGACTTCAAAGTGGAGAGATAAGGGAATTGGCACTTATATGCTAAAAGCCGGGTCCACAGTGTCATAATATACACCAGTATATCATGGTGCAGACACACACACTGATGGACACACAGCAAGACCAATCAACACACACAACACCGCAGCCAATCACCAGTTAGAGCATACTCACTATAAAGACAGAGGGCATCAGTTTTCCCGCTCATTCAGGATGCAGCCTCTCAGAAGGACAGATCTTACAGCTTACAACACAGATCTTCACCATGTGCTGAGTGCATAGACTGGTTAGGACAGGCATAGGTCTTTAGTTTAATCTAACATCGTGTTAACCCACAGTGAAAGTATGTTTAACAGTTTCTAGCTTAATGAAATAGTGTTGTACTATTACAAGTGTTGGTAGCCTGTCTATGTTACTGCTAAGGTAAACACAGTCTCCACAGATCCAGAGTACCCAACACATCATGGTACCAGTAGTTGAGGGATGTTAGAACTTCTTAGACCTACCTGCAAGTGATCTGCCTTCCACCAGCATACAGCCATTCTGCAAAATGGACAGCGTCTGCCCGTTGCCGCCGCTCCGCATCACCAGTAACCTAGGGGCCAACTGGAAGATATTCAAACAATGCTTCCAGCTCTACCTTGAAGCCACAGACCGGGAAGCTGCCTCAGACTCCAGGAAGATCGCTCTCTTCCTATCCACGGCCGGGGACCATGCCATCCACATTTTCAATTCTCACCTTTGCTGATGGCGAAGATAAATCAAAATTCAAGACGGTCCTCCTTAAGTTTGACAGTCACTGCGACATCAAGGTGAATGAAAGTTTCGAGCGCTATGTATTCCAACATCGTTTGCAGGGTAAGGATGAACCTTTCCGGTCCTTTCTCACCCACCTCCGCATCCTTGCGCAGTCCTGTAATTACGGGTCCACCTCCGACTCCATGATACGCGATCAGATCGTTTTCGATGTTCAGTTGGACCCCCTACGCCAGCAGCTCCTCAAGGTAAATCATTAAAACCTCCTTTTTCTCTCCTTCCCTTTCAAAGTACCTTTTAAGCATATTCACATGACACACTCGGTGAGTCTTCCTTCTATCTGGTGTTTTTACCACATAATTCACCTCACTTAGTTTCCTTTCAATCTGGTACGGTCCACAAAACCTTGCTTTCAAAGGCTCACCTACCACTGGTAACAACACTAAAACATTATTCCCACTGGCAAAACTACGAACATTGGATTTCTTGTCCGCTACCCGTTTCATCACATTTTGTGCAACTTTCAAATGTTGTCTAGCCAATTCACCTGCTCTATTTAATCGTTCCCTCAATTTTGACACGTAATCCAATAATGTAATTTCCGATTCCTCACCCACCAATTTTTCTTTAATCAATTTAAGTGGTCCTCTTACCTCATGACCAAAAGGACTAAATTTGGTGGACTCATTAGGTGCATCCCTAATTGCAAACAATACGAATGGGATTCCTTTATCCCAATCCTCTGGATAATCTTGACAATACGCCCTCAACATTGTCTTTAATGTCTGATGCCACCTTTCTAATGCTCCCTGCGATTCTGGATGGTAAGCAGTTGATTTAAATTGTTTTATTCATAAGCTATCCATAACGTCTTTGAATAACTTTGAAGTAAAATTCGATCCTTGATCTGATTGAATTTCTGTGGGTAGTAAAGTATTTAAGTAACTCCTCCACAATCCTTTTAGCTGTAATATTACGTACTGGAATGGCCTCTGGAAACCTAGTATACACATCCATTATAGGTCAAAAGATATTGATTCCCACTTTTTGTTTTAGGAAGCGGTCCTACACAATCAATTAGGACCCTTGTAAAAGGTTCCTCAAATGCTGGAATGGGTATTAAGGGTGCTGGTTTTATCACTGCTTGAGGTTGCCCTATCACTTGACATGTGTGACATGATTGACAACATTTAATGACATCTTTATGTAGTCCAGGCCAATAAAAATATTTCTGGATTTTAACTTGAGTATATGCTTTTTGATTTATACATTTTATTTCTCCATCTTTCTGTTGTAACTCCGCCAATTTTCCTGAACTAAAAATATCCGCCTCATCCTCCACCTGTTCTTGTTCTTTTTCTTTTTTTTTGAACAAACAATTTTATTGAGATATTTTTTGGCATTGTAAACAGTTACAGATTACAGAAATATGCAAACATCAATGAAAAACCAACACTTCAACCAAACCGTACTGCACATACCCGTTCCTCCCCCATAGACACTACCCGCCTATTTATCCCTCCTACTCTACTCTAATCTCCCCCCCCCCCCCCCCCCCCCCTCCCCCGCTGACGTTCACTCTCCCTCGAAGAAGTTGATGAATGGTTGCCACCTTCGGGTGAACCCCAGTACAGATCCCCTCAAGGCGAACTTGATTTTTTTCCATACCCAGAAAACGTGACATGTCCGAAAGCCATAGTTCGGTCTTCGGTCTTCAGGGGTTTTGAGTCCCTCCATGCCAGCAGTATTCGCCGCCGGGCTATCAGGGAAGCAAAGGCCAGAACATCGGCCTCTTCCTCCCCTTGGACTCCCGGGTCTTCCGAAACCCTGAAAATTGCCACCTCTGGACTCATCACCACCCTTGTTTTCAGCACCCGGGACAGGATCCCCGCAAATCCCTCCCAGTACCCCCTAAGCTTAGGGCATGCACAAAACATGTGAACGTGGTTTGCTGGTCCTCCCGCGCATCTAGCGCACTTGTCCTTTACCCCAAAGAATTTGCTCATCCGAGCCACCGTCATGTGGGCCCGGTGAACGACCTTAAACTGAATTAGGCTGAGCCTGGCATATGTTGCGATTGAGTTTACCCTACTCAGGGCTTCCGCCCATACCCCGTCCTCCATCTCCCCGCCAAGCTCCTCCTCCCATTTGAGTTTCAGTTCCTCCATCTGAGACTCTTCCCCCTTCATGAGCACCTTGTAAATATACGAGACTCTCCCCTCGCCTCCTTCTCCTCCAGAGACTATTCTGTCCTGGATCCCTATTGGCGGGAGGCGTGGGAAGGATGGGACCTGTCTGCGTATAAAGTCCCACACTTGTAAGTACCTGAAGTCATTTCCCCTTTCCAGCACAGTTTCTCCTCCAACTCCCTCAAACTCGCAAAGTTCCCCTCCAGGAACATATCACCCACCCACCCGACCCCCTATACCGCCTGCTTCTGGTGGCTTCTGGGTTGCAATCGGCGGTGAGGTTTGCGAAGGGGTGGGGGTGTCGATTTTAAGGGTCGCGAGGCTGCATATGGTGAGCGGGGGCAGGGGCCTCCCGAACTTAAGAGTTAGGCTCCTGAGGTTGCACTGGAAGTCGGGTCCCAAAAGGAGAGGAGCACAGAGATCTGGGAGCACATATAGTTGGAAATTAGCGTACTCAGCACCCTGTATCGCTAGGGATGCAGTAGTGCACCCTTGGATTTGCACCGAGTGCGACCCAGAGGCGAGGGATATGGTTTGTTGCATCGGGAATATTTGGAGCGAGCAGCGTCTTACCATGTGTCTCGTACCCATTAACCCGGACGGCCATCATGGAGCTCCGGAGGTGCTTAGGTCGCGACTGGTCCAGGGTGACCGCGCTGAGGTGTGGGTAGCTGGCGGCGTGATCAGAGGTGCTGGGGCGGCCCCGCGATGGCTGTCCGTGTAGGTCGTACACGTCGAGCGGCGTAACAGATGGCGGCCAAGATGGCGGCCCCCATTGGTCGAGCGTGGCGGGCAGTGAGGAAGATGGCATCCAAGATGGCGGCCCCCATGGATCGCACGTGGCCGGCCGTGTGGGGGAGGATGGCGGCCCCCATGAGTCGCACATGTTATGCAGAGGCGGAGTCAGCAGACACGCTGCCACCTTGCGGGGTCTGCGGGCCTGTGAGTCTGTGGATCGGGTCTGTGAGTTCAAGTTCCTTTTCGCCCGCAGCTGCTGCACTTCGCGTTGCGGGCCGGGCAGTGCAGTCGGGGGTGTTGGGACTGGCCGCAGAAATAGCAGGGTAGCCCCCCATAATGGACGGGCGGCCGTGCGGCACTGGCCTGGGGTAGTCTCTGGTTGGGGGCCCACGAGGGGGTCGCGTGATCGGCCGGGAACGCAGTAAGGTTCTGAAAAGCGGCCTCCAGTGAGGTAGCCAGTTTTACCGTGTTGTCCAGGTCCTGGGCCCCTTTTTCGAGCAGGCGCTGTCTCACATAGTTCGATCGGACCCCCGTCACGTAAACATCTCGGACGGCAAGCCCCATGTGCTGAGTGGCCGTAACGGCCTGGTAGTTACAGTTGCGCACGAGGGCTTTGAGGTTGCGTAGGTAATCATCTAGCGACTCCCCTGGGCGCTGGCGGCGAGTGGTGAAGACGTGTTGCGCGTATACCTCATTCACAGGCCACACATAGAGGTGTTCGAGTAGTGCGAGGGCCTCTGTATAGGAAGCGGCTTCGTCGAGCTGGACAGAAATGCGATGGATCACCCGTGCGTGGAGGAGGCTCAGCTTCTGTTCGTCAGTGACGGATGGCGTAGACGAAGCGGCGAGATAGGCCTTGAAGCATCAAAGCCAATGTGAAAACATTTATTTCGCTTCCGCAGCCTGTGGATCGAGTTCCAGTCTGTCAGGTTTGAGGGCTGATTCCATAGTAGTATTTTCAGCTGATTAAATTAATGCGACCATCAATTCACTCGAAGACACGTGGAGAAGTAAACTGTGGTTTTAATCAGAGCCTGCCTGTGACCGACCGGTACAACACTGAAGGCGGCCCCGCAGGTCAGCAGCTCTTATACTTCCTGTGAAGGGGTTAGAGCCATGGGCGGAGCCCGTACATGCCCCAACATATCCCCTGTGGGTGAAGCCACACAATGGCCCATAGGTAGAGCCCACAGGGTGTGGTGGTATGTATTAGGGGTAGTACGGTACCTGTGATGCCAAGAGGCTATTGGTAGACAGACACTGGACCCTTATTGGATCTGCCGCCTGCTGCTCCACCCAGTAAGGCGGAGTATAAGAGCCAGGGTTCTCCCAGCAGTCGCATTCTGTAACAGCTGCTGGGGAACAAGTCTTGCTTAATAAAGCCTCGATTGACTTCATCACTTCTTGACTCGTGAGTAATTGATTGTGCCACAATTTATTAAGCAGACTTAAAAAGACTATGGAGCTCTGGATCGCCCCGGAGTGTCTGCGAATCAGCCCCCATGCAGCAAACTCAGCGGCCGTATTTAAACACTGGCTAGCGTGCTTCGAAGGATACCTCCGAACAGCCCCCGGCTGGACCACAGAAGACCAGAAAATGCAGGTCCTGCATTCCAGGGTGAGCCCGGAGATCTACACGCTCATCAAAGACGCGGAGGATTTCTCGACGGCGCTCACCATGCTGAAAGGGGTCTACATTCGGCCCGTAAACCAAGTCTACGCATGCCACCAACTCGCGATGAGATGACAAATCCCCGGAGAATCGCTGGACGAGTTCTACAGCGCGCTGCTGATATTGGGAAGGAACTGCAACTGCACGTCGGTGAGTGCGATCGAGCACACGGAGCTCCTAATCAGGGATGCTTTTGTGGAAGGTATGACTTCTTCCAAAATTCGCCAGCGACTGCTAGAGAGAGACTCATTAGAGCTCACAGAGGCACGGGCCCTTGCGGCCTCCCTCTACGTGGCCTCACAAAATGCCCGCGCCTACGGCCCCGACCGCGCGGCAGCCCCTTGTGCTCCGTGGACCCCCGTTGCGACCGACTCCCCGGCACCCCTCACCTCTCCGCAAGCCTGCGCGGCCAGAGCACCAGACCACCCGGATGGGCCCTGCTGCTATTTTTGCGGGCAGTCGAAACACCCCCGGCAGCGCTGCCCGGCTCGCTCGGCCATCTGTAAAAGTTGCGGCAAAAAGGGGCACTACTCAGCGGTGTGCCAGTCCCGGGGGGTCGCCGCAATCTCCGGGGGAGAACGGGGACAGCAGACTCAACCCCCCCAACGATCCATGTGCGGCCAACGGGCGCCGCCATTTTGGGTCCCGGACGCCACGCGGGGAGGATGGGCGCCGCCATCTTGTGAACCCCCCCCGGCCACGTGCGATCCATGGGCGCGGCCATTTTGTCCGCCCCCGACCGCGTGCGATCCATGGACGCTGCCATCTTGGCTGATAGCCAAGGACCCCAGCATAGACGGCTCCACGGGGTCTGAAGGAAACGCCGCGATGCAACAACCACGACTGGCTTCGGTGATCCTGGACCAGTCGCGGCCCCGGACGCTCCAAACAGCAACAACAACGGTGCTGGTCAACGGGTACGAAACGCCATTTCTGATTGACTCTGGGAGCACGGAAAGTTTTATCCATCCGGATACGGTAAGACGTTGTTTTCTTTCCATTCGTCCGAGCACCAAAAGATTTTCCTGGCAACGGGATCCCATTCCGTAGATATCAAAGGGTTCTGCATCGCGAACCTAACAGTGCAAGGGATGGAGTTTAAGAATTATCGGCTTTATGTCCTTCCCCACCTCTGCGCTCCCATTCTCCTAGGGTTAGATTTCCAATGTAACCTCCAGAGCCTAACGTTCCAATTCGGCGGCCCTATACCTCCCCTGACTATCTGCAGCCTCGCGACCCTCAAGGTTGAACCGCCTTCCTTGTTTGCGAACCTCACTCCGGATTGCAAACCCATCGCCACTAGGAGCAGACGATACAGCGCCCAGGATCGAACGTTTATCCGGTCTGAAGTCCAGCGGCTGCTGAAGGAACGCATAATCCAGGCCAGCAATAGTCCCTGGAGAGCCCAAATGGTAGTTGTAAAGACTGGGGAGAGGCAGAGGATGGTCGTAGACTATAGTCAAACCATCAACAGGTACACGCAGCTAGATGCGTACCCTCTCCCCCGCATATCCGACATGGTCAATCGGATTGCACAGTACAAGGTCTTTTCCACCGTGGACCTTAAGTCCGCATACCACCAGCTTCCCATCCGCCCAGGTGACCGCAAGTACACGGCCTTCGAGGCAGATGGGCGGCTCTGCCACTTTTTAAGGGTCCCATTTGGCGTCACTAACAGAGTCTCGGTCTTCGGCCGGGAGATGGACCGAATGGTTGACCAGCACGGTTTGCGGGCCACGTTCCCATACCTCGACAATGTAACCATCTGCGGCCATGACCAGCAGGACCACGACGCCAACCTCCGCAAATTCCTCCAGACCGCTAACGCCCTGAACCTCACCTATAACGAGGAAAAATGCGTGTTTAGCACCAACCGCCTAGCCATCCTCGACTACGTAGTGCGCAATGGAGTGATAGGCCCCGACCCTGAACGCATGTGCCCCCTTATGGAATTTCCCCTCCCCCCCCTGCTCCAAAGCCCTGAAACGCTGCCTGGGCTTCTTCTCGTATTACGCCCAGTGGGTTCCCCAAATCGCAGGCAAGGCCCGCCCGTTCATTCAGTCCACTACCTTACCCCTGCCGACAGAGGCCCGCCAGGCCTTCAGCCGCATCAAAGCGGATATCGCAAAGGCCACGATGCACGCAATCCACGAGTCCCTCCCCTTCCAAGTCGAGAGCGATGCATCCAACGTAGCTCTGGTGGCCACTCTCAACCAAGCGGGCAGACCCGTGGCCTTTTTCTCCCGTACCCTCCATGCCTCAGAAATCCGCCACGCCTCAGTGGAAAAGGAAGCCCAAGCCATAGTGGAAGCTGTGCGACATTTGAGGCATGACCTGGCCGGCAGGAGATTCACTCTCCTCACTGACCAACGGTCGGTAGCCTTTATGTTCGATAATGCACAGCGGGGCAAAATCAAGAACGACAAGATCTTGAGGTGGAGGATTGAGCTCTCCACCTATAACTATGCGATCTTGTATCGTCCCGGAAAGCTGAACGAGCCGTCCGATGCCCTATCCCACGGCACATGTGCCAACGCACAAGTAGGCCGCCTCCAAGCCCTCCACGAGGACCTCTGCCACCCGGGGGTCACTCGATTCTACCATTTTGTGAAGTCCCGCAACCTCCCCTACTTTGTTGAGGAGATCCGAACAGCCACCAGGAACTGCCAAATCTGCGCAGAATGCAAGCCACACTTTTTCAGGCCAGATAGAGCGCACCTGATAAAGGCTTCCCGTCCCTTTGAGCGCCTCAGTCTGGATTTCAAAGGCCCCCTCCCCTCCACCGACCGCAACGCGTACTTCCTAAACGTGGTGGACGAATACTCCCGTTTCCCCTTCGCCATCCCCTGCCCCGACATGACCGCGGCCACGGTCATTAAAGCCCTCTGCACCATCTTAACACTGTTCGGTTCCCCGCATACATCCATAGCGACAGGGGGTCCTCCTTCATGAGCGACGAACTGCGTCAATTCCTGCTCAGCAATGGCATTGCCTCGAGCAGGACGACCAGTTACAACCCCCGGGGGAACAGTCAGGTAGAGAGGGAGAACGGTACGGTCTGGAAGACCATCCTACTATCCCTACGGTCCAGAAGTCTCCCAGTTTCCCGTTGGCTGGAAGTCCTCCAGGATACCCTCCACTCCATCCGGTCGCTGCTGTGTACCACAACTAATCAAACACCTCACGAGTGCCTCCTTGTCTTCCCTAGGAAGTCCTCCTCCGGAACGTCGCTGCCGACCTGGCTGGCAACCCCAGGACCCATCTTGCTCCAAAAGCATGTGCGGGCGCACAAATCGGACCCGTTGGTCGAGAGGGTTCATCTTCTCCATGCAAACCCTCAATATGCCTACGTGGCTTACCCCGATGGCCGACAGGACACGGCCTCCCTGTGGGACCTAGCCCCCGCCGGAACCATACACCCCCCAACACCAATCACACCCTCCCTCCCGCCAGCGCACCCCACGGCCGCTCCCTTCCCGGGTGGATCGGTCCTCCTCCCGTGCCCGCCCAGGAGTAGTGAAACAGGAACAAACAGCACAACGCTCCCAGAGACGACAGTGCCCGAGCCAGCACCTGCACCACCACCGGGGCTGAGACGATCGACAAGGACGACCAGGGCACCCACTCGACTCGTGGAATCCGGGTGACAAAGCAAAAATCTGTAAATAAGTCAGCCAAAATCTGTAAATAGTTAACTGTTGAGATCAAGGCATAGCCACTGTATGGAGATAATTCCAGGACCAGCTTTGTAAACCCCTACCACCATGCGACCCACCACCCCGCCGGGTTCCTTTTTAACAAGGGATGAATGTGGTGGTATGTATTAGGGATAGTGCGGTACCTGTGATGCCGAGAGGCTATTGGTAGACAGACACTGGGTCCTGATTGGATCTGTCCCCTGCTGGCTCCACCCAGTAAGGCGGAGTATAAGAGCCCGGGTTCTCCCAACAGCCGCATTCTGTAATTGAGCTGCTGGGGAACAAGTCTTGCTTAATAAAGCCTCGATTGACTTCATCACTTCTCGACTAGTGAGTAATTGATTGTGCCACACAGGGTTAATAACATAACACAATGCACTGGTGAATTATCAGTAATTATACATTCACCACACCCGCAAGTGACAGCGGGAGTGCATCCCATCTCCAAAACTCCCTCTTCATTTGTTCCACCACTCTAGTCAAATTTAACTTATGTAACCTGCCCCCTGTATCCCCAAGTACCGGAAACTTTCCTCCACCAGCCTAAATGGCAGGTCCTTCAGCCTATTCTGGCCTCTTGCCTGCACTACAAACATCTCACTCTTGGCCATGTTTAATTTGGACCCTGAGAACTGGCCAAACTTCCTTAATGTTTCCAGTATATTTTCCATCCCGGCCAATGGGTCCGACACTTACAGTAACAGGTAATCCGCAGAGAGAGACCCTGTGCTACACGCCCCCCCCCCCCCCCAGTCATTCCCTTCCACCACTTTGCAGCTCTCAGTGCAATCGCCAACGGTTCTATGGCGAGCGCGAACAGCAAGGGGAGAGTGGGCATCCCTGTCTGGTCCCGCGATGTAGTCTGAAGTAATCTGACATTATCCTGTTCGTCCTTACGCTAGCTTTTGGGGCCTGGTACAATAGTCTGACCCAATTAACCGGTCCCACCCGAACCCAAACCGTCCGAGTACCTCCCACAAATAGTCCCGGTCGAAGGCCTTCTCAGCGTCCATTGCCACCACTGCCTCCACCTCCTTGACCCTCGGGGGCATCATAATCACATTAAGCAATCTCAAGTTGGCTGTCAGCTGCCTGCCTTTCACAAACCCTGCTTGGTCATCCCCAATCACCTCCGGTACGCAGTCCTCAATTCTAATCGCCAGGACCTTGGCGTCCACATTAATCCGGGAGATTAGTCTGTATGACCCGCAGGATTCCGGGTCCTTCTCCCGCTTTAATATCAGTGAGATGGTTGCTTGCGACATCATCAGAGGCAGGGTCCCTCTGTCCCTCACCTCATTAAAAACACTTGTCAGGGCCGGTCCCACTATCTCCGAGAACATTTTGTAAAACTCGACTGGGTATACATCCGGTCCCGGGGCTTTCCCCAACTGCATGGCCTCTAGGCCCCCCAGTACCTCCTCTGCTCTAATCAGGGCCCCCAGCCCGTCCACTAGTCCCCCTCCTAATTTTGGGAAGGTTAGTCCGTCCAGGAACCGTTCATCCCCTCCGGCTCCTCCGGGGGTTCTGAAGTGTAGAGCTTACAAAAAAAGTCCCGAAATATCTTATTCAGTCCTGACGGGTCCTCCACTCTGCTCTCCTTCCCGTCCACCACCCTACGTATTTTCCTGGCCGCCTCCCTCTTCCTGAGTTGCTGCGCTAGCAATCTGCTGGCCTTCTCCCCTTGCCTTCCTAAGTTGTTCCACGGCCCTACTCGTGGATAGCACCCCCAGTTCCGCCTGCAGTCTCCGCCTTTCCCAGAGTAGGTCCTCGCCCGGGGACGCCGCATGCTCCTCGTCTATCCGGTGAATCTCCTTAACCAGTCTATGCATTTCTGCTCTGTCCGCCCTATCACTGTGAGCCCGAATTGAGATCAGCTCCCCCCTCACTACTGCCTTCAGAGCCTCCCACAGGGTTGCTGTTGAAACCTCCCCCGTATCGTTCACCTACAAGTAATTTTGCATACACTTCCGCAGTCTCTCACATATCCCCCTCCTCCAACAACAATCCTACGTCTAACCTCCATTGCGGGTGTTGGTAATTCGCCCCACCGACCTGCAGGTCCACCCAATGTGGAGCAAGGTCCGAGATAGCGATTGCCGAGTATTCCGTATTCTTTACCTCCCCTACACAGTCCCTGCTCAAGATAAAAAAATCAATCCGAGAATATACTTTATGAACATGCGAATAAAATGAGTAGCCCCTTCCCGTGGGCTGTCTGGCTCTCCATGGGTCCACTGCCCCCATTTGCTCCATGAACACCTTCAGCTCCCTTGCCATCGCTGGGAGCCTACCCGTTCTGGGACATGACCGGTCTAGACCCGGGTCGAGGACCATATTAAAGTACCCCCCCATCATCAACTTGCGTGAGTCTAGGTCTGGGATCATCCCCAGCACTCTTTTAATAAAGTCAGCGTTGTCCCAGTTCAGAGCATATATGTTCACCAGCACCACTCTCCTCCCCTCCAGCTTGCCCCTTACCATAAGGAATCTGCCCCCACCGCCTGCGACAACGCCCTCCGCTTCAAATTGAACCCGCTTATTGATCATAATTGCTACCCCCCTGGACTTAGAGTTGAAGCCGGAGTGGAAGACATGGCTGATCTAGCCCTTCATTAGCCTAGTCTCGTCAGCCACTTTCAAATGTGTCTCCTGCAACATAATTACGTCCATCTTTAGAGCCCGCAAGTGCGCGAACACACGTGCCCTTTTGACTAGCCCATTTAGTCCTCTGACATTCCAGGTGATCAGCCTGGTTGGGGGGCACACAGGCCCCCCCCCCCCCCCACGCCAGTCAGCCATAACCTTTCTTGGGCCCGCCCCCGGCCCATGCGCCGCGCCACTCTTGGCTCGCCTCTTGGCCATCTCCACCCCCGACCTCCTCTCCATTACCTACTTCAGACCCCTCCCACGTCAGCAGAATAACTTCCCCCTCCTCCCCCACCCCCCAGCAACCTTTCCCGATAGCCCCACCCCTGCCATCTACTGGCTGTATTCACGCCCTCCACCTGACTCCCTTGACTAGCCAATCTGCTAGCCCAGTGACTCAGCCTCCGGCGCCCACTTGTCTCAATCCCATTGTTTCCCCGACCTCATCTCCCCACTCATCAACACACCTTCCCCCACTCCGACCCACTGGAGCAGTCTCACTAAAACGGGAAAGATCAAACAAGCTGGAAACATCAAACAGCAACGTGAGGCTGCTCCAGGCACAACACAGTTCCAGCTGTGTACACAGATAAGTGTTAACCCACGTCCCTTTCTGAGCATTAATAAAATAGCAACACAGTAACACAGTACCCGTATATCACCCACCCAAAACAAACATAAAAACCATAGACATTTTTAAAAAAACCAACCAACATCTTTAATCCCCATTGCTTACCGGCCACCTTTATGTTACAATGAAGGCTCCAGCACACCCAGAGAACATGACGAAAGGTACCAACAACAGCAGAAAAAAGAAAAAAAAAGAGCATACGAGAGGGGGATCCCCTCCCCCCCGTAGGCAAAAGCTGCCCAAAAATACAACACATGGCACCTTTAAAGCAGTAAACAGTCGACCGTCAGTCCAGGCACAGTAGGCATCCCCCCAAAGGATAACTCTCGGACCCCACCTTGCGTCCGTGGGTCCTTTTTTTGGGACCAGCCCCTGATCCCTCGCAAAGTCCATCGCTTCTTCGGGCTCGGAGAAGTAGTGGTGTTGGCCCTGATGTGTGACCCAAAGATGAGCCGGGAAGAGCAGACCAAACTTCATGTGCTTTTTAAATAACATGTTTAAAGGCTGCTCGACGCCTGGCCACCACCTGGCTTAGGTGCTGATAAATGCGAAGAACACTGTTATTCCACGTGTTGCTCTTAGTGCTCTTTGCCCACTGCAACACCCGCTCCTTCTCCACAAACCTGTGGAACTTGATCACCATCGGATGGGGGGGACCCCCCGGACGCATCTGCCTCGCCTGTACTCTGTGCCCCCTCCAGCTCTGGCGGTCGTGGAAAGGTTTCTCCTCTTGTCTTAACCTGTGACTTTGCGACGTTGTCACTGGACAATCCGGAAAAATCCCAGGATATTCGTCCTTCAACACTTCAGTTGTCTGATTTTCCACTGGCTTATCAACCACAGTAGGCATCACTCCCACCTGCGATCCAGCTATATCATTACCCAAGATAAACTGTATTCCTGGACAAGATAGTTTCTCTATTACTCCTACTCCACTTCACCACTCTTCACTGGACTTTCCAACCTTACCTTATATAATGGAACGCTACTCCACTCACCCTGAATTCCACATATCACCACCTTTTCTGGCAACATTCTTCCCAAACTACATAATTCCTCATTTCTTACCATTAAAGATTGACCAGCCCCTGTATATCTTAAAATTGTGACTTCTTTACCTGCTCCTCCTGATACACATGAGTAAACTTTACCCACACAAGTAAATTCTTTTACATCTGGCACCTTCTTAACAACTACTCCTTGAACAGGCTGTACAATCATTTGCACCTCCTTCGTTTCCCTTGGGCTTTCTTTTACCACTAACAAATCCCACTGTCTTATCCTGTTTTACCACATCAGCCTTTCCAGCGCTTTTCTTCAACCACCAACACTGTGACTTTACATGGCCTAGTTTATTACAGTGAAAACATTCGAAACTTTTCATTTTTTTTCCACCCTCCTGGATTTCTTTCTTAATCTGAGGTACACTCTCTTTATTGTCTCCCATCAGAGCACCTTTACCTTTACCACTTGAGTATTTCTCATGTCCCCAGGTTCTTTCCCTCACCGACTGAAACTGATGTTGGAAAACAATCTTTGATTTATGAACTAATTCATAATCATCTGCCATTTCTGCTGCTAATCTTGCAGTTTTAACCCTCTGTTCTTCCACATGAGCTCTCACTACATCAGGAATTGAATTTTTAACTCCTCCAAAAGTATAATTTCTCTGAGAGCTTCATACGTTTGGTCTATTTTCAAAGCCCTTATCCACCTATCAAAATTACTCTGTTTGATCCTTTCAAACTCCATGTATGTTTGACCAAATTCTTTCCTTAAATTTCTAAACCTTTGTCTGTTGGCTTCAGGCATTAGTTCATATGCACCTGAGATGGATTTTTTCACCTCCTCATACGTTCTAGATACCTCCTCCGGTAGTGATGCAAACACTTCACAAGCTCTACCTACCAGCTTTGTTTGAATCAGTAATACCCACGTGTCCTGTGGCCATTTCATTTGTTTAGCTACCTTCTCAAATGAAATGAAAAAGGCTTCCACTTCCTTCTCGTCAAACCTTGGCAATGCTTGGACATATTTAAATAGATTCCCACCAAGCCTTCGATTATGACGCTCTTTCTCACTATCCTCATCTCTATTATCCCACTGTACGTTTCCCTTTACGTCTGCCAATTTTAACTGACTGTCATGTTTCATGGCCATTTTCTGAAGTTCAAACTCCCTCACTTTATCTTTTTTCCTGATCTGTATCTCCCTTTCCTTTTCTTTTTGTTCTGCTAGGGCTATTCTTTTTTTTCTCCTTTCTTCTCTCTCCTTTTCTTTTTCCTCTCTCTCTCTTTCTCTTTCTTTTTCCGCTCTCTCTCTTTCGTATTGAAGACGTTTTAACTCTTTCTCATGTTCCATTTGTTTAATTTGCAACTGAATGTTTGCCATGTCCAATGAGTCAAACGGTATCTCAGGCAACTTTAAATGCTTAACCACCACCATAATTACCTCATCTTTTCTCATTTTGTCAGGTAATGTTAACTGCAACGTTTTTGCCAAATCTAACAGTCTGCTTTTAGTCTCTATCCGTAAGGTACTGCGTGTGACAGGCTCCACCACCAAAAATTTCTGAGCCTCTGAAAGAGCCATTGTCCACAACACACTCCCCAATTAAACTAAAATACCACACCGGGAAAGCAACAATCCTTCACTGTCTTTAAGTTCACAAAAGCAAATCCAATAGATAGACTTTTATCCTCCTCGAGCCCCCAATTGTTATGGGAGAGGTGTTTTCAGAACCCCAAAATGTATCATGGAGTTCACCCAACTCCCACCTTTAATGGATTGTTGCTTTTGAAGCACACGGCTTGTTCCCCAGATGTGGTATTACAATTATGGACACGTGGGTTTTTAAACAAAACAATGTTTATTCTATGAACTCAAGTTAACCTTTTAAAACCAAACATTGAATATCTTAACACCCATTGCTTCAAAGATAACCCCAAAAGACTATAACACTAAATAATCCTTCAAAATTGTTCCTTTAAACATCGAAGAGACTTAACACCTTTAAACAGAAACACATCAGGTTAAAGGCATTACTATTATGAGTTTAAATCGCCCAAATGATCCAGAGATAGTCTTTCATGGCAGAGATCACAGCAGATCCAGCTCACTGCAAACACAGACACACCCAAGCTCTTTCAAACTGAAACTAAAACTTCAAAATGGCCGAGCTGTAGCCCAGCTCCACCCTCACTCTGACATCACTGCATTTCTTAAAGGTACATTGCTTGAACATCCATTTCTTAAAGGTACTCTCACATGACACTAATGATAGCCCTCGCTAATTCCAAAACTCCCAGACCTCCTTTAGCGGGGTGCCCTGTGCACATTGTGGCAAAACAATGGTTAATGCCTCCCTCTGGCCTCTAAAACTCGACTCTCACCCCTTCCTAGAGTGTTCAATCCCTCCTTGCCCAAAAATGCCAGACTTACCTTAGTCTGGTGTCCATGTTGTTTTCTTTGTGGGACTGTTTTTAATCCCAACAGCACCCACTACTGAGTTCTGGTGCTGCAGGGATTGCTAAAGATGTCAGTCAATCAGGTTGGAAGCTCTTGAAGGTGGCACTTCCTTTCAATGAGGGGTGAACGTCTTATGCTGAACTTGTTAAGGCCGCCTGCAACATATTTCTTCTATGGGGCAACCCTTTTTAAAAGTCAGTCAGTTTCTGTGAAAGAGTTTGCTAATGGGAGGGGGAAAACAATACATGCACTGCTCCCCTCCCCCTGTAAAATTCACCCGATGACATAGCAGCAAAGATGAATGAGCATGAGTCTGAGAGGTAACAACACGATCACGAACTTTGGAGAGGAAAGGGTGATTGGAGGTGGATCATTAATAATATCACCTAACATGGGGCCAGAAAGGGAAGTTAGTTTAGTGGGAATAGTACCAAGAGAGTAAGCAGTGGGTGTGATGGACAAGATGTGCTTGGAGAGGGCATGTTGGGAAGTTGCAGAGAAAATGGACAAAAAAACTAGATCAGGGATAAGGTGGGGGTGGGGGGGGGGGGGGGGGGGGGGGTGCTTAGAGTAATTATGACCTGCATGCTGGGGGAAGGGAGGAAAGTGATAGATTTTAATGGATGGTCTAATTTTTGGTGATAAAGAAATCGATGAGCTCCTCAGATTTGTCATTGAAGGCAAGAGTGGAGGAGACATGGGAGAGGAGTTTAAGATGATTATGGAATCAAAAGCTGAACTCAGGATCAAATAGGATGTTGAGGTTATGAACAGTCAGTTTAAAACTTAGGCAAATGAACCCCAATTTGAACCTGGGGAGGGGGATTGAACTGATAGTAATGAGTTTATGGCAAGGAACAAGATCTAGGAATGGAAGTTGGATATGCAGGCTGACTGCACAGATATAGTGGAGGGGTCGAGAGACCCCTCCATTATGAAACGTTGTTCCATGACAACCGGACAGGGCAGGGTTGGGAAGGTAAAAGTACTCCCGTTCCTCATGGGCATATGAAAATAATTTAAAACTTTGGTGCTTCTTCCGTTATAAAACCTGGCATGATGTTCAGTGTGCATGATTTGCCCAGGATTCCAACCAGGCTCCAAGGTATGTCATAAGTCCCTGAACAGGCCCCCAAATAGTCAGCGGGAAATTGAGGAGCAAATATGTAAGGAGATTACAGATAGCTGCAAGAAAAATAGGGTGGTAATAGTAGGGGACTTTAACTCCCTCTGTGGAGTCTTGCGGCGGTCCTTGTGTGGAATCATGCATTGGTCTTGCTGTGGAGACTGTCATCACTTCTTGTTCATGCAAGGTTCTGCGGAGGTTACTTTCAGCTACTGGTCGAGTTTCAGGCATTGTGCTGTCGTTCCAGGTGAAAGAATCAGGTTTTGAGGCTTAACATTTTTTTTTTCTGTTTTGGGATATTTCCCCTTTAAGTGGGCGTGGTCCGGGGCCTCTGGCGTCACAAAGCGTGTGGCGTGTGCGTAGGAAGCGATTGCGCATGCGCAGATCGCTGTTCCTTTACTTGGCGCATTTCTCTCAACTGCGTATGCGTTACCTTTTCCAAGATGGCCGTCGATCAAACTTGTCGTTCGTTTCTCCGGGGCTTCTGCCTCGTGGTGAGTGTTGGCGCCGTTTTTTCTTTGGATAAATTGAAGGTACTGATTTTTTTTCTGTTCATGCACTATGCACTGTTTAATCGCGATTTCTAGAGTTAGATAATGTGAAAGTTTTTTCGTCAAATTCTTATCAGATAGTCCATAAATTAATTGATCTATTATCATAGTATCTCTGAAATCAGCATAATTACAACCTTGTGCAAGTACCTGGAGGTCTGCAATAAAATCAGTGATTGACTCTCCAAATCTCTGGCACCTATCACGAAATTTAAATCTTTCCAGCGTCTCACCAGACTGATCTTTACAGTGTTGTTCAAATTTTGCGATAATTACTTTAAATTTAGTTTTGTCTTCACCTTCCAAGAAATTGAATGAATTATATATCTCCATGGCCTGTTTCCCCGCTGCCAATAATAGGTAGGCTATTTTTTTAGAATCTGGCGCAGTGGTTATGTCCTTCATTTCCAGAAATAGATTAAAGTGTTGAAGGAAAATGTTCCAATTATACTGGAGATTACCCAAGGTTCTGAGGGGCTCTGGAGCTGGAAGTGAGTTCATCTTACCGTTTTTTTCTTGCCCGAAAGGTCCTACTGCTGCGATGCCTTCTGTGGTTGAATATCTACCCGAATGTGGGTTTTTTTCTTGTCTGTTGTTGCTGGTTGTCACTGTTTGCTAAGTTGTAACTATATGGATTGAAACAGTTCACTTCTGGAACCATGTTTTGTTATGCTCTTGACGTAGCATAAGCTGCTTCCTTGATGTGCACTCTGTCAAAGGAAGGCTCAGTCTTGGAGATAGCTTTAACACATTTATTAAGCTATTAACAATTCTCCTACTTGGATTCAACTCTACTGTTAATCCATTTATAGCTACTCAGACTGACGAACCAGTCTGCTACAATCTACGTGGTGGGTGTGATGTTCCATCAACCCTGTGTCTGTACTCACTGAGCGTCTCCACTGGAAAGAGGAAGATCATGTGTGCTGTGTCCTTATATATGGGTTGGTGTAATGCCCCCCTGTGGTAGTGTCACCTCTGTGTGTATCGTGAATGCCCATTGGTCGTGTCCTATCTTACTGGCCTATTGGTTGAATGTCTGTGTGTCATGTCTCTGGTGCTTCCTCTAGTGTCTATCTAGTCTACGTGTATTTACATTAACCCCTAGTGTATTTACAGTGATGGATATCACCACAATCCCCGGGTGACAGAGGTCATTGTGGAGGGCCCAGAGTCGGTCAACTTGTTCGCTGGCACATGTACTGCGGGATAGGGCATCTGGGGGCTCATTGAGCTTCCCAGGTCGATGCAAGATATCGTAGTTGTAGGTGGAGAGCTCAATCCTCCACCTCAGAATCTTGTCCTTGCCCCGCGGTGTGTTATTGAACATGAAGGCAACCGACCGTTGGTCAGTGAGGAGAGTGAATCGCCTGCCGGCCAGGTAATGCCTCCAATGTTGCACAGCTTCTACAATGGCTTGGGCTTCCTTTTTGATGGAGGAGTGTCGCATTTTGGAGGCATGGAGGGTACGGGAGAAGAAAGCCACGGGCCTGCCCCCCTGGTTGAGGGTAGCGGCCAGCGCAAAGTCCGACGCATCGCTCTCCACCTGGAACGGAATGGATTCGTCCACAGCGTACATCACGGCTTTGGCAATATCTGCCTTGATGCGGTTGAAGGCCAGGCGGGCCTCAGCCGTCAGGGAAAAAACGGTGGATTTAATAAGCGGATGGGCCTTGTCCACATAATTGGGGACCCACTGGGCATAGTAGGAGAAGAACCCCAGGCATCTCTTCAGGGCCTTGGGGCAATGGGGGAGGGGGAGTTCCAGGAGGGGGCGCATGCGGTCGGGGTCGGGCCCTAGGACTGTTTTCCACAACGTAGCCAACGATGACTAGGCGGGTTGTACGGAAAATGCATTTTTCCTTATTGTAAGTGAGGTTCAGGAGTTTGGCGGTGTTGAGGAAGTGCCGGAGGTTCTCGTCATGCTCCTGCTGGTCATGGCCGCAGATGGTGACATTATCTAGGTACGGGAACGTGGCCCGCAGCCCATACTGGTCAACCATTTGGTCCATTTCCCGTTGGAAGACCGAGACCCCATTGGTGACGTCAAAGGGAACTCTCATGAAGTGGTAGAGGCGGCCATCTGCCTCGAAAGCAGTGTATTGGCGGTCCTCCGGGCGGATAGGGAGCTGGTGGTACGCGGACTTCAAGTCAACTGTGGAGAAGACTCGATACTGCGCAATCTGATTGACCATGTCAGAAATGCGAGGGAGGGGGTACACATCGAGCTGCGTGTACCGGCTGATGGTCTGACTGTAGTCGATGACCATCCGGTGCTTCTCCCCAGTCTTGACGACCAAAGGCACTCCAGGGGCTGTTACTAGCCTCAATGATCCCCTCATAGGAGTCGCTGGACCTCCGGTCTGATAAAGGTCCTATCCCGGGCACTGTATCGCCTGCTCCTAGTAGCAACGGGCTTACAGTCCGGGGTGAGGTTAGCGAAGCGTGAAGGTGGGGCGACCTTGAGGGTCGCGAGGCTACAGACGGTGAGGCGGGGCAGGGGCCAGCCGAACTTTAAAGTAAGGCTTTGGAGATGGCACTGGAAGTCGAGCCCCAGTAATAGGGCAGCGCAGAGATGGGCAAGGACGTAGAGTTTAAAGTTAGTGTACTCTACACCTTGTACAGTAAGGGACGCGACACAGTACCCCCAGATTTCTACTTCATGTGATCCGGAAGCCAGGGAGATTTTCTGGGTCGCGGGTAAGATTGGGAGGGAGCAGCGCCTTACCGTATCTGGGTGTATGAAGCTGTCTGTGCTCCTGGAGTCGAAAAGGCAGGCCGTTTCATGCCCGTTGATCCGGACGGTCATCGTCGATTTTATGACGTGATGAGGCCGGGACTGGTCGAGCGTGATGGAGGCGAGCTTCGGAAGGTGATGGGTAGGCCGGTCGGAGGTAGCGGCGGCCAGCGTACGATCGGGGGAGCAGGGCTCCCGGAAGGCTGCGGAGTGGTCCCAAAATGGCGTTAAAGATGGTGGCCCCTTTGGGTCGCACGTGGCGGCCGAAATCGAAGATGGCGGCGAAGATGGCGGCGCCCAGAGGTCGCACATGGCGGGTGGCGCGGCAGCTGGGGGCGGCACGGCAGGCAGCAGGCAATGCTGCTAGGCCTAGAAGCTTTAGGGAGAGATCGGGCCTGGCAGGCTTTCGCAAAGTGGCCCTTCCTCCCACACCCGTTGCAAGTCCTGATCCGTGCAGGGCAGCGTTGTTGGGGATGATTACCCTGGCCGCAAAAGTAGCACTTGGGTCTTCCGGCGTTGGCGGGCTGCTGCGCGGCACAGGCTTGCGCCGCACCCGGGTCGGATGATGGTGGCACCCACGAAGTCCACGAGGGTGCCGCGCGGTCGGAGGTGTGGGCCTCCATGTTCTGGTAGGCCACCTCCAGCGAGTTTGAGAGCTGCACTGTCTCTGGGAGGCCGAGTGTACCCCCTTCTAGCAATCGCTGGCGGATGTAGCTCGATTTCAGGCCCGCGACATAAGCGTCCCTGATCAACAGCTTCGCGTGTTGGGTAGCCGATACCGCCTGGCAGTCACAGTTCCAGCGGAGTACCCGCAAGGCACGCAGGAATTCTGCTAGTGATTCCCTCGGGCACTGTCGTCTCGTGGCAAGAAGGTGCCTAACATACACCTCGTTCACAGACTTAACATAGTGTCCCTTCAGCAGCATTATCGCCTCCATATATGAGGGGATGTCCCTGATGAGAAGAAAGACTCTTGGGCTCACCTGTGCGTGGAGGACCTGCTTCTTTTGGAGGTCGGTGAAGGATCCGAGGTACGCTTCGAAGCAGCTTAGCCAGTGCTTGAAAGTTGCAGTGGCGTCGGCTGCCTGTGGGTCCAACTCCAGGCGATCAGACTTGAGTGATGAATTCATGTTAGATGTTTAGTGTATTAAATTGATGTGCCATCAATGAACACACGACGAGTGGTGAACGTAACTGAGGCTTTAATACACTAAACAGAAAGCCTCCTGGCCTCTGGTCCCGAACTGGATCAGAGGCGGAGACCAGCCACCTTTATACATGAGCCCGAGGGGAGGAGCCACAGGCGGAGCCAGCAGGAACAAGCCCAGGCATGTAACAATACAATACAATACAATACAGAGTGGTTTACCACAGAGCCCCTCCAGAACGCCTCATGCACCTGAACCACATTTCAGGATGCCGAAGCACCGCTCTATCATGCTCCTGGTCATTGCTTGGGCATTTTTGTAGCGTGTCTCCACGTCAGTCTGTGGCCTCCAGCTAGGCATCATCGGCCGCAACCTCCCCTCCTCCTCCTCCTTCTCGACCTGTTGGGCGGCCGTCCCCCATCCTCACTAGCTGCCTCCTGTTCCGCTGCTGCATGCTCCGCTGCTGCACACACTGCTGCTGCACACTCCACTGCTGCAGCTTCCTCCTCCTTGAGCAGCTCTGGTTCGTACAGCCTCAGTGCATTCACGGGGCTGCAGCGACCAGAAGGAAGGCCAACAATGCTGGTTGAATTCCAATATCCATTGTCTGCAGGGCGTGAAAGGCTGACATGTTAGCATGGTGTGTACATCTGTGCCCAACCAGGTCCAATGAGCTACACGGTGGCTCCGGTTGGCACTGCAGACTCTGCCCCCACATTTTCCCCCTCCCCCTCCTCCCTGCACCCCGGGTCCCATCGTTGACCAGCCCCCTGAGGGCCTCTTGCCCTGACAGGGGTACCATGGCTGCTGCTGCCCATGCCAGCGGTACGCTCCACGGCCCCCATCCGGCAGCTCCCTGTAGGGCCTACTGTGAGCTTTGTCTTTGGGTTGGCCTTTTGATGCCCCGCTGGGGGGTGGCGGCCAGTTGTGGGAGAGGGGTGGTATGGCAGATGGCAGAGGGTGGAGTGCAGGGTTAGGGAGTGGAGGGTGGGGTCCAGGGTGGGAGGTGGTAGGATGGAGGGTGGGGGCTGGTTGCGAGGTTGGGAGCACCCATACTGCCGGTGTCACTCTGCGGAACCAGGGGCCAAGGTGGGTGGTCAGTGGGGTGCACAGAAAGATGGCTGCTTGACAGGCCACATTCTGTGCCTGGACACCGCCACAGTCCTGTGGGGGTCACCTGGCCCCACAGCCCTACCAAGAAAAGGGTAAAGTACCGTTGAAGTGTGGGGCGTTCTTGGCACTGCAGGGGCGGAACGGTGGCACAGTGGTTAGCACTGCTGCCTCACAGCACCAGGGACCTGGGTTCAATCCCAGCCTTGAGTAACTCTGTGTGGAGTTTGTACGTTCTCCCTGTGTCTGCGTGGGTTTCATCCGGATGCTCTGGTTTCCTCCCACAGTCCAAAGATGTACAGGTTAGGTGGACTTGCATGATCAATTGCCCCTTAGTGTCCAAGAAAGGTTAGTTGGGGTTACGGGGATTGGGTGTGTCTAGGTAGGCTGCTCTTTCAGAGGGTTGATGCAGACTCGATGGGCCAAATGGCCTCATTCTGCACTGTAGGGATTCTATAAACCAACCCAAAAGTGGAATCTGTTTTTTTCCCGTTGAATCTAGCCCTTAGTCTCCCAAACGGAGAATCCAGCTCAGTGATAAACGTTTTAAATTAATAAGTTCTCCGGACTGGTTATTTTTGTCTGTCACTAATAGTAAGTGGCATTTAATCACCATTACCTTTGTTAGGATTTGTATGTCTCCTGTGTCTTCAGCTGTTTTATTTTGAGACAATCAGCAAGGTATTCTAACAAAAGTGCAAAGGCAAAAATATGGTAAGGAGAATCAATTGTGAAAAACAGAAAATGCACATTAGATGTTACATTTTATTAAAGTATAATGTGTGGTCTAAGCACACGGACTGCACTAAGGTTAAAAAAAAAGGTTATTTTATTCCATTGGCATGAAAACTGTATATGTTGTAAAGGGAATATATAACTTCACAAAACAACTATTTACAGAGAATAGTCATTCTCTGGATTCCTCTCCTAGTCAGGGACTTGGTTCCTCAGTACAGCACTCACCAGGGATGTTCAGGCTTGTCCTGCAGCCCAGCTCCTGGATGCAGTCCTGTTCCCTTCTCTCCATAAAGCCTCTGACTGGTGCTTTGATGTTATAGAAATGTTAAGTATACAAAGAGTTAATGTCATGTTACAATTAACCACTAGATGGAGATAGACGCAGTACTGTATAAAGCACTGACTCCCAGACTTCTGGGAGAGGGAAGGCTGGAGTAGAGTGCATAGGAGAGATATAGAGAGGATAGAGTAAGTTAGAGTTAGAGTGTAGAGACTAGTATTAGTAGAGTGTAGATTACTATAATTATTGTTTACTATAAGAGTAAGTGGTCGAGCTTAATTTAAGTGTAAATAAAAGTTAGCTTTGTCAATGAACTTAGCTCCTGTGGTCTTTGTGAACACGACATTCATCCTGATAACAGAATCACAAAGATGACCACAGGAGCTTCCAGTGTTTTGAATGCAAATGTGAGACTTATACTTGTTCATGTTCTCACGCCTTCAGCTGGCTGCATCTTTCAGGAGGACACACTAAGAATTCCAGTGAGAAACACACCTCTGACTGTGTCATCATTGCTAGGAAGGAGGGAAATCAAGAGAAGGCTGTAAATGTAAAACCAAATGCTGGAGAGTTGGAGGGTCAAGGAGGCAGTTCACCCTACCTTCTCAAGAGCAATTAGGAATGGGCAATAAATGTTGGCATGGCCAACGACGCTTATGTCCCATGAATTAAAAAAGTTAGAAAGCGAATTGAGAGCAAAAATTGTAACAAGATTTTAACATTGATAAAATAATTTTTTGTCAGCAATTAGGGCTAGAAAATAGAGACTCTTTGGCACCAGGGAATTACACTCCAGATAAAGGGTGAGTAGGCAGTGAGGATGATGGTGATACCCAGGGTGGGGCAGTACTAAATTCACCATTCCATGATCAGCAGCTTAGTGATAGGAAGATTTTAAGACAGTCAATCGGCTAGGCAAGGCAAATGAGGGCACACGTTCTTGCAGATGTTGGATTGCCGCTGAAAGCATAATGCATCACCACACAGCCACACTGACAAGTTCACGAGGGAATGTCTGCATACATCTGGATGGAAACACATTGAAACAAAGTCTGTGATCCCCCATTGAAGAAATATCTGCCCAACTAGAGGCAAGGACCAACTCCTCAGAAGGAAGAATCATAGAATCATAGAATTCCTGCAGTGCAGAAGGAGGCCATTCAGCCCATCAAATCTGCACCGATCCATGTCCCACCCTATCCCTGCAATGCCATAACCTAACCTTCACATCCCTGGACAATAAGGGGAAAATTATCAAGGCCAATCCACCTACTCTGTACATCTTTGGACTGTGGGAGGAAACCGGAGCATCCGGCGGAAACCCACACAGACACGAGGACAACGTGCAGACTCCGCACAGACAGTAACCCAAGGTCCGAATTAACCCGAGTCCCTAACGCTGTGAGGCAGCAGTGCTAACCACTGTGCCACCAACAAACTTAGATACATTACTCTCTGTCTCTTTGTCTAAGTCATTAATATCATTGTAAGTAGCTGAGTCCTCAGCACTGATCCGTGGGGAAAACTAGTTACAGCCTGCCAGTTTGAAAATGTTCTGTTTATCCCTACTCCTTGCTTCCTGTCCATTAACAAATCATTTATCAACGTTAATTTATTACTTCCAATTCCAGAGGCATTCATCGTGTATATTAGCCTTTTGTGTGGCCTTTCGAAATCCAGGTATCCTATATCTACCCTACCTGTTACATCCTCAAAAACCTAGTAAGAAATTTGTCAAACACTGTTGATTCCCAAATTTCTTTCTCCGTCAGTCTGGCCTCAATAAAAGTCGAGATGGATTCGCACGTAAAAAGAAGTTATTTTATTTAGCTTGCAAGCTTAATTCATCTCACAGAAACATAAGAGACATCCAGTCTCCTACATCCCAGAAAGCGAATGAACAAAGAGACAAAGGGATCTCTGCAAATCAATTCAAATGGTATCAAGTTTCACATACTCGACGCCCATAGGTCAGCCTATATCCCTCCTGACCTGTTTGATCTATTCTGATTGGCTCACTTCCAATCCCTTTCTCTGGCCCCTATCAATGCAGCATCACTCTCATAGACACACCTCTTCCTGCTTTTTCCATGCGGTCTCAAATCCCTTTGTCTCTATCTGCCAGAATCAAAGTGGCTTATTTCTACATTACATTAACTAATATCTCTAAAGTAACTATTTTATATTACATTCGTCATTCCCTCCTTTTATCATTCCATGATAACCGAACTATCCAATCCATAGCTACGGTTCCTCATCTAAAAAGATCCGTCGCTGCATTTCCAATTCCTGTCTTAGCCCCCCTTCATCTGCCTCACCCTCATGGATTTTAACAGTTAAAAAAAATTTTGCGGCGATTGGGGCGGTGATCTGATCCAGTGCACCCCGCATTCTACCCATCACACATTTAAGGATGGCCAGGCCCACAAAGATGTAGCCGATAGCTACCACTAGATACATGGCCATATTTATCAACCAGTCCTTCCATCCTCCAAATCCCCATTTACCCCAAGAGCCAGGATCCTGCATCCCGTCCAAGTGATCCCGTATGCGATCCATAAATTTAGTGATGTTAGCGGTCAATCCTGAACTCCCATGATACACTTGCCCTGTACTATGGCGCATACCCTACCCTCACGGGCCAGAAGATAGTCAAGAGCATACCGGTTCTGCATTGCAAACAACCGTAGCTGAGACAACTCCTTAGTTATTGCCCCGAGGGCTCCCAAGGTTTCATTTCCCAAGATGGTAAGGCCGCAAATAAAATAATTCCGATCACTGACAGCCAAGGAACCCCCCACACCTCCCAGTGTCAATACGCTCAGAATGCCCCACCCGGCTGAGTGGCCCCGGTTGGGTGCAAGAACCTGAGGTTTTTTTCCAGTTCTCACAAAATTCAGCAGAGACTGCCCGGCGTGCTAACTGATTATGCAGGTTCCACGCCGAAGGGCAGGGGACTGTGGTAGGGACTAGAGTCCCTATAGCAATTCGGCAGGGAAATGGGGGTGACAAAACGTTGGTCGCTGTACCATTAAATAAAAAGTAGTATCCTTGTTCCGTGTGGAGGCTAGCATCACAATCAGCATATCGGTTGCGTAAGGACCCCCCAGTAGCCCAGTTTATCCAACTTTGAAATGCCCATTCGGGCCGCCCAGCAATGCGGAAAGCCCTAGTCCCAACAGTGATATGAGAGACATTCGCCCAGCCACAGAGGAGCTGGAGGCCGGCGTTCAATGGAACGCAAGTGGTGTTGTAACAAACGCATTGGCCAGACGCCTGGGTGATATGGCACCTCCTGTCCGTACAGGTGGGAAACAGACATGTTATATTTGTGTCCACCTCTACCAGCAAACAGCCATATCCTTCACTGCTGAAGCAATTCTCGTACGACCGGGAATCCCTATTGGGAGTGAAGTGGCTAGGTATGTACGCCCTCCACCGTCGCAGCCTATTGTTCTGTGAATGGGAATTATCCCGAGGAAGGGGAAGGCAAATAGCCGGTGGTGCTGAACCCGGATCGTAAGGAAGAGTGACCTGATCGGGCAGTGATTCGGAATGCTGACAATGAACCACCGTTTGGGGAGTGCCCCAAAGCGGTGAAACAGAAAATAACCTAGACACCGCTGCGGGGTTTGGGTAGCAGACAACCCGTCCCTGGCCATACAGACGGTGGTAAATCTGGTAGAAGAGATTCATACTACCCGGGTTTGCCTCAGTTTGGCCTTTAATTAACTTAAGTGTATCTCCCGGTAACCTACGTTCTAGCTGTACTTCCCTTCTCATACGCCCCGTCCTCTCTCTAGTCCCTTTCTCTTTCTCATAGCCTCTTCCTACACTCTTCTGACAGCCTGATTTTACCTTTATTGTACCACTCTTAACACATCCAAAATCAAATTTACATGTATTCCAAAAACAAGGCAATGTCCATATAATGTTCCCTTCCCATCGCCGGGACCGGTGCAACTGCTTCATGACTCCTGCATTCTCCTTAACTTTGATGACCTTCCATGAGTCGATACCATGTCCTCGTATATGGGGGCAGCGAAGAACATCACCTTTGCATAGGTGATGTATCCTTGTAGATTGGTTGGGGCTACACAGATACATAATATTCCCCTTTTCCATGCCCATCGCCAATAACACGCCAAGCGAAGTGAGGCCAAATATCAGACAGACGATGGATGCGTAGCCACTCCATCATGCTCCACACCTGTAAAATAGCACTGGAGAAGGGAGGCAGGTTAGTATCCGACCTTTTACAGTAGTGGAGATGGACTCAATTTACAGTGATGTAGGTGGACCCAAGCACTTCGCCCCTCCACTTTAACTGCTGTGGGGGTGGTAAGGAGAACTTGGAAGGGCCCGTCCCATCGCGGCTCCGACCCCTTCCTAGTCCAATTTTTGACCATGACATAACTACCGGGCTGGACTGAAAGTGAGCTAGGTACTGGGGGCAATGGCTGGTGAGCCGCGCGGACTTGGCCATGGAGTTCCTTGAGCACTTGCGTAAGGGCTAGAACATAGGTGGTCATTTCTTCAGTCATCTGATGAAACTGAACCCGTCTGGGAACCTGCAGGCTCCAAGGAGTTCTAAGAGGCCTGCCATAAAGAATCTCGGCGGGAGAGAGCCGGGCCGGTCCCGCAGGTGTAACCCGCAGCTGGAAGAGGGCAACGGGGAGCAACTTAAGCCATGTCAGTCCCGTGTCTGCTCTTAATTTAGCCAATTTAGTTTTGAGGGTCTGATTGTGTCTCTCAACCAACCCGGCCGCCTGCGGTCTGTAAGCACAGTGTAACTGCTGGCGTATGCCCAACTGGGAGCAAAACTCCTTGTTAATTTGTCCAATAAAATGAGGCCCATTATCAGAACTTAACTGAGCTGGTATACCGTACCGGGGAATGATTTCCCTCATCAAGACTTTAACCACAGTAGCAGCTTTATTATCGATAGTCGGATACGCCTCGACCCATCTGCTGAACACATCCACAATGACCAAAACATATTTGTAACATTGACACCTTTCCAACTCAATGTAATCCATTTGGAGCGTCTCAAAGGGACCACTGGGCAACGGGGTTTGCCCCTTCCCACAAGGGATACCTTTTCCGGTGTTATATTGCTGACAAATCAAATACCGATTACTGATACTTTGGGCCAACCCCTGCATTTTAGGGTGCCACCAAGTGTCCAGCAACAAATCACTAGTCCCTCGAGCCCCACAATGAGTTGCAAAGTGTACACATTCAATGACCCATAAAGCCAGCACATCAGACATACAAGTCTGATGTGCAGGCGTGGTTCATAAAGAGGAAACAGAATCATATGTACAACCTAACCGTTTCCACATTTGTTTATCACTCTCAGGAGCGTCCTCCTGTAACCTTATGACGTCTTGGATGGTTGGCATTGACTTGTCAGAAGCAGACATATTTATAGTAGATCGTTTAGTCTGACTTAACATCTTAGGCACCATCACTTGCTGAATTTGTGCGGCTGTGTGCGCTGCACGATCTGCTCGTTCATTACCAACATCAACTGGGGTTGTACCATTCGTGTGGACAGCGCATTTAATAACGGAAATCTGCGCTGGCATAAGGAGGGCCTGCAGTAGGTCATTAACTAAACCCCGGTTGGATATTTCTGTGCCTGCCGAGGTAAGGAATCCCCTGTTCTTCCAGAGTTGGCCGAAGTCATGAACTACCCCGAAAGCATATCGGGAGTCAGTGTAGATATTTACCCGGCGATCTCCTCCAAGTATACATGCACGGGTGAGGGCAAAAAGTTCGGCTTGTTGTGCTGAGTAAGGGGTCTGGAAAGCTGCCGCTTCTAAAATCAGACCATCCTGATCTATGATTGCATAACCGGACAGTCTCCGGCCACTGGGGCTTACTAATGCACTGCCATCAACATACATAATCATGTCAGGTTGTTCTAACGGAATATCACTCAGATCGTCCCTTATTGTTGTAGTTTCCTGAATCAAGGCTAAACAGTCGTGACCAGGCGCGTCCTCATGGACAGGGGGACCGCTAAGAAAACAGGCTGGATTGATAGTGGTACAGTATTTAAATGTCAGACGTGGATTGTTCAAAAGGTATATCTCATACCTATTCTGACGAGCTGCGGTAAGATGCTGAGTCTGCAGTTGCCCCAATAGTGCGATTACCGAGTGGGAGCTATACACCGTAATATCCTGTTGGAGAGTGATGTTGGCAGCAGCCTGCAAACTATTGTATATCGCTACCAAGATCTGGGTGCAAACAGGGTGGCCTAACGCCACTGGGTCGAGTTTGGAAGAGTAATATGCTACGGGCCGGTGCTTGTCCCCATGTTGCTGGGTGAGTACCGCTGTTGAACATCCTTCCAGAACAGTACAGTATATCTGGAATGGTCGGTCGTATAGGGGCCTACCAAGGGCCGGTGCTTGTAGCAAGGCCTGCTTCAGGCAACGGAAGGCCTCGGTGGTGAGAATAAAGTTTCCCTCTTTACTCGTGTAAGGCGTCAGCAGCTTTGTATAGACAGCGATGTTTGGTATCCACTGCCGGCAATAATTCACCATACCCAGCCAATGACGAACCTCCTTGGCTATTGTAGGGGCGGGGAATTGGCATATTGGTTCAATACTACTGGGTTCGAGACTTCTTTCTGTGGCTGTAAGTAAAACTCCTAAGAACTTAACTTTTCTCTGAGCCACCAAGATCTTTGCTTGTGAAACAACATAACCCAACGAGGATAGGTGGTTCAATAATTGGATCACATCATCCCTATTACTGGGCTCGTCAGGACTTGCCACCAATATGTCATCTACATACTGCACCAGAGTGAAACCATGCTCCAATGTCAAGGCCTGGAGTTGGGTCTGCAGACATCTGGAGAAGAGTGTAGGTGAATTGACGAACCCCTGTGGCAGTCGGGTCCAGGTATACTGCTGTCCATTGTAAGTGAAGGCAAACAAATATTGACTTTCAGTCGCAAGTGGGAGGGCAAAGAAGGCGTGCTGAAGGTCAATTACGGCGAAGACCCGGGCTTGAGCTGGAATTTGAGCCAGTATGTGGGCAGGGTTAGGGACGGGAGCATGTAACGGCTGCGCGATGGCATTAATTGAACGTAAATCCTGTACTAATCGGTACTGGTCTGGTTTGGCTGGTTTAGGCACAGCAAGTATTGGGGTGTTACATTCTGATTGGCAAGGGACCAAAATACCCTGTTTCAACAGTTAACATAGAACATAGAACATAGAAAATACAGCACAGAACAGGCCCTTCGGCCCACGATGTTGTGCCGAACCTTTGTCCTAGATTAATCATAGATTATCATTGAATCTACAGTGCAGAAGGAGGCCATTCGGCCCCCTGAGTCTGCACCAGCTCTTGGAAACAGCACCCTACCCAAACTCAACACCTCCACCCAACACCAAGGGCAATTTGGACATTAAGGGCAATTTATCATTGGCCAATTCACCTAACCCGCACATCTTTGGACTGTGGGAGGAAACCGGAGCACCCGGAGGAAACCCACGCAGACACGGGGAGGACGTGCAGACTCCGCACAGACAATGACCCAAGCCGAAATCGAACCTGGGACCATGGATCTGTGAAGCAATTGGGCTATCCACAATGCTACCGTGCTGCCCTTAAGAACAAATAAATCTACACTATATAATTTTCCCGTAATCCATGTACCTATCCAACAGCTGCTTGAAGGTCACTAATGTTTCCGACTCAACTACTTCCACAGGCAGTGCATTCCATGCCCCCACTACTCTCTGGGTAAAGAACCTACCTCTGATATCCCTCCTATATCTTCCACCTTTCACCTTAAATTTATGTCCCCTTGTAATGGTGTGTTCCACCTGGGGAAAAAGTCTCTGACTGTCTACTCTATCTATTCCCCTGATCATCTTATAAACCTCTATCAAGTCGCCCCTCATCCTTCTCCGCTCTAATGAGAAAAGGCCTAGCACCCTCAACCTTTCCTCGTAAGACCTACCCTCCATTCCAGGCAACATCCTGGTAAATCTTCTTTGCACCTTTTCCAGAGCTTCCACATCCTTCCTAAAATGAGGCGACCAGAACTGTACACAGTACTCCAAATGTGGCCTTACCAAAGTTTTGTACAGCTGCATCATCACCTCACTGCTCTTAAATTCAATCCCTCTGTTAATGAACGCGAGCACACCATAGGCCTTCTTCACAGCTCTATCCACTTGAGTGGCAACTTTCAAAGATGTATGAACATAGACCCCAAGGTCTCTCTGCTCCTCCACAATGCCAAGAACTCTACCGTTAACCCTGTATTCCGCATTCATATTTGTCCTTCCAAAATGGACAACCTCACACTTTTCAGGGTTAAACTCCATCTGCCACTTCTCAGCCCAGCTCTGCATCCTATCTATGTCTCTTTGCAGCCGACAACAGCCCTCCTTACTATCCACAACTCCACCAATCTTCGTATCGTCTGCAAATTTACTGACCCACCCTTCAACTCCCTCATCCAAGTCATTAATGAAAATCACAAACAGCAGAGGACCCAGAACTGATCCCTGCGGTACACCACTGGTAACTGGGATCCAGGCTGAATATTTGCCATCCACCACCACTCTCTGACTTCTATCGGTTAGCCAGTTCGTTATCCAACTGGCCAAATTTCCCACTATCCCATGCCTCCTTACTTTGTGCAGAAGCCTACCATGGGGAACTTTATCAAATGCCTTACTAAAATCCATGTACACTACATCCACTGCTTTACCTTCATCCACATGCTTGGTCACCTCCTCAAAGAATTCAATAAGATTTGTAAGGCAAGACCTACCCCTCACAAATCCGTGCTGACTATCCCTAATCAAGCAGTGTCTTTCCAGATGCTCAGAAATCCTATCCTTCAGTACCCTTTCCATTACTTTGCCTACCACCGAAGTAAGACTAACTGGCCTGTAATTCCCAGGGTTATCCCTAGTTCCTTTTTTGAACAGGGGCACGACATTCGCCACTCTCCAATCCCCTGGTACCACCCCTGTTGACAGTGAGGACGAAAAGATAATTGCCAACGGCTCTGCAATTTCATCTCTTGCTTCCCATAGAATCCTTGGATATAACCCGTCAGGCCCGGGGGACTTGTCTATCCTCAAGTTTTTCAAAATGCCCAACACATCTTCCTTCCTAACAAGTATTTCCTCGAGCTTACCAATCTGTTTCACACTGTCCTCTCCAACAATATCGCCCCTCTCATTTGTAAATACAGAAGAAAAGTACTCATTCAAGACCTCTCCTATCTCTTCAGACTCAATACACAATCTCCCGCTACTGTCCTTGATCGGACCTACCCTCGCTCTAGTCATTCTCATATTTCTCACATATGTGTAAAAGGCCTTGGGGTTTTCCTTGATCCTACCTGCCAAAGATTGTTCATGCCCTCTCTTAGCTCTCCTAATCCCTTTCTTCAGTTCCCTCCTGGCTATCTTGTATCCCTCCAATGCCCTGTCTGAACCTTGTTTCCTCAGCCTTACATAAGTCACCTTTTTCCTCTTAACAAGACATTCAACCTCTCTTGTCAACCATGGTTCCCTCACTCGACCATCTCTTCCCTGCCTGACAGGGACATACATATCAAGGACACGTAGCACCTGTTCCTTGAACAAGTTCCACATTTCACTTGTGTCCTTCCCTGCCAGCCTATGTTCCCAACTTATGCACTTCAATTCTTGTCTGACAACATCGTATTTACCCTTCCCCCAATTGTAAACCTTGCCCTGTTGCACGTACCTATCCCTCTCCATTACTAAAGTGAAAGTCACAGAATTGTGGTCACTATCTCCAAAATGCTCCCCCACTAATAAATCTATCACTTGCCCTGGTTCATTACCCAGTACTAAATCCAATATTGCCCCTCCTCTGGTTGGACAATCTACATACTGTGTTAGAAAAGCTTCCTGGACACACTGCACAAACACCACCCCATCCAAACTATTTGATCTAAAGAGTTTCCACTCAATATTTGGGAAGTTAAAGTCGCCCATGACTACCACCCTATGACTTCTGCACCTTTCCAAAATCTGTTTCCCAATCTGTTCCTCCACATCTCTGCTACTATTGGGGGGCCTATAGAAAACTCCTAACAAGGTGACTGCTCCTTTCCTATTTCTGACTTCAACCCATACTACCTCAATAGGGTGATACTCCTCGAACTGCCTTTCTGCAGCTGTTATACTATCTCTAATTAATAATGCCACCCCCCCACCTCTTTTACCACCCTCCCTAATCTTATTGAAACATCTATAACCAGGGACCTCCAACAACCATTTCTGCCCCTCTTCTATCCAAGTTTCCGTGATGGCCACCACATCGTAGTCCCAAGTACCGATCCATGCCTTAAGTTCACCCACCTTATTCCTGATGCTTCTTGCGTTGAAGTATACACACTTCAACCCATTTCCGTGCCTGCAAATACTCTCCTTTGTCAGTGTTCCCTTCCCCACTGCCTCATTACATGCTTTGGCGTCCTGAATATCGGCTACCTTAGTTGCTGGACTACAAATCCGGTTCCCATTCCCCTGCCAAATTAGTTTAAACCCTCCCGAAGAGTACTAGCAAACCTCCCTCCCAGGATATTGGTGCCCCTCTGGTTCAGATGCAACCCGTCCTGCTTGTACAGGTCCCACCTTCCCCAGAATGCGCTCCAATTATCCAAATACCTGAAGCCCTCCCTCCTACACCATTCCTGCAGCCACGTGTTCAACTGCACTCTCTCCCTATTCCTAGCCTCACTATCACGTGGCACCGGCAACAAACCAGAGATGACAACTCTGTCTGTCCTGACTTTCAACTTCCAGCCTAACTCCCTAAACTTGTTTATTACCTCCACACCCCTTTTCCTACCTATGTCGTTGGTACCAATGTGCACCACGACTTCTGGCTGCTCCCCCTCCCCCTTAAGGATCCTGAAGACACGATCCGAGACATCCCTGGCCCTGGCACCCGGGAGGCAACATACCTTCCGGGAGTCTCGCTCGCGACCACAGAATCTCCTATCTATTCCCCTAACCATTGAATCTCCTACAACTATTGCTTTTCTATTTTCCCCCCTTCCCTTCTGAGCCCCAGAGCCAGACTCAGTGCCAGAGACCTGGCCGCTAGGGCCTTCCCCCGGTAGGTCATCCCCCCCAACAGCATCCAAAACGGTATACTTGTTTTGAAGGGGAACGGCCACGAGGGATCCCTGCACTGTCTGCCTGTTTGTTTTTTTCCCCCTGACTGTAACCCAGCTATTCTTGTCCTGTACCTTGGGTGTGGTTACCTCCCTGTAACTCTTCTCAATCACCCCCTCTGCCTCCCGGATGATCCGAAGTTCATCCAGCTTCAGCTCCAGTTCCCTAACACGGTCTTTGCGAAGTTGAAGTTGGGTGCACTTCCCGCAGGTATAGTCAGTGGGGACACCGGTGGTATCCCTCACCACCCACATCCTACAGGAGGAGCATGTAACTGGCCTAGCCTCCATCCCCTCTTACCTTAAAGAATATAGCTGCTGTGTGGACTAACTAGATCTCCGCCCTCCGACTCTGCTCCCAGTCAGCTACACTTCCTGTAAACACCTGGCTCTCTTTGCACTCTTTGCGGAAATGTCGGAAACAAAATGAAAGGAGCACCTTACTCCCTCCTCACCTAACTCCCTCGGTCACCAAACTCTCACTATCGCACTCAAAAAGCACCAAATTCAGCACTCAGTGCAAAAAAAAAGTTCTTGAATTAATTTATCTATTGATGGAGCAGCTTGAGATTTCAGGGGGTATTGCCGAATGGAAGGTAGCTTTACATGATCCTTAATCATTACCTTGATAGGTGTAACATTTGTCTTTCCCACTTGTGATGGGTATTCCGCCCAGACCTGTGGATTGACATATTCCAACACATCATGTCCCCTGTGATGCTGCAGTCGAGTGTTAATCGTTTCAGGGACCTCAAAATATTTTATGGTAGTGCCGTCCGGCATGACTTGAAGTGCGTAGTCTGTTGGATCTGAATGATCCACTGCCCTCCTGACCATTCCCCCCATATCCCTGGCATGGTACTGGTCATGGACCTGACGTGTAATATGAGGGCTTACCGAAGCTGACTGTGGCCATAAATGTGGTGATATTGTAACAAAATCGGCTGTACCTTCTTTTCCCGTGACTGTGGTTGTAACCTTGACTGGCCATTCGGTCTCAAGTAATGGCCGGTATTTGTCCTCCAACTCCCTGTTTCGTCCAGTTCTGTCATAGGCCAGGGTAACGTGATGCAGTGACTGTTCAACGTCTAACGTCCACCACTGGGGGGTGATAGAAATATAGCACTGTTGTCTCATCCTCCATGATGTAACCGTTACCCCCTCATCTCCGCATTCTAGCTGTAGCTGGAAGATACACAGTAAATCTCGGGCCAACAAGTTACAGTCCAATCCAGTAGTCACTACAAACTGATGCTCTGCAGACTTATTCTCGTAAGTGACTGTCACAGGTTCAGAAATAGGATACTCACACACCTGTCCTTGGAACCCTGACAATTGCTGCGTGTGGTCGGATAGTGGTAATTTAAGTGTTGATTGCACAGAAGACATAGCTGCCCCTGTGTCGATTACAAATGAGTGATGTTGATCTCCTATCTGCAGAGAGATAATAGGTTCCCTGTCCGATTGGAGAGTCCTTATGGCTAAATTAGCTAGTTAATCCTGTGTTGGGAAAGGGTTTTCCTGGGAGAAGTCAGTGTATCTCATCTGTCCTCCCCTTGGTGGGTACCCTCTCCTTTGGGTCGAATAATCTCCTTCTACTGCCTGTCTTTTAAAGGGGCATTCCTGTTGCCAGTGATCTACACGGCCGCAATTAAAACATGCATTGCTCCCTCTATTTCTGCCCCGTCCTCTTCTTCCAGTAGACCAATGGCCCCTCAGAGGGGGCTGCGGTTGTAGAGCTGTTGATTCGTTCGGTGGGCCATAAAAATGGGGTGAGGGTCCCTTTGGGTGGGTTTGGTATCCTCCTCTTCGCTGATCCACCCACCCAAAGTCACTATATTGGGGCTCCTGCTGGTAAACTACCATTTCTGCCACTTGTTGGGGTCGCAGATCATCCTTTTTCATTACATACTCAGTCTTAACCTTTGTAACTGAGCCTCCTTCTTGGCCTACACCCTCCTTCCAGTAAAATCTGACTGCCCTTGCCATCTGGGAAGGGTCGTTCTCTGTCCAATTCATGTTATTACATTTCACAGCAGTAACCACAGAAGGTGGTAGGCAATGCATTAACATAGCACAGTATTGAGGGGAATTCTGACCATTTTGATACAGCAAATCGCCTGACTGCCCCCGGTAGATTTCATTAAAACGCTCCAGAAATTCCTCTGGCTCTTCAGTCTTCTTAGGTTTTAGGTCTAAGATAACAGAAAGATTTATGGGCCTTTGAAATGTGCTATTCAACGCATTCAAGATCTGTGTCCTTCTATCGTCGTCTAACGCATAGGCCTGATGGAGTGCGGCATGACTAGCATAATTCAGGTGGTTAAGATAATTGCGGTACTCTGCTGGGGTTAAAATCTGCTGGACTAGGGCCCAGAGGTCCCTTGAATCAGCTTGATAAATTGAGATGGTAGTTCTCAAGGAATCCACGAAGGCAGCAGGAGATTTTTTTCTATCTGGGATTGTAGCCATAATAGCCATCATCTCACTGGGTGTCCATGGGAAGTAAACGTCTATCGTGGGGTTCGCTCCCGCAGTCCCTGGGTCGGGGTTTCGCATCTTCCTAATCGGTAACTGTCTCCGAATGTCACCAGGGGGCACTCTAGCTATTTCCCCTGGTTGTTCCAAGACTTCAACGTCTCTCCCTGTCACTAGGGGGAGTTCTTTCTCTTCAAACGAAGTTGTTTCAGCTTCCTTTGTTCCCAAATCTTGTGATTTCTCCTTAGTTTGGGGAGACTTAGGTGATATGCTTAATTGTTTCTGGTGAGCGTCAAGCCCCTCTCTCGCTGTCCGAGATCTTGTCCTAGAGCTAACTGGGCTTGTGGGACAGAGTTCCTTTTGCTCTTTTCGGTTGTGAAGTTGGTAAATCAGGACCCACACTATCACCCAAAAGGGCTTGAGTTTCTGGCATATTTGAAATCTGGGGAGCAATGGCTGGGTATATATTATTGTACTCTGGTGGTTCTGGAATGAGCGCAGACCATACTATGGGTGCAGACGGAACTTTTACTGGCTTTTCCAAATTATTGAATTTTTCTTCTTCTGTCAATTCAAGGCCAGCCATTGAACTACGTAGCTCGTCTCTTGTGTGACCCGGGTCCTTCCTGTCTCTATTTGCTCTTTTTTTAAATGCACATTCCTTTTTCAAGATCTGTAATGTTTTTAGGTTACCCTGTTCACTAATTGGAATCCCCATTTTAAGGGCATTATCCTGCCAGCTGGACAACATAATCTTATATTTTTCCTCTTGACAATATTGCCTCCATAATCCAATTAATTCTTTAGTTTTCATACCTTGATTTTTTCTCCAAATTTGTCCCTGGATTTTCTTAACCATTTCTAGGTCTTTGGTTCCCCCTAGTGGCCATTCATCTCCCATTTTAGTTCTTAACTGTGCTGACAATTTTCTAAAATCCTTCGCTTTGTCCGGATACTTATCACATAATATTTGCAGTGGCATGCCTGGATCATTTGTGCTATCCAAGGAATTTCCCATAATCTCAACTAGTCCTCGGAACTGCGTTTTTTCGCCACTACAGTCCAAAGAGAAAATTTTAGCTTAATCAACTATATTTTTAACACACAGACATATAGAGGTGAACCATTTTCAATTTCAAATGTTACATCGACCTCTCATAACGTAACCCAACCGAATTAACTCACAAATAAAGTTGAACCATTTATATTTTAAATGTTACATCAACAATACAGCCTACCCCAGCCGAATTAACTCACAAATGAAGTTGAACCATTTATATGTTAAATGTCACTTCAACAATACAGCCTACCCCAGCCGAATTAACTCTATGAAATCCCATCAATTAAAATGCTAATCCCCAGACTGACCTGTGATTTCGTCGAGGCGGTCTTTCTGTGCCAACCGCGAGTGACCAGACTAATCAGACGATAAGAAGAGGGGAACAATCAATGCGCGGTCGTTTTCCAGTTCTACATTGAGGGCCCTTTGTTCCCCATCCTCCTGTTCATAATCAGTCTAATTCTGATTTCGCAGTTGGATCAGGATCGCCCTGAGAAATCCCGGTTTTCGGCACCAAATGTTGATTCCCAAATTTCTTTCTCCGTCAGTCTGGCCTCAATAAAAGTCGAGATGGATTCACACGTAAAAAGAAGTTATTTTATTTAGCTTGCAAGCTTAATTCATCTCACAGAAACATAAGAGTCATCCAGTCTCCTACATCCCAGAAAGCGAATGAACAAAGAGACAAAGGGATCTCTGCAAATCAATTCAAATGGTATCAAGTTTCACATACTCGACGCCCATAGGTCAGCCTATATCCCTCCTGACCTGTTTGATCTATTCTGATTGGCTCACTTCCAATCCCTTTCTCTGGCCCCTATCAATGCAGCATCACTCTCATAGACACACCTCTTCCTGTTTTTTCCATGCGGTCTCAAATCCCTTTGTCTCTATCTGCCAGAATCAAAGTGGCTTATTTCTACATTACATTAACTAATATCTCTAAAGTAACTATTTTATATCACATTCGTCAACACGATTTTCTTTTCCAAAAACGATGTTGAATTTGTGTGATCATATTATGTAAACTGTTCTTTCTTTTAACTTAAAGTATCCAATTCTTTTTTTCCAATTTAGCGTGGCCAATTCACCTACCCTGCAGATCTTTGGGTTGTGGGGTGAGACCCACGCAGACACGGGGAGAATGTGCAAACTCAGCGCAGAGAGTGACCTGGGGCTGGGATCGAACCGGGGCCCTTGGTGTCATGAGGCAGCAGTGCTAACCACTGCACCACCGTACCGCCCGGGAGAAACTATTCTGACCAGAATTCATGGGCGCGATTTTCCGTGAATCGGCATGATGGCCCGAACCCGGCGGCAAAAACGGCACGAGTCACTCCGGCGTCGGGCCCCCCGAAACGTCACGAATTCTCCGGCCGGGAATGGGCTAGTAGCGGCGTGACCCGTCAAGGACTCGCCATTCGCAACGGCGTCACCCATCAAGGACTCGCCCGCCGTCAGTGACGCCGCGCGCGTCACTGCACAAAAGACGCCCCCCCTCCCCCGGAGACCCGGCAAAATGGCCGCCCACCGCGCAGCGCCAAGTGAGACCCCCACTGCCTTTCCCCCTTCCCCATATCCCCTTCCCCCAAATTCCCCCTTCCCCATTAGCCCCCCCTTCCCCCATATCCTCCCTTCCCCATATCCCCCTTCCCTCATTTCCCCCCTTCCCCCATATCTCCCCTTTCCCCTTATCCCCCCTTCCCTCATATCCCCCATATCCCTGTGAGGTGTTGGGTAGGCTAGGTCGATGTGGACTGCACTTGATGCAGTGTAGCGAGAGACAGACCTCCAACACTTGATCAGATGCAACACGATTTTATTTAACATCCACACTATTATACATGTTCAACTGTGGGTTGACACTATGCTGACTTGACTGGAGACCTGATACTAGCCTAACCAGACTTACTAGCTACCACATGATGTTTGCACTGGCCAGCTCACTAACTCTGACTGTCTCAGAGGCTGGGTCCCGAGAGAGCTGGAAAACTGGTGCCCTCTGGCTTTTTAGTGGTCGTGTCCTGTCTGGTGATTGGCTGCTCTGTTCTGTGTGCTTACTGGTCATCCTGTGTGTCAGTCACTGCCTATCTGCACTCCATTGTCTACATAGATGTATATTATGACATCTCCCCCCCTTTCTTTTTTTTTTTTTTTGTTCTGGATTGTGTGTGTTGAGATAATAAATATTAAGGTGCATGTGCGTGTGGATGTGTATATGTGCGTGACTATGTACAGAATGAGCTAAATTAACCTTATGTACACAGGAAGGTGTCACTAGTGCAGAAATAAGGCAGATGAAATGGTAACAACGATATTTACAGAGGTCAAAACGATAAGGTAGCACAGTTGTGCAAAAGTTCAGTCTATAAGTTGAGTCTCTGCGGCGGGTGACAAATTCTGGTTGACCACCTCAAGGGTGGATCAGGGGCCGCCTGCACTTGGATAGGCGGGACCGCCGCCAATGCAGTGGTCGCAGAGGTCGGCAGGATTGCTGGTAGATCGGTGGCCTCGTGGTAGGGCACGTCCGGAGGAAGCATTGTGTGAGGCGGGACATCATGGTTAGATGACGGGCATGGAACTCTGTGCAACGCCCGTCTGTTGCATCGTAGGAAGGAGCCATCAGCCATGCGGACGAGGAACAATCTTGGGGCCACTTGCTTGACCACCACAGCTGTGGCGGACCAGCCGCTGTCAGGCAACTGTACATGAACACGATCAGTTGGGACCAGCTCGGGGAGATCCGTGGCATGAGCGTCGTATGCTGATTTCTGTTGGGCCCGAGACTGCTGCATCTTTTGTATGACCGTGAGGTGGTCAAGGTCTGGAACATGGATGGCTGGAACCGTGGTTCGCAGAGTGCAATTCATGAGCATCTGCACGGGAGACAACCCAGTGGACAACGGGGATGCTCTGTATGCCAGCAGCGCCAGGTTGAAGTCGGAGCCTGAGTCTGCAGCCTTGCATAGTAATCTCTTGACGATATGGACCCCTTTTTCGGCCTTCCCGTTTGACTGCAGGTAGTGGGGGCTGGAGGTTACGTGACAAAAGTTGTATAGGCGGGCAAAATCAGACCTTTCCTGGCTGTAAAAACAGGGACCGTTATTACTCATCACCGTGAGCGGTATCCCATGCCTGGCAAACGTTTCTTTGCATGCTTTAATCACGGCCTTCGACGTGAGGTCGGACAGTTTCACCACTTCAGGGTAATTGGAGAAGTAGTCGACCAGGAGGACATAGTCACGCCCCTTGGCGTGGAAAAGATCAACACCGACTTTGGATCATGGGGAGGTCACTATCTCATGTTGCTGCAGAGTTTCTTTGGGTTGAGCTGGCTGAAATTTCTGACATGTGGGGCAGTTGAGGACCATGTTGGCAACGTCCTGGCTGATGCCCGGCCAATAGACTGCCTCTCAAGCTCTGCGTCGACATTTCTCAACCCCCAGGTGACCCTCATGGAGTTGGCCGAGCACCATAGCTCGAGTGCTCTGCGGAATCACAATCCTATCGAGCTTCATGAGGATGCCGTCCACCACCGTCAGGTCGTCCTTGATGTTGTAAAACTGGGGACACTGTCCCTTCTGCCAGCCATTCGTGAGGTGCTGCATCACACGCTGTAGCAGAGGATGCTTGACCGTTTCCTCACGAATTTGGATGACCCTCTCATCAGTGTCCGGATGGTTGGAGGCACACAATTGCACCTGCGCACTGATTTGGCAGACAAAGTCAGTTTGTTCACACGGTGTGGTGATAGACCTGGAAAGGGCATCTGCAACAATGAGTTCTTTGCCTGGCGTGTAGACAAGTTCAAAGTCTTGGCATAGCTTAAGAAGGATTTGTTGTAACCGAGGCGTCATGTCATTCAAATCCTTCTGGATTATGTGGACTAATGGCCTGTGGTCCGTTTCAACCGTGAATTTTGGGAGGCCATACACATAGTCGTGAAATTTGTCGATTCCCGTTAGGAGGCCCAGGCATTCCTTCTCGATCTGAGCGTACCGTTGCTCAGTGGGCGTCATGGCTCTGGAGGCATACGCAACTGGGGCCCATGAGGAGGAGTCATCCCGTTGGAGCAGCACGGCCCCAATACCGTCCTGGCTCGCGTCAGTGGGTATTTTGGTCTCTTTGGTAGGGTCGAAGAACGCGAGAACCGGGGCTGTGGTGAGTTTTGCCCTCAGCTCACGCCATTCGTTCTCATGAGCGGGCAGCCACTGGAATTCCGTCGACTTTTTGACGAGATGGTGGAGGGCTGTGGTGTGTGCCGCCATGTTGGGAATGAACTTCCCGAGGAAGTTGACCATCCCTAGAAAGTGGAGGACCGCCTTCTTGTCCTCTGGGGTCTTCATGGTGTTGATCGCCGAGACCTTGTCAGCATCTGGCCGCACGCCTTGCTGCAAGATGTGGTCACCAAGGAATTTGATTTCTAATTGACCGAACGAGCACTTGGCTCTGTTGAGACGGAGGCCATGCTCATGGATTCTGTGGAATACCTGCTTGAGGCGATCGATGTGTTGTTGAGGAGTTGTGGACCAGATTATGACATCGTCAACATACACGCGCACCCCTTCGATACCCTCCATCATCTGTTTCATGATGCGGTGAAATACCTCTGAGGCAGAGATGATGCCAAAAGGCATCCGGTTGTAGCAGTAGCGACTGAACGGGGTATTGAATGTGCACAGCTTGCGACTGGATGCATCCAGCTGTATTTGCCAGAACGCCTTGGAGGCGTCCAGGTTCATAAAGAGTTTGGCATGAGCCATCTCGCTAGTCAACTCTTCTCGTTTTGGTATCAGGTAATGTTCCCTCATGATGTTGCGGTTTAAATCTTTGGGATAGATGCAGATTCGAAGCTCCCCAGACGGCTTCTTGACGCAGACCATGGAGCTGACCCAGTCCGTGGGTTCTGTGACCTTTGATATGATGCCCTGGTCCTGGAGGTCCTGTAACTGCTGCTTGAGACGGTCCTTGAGGGGTGCCGGCACCCGACGTGGTGTGTGGATCACAGGGGTGGCGTTTGGTTTGAGCAGAATTTTGATTCGGTATGGGAGTGTGCCCATTCCGTCGAACACGCTGTGGTACTGCGTGATGATGTCATCAATTTCAGCCTGGAAGTTCTCATCAGGTGAGGCCGTCAACTGTGAGGATGACATAGTGTGGACTCGCTGAACTAAGTCCAGGAGTTTGCAGGCCCGAGCACCGAGCAGGGATGCTCTGTCAGGTCCCACGATCTCAAATCGCAGTGTCGCTTTAAATAACTTATTGGAAACTCCGAGTTGGCATGAGCCACTGGCAGCTATGGCATTGCCATTGTAGTCAAGGAGCTGGCAGGCCGGTGGAAGAATGCTTGGTCTGACGCGGATGGTGTCGAGATCGGATTTGGAGATGAGGTTCGCCGATGCGCCGGTCCAGTTTGAACCGGATGCGAGCCTTGTTGACTGTGAGGACAGCACACCCCTCGTCGCCGAGATCCACGCTGAAGATCGGGAGGTGCTTCGCTGTCTTGGAGAAAGGCATCGCATGCTTCGTAATGATGCCCACCCGGTATGGAGATTTGAGGCACTCAGCATTAGGATCTGTTGGGCTGTCGGGGTCGGAGTCTGGCATGGCCTGCTGTATTGAACGGATGCTTCAGCGCCATGGCTGGGATCGCTGGATGCTGGGCAGTGGAGCAGATCTGCAAAGGGCTGCGTAATGGCTAAGCTTGCCACACTGTAGACACCGTCGTGATTTTGCCGGACATTGCCGCTTTAAATTGGCGGAGCCACATTTCGGACACGTCATGACGCCAACGTCAGCGCGTTCCGTGTGCCATCGCGCGTGTGCAGTGCAGTCGAACGAAGTACGCACCTGCGCAGTCTTGTCGGCGGTCTCGCCGTCCCCTCGGTCGTGGCGCACATGCACAGGCACCCGGCAAAAGCGCGCGGAATGGCCACTCTCGTCGATACTTAGGCCCTGCATTTGTGCGATGGCCTGCACCCGTTCCGCCTCGTGTGAGGTTAGCTTTGCCGTTTCTGCCACCTTGATGTGGGAGTACCGATTGTTAGCATGTTCGTGGAGAACGCACGTTTCAGTGGCGAAGGTGAGAGTGAGCTGCTTGACTTTCAGGAGCTGCTGGCGAAGGGAATCGGAGTGGACCCCGAAAACGATCTGATCCCGGATCATGGAATCAGTGGTCGAGTCATAGTTACATGACTGCGCGAGGATGCGGAGATGGGTCAGAAAGGATTGAAAATGTTCATCCTTACCCTGTAGCCTCTGCTGGAAAACGTACCGTTCAAAGCTCTTATTCACCTTAATGTCGCAGTGGCTGTCGAACTTCAGTAGGACTGTTTTAAATTTCGTCTTGTCTTCGCCTTCAGCGAAGGGAGTTGTAGATGTGGATGGCGTGGTCCCGGCTGTGGAGAGGAATAGTGCGATCTTCCTGGCGTACGATGCGGCCTCGGGTTCAGTGGACTTCTAGGTAGAGTTGGAACTTTTGTTTGAAGATCTTCCAATTTGCACCGAGGTTGCCGGCGATGCGGAGCTGCGGAGGAGGGCAGGCATTTTCCATGTCACCGGACGGCTGTTTGCTGGTTAACGCTGATTCACTCAAGGTAGGTCTGTCTGTTTACTGGACAACGCTGATTCACTCAAGGTAGGCCCGTCAATTTTCAGCATCACTCACTGGTAACATGATGTGTTGGGTAGGCTGGGTCGATGTGGACTGCACTTGATGCAGTGCAGCGAGAGACAGACCTCCAACACTTGATGAGATGCAACACGATTTTATTTAACATCTAAACTATTATACATGTTCAACTGTGGGTTGACACTATGCTGACTTGACTGGAGACCTGATACTAGCCTAACCAGACTTACTAGCTACCACATGCTGTTTGCACTGGCCAGCTCACTAACTCTGACTGTCTCAGAGGCTGGGTCCCGAGAGAACGGGAAAACTGGTGCCCTCTGGCTTTATAGTGGTCGTGTCCTGTCTGGTGATTGGCTGCTCTGTTCTGTGTGCCTACTGGTCATCCTGTGTGTCAATCACTGCCTGTCTGCACTCCATTGTATACATAGATGTATATTATGACACCCTGTTCCCTCATATCCCCCTTCCCCCATATCCCCCCTTCCCCTATATCCCCCCTTCCCTCATATCCCCCTTCTCCCGTATGCCCCTTCCCCCATATCCGATATGGGGGAAGGGTGATATGGGGGGATATGGGGGAAGGAGATATGGGGGATATGGGGGAAGGGGGATGTGGGGGAAGGGGGATATGGGTGATATGGAGGAAGGGGGATATGGGGGATTTGGGGGGAGGGGGGATTTGGGAGACGGGGGGACAGACCCGGCCCATCAGGCATACAACACCCCCAGGACGTTCCAGGACGGCCACGAGCCAGGGACAGACCCGGAGCACCAGGCGGACGCCGCCCTCATCTAGTGCGATTGCGGCGACGCCGGCGGGCCACACCCAGCGACGAGGAGGGCAGCCACAGCAACAGGGCCCCATCGCAGTCGACCCAGGACACTGACGCACAGGACATGATGCACAGGACACCGACACACAGGACCCTAACACACAGGACCCTAACACACAGGACCCTAACATACAGGACCCTAACACACAGGACATGATGCACAGGACACCGACACACAGGACCCTAACACACAGGACCCTAACACACAGGACCCTAACACACAGGACCCTAACATACAGGACCCTAACACACAGGACATGATGCACAGGACACCGACACACAGGACCCTAACACACAGGACACCGACACACAGGACCCTAACACACAGGCCCCTAACACACAGGACACCGACACACAGGACCCTAACACACAGGCCCCTAACACACAGGACACCGACACACAGGGGACGGATGGACAGGAATCACCGCTCCAGGGGACCTGGACTTCGGGTCAGAGCAGGTAGTGGCGCCGGTCATGCGTGCCACCCAGGCTGACACCGCACGGGTGGTGTCCGCAGTGGAGGCAATGGGTGCGACGGTGTCAGACATGGGGCGCAGTATGCAAGGCCTGGGGATTTCCATGCAGGAGGCGTCCGCGGCCCAGGACATGGCTGCCCTCTCACAGGCAGCCATGAGCCAGAGCCAGCAGCTCATCGCAGAGGCGCTCAACGCCCTGGTCCAGTCTCAGCAGGCAATGGCCCAGACTCCGCAGGCCATCGCTGAGGGCATCGGCGCCATTGCCCAGGTGCTGGCCGGCGTCGCCCAGACACAGACAGGGATGGCCAACTCCCTGAGCTCCATGGCTGCAAACTTGCAGACCCTTGTTGATACCAGGGCGGGCCACCAGGACTGGCAGAGCCAAGTGTTGGGGGGGGGGGATCAGGTGCTCGTTCCGTTCGCATCCCCGACCCATGTAGAGGCCCGGGAGCTATCGGGCACCCCGAGGGAGGAGGAGGTGCTGGGGCCCGTTCCGGGTCTCCCTGTGGGGCAGGTCCCGGAACACCGCGACACCTCGGACTTCCCCCCCTTCCGTCCCAGGTGCATCTGGTGGGCAACGGGCAGGACAGGCTAGCAGCTCGCCATCCCAGTCACCCAAGCCGCAGCCTGGCCCACCCAGGAAACGGCCACCAAAGGGGTCCCTAGTCACAGGGCAGGAATCACAGGAGTCCACCTCCAGTTCTGCTGCACCGTCTGGGGAACCACCGTAAGGCCAAAAAATTAGACACTGAGTAAGTTGGCACGGGTGCAGGGCACAGATTAGTTCTGGGGCTGGGGCATGTGTATGAACTGTTCGTTATTAAAATCACTTTCACACCTACAGAAGCAGCCTTTGTGCTCTGTCCGATGTGTGCGGGGGTGTGGTGTGAGGTGAGCGCCAGTGGGTGTGTGAGGGGTGATAGAACGTCGGCCTCAGGTGAGTGTCCCCCCGAGACGCCCTCGCCATCCCCCCGGCAGACGACGGGACCGTGCATTGCAGTGTCACGGCCGTATGCAGGGACGGTCCGGGTGGAGGGTGGTACTGAGGCCATGGGTCAGATATTGTCCAACGATGTAGAGCCCAGAGCTCATCGCAGGGCGGGTTGTCATCATCCTCCATGGCCTGCAATAGGCATGCTTCCACCGGCGACCGTGTGAGCCCGGCCCGTTGTGCCGTAGGTGGATGTGCAATGGAGGGGTGCTGTGCATGTGGGTGGGGTGCGGGTGGTTGGTGTTGGGTGGGTGGGGTGAGGGTGGTTGGTGTTGGGTGGGCGGGTGGAGTGAGGGTGGTAGGCTGGTGCCGTAGTGTGCAGCCCATACACGGCGATTGCCACGCCCCCCTAGCCCGTGAACCGGGTGGCTATCAGCCTATCCCGTGCCCGCTGGCCCAGCCAGTAACGGTGGGCAGCCTTCCGTCCATGTCCAGCCCATCTGTGCTGACCATTGCCCCATCCTCCTCATCTGGGGAGGTCTGCGCCTTGTCTTGCTGCTCCTCCCCTTCCCCCTCCTCTGCCTGCAGCACATCGCCCCTCTGCTGGGCTATGTTGTGCAGGACGCAGCAGACCACAACGATGTGGCCGACCCTATCTTACGGGTACTGGAGAGCCCCTCCAGAGCGGTCCAGGCACCTGAAGCACATCTTCAGCAGCCCAAAGCACCTCTCTATCACACCCCTGGTCGCTGCATGGGTATCATTGTAGCTGTTCTCTGTGTCAGTCTGTGGCCTCCGTATAGGCGTCATCAGCCACGACCGCAACGGGTAACCCCTGTCGCCCAGCAACCAGCCCCTCAGCATGGGGGGCTTCCCTCGAACACGGTGGGGATGAAAGATTGCGCCAATACGAATGAGTCATGTACACTGCCCGGGTACCGGGCGCAGACGTGCAGAATCCTCATGTGGTGGTCACAGACCCACCTGCACGTTCATGGAATAGGTCCCCTTCCTATTATTTGTGAACACGGCCTTATTATCCGCAGGTAGCCGCACGGCGACGCGCATCCCATCGATCGGCACCTGGACCATGGGCATCCTGGCCACGGCAGCGAAGCCCGCTGCCCGGGCATCCTGGCTGGCCTGGTGCACAGGGAACTGGATGCAGTGGTCCGCAATGGCATACAGGGCGTCTGTCACTGCACGGATGCACCGGTGCACCGATGCCTGCGAGATGCCGGACAGGTCCCCACTTGGTACCTGGAATGACCACATGGCATAGAGGTTCATGGCCACCGTAACCTTGACGGCCACGGGGAGATGGTGTCCTCCCCCAGTGCCACGCGGTGCCAGGTGTGCCATCAGGTGGCAGATGTGTGCCATGGTTTCCTGGCTCATCCGGAGTCTCCTCCTGCATGCCTGTCCGTGAGGTCCTGGTGCGACGAGCGGGGCTGGTACACACGGGGCCTCATCGTGTGTCTCCGTCGCCGTGGCACCACCACCACCTCCTCCTCCTCCTCCTCTTCCTCGTCCTGTCGTGCGAGCGGCCCTCCAGCATGGGCGGCTGCCATCTGTCTCCCTGCGGCACGCTCCTCTGCGGCAGCCTCCGCTGCCTCTCTGGGCAACCCTGGGGAGCTCCATCTACCCCAGGGCAACATGTAGAAGTGCGGCTTCCGCCACATTTCAGGCCAACATCGCTGGGTGATGACCAAACATAACGGCCTGCAGGGGGTGGGGGATATAGACGACATGTCATCATTGCCCATACCCCCCCCCTCCCTGCAGCCAGGTGCCATGACACCCCCGCCGCCCTGCCCGACACGCACCATCCCACAACACTCCCCTCTCATCCCCAGCACGCACCCTCTCCAAACCCCCCCCCCCTCTCCCGGCACCCCCCCCCCCCCCAGCAACCCCCCCACCCCCTCCCCGACACGCACCCTCCCCATCACTCACCATCCCCGGCCCCCCCCCCAGGCAGGCACCCTCACCAAACCCCCTCCACCTTCCTCCCCGGCACGCACCCACCTCCTCCCCCCTCTCCGCCCTGGCACGCACCCTCCCCAACCCTCCCCCCTCCTCCCCGGCACGCACCCACTCCATCACTTGCACTCCCTGCACCCCCCCTCTCCTCCCCGGCACGCGCCCTGTCCATCACTCGCACTCCTCGGCCCACACCTCTCCTCCCCGGGACGCACCCTCCCCATCACTCACCATCCCCAGCCCCCCCCCGGCACGCACCCTCCCCAGCCCCCCCCCCCACCCCCCACCCCCACCCTCCTCCCGGCACGCACCCTCCCCTTCACTCGCCATCCCCGGCCCCCCCCTGGCACGCAGCCTCCCCAACACCCCCTCACCCTCCTCCCCGGCATGCACCCTTTCCATCACTCGCCATCCCCGGCCCACACCCCCCCCCGGCACGCACCCTTCCCATCACTCGCCCTCGCTGCACGCCCCCTCTCCTCCCTGGCACGCACCCTCCCCAAACCCACCCTCTCCTCCCCGGCATGCATCCTTTCCATCACTCGCCATCCCCGGCCCACCCCTGGCACGCACCCTCCCCAACCACCCCCCTCTCCTCCCTGGCACGCACCCTCCCCAACCCCCACCATCCCCTCCCTGGCACGCCCCACCCCCAATTCCCATCCTCCCCGGCAAGCAACCCCCCACCCCCCTCTCCTCCCCAGCACGCAACCCGGCAACCCCCCCCCCCTCTCCTCCCCAGCACGCACCCTCTCCATCACGCACCCTCCCCACCCCCCCTCTCCCCCCAGCCCATCCCCCCCAGCACCCCCACCCCCCCCGGCACGCACACTCCAACGGCTCCTGCGACCCCCCCCACTACCGGCGGCCTTGCCGTCACTTCTCCGGCGGCTGCCCCAAGCCGACTTCTCAATAGGTGGTTTGATTTACGCCGGCATGACCGGGACTTCGGCCCATCCGGCCCGGGGAATTGGGGCGGCCCCGGGGCCCGTTGCGTCGCGCCGGTCCTCGACATTCTCCGAGGCGCGTGGCACAATTCACGTCAACGGGACTTTTGGGGGGCCGGAGAATATCGCAAGGTGGCCGAGCGGGATTTACGCCGCCCCCCGGCGATTCTCCGACCCGCCGGGGGGTCAGAAAATCCCGCCCCATATCTCCCCATTGTACTGGTGTTCCATTTTTAATGCATACAAGACCAGTTTGTGGTGTTGGGTGCTCTGATGCACAGATGAACCAATACAGTTGTATTTGGTACAACGTTATTTTATTTCAACTGCTATTTACAGTTCGGTCTGGATACTCTGCACGTGGTGACTCCCTGTGTGTGTAGTGTAACAGGTCCTGTCCTTGTCCTGGTCTCCAGCTCTACTGGCCACCAGGTGTCGTGTTTCCTCTCTTATACTGTCTCTGTCCTTGTCTATGATTGGTTGTCGTGTTGTGTGTGCTAATTTGTCTGTTGGTGTGTCTATCATGATATGTGTGTTTGAATATCATGACATCCTCCCTTTTTTACAAAATTATGTGCCTACATGGTTATAAATACGAGTGTGTCGTGAGTGCATCTAAAAGTGTGTGTGTGTGAGCGTGATATTTACAGCATGTGCATGTGGCGTAACTATATACATGGGGCGATGTCGGGTGCGTCATGCTAACGAGGTTGTACCATAACAAAACAATAAGAAAAAACTTTGAAGTGTGGTCCGGTCAAACGAGATCTGGAATGAGACAACAGTAACATGTGACAATACAATAGTGTCTAAACTTTAACGAGCGAACAGTCTCATAAGTCCAGTCTAGTAGGTGTGCGACGAATTCGGGTTGGCCGCCGCACGGGTGGGTCGAGAACCACCGGCTGAGGTGCGAGCCTGGCCACGGGTGGCGATGGAAGGGGCATGATCCGTGGCAGCTCCACGACGTCATCCTTGGGAACCAGTGGAGGACCCGGCGTGTGTGCACGGTTCTGTTGCGAGCGTGGAAGGCGGCGAAAGGCTCGCCGATTGCGCCTATGCACCAATCCATCCGCCATGCATACCAGGAACGAGGTGGAGTCTTTTTTCTTTTTATGTTTGTGGTGGTGCCGTTGGATGGCATCTTGTAGCTGATGGGTCGTTGACATTGAAGAGGTACCAGCAACAATATCATGCAAGGCGATGAATGTGCCAGATGTTGAAGTCAGCTGAGACTGTGCATGCTGGTTCTGGCCACATGCTGTGCTGGAAGGGTGATTCTGCAGAGAAACGTCGAAGCATGTCGCCTTGGAGAGAGAATTGCTGCTCGCATCAATGTCTGGTGATGGTGTGAAACTAGAACCTTGTATCAGATAGGAAAACGCGATGTGGCCAGGCTGTGGTGCAGCAAATCCTGGGCAGTAACTAAGGCATCCAGTCTGTAGTGCAGATTGCACTGGCGGTTGTCCTCCTTCAGTCTTGATTTTGTTAGTGGGCAATCCGCAGTGTTGGCCTGTTTGAGAATATGCTGCATAGACTGCTGGCTGCTGCTGGCTTGAATACTGGGTCTGTCCAGCATGAGCTGTCATTGGCCGCACGGTCGGTGTGGACCAAATGTGTGGTCATAGCTGTGGTGTAAATTGGTGTATCCGTCTTGGACTGTCGGTGCTGGTTGTTATTGCTGACCCAGTGTGATTGTCACGTGATCCATTCCCTGTCGTTGTGGCATCTGCAGAGAAGCCATAGTCAAAAATCAAAAAGGGCGACAGTACAAGGCACAGTGACTGAGGGGAGCTCAGTGACTAGGACCAGGAATACTAAAAGAAATAAAACGGGAAGTGAAAACATTAATGGTAAGCGATGCGGCAGGTTGTTACAGGAAGATGTGGGTTCGACGACAAGGAAAATTAGGAGAAAGGTTAAGAGGAAATATAACTTAGGAGAGGTTACTGATCGAGGTGTTAAGATTCAGAACAGAGGTAAAAAAGCCAACATAAGTGTACTTTACCTGAATGCTCGTAGTATTCGGAATAAGGTAAATGAGTTGATGGCGCAAATCATCGTGAATGACTATGATTTAGTGGCCATTACTGAAACATGGTTAAAGGATGGTCACGACTGGGAGTTAAATATCCGAGGGTATCAAACTTTTCGGAAGGACAGAGTGGATGGTAAGGGAGGTGGTGTAGCTCTGTTATTTAAGGATGACATCCGGGCAACAGTAAGGGATGACATCGGTGCTATGGAGGATAAGGTTGAATCCATTTGGGTGGAAATCAGGAATAGTAAGGCGAAAAAGTCACTGATAGGAGTAATCTATAGGCCACCAAATAGTAACATTATGGTGGGGCAGGCAATAAACAAAGAAATAACAGATGCATGTAGAAATGGTACAGCAGTTATCATGGGGGATTTTAATCTACATGTTGATTGGTTTAACCAGGTCGGTCAAGGCAGCCTTGAGGAGGAGTTTATAGAATGTATCCGCGATAGTTTCCTCGAACAGTATGTAATGGAACCTACGAGGGAACAAGCGGTCCTAGATCTGGTCCTGTGTAATGAGACAGGATTGATTCAGGATCTCATAGTTAGGGATCCTCTCGGAAGGAGCGATCACAATATGGTGGAATTTAAAATACAGATGGAGGGTGAGAAGGTAAAATCAAGCACTAGTGTTCTGTGCTTAAACAAAGGAGATTACAATGGGATGAGAGAAGAACTAGCTAAGGTAGACTGGGAGCAAAGACTTTATGGTGAAACAGTTGAGGAACAGTGGAGAACCTTCCAAGTGATTTTTCACAGTGCCCAGCTAAGGTTTATACCAACAAAAAGGAAGGACAGTAAAAAGAGGGAAAATCGACCGTGGATATCTAAGGAAATAAGGGAGAGTATCAAATTGAAGGAAAAAACATACAAAGTAGCAAAGATCAGTGGGAGACTAGATGACTGGGAAATCTTTAGGGGGCAACAGAAAGCTACTAAAAAAGCTATAAAGAAGAGTAAGATAGATTATGAGAGTAAACTTGCTCAGAATATAAAAACAGATAGTAAAAGTTTCTACAAATACATAAAACAAAAAAGAGTGGTTAAGGTAAATATTGGTCCTTTAGAGGATGAGAAGGGAGATTTAATAATGGGAGATGAGGAAATGGCTGAGGAACTGAACAGGTTTTTTGGGTCGGTCTTCACAGTGGAAGACACAAATAACATGCCAGTGACTGATGGAAATGAGGCTATGACAGGTGAGGACCTTGAGAGGATTGATATCACCAAGGAGGTAGTGATGGGCAAGCTAATGGGGCTAAAGGTAGACAAGTCTCCTGGCCCTGATGGAATGCATCCCAGAGTGCTAAAAGAGATGGCTAGGGAAATTGCAAATGCACTAGTGATAATTTACCAAAATTCACTAGACTCTGGGGTGGTCCCGACGGATTGGAAATTAGCAAACGTGACACCACTGTTTAAAAAAGGAGGTAGGCAGAAAGTGGGTAATTATAGGCCAGTGAGCTTAACTTCGGTAGTAGGGAAGATGCTGGAATCTATCATCAAGGAAGGAATAGCGAGGCATCTGGATGGAAATTGTCCCATTGGACAGACGCAGCATGGGTTCATAAAGGGCAGGTCGTGCCTAACTAATTTAGTGGAATTTTTTGAGGACATTAACAGTGCGGTAGATAACGGGGAGCCAATGGATGTGGTATATCTGGATTTCCAGAAAGCCTTTGACAAGGTGCCACACAAAAGGTTGTTGCATAAGATAAAGATGCATGGCATTAAGGGGAAAGTAGGAGCATGGATAGAGGATTGGTTAATTAATAGAAAGCAAAGAGTGGGGATTAATGGGTGTTTCTCTGGTTGGCAATCAGTAGCTAGTGGTGTCCCTCAGGGATCAGTGTTGGGCCCACAACTGTTCACAATTTACATAGATGATTTGGAGTTGGGGACCAAGGGCAATGTGTCCAAGTTTGCAGACGACACTAAGATAAGTGGTAAAGCAAAAAGTACAGAGGATACTGGAAGTCTGCAGAGGGATTTGGACAGGCTAAGTGAATGGGCTAGGGTCTGGCAGATGGAATACAATGTTGACAAATGTGAGGTTATCCATTTTTGTAAGAATAACGGCAAAAGGGATTATTATTTAAATGATAAAAAATTAAAACATGCTGCTGTGCAGAGAGATCTGGGTGTGCTAGTGCATGAGTCGCAGAAAGTTGGTTTTCAGGTGCAACAGGTGATTAAGAAGGCAAATGGAATTTTGTCCTTCATTGCTACAGGGATGGAGTTTAAGACTAGGGAGGTTATGCTGCAATTGTATAAGGTGTTAGTGAGGCCACACCTGGAGTATTGTGTTCAGTTTTGGTCTCCTTACTTGAGAAAGGACGTACTGGCACTGGAGGGTGTGCAGAGGAGATTCACTAGGTTAATCCCAGAGCTGAAGGGGTTGGATTATGAGGAGAGGTTGAGTAGACTGGGACTGTACTCGTTGGAATTTAGAAGGATGAGGGGGGATCTTATAGAAACATATAAGATTATGAAGGGAATAGGTAGGATAGATGCGGGCAGGTTGTTTCCACTGGCAGGTGAAAGCAGAACTAGGGGGCATAGCCTCAAAATAAGGGGAAGTAGATTTAGGACTGAGTTTAGGAGGAACTTCTTCACCCAAAGGGTTGTGAATCTATGGAATTCCTTGCCCAGTAAAGCAGTAGAGGCTCCTTCATTAAATGTTTTTAAGATAAAGATAGATAGTTTTTTGAAGAATAAAGGGATTAAGGGTTATGGTGTTCTGGCCGGAAAGTGGAGCTGAGTCCACAAAAGATCAGCCATGATCTCATTGAATGGTGGAGCAGGCTCGAGGGGCCAGATGGCCTACACCTGCTCCTAGTTCTTATGTTCTTACTCGATGTCGGTGTCCTCAGGATTCTTGCTCCAATGTTCTGCTCATTTATCAGTGGAGTGTGTATAGATTCAATGCAATTAATGTTCCCCTCAAGGTTTGAAGAGTCATTACTGACTAACTGCTGGTCTCCGAAGTTGGGACTTTGCGGTGTTGTGTTGAAGGGAGACATTTGTCCCTGCTGTCGGTATGATTCACGTTGTGTTATCTCCATTAACTGAGGATCGATGTCTTGTCCATTTTTTCGATCCGTGCTAAAACACTGGCAATTCTCAGTCTGCTCCTTGCAAGTTAAACATACAAGTAATTTCTTTAGCAAATCCTCAGCATCCTTCTGTGACCGTGCAGCATTATTAATATCTATTCGGCTATAATGATCCTGAAGGTCAGCGCATAATCCTTTTTTCTTCGGGCTTGGAAGAGGCGATTGCTTTGGCTTGTCTTCAGTTGGGCTTGAACAGTCATCAGCGCTGTGCCCTTCATTGTAGCATGAGAGACCGTCATGGTCATGCTGCTGTGCAGTGGAGCATGGTAGGCTGTTATAGCCTCCTTGCTGTTCACGTGAGCATGGCAGACTTGCATCGTCTGCCGCTGGTTGGTCAGGGAAGGTTGCTAGACCCTCATGGTCTTGTTCCTGCAAGGACTGCGCATCGGAGTCAAGCGTTTCTTCTATCGTGGAGGCTGTCCACGAGCTCTCTGTGGAGGCTTGTGACTCTGGAGTCACTTCTTGTTCGTGCAAGGACTGCGTTCTGGAGTCTTGCGTTCCTTCTATCGTGGAGTCTGGAACGCTGAGCGGGACGTGGACCATGCTCTGTGTGGCAGCAGGCCGCTCTCTGTGGGCTTGCACCGCTCCCTGTCTCCTAATTTCAGGCTGCAGCATCATCCTGCACTGATGAGTTGGGACGTCATATCTGCTGGGTTGAAGATCTTCAAATCCGAAAAATGAATCCGCATCTGCGTCGGATTCAATGTGAGGGTCGCCAATGTTCAACACAAAAGGTTCGTCCGAGTCATAGTCGTATAGGACCACTGAGCTGTAATTGGGCTCGCGAGGTCCAGAAAAAATGTAAAGATCGGTATCGAAGTATTCGAGGTCGGAATCATCGGCTTGTGCGTAGGTAACTGCTTGTTGCAGGGTTCTTCGGAGGTCAAATTCATCTCCTGGGTCAATTTGTGGCAATGTGCTGTCATTCCAGGTGAGGGAAGGTTGTTTTACAGCTTTAACAGATTTTTGTTTTTTTGATTTGGGACGTTTCCCTTTTAAATTGGATTTGAGACGTTTCCCCTTTAAATTGGTGCGGTCTGGGGCCTCTGACATCCTGACGCTCGGTATGTAGCACGTAGGAAGCGACTGCGCATGCGCAGATCGCTGTTCCTTTACCGATGGCCGTTTTCTTGACTGCGCATGCGCAGCGTCTCGCACATGCGCAAACGAAACTTCCGGTTCTGCGCACTTCTCGCGCAACTGTGCTAGCGTGATACCTTTAGCAAGATGGCCGCCGACCTCGACTCAAATCTCACTCAGGCCCGGGATTTTGGCCTCTGGGAATTCGGCCTCCGGGATCCCGGCCACGAGGTGAGTACTGCCGCTTTTCTTACCTTTACTTGCCGATTGGAGTGCGTTTTCCTCACTGTATGGTGAATTTGTTCAGGACTGCCTGGTAATCGTACCTTTGTTGCCTCCTGAAGAACTTGAATTTTGTGAAGATTTCTTTTGCTCTTGCACTGGAGATGGTGAGGAGAAATTCAATTTTTTCATCATCAGCCAGGTCGTTGAGTTCGGCTGCCACCAGGAATAATTCAAATGCTTGCCGGAATCGCCGCCAGTTTTCGCGGAGATCGCCGTGGCACTGGAGCGGCTGCGGAACCGGGAGCCAATACATTTTGCCTGGGTATTGCTGGGTGTCTCTGTACACTGAGGTATGCCGGCAGGTATCGATCCACTCCTGTACCATGTGGTGTTGGGTGCTCTGATGCACAGATGAACCAACACAGTTGTATTTGGTACAACGCTGTTTTATTTCAACTTGTTATTTACAGTTCGGTCTGGATACTCTGCACGTGGTGACTCCCTGTGTGTGATGTTAATCAGGTCCTGTCCTTGTCCTGGTCTCTAGATGGACTGGCCACCAGGTGTCGTGTTTCTTCTCTTATACTGTCTCTGTCTTTGTCTATGATTGGTTGTCGTGTTGTGTGTGCTGATTTGTCTGTTGGTCTGTCTATCATGATATGTGCGTTTGAATATCATGACACAGTTCTGACCAGTCTTCTTATTTCCCCGTTTTAATGTTTTTTTCCCTCTGTATGGGTGGAGGATTGCCCAGCACCAGGCCCCTCAGCAGATAGAAGAGGAAGTAAGATCTACAACTCTCAATACCTCTGGGAAGTGTAGGAAGGCCTCCAGTTACAAGCTGCCAACAGGATGGAGAGTTTACAGACCTGCGTGTTATGCTGGTATTTTGATGAAGGAAATGCCGACTGTTAATGCTTGGTCGTATCTCATAATCCCACAAAGTGGCAGAATGCTGAGGAAAAGAAGCTGCTTCTGAGCAACCTGAAAACTCCAGCAGCACGCTTTGCTGATTTTCATTTTTGTCAATATATCAGTTCTTAGACATCCGGTTGGCCACCATTTAGAAAACATAATCATTCGGAGCACTCCACTGAGAAAGTAGGTTAGCAGGTCTCCACTCACTACACAGATAGCCTAGAAAAGTCTGTGATCCCAATGCTCTCCTGGCTGGCGGAGGGAGGCAGCACAGCTGTGAACAGGCAGGATGGGACCTAAAGAGAAACAATATCTAAAAGTGCACTGTTCACATCTTTCCAGATTGTCAGATAATTTGTCTCTCCATTTCCTTATACTGTACCTGAGAAATACTGAATTGTCCGTCAAACTATTTCGGCTTAATCAGTTTTGTTTGTGGCAATTATGTTGAAATAAAATATACTGAACTGAAAACGATCTTATTAACTCCGCCAGCAGGTGGTGCTGATGTTTTTACCTCTGAATTGAGCCTTCTATAAATATGCTTTACTACTGCTGTTCTATTTAAATTGTTGTACATTCAACACTTCTGCTTTTTATTTTTAGCACATGCACTGACACATTCATGCAAATTCCTGTCTGCGTTAATTTAATGTTACTAATGCATATATTTCAAATGGGTGAGGAAAGAACAGGCTGAATTCATGTGAACACATCAACTATTGCTCTAACATTAACTAGATCGGGTGGCTTCAATCCTAAAAATAAGACATAATTTCCCATGTATATATTGGGTGATGTGTTAAGATAAGGGATGTTACTGCTGGTGAGTGGAACAATTTTCTATTTGAACATCCAATACCATTAAGAAAGGCCAGATGCAGAGTAAAGTTTTGGGTGGTGCTTGCAAGCCCTATTGAACAAGCTGAGATATCTCAAACCCGTCAACAATAACAACAAATTATATTTATATAGTGCCCTTAACATCATGAAATGTCCCATAGTGCTTCACAGGAGTATTATAAAACAAGGTATTACACTGGGCCACGTTTATATTATATATTAGGCATGGTGACGCACTGCTGCCTCACGGCGCCAAGGACCCTGGTACGATCCCGGCCCCGGGTCACTCTCTGCGTGGAGTTTGCACATTCTCCCCGTGTCTGCATGAGTCTCACCCCACAACCCAAAGGTGTGCAGGGTAGGTGAATTGGCCATGCTAAATTGCCCTTTAATTGATCACACAATCTTGGTCAATGAGATAGTTTTATTTTAAGGAGTGTCTTCAGGGAGGAAAGTGAGGTAAAGAGGCAGAGAGATGTAGAGAGGGTACTCCAGAGCTTGGGGCCTAGACAACTGAAGGCCTGGCCACCAAATATGGAGCGACTGCATTCGGGGATGCATAAGAGGTCAGAATTAAGAGAAGTGCAGATATCCCGGAGGATTATGGGGCTGGAAGAGATCACAGAGATAGGGAGGGGCATGTCCACGGAGGGATTTGAAAACAAGAATGAGACCTATGGAGTCAGCTATCTGACTTTTACAGCCACCTGGCAGAGGGGTCCATGGTGTGGACTAAATTGAATCAAGATCTCAGAGTTCCCAACTCATTGTGGCGTCCAGTTTACTTATCATACTACAAAATTAAAGATGGAAATGCCATTCTGTTTAATGTAACACTGTATTGACTCACTGATATCGCTCTTGTTTCTGAATCAGAACATTGATCCAAACTTCACATTGTACAAATGTCAATGGATTACTGAGGGTATGCAGCATTGTCAGAGGTGCTGTTGTTTGGATGGAAAATTAAAATGGGATCATGTCTGCCTGTTCAGGTAGATACAAAGGATTGCATTGCCTCTCCACAAAGGAACATATCCTGACTAACGCATATCCTCTGTCAGCACTAACATCAAACAGACTAATCAGCCATTTGACTGATCATTTGCTGTTGATTCCTTCTGTGTGTAAATTAGCTGCAACGTTTGCTTACAGAAATATTTTGACCATACCATGAAACCATGGGGAATCTGTTAAGAACCTCGCTGATGTTAAATCGAGGGTGTTACAAAACCCAGAAGGGTAACTTGGAACACCGGTTATTAGTGGTGTATATTTTCAATTTGGTAGACTGTGAAAAAAGATATGCAAACCAGGGAGGAATAGTTCAGTCGTTTTGTGATCAATTAATAAAGAATATTTATTAACTTAAAAGAAAAACACACAAGAAGAACTATAATACAGTACAACAGTACACTTAATTACACTAATGGCAATACACACACAGTATTACATGGTTACCCCTTTGTTCCCAACTACCTTTAATTTAATAATCTTTATTGTCACAAGTAGGCTTACATTAACACTGCAATGAAGTTACTGTGAAAAGCCCCTAGCCGCCACATTCTGGATACACAGAGGGAGAATTCAGAATGTCCAAATTACCTAACAGCAGGGGCGGGATTCTCCCCTACCCAGCGCGGGGGGGGGGGCGGTCCCGGCGCCGGGGAGTGGCGTGAACCACTCCGGCATCGGGCCACCCCAAAGGTGCAGAATCCTCCGCTCCTTCAGGGGCTACGCCGGCACTGGCAGGGTTGGTTGGCGCCGTGCCAACTGGCGCGGAAGGGGCTTGGCGCCGCGCCAACTGGCGGCGAAGGGCCTCCGCTGGCCGGCGCAAGTTGGTGTATGCGCGGGAGCACCAGCGAGTGCTGGCATTATCCCAGCGCATGTGCAGGGGGGGTTCTTCTCCGCACCGGCTGCTGTGGACCTCTGCCATGGCCGGTGCGGAGAAGAACCCCCCTTGACCGGTGCGGAGAAGAGTGCCCCCACGGCACAGGCCCGCCCGCGGATCGGTGGGCCCCGATCGTGGGCCAGGCCACCGTGGGGGCACCTCTCGGGGCCAGATCCCCCCAAGCCCCCCCCGAGGACCCCGGAGGCCGCCCGCAGAGCCAGGTCCTGCCGGTAAGTAAGGTCTAATTTACGCCTGCGGGACCGGTCTAAAACAGGCGGCCGCTCGGCCCATCGCGGGCTGGAGAATCGCCGGGGGGAGGCCGCGGCCAGTGGCCGCCGATCGGTGCGACGCGATTCCCGCCCCCGCCAAAACCCCGGCACCGGAGAATTCGGCAGCCGGCGGGGGCGGGATTTACGCCATCTCCCGGCAATTCTCCGGTCCAGCGGGGGGGGGGGGGGGTCGGAGAATCCCACCCCATGTCTTTCGGGACTTGTGAGAGGAAACTAGATCACCCGGAGGAAACCCATGCAGTCACAGGGAGACCGTGCAGACGCCACACAGACAGTGACTCAAGCCGGGAATTGAACATGGGATCTGTTTTGTTATGCTCTTGACTTAGCATAAGCTGCTTCCTTGATGTGCACTCTGACAAAGGAAGGTTCAGACTTGGAGATAGCTTTAACATGTTTATTAAACTATTAACAATTCTCCTACTTAGATTCAACGCTACTGTTAATCCTGCTATAGCTACTCAGACTGATGAACCAGTCTGCTACAATCCACGTGGTGGGTGTGATGCTCAATCAACCCTGTGTCTGTACTCACTGAGTGTCTCCACTGGAAAGAGACTGAACATGTGTGATGTGTCCTTTTATATGGGTTGGTATAATGCCCTCCTGTGGTAGTGTCACCTCTGTGTGTATCTTGAATGCCCATTGGTCGTGTCCCATCTTACTGACCTATTGGTTGACTGTCTGTGTGTCATGTCTCTGGTGCTCACTCTAGTGTCTAGCTAGGTGTAGTGTATGTACATTAACTCTTTGTGTACTTACAGTGATGTATATCACCACATCCCCCCTTTTTTCGTGTTACATATTTTGTGTACAGTGTTAAAGAAAATTGAACAAACTAGGTAGATGAGTGATATTCTGTACAAGTTATGATAACAGTGATCATTAAACAATAAGTCCAAATCAGATGCATGAGTCCAAAGTTCATTAATTATTATGGTCGAGTGGCTTTCTTGTTTGGTTGGTGAGTTGGTGATGTTGATGGTGGCATTGCATTGTAAACGCCATCAGTGTCCCTGTGCTGAAGGAACCAAGAAGTGGTCAAATCACTTTGTTGTCGGATTTGGACTCTTTTTTTTCTTTCGATGGTCGTGGTGGTAATTCTTGATGGCATCTGTCCTGAAAGCCATGTTGCCTGTTGGTAGTGCAGAAAACGTGAATTGGTAAGATGCATCGTCCTGCCATGGCATGTAATTCAGCTGGGCTGAGCAGTAACAGTGTCCCTCATTTGCAGAGTTGTACCATGTCGTACCAGTCGTAGTTCCATTGGCGTTGTTTTTGTTGTGCTTGTTGTCGACGTTGTTGCCTTTGGTACGCTTCTTGCTATTGTCTTTGTGTTGTTGTTGTGGTGATTGGTTTTGTTGTCGTGTTAGCTGCGCTCAAGGACCACACTCTGTGGATAATACGAGTCCTTCACACAGTTACTCGTGTTAGCATCCTTTGTGGCATCTGCTGTCTCCTTGAGCGTGCCGTCACTGAGTTTGCGGCACTCCCCGTCTGGAGTCATGTCCGACTTACTTGAACCAGCTTTGGCTTGTCGATGCTCCCTGTCTGGAGCCCTTTCTTTTTGGGTCACCTGAATCAGCTCTGGTTTCTTGATGCTCCCTCTCCGGAGTCACTGCAGGTTCACTTGAGTCAGCTGAGATTTCTTGATGCTCCCCGTCCGGAGTCAAAACATTCAGGAATGCATTTGCTCGTGGAGAGGCTTGAGCGAATGAGGTTTGAAGTACGTGGTGTCACCGGAGTCACCAGTAGTCTCACTGTGATTGTCGAGTGCCTCTGTACATTCTAGCTGAGGTCTGTCACATTGCAAATCTGGTTTGGGAAGTGGGATGCCGTCGTCACTTGTCTCACATTCAGTGGGTCGAGCTTCAGTGTCTTCTTGTCGTTCACTTGAGCTGGGTAGACCGTCAGAGTCTTCTTCTGGTGGCTCAAATAATCTGGGTAGACTGTCATAGTCTGCTTGCTGTACACTTGAGCGTGGCAGACTGTCATAGTCTTTCTGTTGTTCACTTGAGCACGGCAGACTTGCATGTCATGGTGTGCCACGTAGGCGTACTGTGGGTTTGCATGGAGGAGGAGGACTTTTTCGATGAGGGGGTCTGACTTATGGGTCCTCGCATGCTTCCGGAGGAGGACGGGCCCAGGAACTGTCAGCCAGGTCGGGAGCGAGACCCCGGAGGTGGACCTCCTGAGGAAGGAAAACACACGTTCATGAGGGGTCTCATTGGTAGCAGTGCACAGGAGTGACTGGATGGAGTGGAGCGCATCGGGGAGGACCTCCTGCCAGCGTGAGACTCCTAAACCGAAGGGTCAGCAGGACGGCCTTCCAGACCGTCGCATTCTCCTCTCCACCTGTCCGTTTCCCCGGGGGTTGTAGCTGGTAGTCCTGCTCGAGGCGATGCCTTTGCTGAGCAGGAACTGAGGCAGCTCAGCACTCATGAACGAGGAGCCCCGATCACTGTGGATGTAGGTGTGGAAACCGAACAAAGTGAAGAGACTGTGTAGGGCCTTGATGACAGTGGCAGAAGTCATGTCAGGGCATGGGATGGTGAAAGGGAAACGGGAGTACTCGTCAATGATGTTGGGGAAGTTGATGCAGTCAGTGGAGGGGAGCGGCCCTTTGAAATCGATGCTGAGGCGCTCAAAGGGGCGGGAGGCCTTCACCAGGTGCGCTCTGTCCGGCCGGTAGAAATACGGTTTGCACTCCGCGCAGACCTGGCAGTCCCTGGTCACGGTCCTGACGTCCTCGATGGAGTAAGGCAGGTTGCAGGCCTTGATAAAGTGGAAGAAGCGGGTGGCCCCCGGGTGACAGAGGTCATTGTGGAGGCCCCGAAGTCGGTCTACTTAAGCGCTGGCATATGTACCACGGGACAGGGCATCTGGGGGCTCATTGAGCTTCCCAGGACGATAGAAGATCTCATAGTTATAAGTGGAGAGTTCGATCCTCCACCTCAAGATCTTGTCGTTCTTAATCTTGGCCCACTGTGAGTTACTAAACATGAAGGCAACCGACCGTTGGTCAGTTGACCTGCCGGCCAGGTAATGCCTCCAATGTCGCACAGCTTCCACAATGGCTTGGGCTTCCTTTTCGACAGAGGAGTGCCGAATTTCGGAGGCATTCTTGGGTCCAGCTACAGGAGGCTTTACATCTAGCACAATAAATTGATATACCATCAATGACCACGAGACAAATGGTGAACTATTGTGGCTTTATTGTTCTAGATGTAAAGCCTCCTGTAGCTGGACCCAAGAATGGGGGCAGTGCAGGAGAGCGTACACTTTTATACAGAGCCTGCTGGGTGGAGCCAGCAGGCTGGGATTTACCGTAATAACTGTAGTACAATGGTAGTGTACCATAATACATGTAATGTATGTTCAGTGGTTTACCACAGCATATAATTGCCAATTCCCTTATCACCCCACTTTGAAGTTACCTCTTCTGTACCCCATTGTTTTTCCCTCGTCACATCGGCAAACAATTGCTTTTCTCACTGATATGCTAATTTGTATATCAAAACTCCTTTCAAGCAGCTATCCTTATCAATTCCCCTTTTTATTTTATTTTATCCAAATTTCATTTTTTAATGCATAATTTTCCCCAATTCTTAACACATCCAAATGAAGAGAAAATTTCAGGACAAATTTAAGTTCTTCCTTTCCCTGAATTTTTCTTGGTCAAGTACAATTGTTGAGATTTTCTAGAGCTGCCTGCCCCATCCTCCAGCGTGAAAGGAGCGGCTGACAATTATAAAATGGGGGTGGTGGTGATAGGTCCCTCACCAACTGGGTGTCTGAGGTCTGAGGCCTGTCTATTGTAATTTTCAGGTAGGCCTCAAAATGGGCAGAACAACACTTCTATCTGAAAGAGCCTAATTGTCTGTAGGACTCTGTTTGCAATTATTAGCAGTGGATAACCACCCACGTTTTGTCCATTTTGGGTGTAAGTGTAAAACTATTTCAAAGTTCTTACAAGATTACTCTGCACCAACAACTAAATGCTCCAGAAATGTGCCAGTGTCATGTCACAATCGGACTGAAATTGCACTCCTGGCACATTGCCAGTGCCAGGGTACTTTGTGCTGACCACTTTACAGTACTTCCACACCACCAATGCGGAAGGATGTTGTAGGTTACAGAGGGACATAGATAAGCTGCAGAGTTGGGCTGAGAGGTGGCAAATGGAATTTAATGCAGAAAAATGTGAGGTGATTCATTTTGGAAGGAGTAACAGGAATACAGAGTACTGGGCTAATGGTAAGATTCTTGGTAGTGTGGATGAGCAGAGAGATCTCGTCCATGTCCATGTACATAAATCCCTGAAAGTGGCCACCCAGGTTGATAGGGTTGTTAAGAAGGCGTACGGTGTGTTAGCTTTTATTGGTAGAGGGATTGAGTTTCGGAGCCAAGAGGTCATGTTGCAGCTGTACAAAACTCTGGTGCGGGCGCATTTGGAGTATTGCGTGCAGTTCTGGTCGCCGCATTATAGGAAGGATGTGGAAGCATTGGAAAGGGTGCAGAGGAGATTTACCAGGATGTTGCCTGGTGTGGAGGGAAGATCTTATGAGGGACTTGAGGCTATTTTCGTTAGAGAGAAGAAGGTTAAGAGGTGACTTAATAGAGGCATACAAGATGATCAGAGGATTAGATAGGGTGGACAGTGAGAGCCTTTTTCCTCGGATGGTGATGGCTAGCACACGGGGACATAGCTTTAAATTGAGGGGAGATGGATATAGGACAGATGTCAGAGGTAGGTTCTTTACTCAGAGAGTAGTAAGGGCGTGGAATGCCCTGCGTGCAACAGTAGTGGACTCGCTAACATTAAGGGCATTTAAATGGTCATTGGATAAACATATGGATGATAATGGAATAGTGTAGATGGGCTTTAGATTGGTTTCACAGGTCGGTGCAACATCGAGGGCCGAAGGGCCTGTACTGCGCTGTAATGTTCTATTCTATCTATGACCAGTCTCCACTGGTGGTAATACATTAAAACTGGACATTCAAATTTTTGGGGAAAAACATTTAATAAGCAGTGCACGTAGACATAATTGTTTTTGATAAAGCACTATTCGACCTTCTGTGCCAATGCACACAATGGAGTTTGCACGTTCTCCCCGTGTCTGTGTGGGTTTCCCCCGGGTGCTCTGGCTTCCTCCCACAGTCCGAAGATGTATAGATTGGGTGGATTGGCCATGTTAAATTGCCCCTTAGTGTCCAAAGATTTTCAGGTTGGACGGGGTTATGGAATTGTGGGGATAGGGCGGAGGAGTGGGCCGAGGTAGGGTGTTCTACCAGAGGGTCACATAGATAGGGAGGGGTCTGTGCAGACTCGATGGGCCAAATGGCCTCCTTCTGCACTGTAGGTAGTCCATGATTCCATTAACATAAAGGTTAAAAATAAATGGAATCAAATGGAGGCATTAAATTTACCACAACAATTATTTCTGGGCGTTCTTTGAGGCTATTTACTCGTACGGTGCCGAAAGTGGAAAATGTCAGATGAACTTTAAAGGCCCATCCAACATGACGTTTAAGTAATATCGGTAAATTACTAAATCAACAGAGCTCTGGTCACTACTACACACTCAAACAACAGCTTGTGGTCAGATCGATAACTGATTTTTGAGAGGCCAACAGGAGGATTAATGCTTCTTCTGTCCCTCAAAGATCAATCTCTGCAATATCCCTATGTTCCTTCAGCAGCTGGGATCTGTGTTGTAGCCATTAGAATTTCATCCCTCTACAATCATCTGTTCAAAATGTGTGATGGTAAGTAAATTAGGGTTAATCGGGACGTCCGGTTGCGGCTTGTTGCTAACTTTTGGTTGGTTCAATTGGCTCTGTATTATAACCTTTGCTCTCGAGTCGCCATGAGGTTCAAGTTCAAGTAATGATCAATAACTCAATACACCAATTAGTAAGATTCAAATCAAAGCACATTTATTATACACAGTAATCGCTACTCATGCATAAATTCTACTTCTAAGCTACTTCTACAACTAACAGGCTGATACTTAGCTTTGGACTGGCCCACCAGGTCAGGGGGACAAATGGCCTTTCGTTCGGGTTCTGAGTCTGCTGGATTCCAAGTTGGTACGGACTGGTAGCTAGGAGCGCCTATCTCGTAGCGAGCGTTGACTTAAGACTTACTGGATCTCGGCGGCAGCTGAACCGGTCACTGTCAAGGGTTGGTTCGCGTTGCTGAGTGACCCAGTCAATAAGGACAATTTGAACTTGGGGCTTAACTTTATAGTCCCCAGGGGCTTCCCGCCTTTCGGGGCAGACCCTGTACCTGGTTCCAAGTGATTGGACTTTGTTCCAATCACTTGGTTCGATTTCTCCAATACTGGAGCGGTTCCCTGATCGATGGGCGGTCTTGAGGTGTCCGTTAACCTCTTTTGTGTTGGCTCCTGCTGGCACCGAGGAGTCTGGCTTAGCTTCGTTTATCCCAAATGTTTTGATTGTACCCGGGGATCGCTCATTAGTATGTAGATGGCTGCTTGTATCGATGCTGTCTGGGCTTTTGCAGAGTTTAATACACAGTAAACTTGCACCTGCTAGTTTCTGCCTCTGTTGACTGAATTTCCCTGCAGCCTTTGCTGTTCTCCATTTTGCGTCGGGAGTTGGCCAACCCAGGTGGCTACACTCCCTCCTTGTGATCCTAACGCGAAGCGTGAAGGATCACATAACTGCGTTGTTCTTCATTCCTTGACCCAGCGAGCACTCTTCTATGGCCTCTACACTGACCATAACTGTGCAAAAAAATTTTTAACTGCCAATTCTAAGGGGCGCTATGTCAAACAGGGACATGCATTACAAACCAAGAAAATCGGTACCTCTAACTATCCTTAATAAACTACACTCACTCAAACATTCCATCACACTAACTTCCTAAACAATACAAACAAAATCATAGCAGCATTATACACATTTTTCTGGCTTGGCAGTCAAGTTCAGGATTGTACAATTGCTCATGAAACATTTCTTTATTCACAACAAAAACACAAACGAATGCTCTTTATTATAGATTGCGGAGGACTTCCAGGTGCGGCTATGCGGAGCTAGGTCGCATATTCGGTAGCTCCCGTTTGGAATGGACTTTTGGGCACTTTCACAGGGCCCCCACAGCATCTGTTTGACATTTCCCGGTGTGGGAAGAAGACTGCAGCATTCCTCTGACAGTGTCCCCCAGGAATGGTATGTCTTTTGGTTACCAGACCCAGAAGAAACAGTAAAATATTTGGCTTGAGCTGCAGGAATAGACAAAAGCCTCTTCCAGCATGCAGGCGGGGAAGGGCAAGCTTAAAGCTGCAATCTGACTTGAGGGCCTCTCAAAGGTGAATTCTAGCAGCAGAGGGAACAACTTTGAAAAGATCTACCAAGGCCATTGAAGAAGCGAGGACGAGGCTTCCGGTGGCGGCCATGGAGGAGTAGGTTGCGCATTCGGCAGCTCCCGTCTGGAACCGACTCTCAGACCTTTTTCAGGAGTTTCCATAGACTTTTTGGGGTAGACTGGTGAAGCGAACACTGCCAAAAGGATTCCCTCTCGAGACTTCCGGTTGCGGCTATGCGGAGCTAAGTCGCACATCCGGCGGCTCCCGCAAAAACTGACTTTTGGGCTCTTTTCAGGGCCCCCAGGGGCACTTTTTCGACATTTCCCGGTGTGGGAAGGAGTTAATAATAGCTCCCCATCTGTATATAGCTTTAACTAGGAGCTGGGCGACAAAAAAGATGGTGGTGGACCAGAAGAAGGGCGGGAAGAAGGACAAAATGGCGGCAAGCGGAGACCAGGCAGCGTGGAGGCAGTGGGTGGAGGAACAACAGGAGGGTATCCAGCGCTGCCTCAGAGAGATTAAAACGGATCAGCTGGAGCCGATGAAGGCTTCTATTGATAAGCTGCTGGAGACATAGACGGCCCAGGGGGTGGCGATCCGAGAGGCTCGACAAGAGATCTCTGACAATGAGAACGAGATCTTAGGCCTGGCGGTAAAGGTGGAGGCGCACGAGACGCTCCACAAGAAATGGCAGGAGCTGTTCGAGGAGATGGAGAATCGGTCGAGGCGGAAGAATCTGCGGATTCTGGGCCTCTCGGAGGAGCTGGCGGGGCATGACGTGGGGGCCTATGTGATCACCATGTTGAACTCGCTGATGGGAGCGGGGTCCTTCCAGGGGCCCCTGGAGCTGGAAGGGGCCCATAGAGTGTTGGCAAGGAGGCCCAAGACTAACGAGCCTCCGCGGGCGGTGCTGGTGCGGTTCCATCGGTTCGTCGATCAGGAGTGTGTGCTCAGGTGGGCCAAGAAGGAGAGGAGCAGCAGGTGGGAGAATGCGGAGGTTCGGATATATCAGGACTGGAGTGCGGAGGTGGCGAAGAGGAGGGCCGGGTACTATCGAGCGAAGGCGGTGCTGCACAGGAAGGGGGTGAAGTTTGGCATGTTGCAGCCGGCACGACTGTGGGTTACCTGCAAGGACCGGCACCATTATTTTGAGTCTCCGGAGGAGGCGTGGGCCTTTGTTCAGGCTAAGAAGCCAGACACAGACTGAGGGTCGGGATGGGCGATTGGGGACTGCGGTGGATATGTTATGCCTATATTTGGTTCGGGGGGGGGGGGGGCGCCTTTGCATTGTTTCGGGTTTCTTTTTCTCTGTGTTTTTCTCTTTCGGGTTGGGGAGGGTGGATGGGGCGGGTTGGGCACTGTTTTGGTTGGCGGCAGGGCCTGGTAGGCGGGGAAGCGAGGATTGTTTCCCGTGCTTAGAACGGAGGGGGGCGGGGGAGAGCCTGTGGATGGGGAGCGGGAGAGAAGGGTGTGCCACACAATGGGAGGAGTCAAAGGGGAGGCGGGAGTGGCCGGGGTCAGCAGGAGTCAGCTGACTTGCGGAAGTGCAATGGGGGGAGTACACCAGCTAGGATGTGGGTCCTAGCCGGGGGCGGGTGGGGGTGAATCGAGTTGCTGCTGCTAAGGTCAAGGAGGAGCTGGAGCGAGTGGGGGGGGGGGGTCGAGACGGGGGTCTGCCGCTGTGGGGAACGGGTGCGTGGCTGGCCGAGGAGGGGTCATGGCTAGTCGGCGGGGGAGGGGGGCGGGTAGCCCCCTAATCCGGCTGATAACCTGGAATGTAAGGGGACTGAATGGGCCGGTCAAGCGGGCCCGCGTGTTCGCGCACCTGAAGATGCTCAAGGCGGATGTGGTTATGCTTCAGGAGACACACCTGAAGGTGGCAGACCAGGTAAGACTGAGGAAAGGGTGGGTAGGTCAGGTGTTTCACTCGGGGCTAGATGCCAAAAATCGAGGGGTGGCGATCTTGGTGGGAAAGAAGTTGTCATTCGAGGCGTCGAGCATTGTGGCAGATAATGGCGGTAGGTACATAATGGTAAGTGGTAAGTTGCAGGGAGAGAGGGTGATACTGGTCAATGTGTATGCTCCGAACTGGGACGATGCGGGTTTTATGCGGCGTATGTTGATCTCCAAGTACCTCTTGGAGATACGCCCAGACTTGGAAGTGGGGGGCCTGATAATGGGGGGAGACTTTAACATGGTGTTGGATCCGGCACTGGATCGCTCCAGGTCTTGGACGGGTAGGAAGATGGCAGCGGCTAGAGTGTTGAGGGGATTTATGGACCAAATGGGAGGGGTGGACCCTTTGAGATTTGCAAGGCCGGGGGCTAGGGAATTTTCATTCTTCTCACATGTCCATAAGGCTTATTCTCGACTCGGCTTTTTCATTTTGAGTAGGGCGCTGATAGCGAGAGTAGAGGATACCGAGTATTCGGCAATAGCCATTTCAGACCACGCCCCGCATTGTGTGGACTTGGAGATGGGGGAGGAGAGAGACCAGCGCCTGCTGTGGTGCTTGGAGGTGGGGCTGTTGGCAGACGGGGAGGTGAGCGAGCGGGTCCGAGGAAGAGGAAGTATAGAGAGGTACTTGGAGACCAACGACAACGGGGAGGTCCGAGTGGGGATGGTATGGGAGGCACTGAAGGCGGTGGTGAGGGGAGAGCTGATCTCCATTAGGGTCCACAAGGAGCGGAGGGAGCGGGGGGGAGAGGGAGAGGCTGGTGGGGGAGGTGGTGAAGGTAGACAGGAGGTATGCGGAAGAGCCTGAGGAAGGATTGTTGAGGAAGAGGCGCAGCCTCCAGGCCAAATTCGACCTGGTGACCACCAGGAAGGCGGAGGTGCAGTGGAGGAAGGCCCAGGGGGCGGTCTACGAGTATTGGGAAAAGGCAAGCCGGATGCTGGTGCATCAGCTTCGGAAGCAGGATGCAGCTAGGGAGATCGGGGGAGTTAAGGACAGGGGAGGGAGCGTGGTGCGGAGTGGGGTTGGCATCAATGGGGTCTTCAGGGACTTCTACGAGGAATTGTACCGATCCGAGCCCCCACGGAAGGAGGGAGGGATGGGCCGTTTCCTGGACCAATTGAGGTTTCCATAGGTGGAAGAGGGACTGGTGGCGGGACTGGGGGCCCCGATTGGGCTGGAGGAGCTGATCAAAGGGATAGGAAGCATACAGGCGGGGAAGGCACCGGGGCCGGATGGTTTCCCGGTCGAGTTCTATAAAAAATATATGGACCTGTTGGGCCCGCTGTTAGTTAGGACCTTTAATGAGGCAAGGGAGGGGGGGCTTTACCCCCGACGATGTCCCGGGCACTGATCTCCTTGATCCTGAAGCGGGACAAGGATTCCCTGCAATGTGGGTCTTACAGACCGATTTCCTTGCTAAATGTAGATGCCAAGGTGCTGGCGAAGGTCTTAGCCACGAGGATTGAGGATTGTGTGCCGCAGATCATCCATGAAGACCAGACGGGGTTTGTGAAGGGGGGGACAGTTGAACGCGAATGTGCGGAGGCTTTTGAATGTTATCATGATGCTAGCGAGGGAGGGGGAGGCGGAGATAGTGGTGGCGATGGACGCTGAGAAAGCCTTCGATAGGATAGAGTGGGGGTACCTGTGGGAGGTGCTGAAGAGGTTCGGGTTTGGGGAGGGGTTTGTCAGGTGGGTTAGGCTGTTGTATGAGGTCCCGATGGCGAGTGTGGCCACAAAGAGGAGGAGGTCCGAGTACTTTCGGTTGCACCGAGGGACGAGACAGGGGTGTCCCCTGTCCCCCCTGCTCTTCGCACTGGTGATTGAACCCCTGGCTATAGCACTGAGAGAATCGAGGAACTGGAGGGGGTTGGTGCGGGGTGGGAAGGAGCATAGGGTGTCGCTTTATGCGGACGACCTGCTGCTGTATGTGGCGGACTCGGTGGGAGGAATGCCAGAGGTAATGAGGATCCTTAGGGAATTCGGGGACTTTTCGGGGTACAAGCTCAATATGGGGAAGAGCGAGCTGTTCGTAGTTCAGCTAGGGGACCAGGAGAGGGGGATTGGCGAGCTCCCACTAAAAAGGGCGGAGAGGAGCTTCAGATATTTGGGGGTCCAGGTGGCCAGGAGCTGGGGGGCCCTGCATAGGCTTAACTTTACAAGGCTGGTGGAGCAAATGGAGGAGGAGTTCAAGAGGTGGGACGCGTTGCCGCTGTCCTTGGCGGGTAGGGTGCAGTCAATCAAAATGACGGTGCTTCCAAGGTTTTTGTTCCTGTTCCAGTGCCTCTCCGTGTTTATCCCGAAGGCTTTTTTCAGGCGGGTTAACAGGAGTATAATGGGGTTTGTGTGGGCACGAGGGACTCCGAGGGTGAGAAAGCGGAGTAGTGATAGGGGGGGGCTGGCGCTGCCCAACCTCTGTGGGTACTACTGGGCCGCCAATGCGACAATGGTGCGCAAGTGGTTGATGGAGGGGGAGGGGGCTGCATGGAAGAGGCTGGAGACGGCGTCCTGTGTGGGTACGAATCTGGGGGCGCTGGCAACGGCGCCGCTGCCGCTCCCTCCAAGGAGGTATACCACGAGCACAGTGGTGGGAGCGGCCCTCAGAATTTGGGGGCAGTGGAGGCGGCATAGGGGGGAAGTTGGGGCCTTGGCGTGGACCCCATCATGGGGGAACCACCGGTTCGCCCCAGGAAGAACAGGTGGAGGGTTTTCGGGGTGGCACAAGGCAGGGATACGAAAGTTGGGGGACCTGTTTGTGGATGGGAAGTTCGCGAGCTTGGGTGAGCTGGAGAAGTACGGGCTCCCCCCGGGGAACACCTTCAGGTACTTACAGGTAAGGGCGTTTGCCAGACGGCAGGTGGTGGAATTCCCGTGGCTACTGCCACACACAGTACAGGACAGGGTGCTCTCGGGGGGGGGGGGGGGGGGGGGGGAGTGGGGAAGATCTCGGAAACTTACCAGGTGATGCAGGAGGAGGAGGAGGCCTCGGTGGTGGAGGTGAAAGGTAAGTGGGAGGAGGAGTTGGGAGAGGGGATCGAAGAGGGGACGCGGGCAGATGCCCAAGGGAGGGTGAATTCTTCCTCTTTGTGCGCGAGGCTCAGCCTCATACAGTTTAAGGTGCTGCTCAGGGCACACATGACCGGGACAAGGATGAGCCGGTTCTTTGGGGGTGAGGACAGGTGTGTTAGGTGCTCAGGGAGCCCAGCAAATCACACCCATATGTTCTGGGCATGCCCAGCGCTGGAGGAATTTTGGAAGGGCGTAGCGAGGACGGTGTCGAGGGTGGTAGGATCCAGGGTCAGACCGGGCTGGGGGCTCGCAATATTTGGGGTGGCAGAGGAGCCGGGAGTGCAGGAGGCGAAAGAGGCCGGAATTCTGGCCTTTGCGTCCCTGGTAGCCCGGCGAAGGATTCTTCTTCAGTGGAAAGATGCGAGGCCCCCAAGCGTGGAATCCTGGATCAGCGATATGGCGGGGTTCATTAAATTGGAGAGGGTGAAATTTGCCTTGAGAGGGTCGGTACAAGGGTTCTTTAGGCGGTGGCAACCGTTCTTAGACTTTCTGGCAGAACGTTAGACATTGGTCAATGGCAGCAGCAGCTCGGGGGGGGGGGTTAACTTTATTTTTGCTTATGTTATTTACATTGGAGGGTCTGAGAGGGTGTATACACCTGTTGTGTTAAGTCGGGGTGTTAATGTTAATTTATTATTTATGTACAGGGGGGGAGGGGTTTGGGGGGTTGCTTTTTTAGATTGTGTTTTGTACTTAACCCTGTTGGGTTCTTTTTTCTTTCTCATTTTGTTATTGATATTTTATGAAAATCTTTAATAAAAATTATTATTTTTTTTAATTAAAAAATTATAGATTGCGGAGGTCTGGGGTCTGGTCATATCTGAAAATAGGGGATCTTATCCTATGTACCGGGGTGCGAGCGCGGTAGGCTCTCCGTCCATTTTCTCAGACGAATAGTCTGCACGATGCAGCAGAGTATCGCCAATACTAATAGGGATTCGATCAAGTAGGACAGGGAGTACCAGGTTATAAACCTGTCACACCAAGATGGTGAGGTGTCGCTGGTGACTGGGCTCTGGGTACTGTGGGGAAGTGAATTATTAACGGCTGGGGGGGGGGGGTTGAGGTCAGGGGGTTCGCGTTCGCGCGCAACCAAATGTCCATTAGGGTGATGAGCCACGCGGAGGATGTCCTCATGGTTGTTCTTCTTTAACTTCTCTTGTCTTCTCTTCTCTTCTCTGGTCCTGGAGCTTCTGGAGTTCTGTGGGATCAAGCATAGTGTATGTTACTATCTTGGTTTAATATCGCGTATGATAGCCTGTCTGTCCTTTAGTGCCAATTACTCCCTTTATAATTGGTCACTATGTGTGACTCCCTCATTTTTCTTTTTCAAAAACCAATTTCAGGACAGGACACACTTACAAATAATGAACCATTGCGAGCCGTCTCACAGGCTGTGCGGTTTACCATCCAACTGTTTGAGGATGTAAATAGCAGAGGGTTGGCAACCTAAGGGTTACCTGAAAACAAAACAAAACTTTTTGAACCAAACTTGCCGAAATGAGGTGCGTATGGGCCGCGATGGGTAAGATTTGGATGGACCCCGGGTAGGACGGGCGACCAATGCCATGTGTGCCCTACCCGAGCGTAGCTGACCAGAGGGGGGGGTTCCCAGGCAGGGCAGGTCCCAATGCCTGAGCAACCGACAAGAACGGGCAAGAAACGTAGTCATCGTTGGGGGTTCTTCCTTCGAACCAGAAGGGCAGTTACGAACGGGGGTCTGTGTTTCCATCGACAGACGAGTTCCTCTGAACTGGCGTCTGGGACCTTAACAAGTCTCTGCGGACAAGTTCTCAGAAGTTTCGGCCGAAAAATAAGGCGTGGGGCTGTGGGAAAAAAAAAATTCCGGCCTAACATACAACATTAAACAGTACAAGTACAAACAACATCAAACATGCTGCAGGTTCCATCAGAAAGGACACCGTTTTCTCCCAAGCGGTTCCTTTTAAAACATCATCTGGGTGCCTCAGTTAGCGGTTGCGAACAGGATCGCAAAGGGGTTCTCGTTTTGGGAGTCAGACTCAAAGTCGTCATCTTCTCCCGGATGCCAAACTCTCGAGTGTATCAGGTCTGATCCGGCTGCATGGTGTGATCTGGGATCGCTCTCATCATTCCGGACGAGTCTGTACGAATTATCTCGGTGCCAAAAGGTGGTGTCTAGTTCTGTGGGGACGGAACCGGGGTCGTCATTGTAGGTCGGTGGTCGGTGGTGGGGTTTGTTTAGGAAAATGATCGTGAAGGGATCACTCAAATCGTGGTCAGATTCGCTGGGTGTGGGTACTGTTGCATGGGGATAGTAGGGAGGTGTGCTGTGGCTGTCGCCCGAGTCACAGTCGCTGTCGCTGCTGCTGCAGTCTGTGGGCGTTCCGGGGCGGAGTATATATTTTGGGGGTGGAGTCGAGGTTGCGTCCGTGGCTGGGCTGGACGTGTTGGGGGAGGGTAGGTTTACGTTGGCTGTGGGCGGGGCGTGGTCTGCTGCGTCGAGCATGACGTGGTGTGCATAGTTAGACTGTATTCCATATACCTTCATCTGGTTGATATGGAACCACGCAGTCTTTCCATTGTAGACGGAAGGGCTTACTTTGTCCGCAATGGAGTACGGACCCGAATACTTTGGTGACAGGAATGTGCTGGGGTTGTATACGGAGAGCATGACTTGCTGTCCTACACTGAACTCAGTCGCATGCACTGTCTTATCGAAACAGGTCTTGCTCTGTTTCTTTCTTGTGCCCAATTTCACTGCGGCTGCTAGCTGAGCCGTTTTAACATTCGCCACTGATTGTTCTACTGCTTTCTCGTGTGTGAGGGCCGTCACTTCGGGGCTGGTCAAATCTAATCCTAATAAAAATTCTGTGCCTTTCATGGGGCGTCCGGTCATGAGAGTGTGTGGGGTGTAACCTGTGGAAGTTGAAATTGTATTTTGCAAAAACATCAGCGCAAAGGGGTGGACTGAATCCCAAGTGGTGTTGTTTTGCTGGACCATTTTTCTGAGGGTGGATTTTAGGGTCCGATTCATGCACTCCACGATACCACTTGACTGGGGGTGGTATGCAATGTGGAATTTTTGGGTAATGCCAAATATCGTGAGGATGTTCTTCATGACACGTCCCGTAAAATGGGAACCTTGGTCGGATTCAGTGCTGCGGGGGAGTCCCCATCTCGTAAAGATGTGGTGGGTCAAAATCTTGGCTGTGGTCTTTGCCGTGTTTGTTCCAGATGGGAATGCTTCCACCCATTTTGTAAACGTGTCTATCACCACGAGTACATATTTATAGCCATTCCTACAAGGGGGCAATGGTCCAATATAATCAATCTGGAGGTTAGTCCAGGGGCCATTAACGGGTCGGATGTGACTGAGTTGAGCCTTTTTGGCGTATCTGTCCGGGTTGTTCTGGGCACAGATAAGGCAATTCTCAATGTAGTGATCTACATCGTCTTTTAAACTCGGCCACCAACAGAGCTGCCTGAGGTGGGCTGTAGTGGGATCGATTCCCTGATGTCCATGACTGTCATGGAATAAACAAATCAGTTGATTCCTGTCCTGTTCAGGAACCACATAAAGGGTGTTTTTTAACACCACACCGTCATGTGTGGTCAGAGCTTTTTTAAACCTATCATAGGGGGCTGGATAGTTTCCTTTTCAAATCTCCCTGAGATTGCTGTCCTGCTTCTGGGCCTGCACTAAATCCTCGATATTAGTCTGTGAGACCTGAACTGCATTCACTGGTGCGCTTTCGGGGGTGTCCAAAAATATCCATGCCTCGAACCTGCTTTAGCCAGTGCGTCAGCTTTTACATTTCCAGGGGGGGAGGAACGGTGGTGACTTCGAACTTTGACTATTCCAGAAGTCCTGTTCTGTGCTCGCTTTAAAATGTGACGGAGCAATGAGGCTGAGGGCAGGGGCTTTCCGTCTGCGGAAACAAATCCTCTTGCTTTCCACAGGGGTAGGAATTCTGAAAGGCTGTTGCAGACATAGAGGCTGTCCGAATATATGTTTGCTGGGCTGGGGAAGGAATCTGGGTGTTCCACTATGTATGCGATGGCTGCAAGTTCTGCCGCCTGCGCGCCTAAGTGTCCTGGAAGTTTTATTGCGATTTCTTCTAGGGCACGTCCCTGCGTGTCCTCGACATAAATGCCGCATCCTGTTATGCGCTTCCCTTCTAATATTGTGGAAGATCCATCCACATATATCCTTATGGGTTCGCACGTGCCTGTGTGCTTGGGGCTCTGGGTTGAACTACCTATTTTTCTGGGGGGGGTTTTAGCAATAAAGGGTCCTGTGTTGTGGTGTGGAGAGATAATTTCACATTCATGGGGGGTTCCGGGGTACTGTAGGTTATCGGCTAAAAAAATGTGGGTCTTTGTCCTTTTAACAGTGATGTCCCGTCCCTGCAAAAGAAGGGTCCATCTAGCTGCTCTAATCTGACTAACTGTACCGTCCTTGAGTCGTCCGTCCAGTAAAAGTTGGGTGGGGGTTTATTCCGTGAGAATTGTGATGGGGTTCAGTCCAGTTATGTACGAAAAATACTGTACTGCCCAAAAAACTGTGAGCAGGTGCCTTTCACAGGCTGAAAATCCCTGCTCCACAGCATCTAAAACTCTGAAGGCGTAAGCCACGGGCCTTAACTGTTCGTGCCGTTCCTGAAGGAGCACGGCCGAAAGGGTGCGGTCTGTGCTTGCTACCTCTATAGCGTAAGGGGAAAGCGGGTCTGGAACTCGTAGTGCGGGGGCTGCTATGAGTGCTCTGTTCAACGAGTCCACAGCATCCGTGTGCTGCGGAAGCCATTCCCAGGGGGCTCCTTTCTTTAGGAGGTCTGAGAGGGGTGCTGCCTTGCTGGCGAAACCGTCAATGTGGTTTCGGCAGTAGCCAACCAGTCCTAAAAACGACCGGAGGGCTGAAACGTTCTGGGGAAGGGGCAATTTTGCAATCGAGTCAATCCTTTTGTGCTCGATCCCGCGTTTGCCATGTGTAATAATTGTACCCAAACATATCACCTTGTTTTCCAAAATCTGGGCCTTTTTGGCGTTTACTTTACATCCAATTGCTTGTAGGAGTTCCAGGAGTTCGGACAGAAGCTCGATGTGCTCTTCCTTGGTGTTTGTCTGCAGTAGTAGGTCGTCTATGTACTGGACCAGACATTCGGGGCGAGAAAATTTGGCTAAACCATTTGCCAGCTGTCGGTGGAAAATGGAGGGGGAGTTGTGGAATCCTTGTGGAAGGCATGTCCACGTGTACTGTTGGTTTTTAAAGGTGAAGGCAAATTTGTACTGGCACGCCTTTGCCAATGGAATGGACCAGAATCCATTACTGATATCCAAAACCGTAAAGTATCGGGAATTGAGTCCCTGCTTGAGCATGGTCTTGGGACTGTGGGGGCTGCTGCGGGAGTGATTTTGTTGAGTTCCCGGTAATCGATGGTCAGTCGCCATGATCCATTGGGCTTTCTCACTGGCCAAATCAGGGAATTATTAGTGGAGGCTACTGATCTAAGTACGCCCAGCTCTAATAAGCTGTTGATTACTATTGCGATTTCTCCCTCTGCCTCTTGGGGAAATCCATATTGCTTTTGGGGTCTAGGGTCAGGTCCTGTGATTTGTACTGAACCAGTCATCCAGCCACAGTCGTGTTTGTGGGTCGCGAATGCTGTCCTGTTCTTTTGTAACACTGCCCTAACCTGCTTATCCGTGCTAATTGTCGTCGGGTTAAACCAAAATTCGCCTATAATTGGGTGACTCGCTGATGGGAGCGGGGTCCTTCTAGGGTCCCCTGGAGCTGGAAGGGGCCCATAGAGTGCTGGCGAGGAGGCCCAAGGGTAACGAGCCGCCGCGGGCGGTGCTGGTGCGGTTTCATCGGTTCACTGATCGGGAGTGCGTGCTCAGGTGGGCCAAGAAAGAGAGGAGCAGCAGATGGGCGAACGCGGAGGTTCGAATATATCAGGACTGGAGCGCGGATGTGGCGAAGAAGAGGGCCGGGTACAACCGGGCGAAGGCGGTGCTGCACAGGAAGGGGGTGAAGTTTGGCATGTTGCAGCCGGCGCGAATGTGGGTCACCCACAAGGACCGGCACCATTATTTTGAATCCCCGGAGGAGGCGTGGGCCTTTGTTCAGGTCGAGAAGTTGGACACAAACTGAGGGTCGGGATGGGTGGTCGGGGATTGGGATTGCTGTTGGTGTGTTATATTTTGAGGGGGGGTTCTTTGCTCGTTTCTTTTTGATTCGGTGTGGGTGGTTAGGGTGGGTTGGGCACTGTTTTGGTTGGGTCTGTCGGGTGGGCTCTTGGAGGGGGACAAGTAAATGTAGTAGGGGGGATGGGGCCCTGCAGGGGAGGGGGAGGCCTGAGTCGGGGGTGAGGGGACTGGGCCTGTAAAAGGAGCTGCGTCAGAGGTGGCGTGGCCGGGCAGCTGGAAAGCGCAGGCTTTTTCCCGCGCTGAAGGCTGGAGGTGGCGGGGCCGGGGCGGGGAAGCGAGGGTTGTTTTCCGCGCTTGGGATATAAGGGGGAGGCGGAGAGTCTACTGATGGGTAATGGAGGAGGAGGGGATGTCCCACAATGGGAGGAGCCGAAGGAGAGGCGGGAGTGGCCGGGGTCAGCAGGAGTCAGCTGACTTGCGGGAGTGCAATGGAGGGAGTAAAGCAGCTAGGAGGGGTCCTAGCTGGGGGTGGGTGGGGGGGTGGGTGGGGGGGAACCGGGTTGCTGCTGGTATGGTCAAGGGGGAGCTGGAGCGAGTTGAGGGGGTTGGGACGGGGGTCTGCCGCCGCGGGGAACGGGCCGGGCGTGGGGCGCGGGCGCGTGGCTTGCCGAGGAGGAGTTATGGCTAGTCGGCGGGGGAGGGGGGCGGGTAGCCCCCTGATCCGGCTGATAACCTGGAATGTAAGGGGGCTGAATGGGCCGGTTAAGCGGGCTCGGGTGTTCGCGCACCTGAAGGGGCTGAAGACGGATGTGGTCATGCTCCAGGAGACACACCTGAAGGTGGCAGACCAGGTAAGATTGAGAAGGGGTGGGTAGGTCAGGTGTTTCATTCGGGGCTGGATGCCAAAAATCGTGGGGTGGCGATCTTGGTGGGAAAGAGGGTGTCGTTCGAGGCGTCGAGCATTGTGACAGACAATGGCGGCAGGTATGTAATGGTAAGTGGTTAGCTGCAAGGGGAGAGGGTGGTGCTGGTCAACGTGTACGCCCCGAACTGGGACAAAGCGGGTTTTACGCGGCGCATGTTGGGTCGGATCCTGGACTTGGAATGGGGGGGCCTGATAATAGGGGGGGACTTTAACACGGTGCTGCATCCGGCACTGGACCGCTCCAGGTCTATCACGGGTAGGAAGCCGGCAGCGGCTAAACTGCTGAGGGGGTTTATGGACCAGATGGGAAGGGTGGACCCTTGGAGATTTGTAAGGCCGGGGGCCAGGGAATCTTCATTCTTCTCGCACGTTCATAAGGCCTATTCCCGGATCGAATTTTTTATTATGAGCAGGGCGCTGATAGCGAGAGTAGAGGATACTGAGTACTCAGCGATAGCCATTTCGGATCACGCCCTGCATTGGATAGACCTAGAGCTGGGGGAGGAGAGGGACCAGCGCCTGTTGTGGCGCTTGGAGGTGGGGCTGTTGGCGGACGAGAAGGTGAGTGAGCGGGTCCGAGGAAGCATAGAGAGATACTGGTGGCCAACGATAACATGGAGGTCCGAGTGGGGATGGTCTGGGAGGCGCTGATGGCTGTGGTTAGGGGAGAGATGATCTCGGTTAGGGGAGAGATGATCTCCATTAGGGCCCACAAGGTGAGGAGAGAGCAGAGGGAGAGGGAGAGGCTCGTGGGGGAGATGCTGAGGGTAGACAGGAGGTACGTGGAGGTGCCGGAGGAGGGACTGCTGAGGGAGAGGCGTAGCCTCCAGGCCAAATTCGACCTGTTGACCACGAGGAAGGCGGAGGCGCAGTGGAGGAAGGCCCAGGGGGCGGTTTATGAATATGGGGAAAAGGCAAGCCAGATGCTGGCGCATCAGCTTCGGAAGCGGGACGCAGCTAGGGAGATCAGGGGTGTTAAGGATAGGGGATGGAGTGTGGTGCGGAGTGGGGTTGACATCAATGGGGTCTTCAGAGACTTTTATGAGGAATTGTATTGGTCCGAGCCCCCATGGGAGGAGGGAGGGATGGGCCGCTTTCTGGACCAATTGAGGTTCCCAAAGGTGGAGGGGGGACTGGTGGCGGGATTAGGGGCCCCGATTGGGCTGGAGGAGTTGGCCAAAGGGATAGGGAGCATGCATGCGGGGAAGGCACTGGGGCCGGATGGTTTCCCGGTCGAATTCTACAAAAAATATGTGGACCTGTTGGGCCCGTTGCTGGTTAGGACCTTCAATGAGGCAAGGGAGGGGGATCCTTGCCTCCGACGATGTCCCGGGCACTGATCTCCTTGATCCTGAAGCGGGACAAGGATCCCCTGCAGTGTGGGTCTTACAGGCCGATTTTGTTGTTAAATGTAGATGCCAAGGTGCTGGCGAAGGTCTTAGCCACGGGAATTGAGGACTGGGTGCCGCAGGTGATCCACGAAGGCCAGACGGGGTTAGTGAAGTGGAGGCAATTGAACGCGAATGTGCGGAGGCTCCTGAACGTTATTATGATGCCGGCGAGGGAGGGGGAGGCGGAGATAGTGGTGGCGATGGACGCTGAGAAAGCCTTCGATAGGGTAGAGTGGGGGGTACTTGTGGGAGATGCTGAAGAGGTTCAGGTTTGGGGAGGGGATCGTCAGGTGGGTTAGGCTGTTGTACGAGGTCCCGATGGCGAGTGTGGCCACGAACAAGAGGAGGTCTGAGTACTATCAGTTGCATCGAGGGACGAGGCAGGGGTCCCCCCTGTCCCCCCTGCTCTTCGCACTGGCGATTGAACCCCTGGCTGTGGCACTGAGGGAGTCGAGGAAGTGGAGGGGGTTGGTGCGGGGTGGGAAGGAGCATAGGGTGTCGCTTTATGCGGACGACCTGCTGCTGTATGTGGCGGACCCGGTGGGTCAAACAGAAAATATATATATTCTGTGACCTGGTGTGTTACTGTTTTGAAGGTTTGAATGCCGGAGGTAATGAGGATCCTCAGGGAGTTTGGGGATTTCTCAGGGTACAAGCTCAACATGGGGAAGAGCGAGTTGTTCGTGGTTCACCCAGGGGACCAGGAGAGGGGGATTGGCGAGCACCCACTAAAAAGGGCGGAGAGGAGCTTCAGGTATTTGGGGGACCAGGTGGCCAGGAGCTGGGGGGCCCTGCATCGACTTAATTTCACGAGGCTGGTGGAGCAAATGGAGAAGGAGTTTAAGAGATGGGACACGTTGCCGCTGTCCCTGGCGGGTAGGGTGCAGTCAGTCAAAATGATGGTGCTCCCAAGGTTTTTGTTCCTGTTCCAGTGCCTCCCCATTCTTATCCCGAAGGCCTTCTTTAGGCGGGTGAACAGGTGCATAACGGGGTTTGTGTGGGCGCGCGGGACTCCGAGGGTGAGAAGGGTGTTCCTGGAGCGGAGTAGGGATGGGGGGGGGGCTGGCACTGCCCAACCTCTGTGGGTACTACTGGGCCGCCAATGTGGTGATGGTGCGCAAGTGGGTGATGGAGGGGGAGGGGGCTGCATGGAAGAGGCTGGAGACGGTGTCTTGTTAGGGTACGAGTCTGGAGGCGCTGGCAATGGCGCTGCTGCCGCTCGCTCCAAAGAGGTATACCACGAGCCCAGTGGTGGCGGGGAAGTGGGGGCCTCGGTGTGGACCCCAATACGGGGGAACCACCGGTTTGTCCCAGGGAGAATAGATGGAGGGTTTTCGGGGTGGCACAGGGCAGGGATAAGAAGATTGGGGGACCTGATTGTGGATGGGAAGTTCGTGAGTCTGGGTGAGCTGGAGGAGAAGTATGGGCTCCCCCACGGGGAACACCTTTAGGTATCTACAGGTAAGGGCGTTTGCCAGGCGGCAAGTGGTGGAATTCCCGCTGCTGCGGCCACACACAGTACAGGACAGGGTGCTCTCGGGGGGGTGGGTTGGAGTGGGGAAGATCTCAGCAACTTACCAGGTAATGCAGGAGGAGGAGGAGGCCTCAGTGGTGGAGTTGAAAGGTAAGCGGGAGAAGGAGTTGGGGGAGGAGATCGAGGAGGGGACGTGGGCAGATGCCCAAGGGAGGGTGAACTCTTCCTCTTCGTGCGCGAGGCTCAGCCTCATACAGTTTAAGGTGCTGCACAGGGCACACATGACCGGGACAAGGATGAGCCGTTTTTTGGGGGGTGAGGACAGGTGTGTTAGGTGCTCAGGGAGCCCAGCAAACCACACCCATATGTTCTGGGCGTGCCCACGCTGGAGGAGTTTTGGAAGGGTGTAGCAAGGACGGTGTCGAGGGTGGTAGGATCCAGGGTCAAGCCGGACTGGGGGCTCACAATATTTGGGGTTGCAGGGGAGCCGGGAGTGCAGGAGGCGAAAGAGGCCGGTATTCTGGCCTTTGCGTCCCTGGTAGCCCGGCGAAGGATTCTTCTTCAGTGGAAGGATGCGAGGCCCCCAAGCGTGGAATCCTGGATCAACGACATGGCGGGGTTTATTAAATTGGAGAGGGTGAAATTTGCCTTAAGGGGATTCGTGCAAGGGTTTTTCAGGCGGTGGCAACCGTTCTTGGACTTCCTGGCAGAACGGTAGACAATGGTCAGCAGCAGCAGCAACCCGGGCGGGGGGGCGGGGGGCGATGGGGGGGGGTTCTATTTTATTTTTGTTTGTCTACACTGGGGGATCTGTGGGGGTGTATATATTTGCTATGTTTGCTATGTGTTAATTCGGGGTACGGGGTTGTTTTATTTTGTTTTGTATTTAATTCTATTGGGTTCCTTTTTCATTTTGTTGTTTATATTTTGTGAAAACTTCAATAAAAAAATTTTTTTTTTTTAACAATTAGGGTTGATCGTGAAAATTGGCTAAGTTTCTCGACACAGTCATTTGACAAGTCAGATCTCACCTCTGTGATCTGTTGGGCAATACAGTATATGCCTCATGGGCTGCCAGTCGATCTCCCATTTTAGAGAATATTTCTTACTGGATTTGATAAACAGAAGGATTTTTGGATGAAAAGGTTTTTTATAGAAGTCTATATCACAAATGTGTACATGGAATACACCTATGTGACTGAAGACCTGTCAATTCTTTGCCCATGATAGAAAATAATTAATAGAGAACTGATTTCCAGACCAACCAACCTAGCCTCATTCCATTTAACCTTGGTATCTTTTTTTTCGGCCTATGTAGGTAGGTACTGTTGTCGTTCTATCTTTGGGTGGTCATGCCTTCAGTTGTCCCCAAGCTCTGGAATTCCCCTTTACATCTCTCTGCCTCTTTACCTCACTTTCCTTTTCAGAACAAGGATTCACCGATTTAAGGTGGAGATGAGGAGAAATGTCTTTTCTTTGAACATTGTGAATATTTGAATTCTCTACCCACATGGTTGTGGAGGCTGAGTCACTGATTCTACTTAAGGCAAGGCGATGATAGAAAAAAATCTTGGGCGGGATTCTCCAAGAACCGGGGCGGGCAACACCGGCGCGAAGGAGTGGCGTGAACCACTCAGGCGTCGGGTCGCCCCGAAGGTGCGGAATCCTCCGGTTTGCGCCCTGCCGGCCGGCGCGGAAGGGGCTTTGCACCACGCCAACCGGTGCCGAAGGGCCTCTGCCGGCTGACACGAGTTGGCGCATGCGCGGGAGCGCCAGCGTGTGCTGGCGTCATCCCAGCGAATGCGCAGGGGGGGGATCATCTCCGTGTCAGCCATCGCGGAGGACCACAGCAGCCGACATGGAGAAATAGAGTGCCCCCTCGGCACAGGTCCGCCGCGGATCGGTGGGCCCCGATCGCGGGCCAGGCCACTGTGGGGCCAACTCCCGGGGCCAGATCCCCCCGTGCCCCCCCCCGAGGACCCCGGAGGTTGCCCGCGCAGCTAGGTCCCACCGGTAAGTACCTACTCTAATTTACGCTGGCGGGACCGGCCGAAAATGGGTGGCCACTCGGCCCATTGCGGGCCGGAGAATTGAGCCGACCGGCGCGATTCCTAACCCCGCCATATCCCCGGCGCCGGAGAATTCGGCAGCCGGCGGGGGAGGTCTTCACGCCGCCCCCCCCCCCCCGGCGATTCTCCGACCTGGCGGTGGGTCGGAGAATCCCGCTCCTTGAATTATGAGGAAATCAAGGGCTATGAGGAACATGCAGGAAGGTAGAGATGAGGCCAAGATCAAATTGGCCACAATCTTATTGAATGGCAAAGCAGGCTTGAGATGCCGAATGGCCTACTCATGCTCCTATTGTTTATGATCTTTTGTTGGTATGTTTGTTAAATCAATGTTCTCATCAACTTATTTATATTTGTTCTCAGGAGTCTAGAATGAGAGTCATAGATAGAAGATTAAATGTAACAGATTTGGAATAGAGACCAAGAGACATATTCTTACACAGAGTTGTAACGCTGTGGAATTTACTTTCAAACTTAATGATTGGAGGTGTTGAGGGATTTGATGTCCACAATTGAGATTGGAAGGAGGGGTGGGGTCAGAATAAAATGAAGGAAGAGAAGCATTGGCGTTTAAGAGTTGTTGAAGCTTGCAATCCTTCACACTTGAAAAGAAGAAAAATAATTGTTTTTAAAGTGTTGCATGAGGTGAAGAATTAAATCAAACTGCAGATCAGGACAGCTTTGAGATAGAGTAAGTCAGTGCCCCTGAAGAGAGATGTCAAGAGGTTGCACATGGCAGTGCATCGCATCACATGTGGATCTCAAGATGCAGTGACAGCTGTGGTTTGAAAAATGCTAAATACTGGAGATATCTGAAATTATGAGTGGATCTGAAACATGAGCCAGGAGTTTCACTTGCTGGTGTGGTCAGGAAGTGGTTCATGTGCAGTTTGAAAGTTACAGTCCTGCTTTAAATTGTTGAACTCAAACAGCCTGGTGCACATTCATGCACCGCTGTCAGATTTGTAAAACTTAAAGTTTATTTTTGTAGTTGAAAACTGCTGGGATCTGGGAGATCTTGCACCAGGTTTTGCACGTTATTTTCTTTGATCGTTTGACCATTTTCATGTTCGCCTTGTTGCTGGCCCTCCGAGGTAGTGCCTGCTCTCTTCTACAAGGCAGTGGCGGGCCCCATCATGGCTGCCGTCTGCCTTTGCCCCTCGTGCTCTGAACGCATCTCTTGCCTCCTGGTTATTTTAACGTCAGGTTCGATTCCCGCTTGGGTCACCTGTCTGTGTGGAGTCTGCACTTTCTCCCCGTGTCTGCGTGGGTTTCCTCCGAGTGCTCCTGTTTCCTTCCACAAGTCCCGAAAGACGTGCTTGTTAGGTGAATTGGACTTTCTGAATTCTCCCTCTGTGTACCGAACAGGCGCTGGAGTGTGGCGACTAGGGGATTTTCACAGTAACTTCATTGCAGTGTTAGTGTAAGCCTACTTGTGACAATAATAAATATTATTATTACTGATACTATCATGAACGGGTACATTTGCAGCATGCAGATTGGTGAGGATGAGGTCAAGTATGTTTTTTCCCTCTTGTTGGTCCCCTCATCACCTGCTGCAATCCCAGTCTAGCAGCTATGTCCTTTAGGACCCGGCCAGCTCGGTCTGTGGTGGTACTACCGAGCCACTCTTGGTGGTGGACATTGAAGTCCCCCACCCAGAGCATATTCTGCACCCTTGCCACCCTCAGTGCTTCCTCCAAGTGGTGTTCAACATGGAGGAATACTGGTTCCGGTGGCGGCCATGGAGGAATAGTTCGCGCATTCGGTAGCTCCCGCCTGGAACGGACTCTCGGACCTTTTTTCAGGCGTTTTCACGGACGTTTTGGGACAGATTGGTGAAGTGAACATTGCCAAAAAGGATTCCCTCTCTGTTGTATGGATAGCTGGACCAGGAGTGGCCGGGTGAAGCGTTTAAGTCCCGACAGACAAAAGTGTGCGGAACTGGTGCCAAGGCACAGCATGGCGGCCGGTACAGACCAGGGAAGGTGGGCGCAGTGGTCACAGGAGCAACAGGAGTTCCTCAGGGGCTGCTTTGCTGATCTTAAAAAGGATATGCTGGCCCCGATGAAGGCATCAATAGACCAAATGATCGCAACTCAGGCGACACAAGGGAAAGCGATAAAAGCGATGGATAAAAAGCTATCCGACCATGAGGATGAGTTGGTCGTACTGGCCCTTAAGGTGGAATCGCAGGATGACCTCCACAAGAAGTGGCAGGAGAGGCTGAAGGACCTAGAAAACAGGTCCAGGAGGCAGAACTTGAGAGTTGTGGGCCTCCCCGAAGGTGTGGAGGGGTCGGATGCGGGAGCATTTGAGTCCAAAATGCTGGGGACGCTGATGGGGACGGGGGTATTCCTTCAACCCCTGGAGCTGGACGGGGCGCACAGAGCCCTCGCAAGGAAGCCCAAGCCAAATGAACCGCCGAGGGCCCTGGTGGTGAGATTTCATCGCTTCTCGGACAAGGAACTTGTCTTGCGGTGGGCAAAAAAAGAACGGAGCAACAGGTGGGAGAACAGCGTGATACGCATCTACCAGGACCTGGGTGCGGAGCTGGCCAAGAGATGTGCTGGATTCAACCGGGTGAAGGTGACCCTCTTCAGCAAGGGGGTGAAATTTGGGGTGCTACACCCAGCGAGGCTATGGGTCACGTACTAGGAACGGCATCACTATTTTGAGACGCCGGACGAGGTGTGGACATTTGTCAAACAAGAAAAGCTGGACTCAAATTAAAGGACAGTTAAGCTTTGGTGGAAGGGGGTGGTGGGGCTGGGTAACACGGTACCGTTTTAATATAAGTGATGCGACCATCAATTCACACGAGACGATTAGTAGAAGTGAACAGTGGTTTAATAAGCTAGATCTGTGCCTGCCTGCGATGTACTGAGTGCCGCCTACAGGCTGCAGGTTTATATACCACCCCCGAGGGGGCGGAGCCACAGGCGGAGCCCACAGGGGCATCAACATAGGACAGTACAATACAGTGGTGAATTGCAGTAGCAATACGTTCACCACATTCACCCCCTGTTTAAAAATTGAAGTCCGGCAGGGGTAAAGTGGGCTCACGTATCGAGACTGTCCGGAGCCTTAATCATTCTCTGTGATCGCCTCAGCTCGGCTTCGCTGCGGGCACGGGAGTTGGACTCGTTGACTCCAGGAGCGTGTCATCTGGAGCTTCATCACGGTGTGTCGGTGATGGGGGAAGGGGCGGTGTAGGCCGTGTAGGGGCGGGGGTGGTGTTCAGGATCCCCAGGGGGGCAGCTGGTAGCCTGCTGTGAAGGATTTGGTTGGTGGTGATAGGCGGTGTAGGGGGGGGCGAATTGGTGATGGTCGCTGGGTACGTTGAGGGTACGGGGAAAGAAGGCCACGGGCCTGCCTGCCTGGTAGGCGGGTAGCAGCCAGGGCGACGTCTGACGCATCGCTCTCCACCTGGAAGGGGATGGACTCGTCCACCGCGTGCATCGCGGCCTTGGTAATGTCTGCCTTGATGCGGCTGAAGGCCAGGTGGGCCTCAGTCGTCAGGGGAAAGATGGTATCTTTGATAAGTTGGCGGGCCTTGTCCGCATAGTTGGGGACACACTGGGCATAATATGAGAAGAACTCCAGGCATCTCTTCAGGGCCTTGGGGCAGTGGGGAAGGGGGAGTTGCAGGAGGGGGCGCATGCGGTCGGGGTCGGGCCCTAGGACTCCGTTTTCCACGACATAGCCGAGGGTGGCTAGTCAGGTTGTGCGGAAAACGCATTTCTCATTGTTGTAGGTGAGATTAAGGGATTGGGCGGTTTGGAGGAACTTCTGAAGGTTAGCGTCATGGTCCTGCTGATCATGGCCACAGGTGGTGACATTATCCAAGTACGGGAACGTGGCCCGCAGCCCGTGCTGGTCAACCATTCGGTCCATCGTTCTCTGGAAGACCGAGACCCCAGTGGTGACGCCGAAGGGGACCCTGAGGAAGTGGAAGAGGCGGCTGCCTGCCTCAAAGGCAGTGTAGTGGCGGTCTTCCGGGCGGATCGGAGGCTGGTGGTATGCGGACTTCAGATCTACCGTGGAGAAAACCCGTGTGCAATCTGATTAACTATATCCGCTGTGCGGGGAAGGGGGTACGCATCGAGTTGCGTGAACCGATTTATGGTCTGGCTGTAGTCTACGACCATCCGGTTCTTTTCCCCGGTCCTGACGACCACCACTTGGGCTCTCCAGGGGCTATTACTGTCCTCGATGATCCCCTCCCTCAAGAGCCGCTGGACCTCCGACTTGATAAAAGTCGTGTCCTGGGCACTGTACCGCCTGCTCCTGGTGGCGACGGGTTTACAGTAGGAGGTGAGGTTCGCGAAGAGCGAGGGAGGGGCGACCTTAAGGGTCGCGAGGCTACATATGGTGAGAGGGGTTAGGGGTCCGCCGAACTTCAGGGTCAGGCTTCTGAGGTTGCACTGGAAATCCAGTCCTAACAAGAGAGGAGCGCAGAGATGGGGAAGGACATAGAGTTTAAAATTGGCGTACTCGGCGCCCTGTATCGCGAGGTTCGCGACAGAGTACCCCCGGATCGGCACTGAATGTGATCCGGAAGCAAGGGAGATTGTTTGAAACGCGGGGGAAATCTGGAGGAAGCAGTGCCTTACCGTGTCCAGATGGATGAAGCGCTCTGTGCTCCCGGAGTCGAACAGGCAGGGCATTTCGTGCTCATCGACCCGGACTGTCATCATGGAGTTCTTGAGGTGCTTGGGCCGTGACTGGTCGAGAGTGACCGCGTCGAGCTGTGGGTAGCCGGCGTGGTCTGTGGTAGCAAGGGGATCCCAAGATGGCGGCCCCCATCGGTCACACATGTCGGGCGGCATTGAAGATGGCAGCCCCCATGGGTCGCACATGATGGGCAGGGTTGAAGATGGCGGCCAAGATGGCGGCCCCCGTCGGTCGCACGTGTCGAGAAGGGTTAAAGATGGCGACCCGCACGGATAGCACGAGGCGGATGATGCATCAGAAGGGGGCGTTACCGGCAGGCACGCAGCCACGCTGAGGGGTCTGCAGGTCTGTGAGTCGGGCTTGCGATTTTGGAACTTTGGGTCGGGCCAAGCAGACTTTGACAAAATGTCCTTTCTTGCCGCAGTCGCTGCAGGTCGCTTTCCAAGCTGGGCAACGCTGCCTGGGGTGCTGGTTCTCACCGCAGAAATAGCAAGGTGGCTGAGATACCCTCAATTATGACTCGAGAGAGAAGATTGATAATTCAAAGGCTTTAATTAGCAGAGAACCAGACAGTTGCCGAGAAGTGTGCTCACTGCACGCTGCCCACTGAACATTCCCTTATATACAGTTCCCTGGGGGGGCGGAGCCAGAGGCGGAGTCCCCCAGGGTTCCAAACCCGGTCTGAAAGGGATCATCACATTAAAGGTACAGTTATATAGTTATCATTCATCACATTCACCCCGTTTTAAAAAAACGCATAGTCCATTGGGGGTGAAGTGGAATTACATGTTCAGTCTTTTGGGTGGTCTGATAGTCCGTGTTTACTTTCTCAGCTCCGGCGGTGGTGCGGCGGATACGGTCGTCCTCGGTGGGGGTATATCCGGGAACACGGTTGTCTGAGCCTTTGCCCGCGTTGGAGCAGGGATGGTATCCAGGGTGACTAGGGTGATTGGTGCCAGCGCCGGCTGGGGGGAAGGGGGTGCTCTGGGGGGGGGCGCTGTCGGAGTCGGCAGCCGGTACGGGGAGAGGAGCGTCGGTAGAAGGGGGGCGTCGGTGGAAGAGCCAGCGGGTGCCAGGTCTCGCAGGGAAACGGTGTCTTGCCTGCCATCGAGGTGCTTGACGTAGGCGTATTGAGGGTTTGCGTGTAGCAGTTGGACTCTCTCGACTAGTGGATCTGTCTTATGGCTCCTCACGTGCCTCCGGAGTAGAACTGGTCCCGGAGTCGTCAACCAACGTGGAAGCGAGACCCCAGAGGTGGACTTCCTGGGGAAGACAAACAAACGGTTGTGAGGGGTCTCGTTCGTAGCCGTAGAAGAGCGACCTAATGGAGTGTAGGGCATCGGGTAGGACCTCCTGCCAGCGGGCGGTTGGGAGACTTGACCGTAGGGCTAGAAGGACAGCCTTCCAAACTGTCGCGTTCTCCCTCTCCACCTGCCCGTTTCACCGTGGGTTATAGCTGGTCGTTCTGCTTGAGGCGATGCCCTTGTTGAGCAGATATCGACGCAGCTCATCGCTCATGAACGATGTGCCCCGGTCGCTGAGGACATAAGCGGGGAAACCAAACATGGTGAAGATGCTGTGCAGTGCCTTGATTAAGGAGGCCGAGGTCATATCGGGGCAGGGGACAGCGAATGGGAAGCGGGAGAATTCATCGATGACAGTGAGGAAATAAACGTTGCGGTTGGTGGACGGGAGGGGCCCTTTGAAGTCCACGCTTAGTTGCTCAAAGGGCTCAGAGGCCTTAACCAGGCGAGCCTTGTCTGGTCGGTAGAAGTGCAGTTTGCACTCCGCACAGACCTGGCAAGCCTTGGTCATGGCCTTGACCTCCTCGGTGGAGTAAGGTAGGTTTCGGGACTTGATGAAGTGAGCAAGCCGGGTGACCCCCGGGTGACAGAGGTCATCGTGGATGGCCCTCAGGCGGTCTTTCTGCGCGTTGGCGCACGTGACACGGGACAGGGCATCTGGAGACTCGTTGAGCTTCCCCGGATGATATGTAATATCGTACGTGTAGGTGGAGAGTTCTATCCTCCACCTCAGAATTTTATCATTCTTTATTTTGCCCCGTTGTGCGTTATCGAACATAAAGGCGACTGACCGTTGGTCGGTGACGAGGGTGAACCTCCTACCAGCTAGGTAGTGCCTCCAGTGCCGCACGGACTCAACTATGGCTTGTGCCTCCTTCTCAACTGCAGAGTGTCGAATTTCCGAGGCAGTGAGGGTTTGGTCTGCCCGCATGGTTGAGGGTAGTAGCCAGGGAGACGTCTGATGCATGGCTTTCTACTTGGAAGGGGATGGTTTCGGCCACCGCGTGCATGGCGGCCTTGATGATATCGGCCTTGATACGACTGAAGGCCGACTGAGCCTCAACCGTCAGGGGAAAAACCGTGGTTTTAATGAGTGGTCGGGTTTTGTCCACATATCTGGGGACCCACTAGGCGTAATAGGAAAAGAGCCCGAAGAACCATTTGAGTGCCTTGAGGCTACAGGAGAGGGGAAGTTCCTTAAGGGGGCGCATGTGGTAGGGGCCTAGGACCCCGTTTTCCACGACGTAGCTGAGGATTGCTAGTCGGGTTGTGTGGAACACGCATTTCCCTTTGTTGTATGTCAGATTGAGGGCCCTGACGGTCTGGAGGAACTTCCTCAGGTTTGCGTCGTGGTCCTGCTGGTCATGGCCGCAGATGGTGACGTTGTCCAAGTACGGGTATGTAGCCCGTAAGCCGTACTGGTCCACCATTTGATCCATCACCCTTTGAAAAACGGAGACTCCATTTGTGACACCAAAAGGGACCCTGAGAAAGTGAAAAAGCCAACTGGTTGCTTCGAAGGCTGTATAGGGGCGGTCCTCCGGGCGGATAGGGAGCTGGTGATAGGCGGATTTTAGATCGACCGTGGAGAATACCCGATACTGGGCGACTTGGTTCACCATTTCTGTTATGCGGGGAAGTGGGTACGAATCGAGTTGTGTAAAACGGTTTATAGTCTGACTATAGTCCACTACCATTCGTTGCTTTTCCTCAGACCGGACTACCAGTACTTGTGCTCTCCAAGGGCTGTTGCTAGCCTCTATGACCCCATCTTTTAGTAGCCGCTGAACCTCTGACTTGATGAAAGCCATGTCTTGGGCACTGTACCGCCGACTCCTGGTGGCGACGGGCTTACAGTCGGGGGTGAGGTTCGCGAAGAGGGGGGGTGGTGCAACTTTAAGTGTTGCCAGGCTACATACCGTGAGTGGGGGCAGGGGTCCGCCGAACTTCAGTGTCAGGCTTCGGTGGCTGCACTGAAAGTCCAGACCGAGCAGCAGGGGGGGCGCAGAGGTGAGGGAGGATATAAAGTTTAAAACGGGCGTATTCGGGGCCTTGAATAGCGAGGTTCGCGACACAATACCCCGTGATTTTGACCGAATGAGACCCAAATGCGAGGGCGATAGTTTGGGAGGCGGGATAGGTGCGCAAGGAGCAGCGTCTTACCATGTCTGGGTGAATAAAGCTCTCCGTGCTCCTGGAGACAAATAGGCAGGGGGTGTCGCAACCGTTGATTTGGACCTGCATCATTGAGTTCCACAGGTGGTTCAGCCGTGATTGATCGAGAGTGATCGCTCCCAGTTGCGGGTAGTCAGAGTCCTCAGTTGAGTCGGACTCACAAAATGGCTGCCGAGAGTCACAAACTGGCGGCCACCGTCAGTCGCACGTGTCGGATTTTGAAGATGGCTGCCGCCAAGATGGCTGCCCCCATGACTCGCACGAAGCCGATGACGCGTCCGTCTTGCCCCCCCGGACACCACGCTGGACGGGTGGGCGCCGCCATTTTGCCCATCCCCGCCGCCATCTTGTTCATCCCCGGACACCATGTGCGACCCATGGGTGACGCCATCTTGGATGGGGCCCTAGGCCCCCAGCTCGGCCGACTACACGCTGGCCGATCAGAACTCGCAACTGCTTCATCTGGCCTCGGTGACACTGGACCAAAGTCGACCCCGGACTCTCGCAACGGCTACAACGACGGTCTTCATCAACGGCCACGAGACGTCTTGCCTGATTGACTCTGGGAGCATGGAAAGCTTTGTTCACCCCGACACGGTAAGGCACTGTTCACTTGTAACCCACCTGCAAACCAAAGGATCTCCCTGGCCTCCGGGTCACACTCGGTAGAGATAAAGGGGTTCTGCCTAGTGAACCTCACTGCCCAAGGCAGGAAATACGCCAATTTCCACCTGTATGTCCTGCCGCACCTCTGCGCGGCTACCCTCCTGGGGCTGGACTTCCAATGTCACTTGCAAAGCCTGACCTTTAAATTCGGCGGCCCTATACTTCCCCTTACTGTCTGCGCCCTCACGACCCTTAAGGTCGACCCGCCTTCCCTGTTTGCGAACCTCACCCCGGATTGCAAACCCGTCGCCACCAGGAGCAGGCGGTACAGTGCCCAGGACCGGGCCTTCATCAGGTCAGAGGTCCAAAGGCTGCTGGGAGAAGGGGTCATCAAAGCGAGCAACAGTCCCTGGAGAGCTCAAGTAATGGTGGTAAAGACCGGGGAGAAGCATAGGATGGTCATTGACTACAGCCAGACCATCAACAGGTTTACGCAGCTGGACGCGTACCCTCTCCCCCGTATAGCCGACCTGGTAAACAGGATCGCGCAATACAAGGTCTTCTCCACGGTGGATCTCAAGTCCGCCTACCACCAGCTACCCCTCCGCACTAGTGACCGCAAGTACACTGCCTTCGAAGCAGATGGGCGGCTCTACCAATTTTTAAGGGTTCTCTTTGGTGTCACTAATGGGGTCTCGGTCTTCCAGCGAGAGATGGACCGAATGGTTGACCGGTACGGCTTACGCGCAACGTTCCCGTATCTAGATAACATCACCATCTGCGACCATGACCAGCAGGACCACGACACCAACCTCCACAAATTCCTCCAGACCGCGAAAATCCTTAACCTGACATACAATAAGGATAAATGCGTGTTTAGCACCGACCGTCTAGCCATTCTAGGCTACGTAGTGCGAAATGGAGTTATAGGCACCGACCCCGAACGCATGCGCCCCCTTATGGAGTTCCCCCTCCCTCACTGCCCCAAGGCCCTGAAACGCTGCCTCGGGTTTTTCAGCTATTACGTGCAGTGGGTCCCCAACTACGCAGACAAAGCCCGACCCCTAATCCAGTCCACAACCTTCCCCCTGTCGACGGAGGCCCGCCTGGCCTTCAGCCGCATCAAAGCAGACATTGCAAAGGCCACGATGCGCGCCATCGACGAGTCCCTCCCTGTCCAGGTCGAGAGCGATGTATCCGACGTAGCTCTGGCGGCCACCCTCAACCAAGCGGGCAGGCCCGTGGCTTTCTTCTCCCGTAGCCTGCATGCCATTCCTCGGTCGAAAAAGAGGCACAAGCCATAGTTGAAGCTGTGAGACATTGGAGGCATTACCTGGCCGGCAGGAGTTTCACTCTCCTCACGGACCAATGGTCGGTTGCCTTCATGTTCGATAATGCACAGCGTAGCAAGATTAAAAACGACAAGATCTTGCGGTGGAGGATAGAACTCTCCACCTTCAACTACGAGATCTTGTACCGTCCGGGGAAGCTAAACAAGCCTCCTGATGCCCTGTCCCGCGGCACTTGTGCCACTGCACAAGCGGACCGCCTCCGAGCCCTCCGCGAGGACCTCTGTCACCCGGGGGTCATTCGCTTTTTCCATTTTGTCAAGACCTGCAACCTGCCCTACTTCATCGAGGAGGTCAGGTCCGTCACCAGGGACTGCCAAATCTGCGCAGAGTGCAAATCGCACTTCTACCGGCCAGAGAGGTCGCACCTGATAAAGGCTTCCCGTCCCTTTGAACGCCTCAGCATGGATTTCAAAGGCCCCCTCCCCTCCACCGACCGCAACACGTATTTCCTGAACGTGATTGACGAGTACTCCCGGTTCTCATTCGCCATCCCCTGCCCAGACATGACCACAACCACCGTCATCAAGGTCCTCCAGGGTATCTTTACACTGTTCGGTTTCCCCGCATACATACACAGTGATAGGGGATCCTCCTTTATGAGCGACGAACTGCGTCAATTCCTGCTCAGCAAGGGCATCACCTCGAGCAGGATGACCAGTTACAACCCCCGGGGAAACGGACAGGTAGAGAGGGAGAACAGAACTGTCTGGAAGACTGTCCTACTGGCCCGACAGTCCAGGGATCTCCCAGTCCCCCGCTGGCAAGAAGTCCTCCCGATGGCCCTCCACGCCATCAGACACCTCATGAACGTCTCCTTGTTTTCCCCAGGAAGTCCTCCTCCGGGACCTCGCTCCCAACCTGGCTAGCGACACCCGGACCCATCCTGCTTCGGAAGCACGTGCGGGCGCACAAGTCGGACCCGTTGGTCGAGAGGGTCCACCTGCTGCACGCTAACCCCCAGTACGCCTACGTGGCCTTCCCTGACGGCCGGCAAGATACAGTCTCCCTTCGGGACCTGGCTCCCGCCGGAGCCCCACGCGCCCGCCGGAACCCCCACGCGCACCCGAACCATCCCCCCCCCCCCCCCCCCACACAGCAGTGGGAGGGGTCAGTACTCTCACCGCTCCTGCCTAGGCCTGCCCACCAACTGACGCCCCCTACTGGCGCCTCCCCCCCCCCCCCCGTGTCAACCGTTTGCCCCAACAGCGCCGCCTAGGGGTGACGAAGCTGCCAGGGAGGACGAAACCACGCTCCCGGAGTCGCAACCACCGGAACCCCCACCAGAATCACCACCGAAGCCCAGACATTCCAGAAGGACGACCAGGCCACCCGATCGACTGATTGCTTCACTGTGAACACTTTGTAAATATCCTCGACACACGGTACCTCCATACCTGGTCATACCATGCTAAAGGCGACTGTTACCACTGGCCACCACCCCTGCCGGTCTCTTTTTTAACAGGGGGTGAATGTGGTAGTACCAGGTATTGCGGCACCTAAGAGGCTGATGACCATTGGCTAGACCCAGGAGTCTACCATTGGCTGTTGTATGCAGCTCCGCCCTGACAGGCGGAGTATAAGAAACGGTGCCATCCCAGCAGCCTTCACTTTCTGTACCGAAGCTGCTGGGGAACAAGTTCTAGTAGATTAAAGCCTTCAGTTATGAAATCACTTATCACTTCGCGCATCACTTTAATTAGCAGAGAACCAGACAGCTGCCGAGAAGTGTGCTCACTGCAAGCTGCCCACTGCCTTACCTTATATACAGTTCCCTTGGGGGGGGCGGAGCCAGAGGCGGAGTCCCCCAGGGTTCCAAACCCGGTCTTAATGGGATCATCACATTAAAGGTACAGTTATACAGTTATTCATCACAGTGGCCCCCCAGGTTGGGCGAGCAGCCGCGCGGCACAGACCTGGGGCACCCTCGGGTCGGGTGATGTTTGCACCTCCTGCGTGGTCGGAAGGGAAAGCATTTAGGCTCTGGAAGGCAACCTCTAATGAGGTGGATAGTTTTACCGTCTCTTCCAGGTCGAGGGAGCCATTTTCGAGCAGGCGCTGTCTGACATAGTTGGACCGGACTCCAGCCACGTAGGTGTCCCGGATGGCGAGTTCCATGTGCTGCGAGGCCATGACGTCCTTGTAGTTGCAGCTTCGAGCGAGTACCCGCAGGTCGTGTAGATATTCCTCCAGCGATGACGACGTTGGGTGAGGAGATGCCGCGTGAACACTTCATTCACCGGCATCACGTAATGTCTTTTCAGGATCGCGACTGCGTCTGCGTACGTGGTCGATTAGTACAGAGATTCTGTGGCTCACCCGGGCGTGGAGGAGACTCAGCTTCTGTGCCTCAGTGACGGCGAGCGAGGAGGAGGTGGCGGGGTAGGCCTCAAAGCAGCGGAGCCAGTGTGAAAAGATTCCTTTTGCTTCAACTGCCTGTGGGTCGAGTTCCAGTCAATCAGGCTTGAGGGCGGCTTCCATTGCGATATCTTAGCTTATTAAATTGAAGCGACCATCAATTCACATGAGACGATTAGTAGAAGTGAACAGTGGTTTTAATAAGCTAGATCTGTGCCTGCCTGCGACTGCTCTGTACTGAGTGCCGCCTACAATCTGCAGATCTATATACCACCCCGAGGGGGCGGAGCCACAGGCGGAGCCCACAGGGGCATCAACATAATGCAATACAATACAGTGGTAAATTGTAGCAGCAATACGTTCACCACACTGACTCTGCAGCCACTGAGGATACAGGACAGGGTGGTCTCCAGCACCTGGGTGGGGAAGGGGAAGGTGTCGGATATCCACCAGGAACTACAGGAGGCGGAGGAAACCCCGGTGGAGGAGCTCAAGGACAAGTGGGAGGAGGAGCTAGGTGAGGAGTTGGAAGTGGGTCTGTGGGCAGAGGTCGTGGGCAGGGTTAATTCCTCCTCATCATGTGCCAGGCTCAGTCTAATTCAATTTAAGTGGTCCACCGGGCACACATGACAGCAGCGAAAATGAGCAAGTGTACAAGGTGCAAGGGCAACCCAGCAAACCATGTCCACATGTTTTGGGCATGCCCGGAGCTTAGAGAGTTCTGGCAGGGGTTCGCGAGGGCAATGTCCAAGGTGCTTAACACACGAGTGGTGCCGAGTCCAGAGATAGAGATCTTTGGAGTGTCAGAAGACCGGGTGTTCAGGGGGCGAAAGAGGCCGACGTCTTGGCCTTTGCCTCCCTAGTAGCCCGGAGACGGATTTTATTAATGTGGAGGGACTCGAAGCCCCCGAGTGTAGAGACTTGGGTTAACGACATGGCTGGGTTTCTCAGCCTTGAGAAAATCAAGTTTGCCTTAAGAGGGTCTACGCTAGGGTTCTCTCAGAGGTGGCAGATGTTCGTCGACTTTCTTGGGGACAATTAAAATGTCAGCAGCAGCAATCCGTAGGGAGTGGGGGGGCGGGGGCGGGGGGGGGGGTGGGGGGGGGGGGGAGTGCTTCATTGGGATAGTGTGGGAAGACTGAGTCGCGTGGAGTAATTTCTATTCAATTGTTATTGTATATTCCCTTTTTGCCCTGTTAATGTTCACTCTAGTTTGTTTTGTTATTATTGCTACTACTGTTTTATTATGAAAAATTCTGCAAAACCTTAATAAAAATATTTTTTAAAAACAAAACATGGAGGAATACTGGTTCATCAGCTGATGGTGGCCTGTACATAGTAATCATCAGGAGGTTTCCTTGCCCATGTTCAACCTGAAGCCATGAGGCTTCATGGGGGCCAGAGTCGATGTTGAGCACTCCCAGGGCAACTCCCTCCCCACTGTATACCACTGTGCCTCCACCTCAGCTGGGACTGCCTTGTTGGTGAAACAAGCCAGGAATGGTGATAGTGCTGCCTGGGACACTGTCTGTAAGCTATGATTCTGTGAGTATGACTATATCAGGCTGTTGCTTGACTGAGTCATCTGACTTCAAGGGAAAATCTTGTAGTTTTCATAAATTACAGGTGTTTGTCCCAGTTTATGAAACCCTTTCTTCGCTGCTGTTAACTCCTCAGATCCTCACCTGTGTTCCTCCCAGACCTACTTTTGACTTCTGCAAAACCTCAATATTGTGCTTCCAGTCCCATCCTCCAGTCTGCTCCACCTGACTAATCACGAGGCCTCAGGCACTATCCTCTCCTTTCATATATTAGCATTTGATGAATAAAAGGTCAAACCACCAGGTCTTCCAGGTGCCAACTCTCATCCTTATTCCAGACTATTTCTACTTCCCAGCCCTAGTCTGTTATCCACTGATTCCAAAGACTTCTGCACACTGCCTGCATTCCATCCCACAATAAAACTCACTTCCTTATTCTTCCCATTCATATCACTGCATTCCTGTCTTCCACAGCAATAAATTCCTGATGCACATTGCAAATGTTTCCAATGCTGTGAATCTCACTGTTTCTTCAAAAACCTATTGTCATTACAGACATGCCTTCAAAATTTCTGGGCAAGATCTACCAGCTACGTCGCACTCGAACGGGAGTACGGCACAGCCTGTAAATGCCAGGTAAAGCCTCCCGCGCACTTCCCAGCAGCCACTGCGCCTCGCGGGATCAACCCAAGTCCCATGCGGTGTCGAGTTCAGGAACCCGCCCACAATGGGCGTGACTAAGCCACGCTCGTGTAAGTTGGTCTTAAACCTATTAAGACTTACCTACCTACAATCTACTGGCCTCCTGGCATCTAATGGTCTCCCCAGGGAGCACCGTTCTGTGCTGCTCAGTATCGGTCTACACAAACATGGACTAGGCGCAACGGTGCCCAGGGGGAGGGGGGTCTCCCAGGCCACCAGAGGCTCCTGGTGGTCAGGGATAGGGCAGGCTGGCCCCTGGAACGTGGACAGCCTGACACTGCCTTTCAAAATGGTGGTCTGATCTCCGAGTTCAGCTCCCAGTGATGAACAAAATTCTAAGTGTGGCTAAACCGGTAAAAAACACCCCAGGGACCAAAATAGTGATTGAGCATCGTTAGATAGCGGTGGGGAACCTGCTGACAGAGCCCGTGGGAAACTTTCAGCAAAACTTGCCACAAATGATATTGAGAAACGTTTCTGTTAGATCACGCCCTATATCTTTGAGCATTGCTTCAGGCATCTCCTAATCTTGCTTATTATTAATAGGCATCCGTTCTCAGCCCTGTGAATTGCCTCGCTCCGTTAAAAATAGGTTGTGGTTGCAGTTTCCCCAGTACATCCCCACTCTTGGTTTCATTTTTGGCAAGAAAATCAAAGTGGCATTTATTTTTCAACAGACCCACAAGATCTTCACTTGAAAAATGGTTATCCAAAACGTTTGGCTTTTGTTTCGGTGCAACATCGTGGGCCGAAGGGCCTGTACTGCGCTGTATTGTTCTATGTTCTATGTCACACTGTGATGTTCAATCACACTTGGGGAGGTGGTGGCGTAGAATATTGTCACTGGATTAGTAATTCAGACACTCAGGGTAATGCACTGGGGACCCGGTTTCGGATGCCACCATGGCAGACGGTGAAATTTGAATTCAATAAAAGTCTGGAATGAAAAGTCTAATGATGACCATGAAACCATTGTCGTAAAAACCCATCTGGTTCACTAATGTCCTTTAGGGAAGGAAATTTGCGATCCTTTCCTGATCTAGCCTACATGTGACTCCATATCCACAGAAATGTGGTTGACTCTTAAAGCTGCCACTCAGTTCGAGGACAATTAGAGATGGGCAACAAATGCTGCCTTGACTGCGACACCCACACCCCATGAAAGAATAAAGAAAACAAAACTTGGGCTCCAATTCAGAGGTACTGGGCAGGTTCCTGTGCGGATATGGGGTGGGGGTAGACATGGCAAACTTTGGGTAATTTTGCACCACCAGCTGGCAGCCAGTTTTCTGGCATCATCCCACCCCTGAGCCTTTTTACTGCAATGAGGGCAGAATTAGCTATACACGTCCACAAATGGCTCATAGCTTGTTAAGGGAAAAACAGTAAGACAGGGAAATAAGAATACTCGTCGGAACTGGTCTTGTATAGAATAATAGAATTTACAGTGCAGAAGGAGGCCACTGTGTCCATCGAGTCTGCCCCAGCCCTTGAAAAGAGCATCCCACCCAAGCCAACACCGTCACCCCATCCCCGCAACCCAGTAACCCCATCTAACCTTTTTGGACACTAAAGGCAATTTACCAAGGCCAATCTACCTAACCTGCACATCTTTGGACTGTGGGAGGAAACCGGAGCACCCGGAGGAAACCCACGCAGCCACAGGGAGAAAGTGCAAACTCCACACAGACAGTCACCCGAGGCTGGAATTGAACCCGGGTCCCTGGAGCTTTGAGGCAACAGTGCTAACCACTGTGCCATCATGCCGCCCACTTTAAAGTGGAACACCAGTAAAACAGGGAAATAAAAATACTGGTCCAAACTGGGTTTTTTTCCTTCTGGGTAGGGCTAATTTTCAGTGACTGCCTGGAATTTTCCAGTTCATCTGCGGCCTCCTGGGAGATGGCCTCCGAATGAAAGATCAGAAAGCCAATGCTCCAGAATGCTTTGGAGTGTACGGCAACATTTAACTCCAATTCAATCTATAAGTTTGTGGATGATACGACTGTGGTGGGTCGTACCTCAAACAATGACAAATCAGACTACAGATGGGAAATAGATCACTTGGTTGCATGGTGCACCGAAAACAACCTCTCTCTAAATGTTGGAAAGACCAAGGAACTGATCATCGACTTCAGGAAGGGTAGTACGACCCCCCCCACCATCTACGTCAGTGGCTCCGAAGTGGAGAAGGTCGATAGCTTTAAGTTCCTGAGGGTCACCATCATCAACAGTCTGTCCTGGTCCACTCACACCCAGGCTTTGCCCTCTTCCAGACCCTTTCATCAGGCAGAAGATACAGAAGTCTGAAGACCCGCTCATCCAAACATAGGAACAACTTCTTCCCCACAGCTACTAGACTCCTCAATGACTCTCCCTTGGACTGATCTGATCCCTGTCAGAACACAATTCACAACGCCCTATGCTGCTCGTTTGGCCCTTGTTCCGCAATGTAACCAATTACTATTTGTTGATGTACCATTTGTCAATGTACTCTGTCGACTATTCTTTTGTCTACTATGTATGTAGTGTGTAGATTGAAATGAACGGTGTTTTATTTTCTGAAAAAAGATTATAAAAGAGGCAGGTTTCCCTTTCATTGTTGAAACGGTTCTTGCAGTGATGGCATTTTAAGAAAACAGACAGTCACTCGGTAGCTGGCAAGGTTTTTAAGGTGCGAGTCCTCCAGATTTCCTATTCTAATAGTTAATCACTTAGAATTTGTGGACTGCCTCCAGAAATGGTCCATGGAGATACCTGGTTCACTAATGTAGTTTGTGAAAGGGATCCTGCCACCATTCGTGATTCCATTTGCTAGTCTCGTCCTACTTCATGTCCTCAGAATATCCAGGGGTGGACAATACTGCCTCGCCAGTGTCACCTGCAGCTCAAGAACAAATTATAAAATACGTTTCTTCTTCCTGCCACAAGTCAACTCAATGATTGCCATGATCTGCTTATGTCTCCATACTTTGAGAACACTTTATCTAGGTGGTTAGATGAATTTTGCATTAATGCCAAACTAATTGTTTTTCACTTTATTGCAGTGTGTATGTCCCTGAAGAAAGCTCATTGTGTCACAATCAATACTTTTCAACAATGTTTGCCTGCCAGACATTTATAATGTTTTTTTCCTGATGTTATTCTCCCCAGTCATTCTGCTATGCTCCTCCCTAACTATGAACTGAATAGAACAAACAAGGTCATTTAGCCCATCGTAGCTTACTCATCTCTGAGGCCCGACAGTCACTTAAGCCAACTTGCTGCATAGGTTGTCAAGGCAACCCGTCATATCGCCTACAAAATGAATTTGTTTTCGATCCTACAGCAGTTTTGAATGCAGTGAGTCTGATCTACTGACAGTTGAATGAAAGGGGAAGTATGGTGGCACAGTGGTTAGCAGTGCTGCCTCACAGCGCCAGGGACCCGGATTCAATTCTGGCCTCAGGTTACTGTCTGTGTGGAGTTTGTACGTTCTCCCCGTGTCTGTGTGGGTTTCCTCCGGGTGCTCCAGTTTCCCCTCCATCATTGACCGATGGTAGGATCTTCTGAATTTGAACTCAGTGAGGGGGAATCATGGGCCACAAAAGGGTTACAACCAATTGCTAGATCACCTTAAAGTGCAAACTCTTTTGTTTTATATGTCCTTCTGGAGGTTCCGGGATCAAGACAATACAATTGGCCATGACCTTCCCGGAATATGAACTTCCGCTTTGAGAGGGGGGGAGGGGGGGGGGTGCTTTCCTTTTAAGGCTTCTCCTCTTCAAGGAGAGCCCCAGCAGTACAAAAACCGTGGCCGAGGTGCAGGTCAGGGAAGGAGGCCCATAGGGGATTGGAGGACTATTAGAATTGTAGTGAAATAAACCTTTTTTGTAATTTCTACTATCGCCTATGCATTCTACATATCGCAGAGTTAACACTGGCGACCTGGTCTAGGCTTTGGGGGGCCCCACTACCAACCGCCGAAATGCTGTACATAGGAAAGCTGGAACCTTTTACCACAGGTACAGGCAATTGGGAGCAATATATGGAACACAGGAACTATTATTTTCAAACAAATGCGATTACCGGCAATGAGAGACAAACTGTGATATTACCAATGTCTTGCAGTGGGCCCAACTACAGTGTGATGAAGAGCCTGACTCACCCGGACCCCCCAGATACCCAGTCATTCATCGCCCTGGTGGCCCTAGTGCGGGATCATTTCGACCTGAAACCACTGCTTATCGGGCATAGTTTCCGGATCCACATGTCTGCTCAGGCCCAGGTCAGGTCAGTGACTGACTTGCTGGCCCTCCTCCAGACTGGCTGAGACTTGTGAATTCGGAACGACATTGAATGAGGCACTCCGAGATCGCATGGTGTGTGAACTCCACGATGGACCTGGACCTGCAAAGCACAGTAGAGATGGCCATCTCCAGAGTAAGCGCCAAACAAGGGGTCCAGGAACTCCAGGGACTGGCAGTGCTCAGTCTGGGTTGCTGAAACAAGTGCCAATCACACTTAGCTAGAACTGAGGCCCCCTCCCGACAATGGGACACCTACCAGAGGAACACGGGCCACTGTAATAGAGGTCGGGGATGCCGCCAGACATTCTCCCCCGACAAGGAAGAACTGGAATATGACCACCAGCCACCAGGGGCCGAATCAGGCCACAGAAACAAGGAAAACAGGAGGCCACATGAGGCCCGCCTGCTGACCCGCTAGGCACCCACATGACAGAGCTTACTATGTGGAAGACGATGACAGCACATACCAGCAATTACACTGCGCAGCTGTGCTAAAAGTGGCACCTATCGGGATCTCCCTTCTAATTAATGGACACCCAATCTGCATGGAACTCGACACTGAGGCAGCAGTGTCGATAGTCAGTCGCCGTATGTTCGACCACACCTGGTCTGGCCTTCTATCACTGACCCTGACTTACGCAAGGCTGGCCATTTATATGGGGGAACCACTGGCAATATTGGGCCTTCCATGGTTCCGGTCGAGTATGGTCAACAATCTGCAAACCTGCCTCTTGTAGCAGTCCACGGGAGCAGTCAGAGTTTGTTGGGGTGTGACTGGTTACGCCACCTACAGTTAGATTGACAATAGGTATGCCGTATGCTGAAGATTTCTGACAAGGTTTCCATTGGTATTCCAGGATGGCTTGGGCACCATAAAAGGGCCTGTGGCCCGAATAAGCATTGACCCATGGCTCAGCCGCACTAGTTCCATGCCCGGCCTGTCCCCTGCCCCTTAAGATGCAGAATTGGACCGGATAAAGAATTTGGACATCATATGCCCAGTGTAGTTCTCTGACTGGGCAGTAACCAGTCGTCACGGTCATGAAACCGGATGGATCAGTACGTTTGTGTGGCGACTTTAAGATGACGGTCAACCATGTGTCTCAACTGGACTGTTATCCGGACCCTAGGATCGAGGATCTTTACGAGAAGTTCAGAGGATGTCGCACTTTTACTAAACTCAACATGGCAGAGGGCAGAACAGGATGACAAGTCGTCACTCTGTGACACCCGAAAGTCAACCTGCCCTCCAGAGGGTGCCTGCTAAGGGCAACACAGGGCAGAGGGCGAGACAAGCAACGGGCCACCTCCAGTGCTGATGTGCTGTCTGGGGTAACACCTAGAAGAAGCAGGAGGCCATGAAAGAGTAGGAAGATAAATGACAACCAAGTTGGCATGAGTATAGTATTTTGTAGAATTTACAGTGCAGAAGGAGGCCATTCGGCCCATCGAGTCTGCACCGGCCCTTGGAAAGAGCACCCTACCCAAGGCACCCCCCCCCTCCCCAAGCGCCCCCCCCCTCCCCAAGCGCCCCCCCCTCTCCCCGTAACCCAGTAACCTCACCGAACCTATAGAGTAGATAGTAAGGGGGAAAGGCACACATATTGTAAATAGGTACATTAAACACTTTTGCACCAACAGTGGAGGCAGCACATGGGATTGGAGGGGGCGTCGGTGTGGTCACCCATCTGTGACAATCACCGGTTTGCTCGGGGTGCTGGACGGGGGGTTTAGGCGGTGGCAGCGGGCAGGGATCGAGAGATTTGGAGACCTTTTTATTGTGGAAGGTTTCCTGAGTTTGGAGGAGCTAGAAGAGGAGTTCGAGTTGCCAGGTGGAAATGGATTCCGCTACTTGCAAGTGCGGAATTTTGTTCGGAGGCAGGTCCCGGGCTTCCCGCGCCTCCTGCTAAGAGGGCTACAGGACAATGTGATGTCAAAAACAGGAGTTGGGGAGGGGACGGTCTTGGAAATAGATAAGGAACTGATGGAGTGGGAAGGGGTTAATGGGGAGGTGAAGAGGAAGTGGGAGGAAGAGTTGGGAGTGGAGTTGGAGGTCGGGTAAGGGAGCAGGCCCTGAGGAAAGTCAATGCATCTTCGTCATGTGCTTAGCCTGATCCAATTTAAGGTGGTCCACAGGGCTCATATGACCATAGATTCTGCTGGGATGGAGGGACTCGGAGCCTCCAAAGTCAGGGGTTTGGGGTCAGCGACATGGCATGGTTTCTTAGGTTGGAGAAAATCAAATTTGCCTTAAGGAGTTCGTTACAGGGGTTCACTCGGAGATGGCAGCCGTTCATCGACTTCTTCAAGGAAAATTAGACCGTCCGGGGAGAAGGCGGCATGGAAGTGAGGAATAAGGGTAGAAAAACCGAGGAAGGGAGAACCGTGAGATGGAGTAGTTACATGGACCATGAGAGTGAAGGTTTGTGCTTGGCAGGGTAGGTAAGGGGGTGGGGGGAGGGTGATGGATATGTTATTGCGGGTTTTTGTGTTTGTTCGATCTTTCTGTTTAAAAGTGTTAAAATTATAAATACCTTAATAAAATATTTTCTAAAAAAAAAACCACTTCTGTACCCCCAGTCCACTCTGCCTCTAACATCTGTCTCACGGGTGCGAATGATGAGCTGGGGCTGGAAGTGAGTGAGCCCTAACCGTTCACCTTCACCCGCAAACCCCACCAACCTATTTGACTGACCCCATGAGAAGAAATTGTCAGCACACATGCAGGGGTCACCTGGCCGGACAGTGTCTATTATTTTAAAGACAGAAGTCAGACTTTGCCAGACAATGAGGAGCAGCAGAGCTCATCTCACAGACATTCTCCTCCATCAGTGGACAATTCCTGTTGACACTGTCAACCTAGGGCCAACACCCTGTGGTGATGCTGTCTGACTCTTGGAGGGGGGAGGGGAGATACAGAAAATGTCAGCAAGGTGATGATTCCCTTGATCATCCAATGCCACCAGGTTTCATGGTCACCCTGAGTTGTACAGCTGTGCCACACTCAAAATGTCCCTCCTCTCTCGGCCTCTTCGAAAGGATGTAGTCTATATTGCACCCCTCTCCCCATCAGTGACTGGCACCCAGCCTGTAATGTGGGGAGCCTCTGTCCTCACCAGTTGTCCCTGCCAACTGGGGTAACAGTGGCTGCCGCAGCAGATGTTCGCCCCTGTCCTTCTTCTCCCTGTGTGATCTACTCACTGGGTGAGCCTTGTGCTATAGCGGCAGGAGGGTGGCAACTGGTGGTACTGTGAAGATGTTCATATCGTGCAGTCATTTGTCTCCATGCTAAGAGCCTGTGTGTCGGCAGGTGCTACACATGGGGGTGAACAAGGGATGTGTGTGTTTGCTGGTACCTTAGCTGCGGTGTTATGTGGAGCCTGGGTTTTACACACAGTTTGTGACAGGGAACTGGTGAGGTATCCTGGCCGGGGGCGGAATGAATGGGATCAGGCATACGGTGGACAGGCAGGACTTGGAGACCTCTTGTGATCTCGGGGGTCGGCTAGCTGATCGTGTCACCCAGACAGGGAGACGAAGATCTCAACAGATGCAAGCCTGGATGGCATCGGTGTGGTGCTGCTTCAACGCGATGACACTTCATCCTGGGCACAGGTAGCCTAAGCACCGAGGGCCATGACACCCACCGAAACAAGGTATGCGCAAATAGAGAAGGAATGCCTGGGTCTTCTCACTGGCATTCTCAAGTTTCACGACTATGTCTACGGCCTGCCGACATTCACTGTTGAGACGGATCATAGGCCTCTGGTCCACATTATCCACAAGGACTTGAACGACATGATGCCTCGGTTGCAGCGCATCCTCCTCAAACTCAGAAGGTACGAGTGTACACGCCTGGCAAGGAGCTTATCATCGCTGATGCATTGTCCCGCTCCATCACATTGCCTAGTGAACCGCTGGAAATTATCTGGCAGATTGAATCACAGGTGCAGCTGTGTGCTAGCACCCTCCCGGCGTCTGATGAGAAGGTGGTTCGTATTCGCGAGGAGACAGCCAAAGGCCCCCTCTTGCAGCGTGTCATGCACCACCTCGCCAATGGCTGGCAGAAAGGGCAGTGCCCTCAATTTTATAATGTAAAGGACGACCTGAAGGTGATTGATGGTATCCTCCTCAAGCTGGACCGGATTGTCATTCCACTCAGTCTCCAGAGTGTGGTGCTCCGCCAAATCCATGAGGGACACCTGGGCGTCGAGAAGTGCAGACGCAGAGCCAGGCAGGCTGTCTACTGGCCCGGTATTAGCCAGGACATCTCAAACATGGTCCTCAACCGTGCCACCTGTCAACGCTTCCAGCCAGCGCAAAGCAAGGAGACGGTCCAGCAGCATGAAATCGAGACCTTCCCGTGGTCCAAGGTTGGCATCGACCTCTTTCGTGCGAATGGTCGTGACTACGTGTTGATTATTGACTATTTCTCCAATTACCCTGAAGTCGTGAAGCTCTCAGACCTCACATCTTGAACCGTCATCAAGGCCAGCAAGGAGACGTTCTCCAGGTATCCCACTCACTGTCATGAGTGACAATGGCCCGTGCTTCAACAGCCACGAGCGGTCTATGTTTGCCAAGTCATACCATTTCAAACATGTCACTTCCAGCCCACACTATCCGCAGTCCAATGGTAAGGTTGAAAAAGGGGTGCACATTGTGAAACAGCTCATCTGCAAGGCCACGGATTCTGCTTCTGACATCAACCTCGTGCTGCTTGCGTACAGGCCGACCCCACTGTCCACTGGCATGATGAACAGGGACCTGCGGAGTTCCAGCCATACACTTGCCCAACCTGGATCACCTTCCGGTGCTGCAGAAGGTGCAGCAGCTCCGAAACCAGCAAAAGCAGGGCTATGATGCTCATGCCAACGATTTGCCCGTGTTATCCCCGGCAGTCAGGATCAAGATACCGGATGGTGGCTGGTTTGCTCCAGATGTCGTTGTTCGACAGGCTGCGCCTCGCTCGTATGTTGTACGTATGGCTGATGGTTTTGTTGTGCGACGAAACAGCCGTGCACTGCGCAGTTGCCTGCCCGCAACCGCTTTCTTCTGTTTCCGTCCGTTGTTTTGCCACCTCCTGATACCTCGAACTACGAGGCCACCAGTCAGGCTTCCATCCCGCCTGTCAAGGCGCCGTCGTCCCCACCACCATCTCTCTGGCGGTTGACAAGGATCAGACGCAACCCCCAGAGACTGGACTTATGAACATTTGTTTTGTTTGCTATGTTCTGTTTTCTCACATTAGACAGCTGTCTTCGCATGTAAATACGTTCACATTTGTCGCCGCTTGTAAATATGCTAATATATGCCACCACATGTAAGTACGTTCCCATGTGCCAACAAAACATTTTTTAAAAGGGGAGATGTCATGATATGCAGACATGCAGATGATGATATACAGACAGGCAGCTAATGAACACAGAGAACAGGACATGACCAATGAGCAGGCAGGACCCTCAGGGGTGCTATCTCACTATAAAAGGCACGAGGCACTCACACTCCACCTCTTTCCACTGATGAACATCTAGAGTGAGTCAGGGTGTATGTACACTATCACACCTCCAGCACGTGGCTAAGAGCTAGTCTGGTTCAGTCAGAGTAACCACACTTAGGTTAGCAGAGAGTCAAACGCATAGAGAACTGTGCTACTGGTTCAATAAATCAGATTGAACTAACTTCGAGGTCTGGAGTATCTTTTGGTTAAAGCTGCATCCAGTTGCAGCCTGTGGTATCCCAGAGTACATAACACATCACGCGTAATCTCATCTAACCTGCACATCTTTGGACTGTGGGAGGAAACCGGAGCACCCAGAGGGAACCCATGCAGACACGGGGAGAACATGCATACTCAACACAGACACATTGCAGCTGTTAAGTTGGGTGATTCTGGTAGTGTTGACTTTGGCAATTGAGCAGTTGGTTTGAAGATTCTTGGTTCTGCAGGTTAGCTAAAAGGAATTGTCCTGTTACCTTTTCGACTGTGGATTGGCTAATTTGTGACTTCCAGCAATCAGACATTTTTTTACCTGCAATCGCAGGGATGCTTAATGGATGTTCTTCAGCTGTGAACTTCATCTCACACACTAGCCCATTAGAACTAGAACAGCAGACTAGCACATAGAGACTAGGGTTGCAGTTGGCTATCAAAGCTTTTTCTTGTGTATTCCAGGAAGGGAAAAACAAACACATCTTCCACCCAGAAACTGCTTTCTTGCATCTCACACCATGCCCACAGTCTGATATAGCTCACAGGAGATTGTTTCTGCTGAGCTGGTAATCAGTCTCCGTTATCTCTGCATCCACAGGCGATTACAGTTGAGTTTTTGCATTGCATTTCTTCCTTTGAAGTGATAATGTCTGAAGTAGGCCGTGACATATTTTTAGGTACAACACTCCCTTCTCTTTGGACTAGTTGGGACCAGCAAGTGGTTACTTTAATTCACATGACTCAATGTGTGAATCTCAGAATATGAAGTGAAATCTTGACATGGTGCACAAAACAGAATCCATATCAGAGACGTAATTCTGATATAAAGTACATTGAAATAGGATTCGCTTGCGCCAGAGCTGCTGAATATATTCAGCCACGTGTCTGTTATGTGGTGCAGTCCAGTTGAACAATAGTCTAAAACCATATCTTCCACTCTGACACTTGGAAATAAAACATGAACACAAGGATGAATAGCCAGAACTTTTGAAATGCAGCTAATGTGAGCAACACAGTTTTGCAATTATTTGCCGCTGAAGGCCCTTGAAGCCTCATATCTAGTGAGGTAGAGTTGGAAAGTCAGGAGTCTTTGAGGAAAGTTGGAAAGCTTGCCTCTAAATCACAAGGTTCTGGCTTTAAGTTCCACTCCAAGGCTTAAGCACAAAAATCACGACGGACAGTCCAGTGCAGTATTGAGGGAGCACTGCAGTCAGATGGGTTAGATGTTAAACTGAGGCCCCCATCCGCCTGCTTGGATAGATGTAAAAGATCCCGTGACTTTACTTAGAAGAGCAGGGAGTTACCCTGGCCAATATTTATCCCGCAATCAATATCACAGGTATGGTCATTATCAGATTGTTGTTTACGGGAGCTCGCTGAGGGCAATTCAGCTACCATGTTTCTTACGTTGTACTTGGTTTTCTCATGGCTAGGTATTTGGGAAATTCTCAGAACCATATTACTTTAGAAAATATGGAAATATTGCCGTGCAATCTTCAAATAGCTAATATCTAAGCATGTAAGCAGGCTTTGCTAATTTGATTCATGAGAAGAAATATCCTCAGGGCGCGATTTAACAGAAAGGTTTCTAAGTGTCATTACAGGCAGGTTCGGCTGGGAGTTTCTCCCCAGTTTAATCACATTTACTTATGTTTTTTGGACCCTGGGCGAGTTTCTCTCCGTCTAGCCCAATTTTTCTCATCAATGGGGAGCTGAACTCGCTGACCAGACCGGCTCCTCAGAGATCGTGCCACCATTTTGAAAGGGTGCCCCGATTTCTAAGTGAGCTGGAGGGTCCCCCTTGGTAGCGGCAGGGTGCCACCCTGCCCTATCCCTAACTACACAGGCTCCTCCTATGGCCTAGGAGACCCCCAGGTGCCGTTCCACTGGTCCAGTACTAATTGGCACCCAGCTGGGGTGGTCTTGGATGAATCACTTCACTGCAGATACCTTACTGTTGCGCTCAGTTTTATTTTAGATTCATTGATATAATCACAAACGGGTGAGAAGTGTTGTATCTGTAAAACCTCAGATACTTTCCACCAATTTACTTACTCAAAAGTTTTACCTAGGGTGTCTTTAATAAAGAGAACAAACCACAAACACAAGTTCACATTCAACAATATTTATTTAACACAATTAACCCCACAAAATACTAGAGGTGCCAAGATCAGTGTATACTGCCCGCAAAGATGGCTTGGTGGGGTTATGGGTCTGATTGCTGGCGTTCCTCTGGTCCGTCTTCACAAAGTAGGTTCTTGTTGACATCTCATCCTTCCTTCCTTCTGGTCCGGTCTTCACTTCTCTGGTCTGGTCAAGGTCAACTCCCACGCCAAGTCTTCGCTGGCAAGTGGCCGGAGTGCCTACTTTTATCCCCCTTTGGCTTTGCGCCCTTTTCCCACTTCCTGTGGCCTTTTGCCAATGGGATATTGAAAGCAGTTTTTAGTGTCCGATGATTCGATTGATGCCCAATTGACAGGTCACCTGGTGTTTATTTGAAAGTAGGTATCCATCTCCAGTGGCTGTGTTCACACGTACACCTTTGCCAAATAAGATGATGGTGGGAACTCTAGGCGCCCGAGAGCCTGGCCTGGACTGGGTTTGCAACAATAGGCCGCTGCTTATCAATCAGATCGATTATCTCTTGATGTCCAATTGACAGGGAAGGTTCGGACATGTCTTGGCAGCCTGTCTGACATCTAGTGTATTTGAACTTGGCCAGTCTGAATTCCCATGAGGCTGTGCTGGAGTGGCTGTGGTTTGTTTTAAAGTGGCCAATTCTAATCAGGCCTAAACCTGGTAGGTAACCACAGAAGTCAAACTTATTAATAAAAAGTACTAATTCGTAAATTAATACAACATTCTTACATAGCCAGAACTTTATTCAGTGGTTAATACAAGTACAATAAATTATTATTCACAATCAAGTATTTTGATAGTAACTGGGACACTGCAATTCTCCCTATTACTGGTGAATGAATCCTTTTTAAGTCATACCTCAGAAAGAAACAACTTTTAGAATGATGGCTGAGAATCTAGCTGAATGAACTGAAAAGTTGTTTTAACATATTGATCAGTTCCATGTTCTGCAAGTATGCCACTTGCTATTTTTATACTGGCCAAACGCCATTCAGTACTTGACCGGGTTGAATTGCAAGCAGGCACATGAAAACATAACAGGAATGTTCAATTTAATGTTAGTGGCTTTTCTTTGATGCCATTTCCTGGGCCTGAGGGTCCTTTGCAAAGCATCTCTCAGTGAAAAACGACAGCATCTCCCTGGTTGTCAAGTTTGCTGCTTTCATTACCAATCTTTCTCCATCATCTGTAGAGGAAGAAAACATTTTTTTTTAAGTTAAAAGTTGCAATAACTATACTTTCAAATAAACAAGCCAAACTGCGATCATTCTTTCATGAAAACTGGGCATTCACACAATTTACATAATTAAATGCAATCTTGGAGTTTCAGTTTCACAAGTATGCCAAACTGTGATTATTTGAAATGAAAATGAAATGAAAATCGCTTATTGTCACAAGTAGGCTTCAATGAAGTTACTGTGAAAAGCCCCTAGTCGCCACATTCCGGCGCCTGTTCGGGGAGGCTGTTACGGGAATTGAACCGTGCTGCTGGCCTGCCTTGGTCTGCTTTCAAAGCCAGCGATTTAGCCTAGTGTATATTTGTGGCCAATGTTCTTTCATAAAAACTGAGTATTTGCACAATTTGCTACATTAAGTGCAATCTTTGAGTTTCATTTCCACAATATGCTTTAAACCTATGGGAAAAAGGAAATAATTTTATACATCAACAAAATACAACTTTTGAAATTATGCATGCTGAAAAGTGGAACACAAAATGCATGAATACAGATCTGCTTTAAACTGCACACACAAGCAAGAGAAGATAGATATTAAGAAAATCCAATTTTCTGTTCCTCTGAAATTCCATGGTTTTGTACCAAGATGATACGGCTTCCTTTAAGTAATTTGTTTTTCTATAACAGATGGCATAGCAGGATGCATGACAAGCTAAAATGTAAAGTCGCCATAGTCTGCTTTCCCCTTTAAGATAGCTTTTTGAGTTTAATAATTATTTTCATATAGTTCCAATATTTTACAAAACTTTGTTCCAACAATATTGTATTTATAATAGTCACTACAGAGATGTAGACTGTGGTGTGCAGAACATGGGGCGAGATTCTCCGACCCCCCACCGGGTCGGAGAATCGCCGTTGGCCGTCGTGAATTCCGCCCCCGCCGCCCCCCAAATTCTCCGAAGGGAGAAAGGTCGGCGGGGCGTCAATCGCGCCGCACACCTCGGAGAATGGCACGGGTGGGCGCAAGGCAATGGATTCTGGGGCTGCCGATATTCTCCCGTCCGGATCGGCCGAAGTCCCGCCGACGTGATGACGGGTCACGTCGGCGTAAATCAAACCACCTTTCAATCGGCGTCAACCAGTGCTCAAGGTTTACGCCGACCAGCGTGGAGGTGGGTGACGGCCTGGGGGGGTTGGCCGCTAGAGAGGCGATGGCGTGGCCGCAGTCTGAATGTGTGGGGGAGAAGTGTGTGTAGGGTTGTGTGTGTGTGTGTGTGTGTGCGGCGGGGGGGGGTGTTAGAGTGGACTGGGGGGACGGGGTCCTTGCCGGGGAGGGGGATGGGGGGACGGGGTCCGTGCCGGGGAGGGGGAACGGGGTCCGTGCCGGGGATGGGGGGACGGGGTCCGTGCCGGGGAGGGGGATGGGGTCCGTGCCGGGTAGGGGGATGGGAGGACGGGGTCCGTGCCTGGGAGGGGACCGGGGGGGGGGGGCAAGTGAGTTGGTCCACCTGGCCAGGTGCCAGCCTCCAACAGTCGGACCCATGCGGTCCATGCCACGTGGCTGGGGGGAGGAGGGGGTATGGGCAATGATGACATGTCGTCGTTTCCCCCCCCCCCACAGGCCGTCATGTTTTCCGATCAGCCAGCGATGTTGGCCGCCATGGCGGCAGCAGCGAATGTCCATGTTGCCCTGGATGAGGAGGAGGAGGAGAAGCGTGCCAGAGAGGCGGCACAGGCTGCCGCAGAGGGGCAGGCGGCAGCCGCCCAAGCTGGAGGGACACCTGACCGACAGGACAAGGAGGGGGAGGAGGACGTCGCGGCCCCACGGCAACGGAGGCACCCGAGGACGCCCCGTGTGTACCGGCCCCGGCAGTCATACCAGGATCTCACGGACCTGGAATGCAGGAGGAGACTCCGGATGAGCTGGGAAACCGTGGCACACATCTGCCACCTGCTGGCACACCTGTCACCGCGTGGCACTGGCGGGGGACACCCTCTCCCCGTGTCTGTCAAGGTTACGGTGGCCCTGAACTTTTATGCAACGGGGTCATTCCAGGCACCGAGTGGGGACTTGTCCGGCATATCGCAGAGCAGACATGGGTGCACCGGTGCATCCGGGCAGTGACAGACGCCCTATATGCCATGGCGCACCGCTACATCTGCTTCCCTGTGGACCGGGCCAGCCAAGATGCCCGGGCCGTGGGCTTCTCTGCCGTGGCCGGGTTCCCCATGGTCCAGGGCGCGATCGATGGGACGCACGTCGCCGTGCGGCCACCTGCAGATAACAGGGCTGTGTTCACCAACAGGAAGGGACCTATTCGATGAACATACAGGTGGTCTGCGACCACCGCATGATGATCCTGCACGTCTGCGCCCGGTACCCGGGCAGTGTACACGACTCATATGTGTTGTCGTGGTCACACATCACCGGCATGTACGAGGGACGCCATCCCCGGCTGAGGGGCTGGTTGCTGGGCGACAGGGGCTACCCATTGCGATCGTGGCTGATGACGCCTATACGGAGGCCACGCAATGAGGCGGAGAACCGCTACAATGATGCCCATGTAGCGACAAGGGGAGTGATAGAGAGGTGCTTTGGCGTGCTGAAGATGCGTTTCAGGTGCCTGGACCTCTCTGGGGGCACCCTCCAGTATCGGTCAGATAGGGTCAGCCGCATCATTGTGGTGTGCTGCGTCCTGCACAATGTAGCCCAGCAGAGGGGCGATGTGCCGCAGGCAGAGGAGGACGGAGTGGAGGAGCAGCAGGAAGAGGTGCAGTCCTCCCAGATGAGGGGGATGGGGGCAATGGTCAGGGCAGACGGGCTAGACACGGGCGGGTGGCTGTCCACCGTTACCGGCTGGGCCAGCGGGCACGGTACAGGCTGATAGCCGCCCGCTTCACTAACTAGATGGGCGTGGGAATCGGGTAGTATGGCCACAGACCGCACACCATGGCAACAGCCGACCACCCCCACCCATCCACCCACCCAGCACCCTCACCCTCCTCCCCAACCCCACCCACCCCACCCGCATGCACACCACCCCCCCATTGCCGATCCACCTGCGGCACAACGGCCGGGCTCACACAGTTGTCGGTGGATGCGTGTCTATTGCAGGCCATGGAGGACGATGACAACCCGCTCTGCGATGAGCTCCTGGCTCCACATCGTTGGACTATGTCTGACCCATGGCCACAGTACCACCATCCACCCGGACCATCCCTGCATGCGGCTGTGACACTGCAGCGCACGGTCCCGTCCTCTGCCCGGGGGATGTTGATGGCGGCCCAGGGGGAAGGGGGCAGACTCACCTGGGGCTGAGGTAAGACCACCCCTCACACACACACTTGCGCTCAACGTACATGACACCCCCGCACACTTTGGACAGAGCACAAAGGCAGCTTCTGTCGGTGTAACATTGACTTTAATAACGAAAGGAGTTCATGCACATGCCCTAGCCCCTAAAACTCATCTGTGCCCTGCACCCGTGCCAACTTACTCAGTGTCTAATTGTTTGGCCTTACGGACCCTATGACTACGTCTACGTGGTTTCCCAGACGGTACAGCAGAACTGGAGGTGGACTCCTGTGATTCCTGCCCTCTGACACGGGATCCCTTTGACGGCAGTTTCCTGGGGCGTCCTGGCCTAGATGGGCCAGGCTGCGGCCCGGGCGACTGGGATGGCGAGCTGCCAGCCTGTCCTGCCCGTTGGCCACCCGATGCACCTGGGGGGGGGGGGGGGGGGGGGCGTCCGAGGTGTCGTGGTGTTCCGGGACCTCCTCTACAGGGGGACCCGGGACGGACCACAGCACCTCCTCCTCCCTCGGGGTGCCCGATGGCCCCCAGGCCTCTACATGGGTGGGGGATGCGAACGGACTGGCCATCCAACGCCCCCCCGACATCTGGCGCTGCCAGTCCTGGAGGCACGTGCTGGTATCGACAAGGATCTGCAGGTTTGCAGCCATGGAGCTCAGGGAGTAGGCCATCCCTGTCTGTGTCTGGGCGACGCCGGCTAGCACATGGCCAATGGCGCCGATGCCCTCAGCGATGGCCTGCTGAGACTGGGCCATGGCCTGCTGAGACTGGGCCACGGCCTGCAGAGACTGGGCCACGGCCTGCAGAGACTGGGCCACGGCCTGCAGAGACTGGGCCACGGCCTGCAGAGACTGGGCCACGGCCTGCAGAGACTGGGCCACGGCCTGCAGAGACTGGGCCACGGCCTGCAGAGACTGGGCCACGGCCTGCAGAGACTGGGCCACGGAGTTGAGCCCCTCTGCCATCTGGCGCTGGCTCATGGCCTCCTGTGAGAGGGCAGCCATGTCCTGGGCCACAGACGCCACCTGCACGGAAAGCCCCAAGCCTCGCAAACCGTTCCCCATGTCTGACACCGTCGCACCCATTGCCTCCACCGCGGATGCCACCCGTGCGGTGTTGGCCTGGGTGGCACGCATGACCGGCACCGCACCCAGCTCCTGGACGCGGGTGGACTCCTCCACCTGCGACTGCAGCCGCCGCAAGCTGGCCATCACCCTCTTCGCTCGTCTCAGGTTCGGTGGTTGCATCGGACCTATGGGTGGGTGTGGTAACTCCAGGAACCCGGGATCCATCTGGGCGGCAGATGTTCGTTTGGGCTGGGCTGCCCTCCGACCGCCCGGCCCCTCTGCTGCTCCTACCTCCACCTGCTGTACCGGGACGGCTGTGTTGTGCGCACCAGTGAGTGTACCAGATGCCTCATCACTAAAGTGCCCAACCGAGGTGAGTGTTTCTGCGATGGTGGAGGGTGTTGGTGACAGCAGTGGCGTTGTGTCGTGCGCATCGTCCCACTCTGAGTCCATGGCACTTTGGGGTGGCAGTTCGTCTCCGCCCATCCAATCTGTGTCACTGTCCTGTATTTCAGTTTCCTGGGTAGTGGTGTCCTGGGTAGGGGTGTCCTGGGTAGTGGTGTCCTGGGTAGGGGTGTCCTGGGTAGGGGTGTCCTGGGTAGGGGTGTCCTGGGTAGGGGTGTCCTGGGTAGTGGTTTCGTGGCTCGGCTGTGATGGGGGCCTGTGGCTGCCCCGCTTGTCGCTGGGTGGCACACGCCTGCGTCGCCGCACCCGCACGAGACGGTCTCTCCATCTGCAGTGATCTCCGAGGGGCAACCTGCGGGCGTCGCATGCCAGAGGGTCCGGGTCTCTCCGTCTCCAGTGGTCTCCGAGGGGCATCCTGCGAGCGTCGCATGCCAGAGGGTCCGGGTCTCTCCGTCTCCCGTGGTCTCCGAGGGGCATCCTGCGGGCGTCGCATGCCAGAGGGTCCGGGTCTCTCCGTCTCCCATGGTCTCCGAGGGGCATCATGCGGGCAGTCTGCATCTGCGGGGATGGGTGCCTCGACGTTTGCTCCTGCGATACACAATGAAGCATGCATGGTTAGACATCAGGCAGTGATCAGGTGATACGGGGGAGGGGGATATAGGGGAGGGGGGATATGGGGACGGGCTGTCGGTGGCTCACTTGCTGGTGGGCCCCCGACCTCTGCATCAGCAACCTCCCGGTCCTCAGGTCCGCCAGCCAGTTCCAGGGCCCTTTCCTCATGTTCGATCAGTGGCCTCTCATCAGCTGGGCCTCCTCCAGTCCTCACATGCTCCCTGGTGTTGTGTGCGCGTTTCTCCTTTGGGGGGGGGGGGGGGGGGGGTGGCAGGGGTAAAAGGCAACAGTGTTAGTCAGGTATATGAATGCACGCCATCGGTTACGCGTGTATTGCAGAGGTTAAGGTTAGGGCTGGATTCACTTGGGGAAATGGGGGAGGGGGGATATGGGGGAGGGGGGATATGGGGGAGGGGGGATATGGGGGAGGTGGGATATGAGGGAGGGGGGATATGGGGGAGGGGGGATATGGGGAGGAGGGATATGGGGAGGGGGGATATGGATATCGGGCAGGAGGGGGTCGTTCACCTTCTTGTGCATTGGGTGCCTGTCCGTGGTGTCAGGGCCACAGCGGTGACGGCCTCTGCCACCTCCCTCCACAGACGCCGGCTGTGGCGTGGGGCAACTCTGCGGCCGTGTCCGGGATACAGGGCCTCCCTCCTCTGCTCCACTGCGTCCAGGAGCGCCTCAATGTCACGGGACTGGAACCTCGGGGCTGAGCGGCGGGCGGCCATCCGGTCGGGTGTTCTGGTCGGGTGGGGGGGAGCAGCATGTCCTTATGAGCCATCACTCCGTGCGGCGTGTATGACACCGCACGGCGTGAACCACGTGAGCCAGCGCGGATAGCGTCACGTCGCTGCTAGCCCATTCCGGGCCGGAGGCTTTGCGACGTTTGGGGCGGCGTGATGCAGGTGGGATTTGCGCCGTTTTTGGCGCCGGTCGGCGGACTTTGCGCCAATAACGGAGAATTTCGCCCATGATATCAAATGGCTGTGTAATGAATGAGATGTCACATGTAATGTATAAATGCAAATGTCCCACACCACCCACCTCCAAACCAAAAATGAACCATCACCTACAAAAAAAAGTCACCACTGCTCACAAATAGAAATGTAATTAAAATTCATGTTTCATGTACCACAATGTGTTACTGCTGAGCTGAAGTAAGGAACAGAGACTGTACTCTCTAAGGATTCCATTCTAATCTCCCAGTTTCTCTGCCACACCTGTTTGAATGATGAAACCTTCCATACCAGCACTTCTGATGTGTTTTCTTTTTCCATCAATTTAGGGCTCCCCACCCCCATCATGACATAGTGCTCAACTGTGTCCAACCCATTTCCCACACTTCTGTTCTCATCCTTTCCCCTCCTTCTCACAGGACGATAGGTTCTCCTTGTCCTTACCTTCTACCCAACCAGCCTCAGTATGCAATGGAACATCCTCTGCTATTCCCTACTCCCTTCCCACAGCACCATGTTCACAGATGGCTGCACAATGTTCAACACCATTTGAAACTCCTCAGGTACTGAAGCAGTCCACTTCCAAATGCAGCAAGACATATCCAGGTCTGGGCTGACAAGTGGCAACCAACATTCACACCGCACAAGTGCCAGGCAATGACTATCTCCGACAAGAGAAAATTAAATGGCATTATCATTGCTGAATCCCCCACAATCAACATCATGGAGGTTACCATTAACCAGATACTGAACTAGACTAACCATAGGGGCCAGGAATCCTGCGGTGAGTAACTCACCTCCTTATTCCCCAAAGCCTGTCCACCATACACAAGGCACAAGTCAGGTGTGTGATGGAATATTCTCCATTTGCCCGAATGAGTGCAGTTCCAACAACACTGAAGACGCTCAACACCATCCAGGACAAAGCAGCCTGCTTGAATGGTACCCCTTCCACAAACATTCACTCCCTTCAACACTGACGAACAGTGGCAGCAGTGTGTACCATCTACACGATGCACTGCAGTAACTCACCAAGGTTTCTGAGGCAGTTACTTCCAAACCTACGACCTCTCCCATCTAGAAAGAGAAGGGCAACAGACACACCATCATCTTGAGGGTCTTCTTCAAGTCATTCACCATCCTGACTTAGAAATATATTGCTGTTCCTTCACTATTGCTGGGTCAGAAACCGGAAACTCTCCTCCCCCCCCCCCCCCCCCCCCCCCCCCCCCCCGCCCCCATAACAGCAGGGTGGGCATACCTATCCCTCCGGGACTGCAGCCGTTAAAGAAAGAAGCTCACCACCACCTTCTCAAGGGGAACTAGGGATGGGCAATAAATGGCAGCCTAGCCAGCGATGCCCACATCCCATAAATTAATTTTTTAAAATATTTTTGACTAGAGGGACAAGGTCATCTCGTTTAAGGCTCAGGTGGACAGGGAGGCAAGAGAGGAGTGGCAGCGGCTGGTGGAGGGATTCTTGGAGGTGGATGGGAAGTATGTGAAGGATCCCACTCCGGAACTTCTAGTGAGGAAAAAGGAATTTCAGGTTTGAACTTTCTGTCCACAGGAAAAGTGGTTCAGCAGTTAAGGCGGGCAAAGGGGGTTGTATAGGAGTATGGGGAGAAGACCAGTCGCTTGCTGGCGGGCCAGCTCTGCCGGCAGGTGTCTGCACAAGAGATTGTTCTGGTCTGGGATGGAGCAGGGGAGCTGGTGATGGTGCTGGAGCAGATCAACAAGGCATTTCAGGAGTTTTATAAAACGTTGTATAGGTCGGTGTCCCCAGGGGACGAGTCGATAAGAGGGGAATTTTTTTGGGAGGGGGGCTGGAGTGTACTAGCGTAGGAGAGGGCAGAGCTGGAAGAGCCAGTGGGGATTGAGGAAGTTCGGGCAGCGATAGGGAAGATGCAAACGGGAACGGCACTGGGCCAGATGGGTTCTTGGTGGAGTTTTATAAATTGTGGGTAGGCTTGCGCTGCTTTTGGTGGAGATGTTTGAAGATGCTGTGGGTAAAGGGATGCTCCTGGAGATGATGGGACAGGCGTCCATTTTGTTGGTGGGTCATATAGGCCAATATCTCTGCTAAATGTAGACGCTAAGAGTCTTGCCAATGTTTTGCCGCTTAAGTTGGAAGAGTGCCTCCTTGGTGATTGCTGATGGGGTTTGTAAAGGGTAGGCAATTGTCCTCGAACGTGCAGAGTTTATTAAATGTGGTGCTCTTCCCAACAGAAGGGAGGGAGCTGGAGTTGGTGGAGGTGTTGGGCGGGGAGAAGGCATTTGACTGGTTATTTGCTTGCGGTGTTTGAGAAATTTGGGATGGGGGTCTAAGTTTGGCGTGGGTCAAATTGTTATATCGGGAACCAAAGAAGAGTGCGCACAAATGAGGTGAATTCGGGGTACTTTCAGTAACATAGGGGAACAAAGCAAGGGTGTCCCATGTCCCTCCTCCTGTTTGCACTGGCAATAGAGCCCTTGGCCATTGTACAGATAAGTGGAAGGGGATAGTGGGGGGGAGGGGAGGGGTGCATAGGGTGTCTTTGTACGCCGATGATTTGTTGTTGTACATCTCCAACCCGGTTTCTATGGTGGGGGATATAATGGGGCTGCTCAGGAGATTCGGGTCTTTTTCAGGTTATAAGCTGAATCTGGAAAAGAGTGAGTGTTTTTTTGGTGTTTTCTCCAGCGATGGGAGCTGGTTTGGGGGGTTTGCCTTTTCGGGTGGTGAGGTATTTCAGCGTGCAGGAGGCTCGAGTCTCGTAATTCGTAAATTGAATTTCATTAGCCTGGTGGGTATGGTCAAGGTGGATTTGCAGAGATGGGAAGCCTGCGCCTATCATTGGCAAGCAGGGTGCAGGTGATAAAGATGAACATTTTGCCCTGTTTTTGTTTGTTTCAGAGTCTACCAATCTTCTTGCCAAAAACGTTTTCATGTGAGTGGAATGGTTGATTTTGTCATTTATCTGGGCAGATAAGATAGCAAGGATTTGAAGATGGTACTTCAGAGACGGTGGCAGTCGGGGGGCCTGGCCCTCCCAAACCTGGTGTACTAGTAATGGGTAGCAAATGGTGGGAAGGTGCAGGGCTGGAATAGGGAGCCGGAAGCTTTGTTGGTGAAGATGGAGGCAGGCTCTTGTAAGGGGCTGGGGTTGCGGGCACTGGCAATGGCGCCACTTCCGTTTTCCCCAGGGTAATATATTCAGGGAGTCTGGTGGTGATGCCACATTAAAGATATGGAGGCTATTTCAGCAGCACTTTAAGTTAGGGGCGATATCGAAGTTGATGCCGAGGAAATCATGTGTTTGAGGCAGCGAGGTTGGATGCTAGGTTTCGGGGGTGGGGGGAGCGGAGGGGTGATGGAAACAAAGGACTTATTTCTAGAAAGACAGTTCACAAGTTTGGATGAGTTGACGGAGAGGTTTGGTGAGAGGCCTTTAGGTATATGCAGGTGCGGGATTTTGTGAAGGTTTTCCCGACTTTTCCGGTGGCACCGCCCTAATTGTTGTTGGAGGAGGTGCTGCCGGCGATGGGCTGGGCGATGGGGGGGATGGCCAAGTGGGAGGAGGAGTTGGAGATGGCAAGGGAGGAGGGGTTGTGACAGGAAGTGCTGCGGAGGGTGAATACCTGAACCTCGTGTGAAGCTGGGGTGGATACGGCTAAAAATGCTACATAGAGCGCAGCTGATGAAGTCAAGGATGAGCTGGTTGTTTGAGGCGGTGGAGGATCTTTGTGAACAGTGTGAGAGGGGTTCGGCCAATCAGGTACATATGTTCTGGTCCTGCCCAAAGTGGAACAATTCTGGAGTTCGTTCTTCAGCACCATTTTGGCGATCCTGCACGTGGATTAGGAGCCCAGTCCCCTGGGAGCCATATAAGAGGTGTCGGACTTGCCGGAGCTGCAGACGATCATGGGGAAATTGTTTCAGCCTTCACCTCGCTGATTGCTAGCATGCGGGTCCTGTTGATGTGGAGGTCTGTCTCTCTGCCCTGTGTCTCCATATGGCTGGGGGACTTAAGAGTTCCTGCACTTGGAGAACGTTAAGTTCATTTTGAGGGGGGCGAGTGAGGGTTCCACATGAGATGGGGTCTGTTGATATTACATGTTAAAGAGCTGGTTACATGCTGAGGGTGTGGGTCATTTGCTTTGAGTTACTGGGGTTGAAAGATAGGGGAGGGGTGCGATTTTGTTGTACCTAGATGCACATCTGGAAAGGCACTATTGCAATGCAACATGTCAGCCACACACAACAAACAGAAGTTAGAGGGAATATTGCTCACCACAAACCCAATCACAATGATTGACCGATTCTGCCTCCATAGCATCACCCTGCCTCTATCCGTTTACCTAAGTCCCATCAGCTATTAAAACACTCATCTATTCCTTTTCACCTTCAGACTTGATTACTCCAATGTTCTTCTGGTTGGCTTTCCATTATCCATCCTCAAAATCTTTACCTTATTGAAACTCTGTACCCTGTCCAGAATTGAGTGCTACTTGCCTATATTGCCTCCTGGTCTTCCAACACATAACAATTTTATATCTGTGTTTCTAATATCTTGTGCATTCTTCCCTCTTTTCAGACTGTCTATCCCTTCAAACAGCTGGGCTACCTGCTCTGAAATTCTCTCTCCAAAAGCAGTCTGCGTCCCTCAAGACCAACTTTAAAAGATCATCTCTTTGACCAAGCTTTTAGTAATGTATATTAATCTCTCCTTCGGATTGATGTACATTTTTTCCTCTTGTGCCCCTGCAAAGCACCTTGGAACATCGTTTCTTTGTTACGGGGGCTATATAAATTCAAGTTACTGTTGCAAATGCAGAAATTCCAATTTGAAAATCTTTTAAGATTCTGTTGTTTGGCTTTTACTAAGGAATCAGCTTAATCAGATAGGTTTTTCCTTGTTTGACTGCAACTTGTCTTTTTGAAAATGATATTCTTGCCAATTCAGTGAGTGTTTAACTGTTTATGCACAGTGATAATAAAAGAAGCAAACAGGTTTCCTTGAGCTTTCACAAAGAAAGCGGTTTGTTCTTTTTATCCTTAACCTGGTCTAAAAAATTATAAAATATGCTCTGACTTTCACACATACACACACACTTGAAGTTCACACATACGAATAATTAGAGTGGGGAAGGATAGATTAATTGAATTATGGAGTCCAGGGAAATAAACGGGTTACATGTCTGGTGACTGGGCTGGCGTCAGGATGAATTTGGTGGTTTTGCGATTTCCCTCAGTTCCCCAATGCTTCTGGTTTGCGAGGCTTTAAAGATGTAGATGGTTTCTTTGGCTGTTCTCATGGAGACAGCAGTGCGGGATTGATTTCTGTCAAAAACTGTGTCTGCAGCAGGGTGTCCCTGGGTTGTTATGACCAGCACCCAGGGTTTGAAAGGTTGCAAGTTGGAGAGAGGAAGGAACGAGGGATCCTACTCAATTCTGCTATCATAAGCATCTCAGCTGTAGAGGCCGACGTCTTGGCTTTTGCCTCCATGGCAGCCGTGAGACGGATCTTGTTAATGTGAAGGGACTCGAAGCCCCCGAGTGTAGAGACCTGGGTGAGTGACATGGCTGGGTTTCTCAGTCTCGAGAAGATAAAGTTTGCCTTAAGAGGGTCAATGTTATGGATCTCCCGGAGGTGGCAGCCGTTCATCGACTTTCTCGGGGAAAATTTAATTGTCAGCAGATGCAGTATTCCAAAGAGGGGGGGGGGGGGAGGAGAGAAAGGGGATTGTTGTTGTATGGTTGAGGTGCGTGAAGATTGGGCTGGGGGGGGGGGGGGGGGGAGAGAAATGTTTATTTTACCATGTTTATGTTACTGTTATAAAAATGTTCAAATACTTTAATAAAATATTTTATTTTTTTTAAAGCATCTCAGCTGTTTGTCGCCTTACTGCAGAGAAAGCAGAAGCTTACCATACTGTAGCCAGCTCGGTTGGCCAATTACAACAACAAACATGGATGTTTGCAAAGCCTAAAGGGAAATATGGACAATGTAAGATTCAGGCAGGCACAAGCCTGCATGTATATTCGTGAGCAGAGAATCCAGACAGCATCGAAACCCCCAACCGATTAGCATTTTAATGACCCATCTCCGTAAGACAAAGGACACACATAGTTGTTAGGTGTAGTTTAGCTCGTAGTGTTTATGTTGCATGTATACGTTAATCTTGGGTGGAAATAAAGTATTATTGAACTTGAACTAACTAACTGGTTGTTTGGTCTTTATTCGATATCCGGTTGAACCTTGTGGTGGTATCATTTTATACCCGGCAACTCTGAAAGCAATATATCAATATCTAGATAAAAGGGCAACCTTATTGACTGCCATATTTATGGCAAGTAAATATAGCAACATTTATTGGCGACCTCTGACTGGAATCGACCCAGAAGTGATTTTGTCACTCCGAGAGAACCCACAAAATGTTTGAATTAGAAACCTAATTGGAAAAGTGAAAGCAACCACAAGTGTAAGACCAGTATCGATCAAACCTCCAAGATTCGGAAGTGTGTAGTAATTTGCATGTGTACTAACAGGGATATAAGGTAAACTCGTTAGATTTTGTTGCGTGAAACTTTTGGGAGTTGTGTGAAACGGAAAATAGCTTAAGCCATACCCGCTGTTTGCATCACCGCTATATTCCCCCCTGTCCCAAATTCACAGTAGAGATACAGAGACATAATCGTAGAAATGGCAATTAAGGCAATGGAACGCCTTATATACCCACAGAAACCCGAGGTCGCAGCAACCAATAGGACAGAGCAATGTCCCATATCGGAAGAGGAAATTAGGAAGTACCCAACGGGGAAAGGATGGCCCCGATGGTCTGAATTTTGTGCAAATGAAGAGACAGGTCCTGGTAGTATAGGAAAAACTTGGTGGGATAACCTGACCGAGATCCATAAAAAGAGTTTAGGTAGAGTTCGTAACCCGATGGCAATCGTATCCTGTTTGGCACAATTGCGAGGCACAGAGGAAGTCATGAGGACGCTCCGCAGAAAGCTTGATGTCATAGAATTTACAGTGCAGAAGGAGGCCATTCGGCCCATCAAGTCTGCACCGGCTCTTGGAAAGAGCACCCTACCCAAGCCCACACCTCCACCCTATCCCCATAACCCAGTTACCCCACCCAACACTAAGGGCAATTTTGGACACTAAGGACAATTTAGCATGGCCAATCCACCTAACCTACACATCTTTGGACTGTGGGGGGAAACCGGAGCACACGGAGGAAACCCATGCACACACGGGGAGAACGTGCAGACTCCGCACAGACAGTGACCCAAGCCGAGCATCGAACCTGGGACCCTGGCGCTGTGAAGCAATTGTGCTAACCACTATGCTACCGTGTTGCCCAGCTTGTAGAAAAAGAGAAGAGTAATGAGGGAAACGTTAGTGAATGTGAAAATGCGAATGTGAAAAAGTAAATGAGCAACTCCGAGAGCAGCTAGCAGCGAAGGACAAGGAGATTGCTGATGTCAAACGGGCACACCAATCTTGTCTAGCTCACCTAAGCAGCTTTCAGACCCAATATGATCAGGCCTACCAAGACACGCAATGCGCAGTTTTGGTAAGGGAAGAAACGGAATGCCAAGTACAGCAATTAAGGAAGCAATGCGAGGACTTAAAAGCAGCCCTCCAAGCACTCCACAGTTCCACCATGGAACAACGGCAGAGTTTGGTAGACCACGCCAAATGCAGGCAGAAAATTGCAATCACTGCTCTCAGTTCAGAATGGTTTCAGAAATACCTTTGGACCAAATTTAGAGCAGGAAGATGGCCCCGATTGGCAGGAACTTAACGAAACTGCCCATTGGTACGTAAACAGAACAGAGATTCAGAATAGAGCCCCCCAGGCCCCGAAAAGGAGAGCACCTGCACCACCGACTGCACAGGCAGCACCCAACCCTATGAATCCAGTCACCACGCAGCGCAGAGTACCGACAGAAGAGCAACCCGATTTTGAGTACACCGCCCCACTAACCATCACCCAGTTAAGAGATGCCCGTGGTAAAATAGAAACCTTTCACCCCACATCAGACCCACATCATTTCTTTGAGCGAGTTAGACAACAGACAGTCATGTACGGTCTGGACGAGCAGGAAGAAGTGAAACTCATAGTAATGAGCCTTGACCCATCCGTTAGTTCAGCCCTTCCCGACCCATAAAATGTAGGAGGAGGTAGCCTCCAGGATATGAAAACAGCCATCCTAGATGCAATTGGCTATAATAGAGGAGATCCCGTAGAAGGACTCAACCGATGTAGGCAGAAGGAGAGCATCCGACATCATTTGCTGGACACCTCTGGATACACTTCACAGCAGTATTTGGAGATTTAGCCCGCGCCCATTTAATTGCAGACAATACGGCCAAATGGACCCGTATTTTAGTCGCCCACGCCACAGATGCAGGACAAAAAGCATGTGCAAATTATGACCCCTCAGATCCTGCACACAATGAAGTGTGGGTTCTGAAGAGACTCTCCAGAGCTTGGGAACAATCCCTACATAAAAAGGCAGAGCAGGAGAAGGTAGAAGCAAACATGAATCCAGTAAGGACACATCAAGACTACGCATGGGTAAATGAAGGTAGAAATAACACGCAGCACCCTAAAACGCAAGGATGCTACAATTGGATTGGATTTGTTTATTGTCACGTGTACCGAGGTACAGTGAAAAGTATTTTTCTGCAAGCAGCTCAACAGATCATTAAATACATGGGAAGAAAAGAAAATACATAATAGGGCAACACAACATATACAATGTAACTACATAAGCACTGGCATCGGATGAAGCATACAGGGTGTAGTGTTAATGAGGTCAGTCCATAAGAGGGTCATTTAGGAGTCTGGTGACAGTGGGGAAGAAGCTGTTTTTGAGTCAGTTCGTGCGTGTTCTCAGACTTCTGTATCGCCTGCCCGATGGAAGAAGTTGGAAGAGTGAGTAAGCCGGGTGGGAGGGATCTTTGATTATGCTGCCCGCTTTCCCCAGGCAGCGGGAGGTGTAGGTGGAGTCAATGGATGGGAGGCAGGTTCGTGTGATGGACTGGGCGGTGTTCACGACTCTTTGAAGTTTCTTGCGGTCCTGGGCCGAGCAATTGCCATACCAGGCTGTGATGCAGCCCGATAGGATGCTTTCTATGGTGCATCTGTAAAAGTTGGTAAGGGTTAATGTTTCCTGAGGAAGTATAGGCGCTGTTGTGTTTTCTTGGTGGTAGCGTCGACGTGGGTGGACTAGGACAGATTTTTGGAGATGTACACCCCTAGGAATTTGAAACTGCTAACCATCTCCACCTCGGCCCCGTCGATGCTAACAGTGGTGTGTACAGTATTTTGCTTCCTGAAGTCAATGACCAGCTCTTTAGTTTTGCTGGCACTGAGGGAGAGATTGTTGTCGCTACACCACTCCACTAGGTTCTCTATCGCCTGCCTGTATTCTGACTCGTCGTTATTCGAGATCCGGCCCACTATGGTCGTATCGTCAGCAAACTTGTAGATGGAGTTGGAACCAAATTTTGCCACGCAGTCGTGTGTGTACAGGGATTAGAGTAGGGGGCTAAGTACGCAGCCTTGCGGGGCCCCGGTGTTGAGGACTATTGTGGAGGAGGTGTTGTTGTTCAGTCTTACTGATTGTGGTCTGTTGGTCAGAAAATCGAGGATCCAGTTGCAGAGTGGGGAGCCAAGTCCTAGGTTTTGGAGCTTTGATGGGATAATGGTGAGCTTGGCTGGGATAATGGTGTTGAAGGCGGAGCTGTAGTCAAATGTGGACAGAAGAGACATTATGCCCGAGAATGCAATGCCCCCCCCGAACCTGCAATGGAATCAGCACACAAATGCCCCACATAGGAACAATCCTATGCGTGAGCGCCTGTTCAGATAATTTGGCCATAAATGGCACCGATTGACGGTGCTCGGACTCCCCAACGTGGGTCTGCGACACGCTCTGGGACAAGTCCAGAAGACCAGTAGTCACTGGCACAGTCTGGGGACACCCCGTACAGTTCCTTTGGGACACAGGAGGGTCCCGAACCACGTTAAACTTCTCCACGATGTACCAGCGAGATATATGGCCCACTACAAACACTATCACTCTTAGTGGATTTACAAGACACCTCCAGCAGGGACACAATACGGCCCCTGTGGATATTCAGATTTTTAACATTAGAACCAAGCACTCAGTCGTTTTGGTAGATTTACCCCAGACAGCAGAACACATCTTGGGGATAGATTTTATGAGCTCACACAACCTTTCTTTTGACCTCGTGAATAAGTGTGTGTGGAAAATGGCTAGAGCAGCAAGAGCCCCCACCACGCTCACAGTAGGAGACTACGAACACAGGATTAGCTCAGTGGGAGATTCCTGGTTTGATCCACAAACCATTACCACGGACAAAACAATTAGGGAAGTCTTGAAGAAACACAAAGCATCTTTTGCCCAGCACAAGCACGATTGCGGTAAAATTACAGGAATGGTCACCATTACAGGTCCCGATCCTAAGCCCCAGAAACAATACGATTTTCCACAGCAAGCCGAGGGAGAAATAGCTATGGTAATTCAAAGTTTATTGGATCAAGGTGTAATTCGGCCCGTAGCCTCAACGAACAATGCCCCGATTTGGCGGGTAAGAAAACCAGATGGTTCATAGAGACTGACCATCGATTATAGAGATTATCAAGTAACTCCGTTAGCAGCCCCCACCGTTGCCATGAGTCCCGAGACCATATTAAAGCAGGGACTACAGTCAAACATTTTCACGGTTCTGGACATTAGCAATGGCTTTTGGTCCATTCCATTGGATAAAAATTGCCAGTATAAATTTGCGTTCACCTTCCAGGGACAGCAATACACATGGACATGCCTGCCACAAGGTTTCCACAACTCCCCCTCCATTTTTCACAGACAATTGGCGAATGGATTATCGAAATTTTCCAGACCCGAATGCCTCTTTCAGTATGTGGACGACTTGCTCCTACAGACTGACACCAAGGAAGAGCACATCTCGCTTTTTTCCAAACTATTAGGTCTCCTAAAAGAAATTGGATGTAAAATCAACCCCCAAAAAGCCCAAATTTTCCAAGAAAAGGTCACTTATTTAGGAACAGTTATAACACATGGTAAACGTGAGATAGATCAAAAACGTATTGATTCAATTGTTAAATTGCCCTTGCCCCATAATGTTACAGCACTATGGTCATTTTTAGGACTGGTTGGTTATTGCAGGAACCACATAGACGGTTTCGCCACAAAGGCAGGCCCCATGGAAATGGTTTCCACAGCACACGGATGCCGTAGATGCATTGAAACACGCCCCAAGTACAGCTCCCGCTTTGCAGGCACCATACTCACACTCGCCATACGCAATAGAGGTAGCGACCACCAACCGAATCCTTTCGGCTGTACTACTCCAGGAAAGGCACGGTCGCTTATGACCCTTAGCCTATGCCTCACGAGTTTTAGATCCGGTAGAACAAGGATTTTCAGCCTGCGAAAGGCCCTTGCTCACAGCCTTTTGGGCTGGTCAGTTCAGTACTTCACGTACATAACAGGACTCAACCCCGTAACCATTTTGACCGAGCACACCCCGACAAAGCTACTGTTAGACGGTAGGCTAAAAGACGGTACAGTAAGCCAAATTAGAGCAGTGCGCTGGACCCTACTCCTACAAGGACGCGACATCACAGTGAAGAGGACAGAGACGCACACGTTTCTGGTCGATAATTTACAATATGCAGGAACCCCACATGAGTGTGAAATCATTGCAGCCAAGCACAACACAGGACCCTTTATTCCCAAATCGCTACCGACAAAGACAGGCACCAGACTGCAGAGAACCCAGCCCACAGATAATTCGCAAAAAATTTATGGAGATGGCTCCTCCACCACTGATAATGGAAAAAGGATTACAGGATGTGGCACATATCTAGAAGACGCGCAGGGACGCGCATTAGAGGAGATATCGTTAAAATTGCCAGGATATTTAGGTTTGCAGGCAGCCGAATTAGCAGCCATTGCATACATTGTGCAGCACCCAGATTCGTTCCTGACCCCAGCAGACATATATTCGGACAGTTTATATGTTTGCAACAGTTTGACAGAATTCCTGCCCTGTGGAAATCTAGAGAATTTATATCCGCCGACGGTAAACCCCTACCCTCAGCGCCATTACTAAAGCACATTCTCAAAGAAGCTAAAGATCGCAAATATGGAATCATAAAGGTTAGAAGCCATCATCGTTCCTCCCCACCCGGTAACGTAAAAGCAGACACCCTAGCAAAAGCAGGCTCACGATATGGTCACGTTTGGCAACCCCCCGAGAATGTCCCACTACACGCGCGCAATCCAGATCTCACAGACCAATATTCAAGATTTGGCACAGGCACAAAAGGAAGACGACACGCTTAAGGAAATTTTCAAAGGAGACTTCCCAGCTCCCTATGATAGGTTCAAAGACACTTTAACGGTACACGACGGAATCATATTAAAGAATGGTATTTATGTGGTCCCCACCCAGGACAGGAACCATATTATTTGTCAACTCCATGACGGACACGGACACCAAGGAATAGAATCCACCCTTGCCCACCTCAGACCTCTCTGCTGGTGGCCCGATTTAAAAACTGATGTAACCCACTACTTTGAAAATTGTTTAATTTGCGTCCAGAACAACCCAGACAGATACGCAAAGAAAGGTCAGCTAAGACACACCCGCCCTGTTAATGGCCCATGGACAAACTTACAATTAGATTACATTGGTCCCCCCCCCCCTCCCCCCTGCAGAAATGGATTTACATATGTGTTGGTCATGATCGACAACTTCACAAAATGGGTGGAAGCATTTCCTTCCAGGACAAATGACAAATTAAAATTTCTTTACCCGTCAGTCTGGCCTCAATAAAAGTCGAGATGGATTTGCAGGTACAGCATTAGTTATTTTATTTGACTTGCAAGTCTGATTCATTTCACACAGGCACAGGACACAGCTAGTCTCCTAGACCCCGGGAAACAAATGAAGAAGGAGACAAAGGGATTTCTGCAAATACATTCAAATGGCATCAAGTTTCACATACACGATTCCCATAGGTCATCCTATACCCCTCCTGACCTGGCCATACATCCTGATTGGCTCACTTCTCATCCCTTCCTCTGGCCTCCTATTACCCAGCACCCTTTGCTCCTCCTTATCCAGACACCCCTGCCCCTTGCTTTGCCATGCGTTCTGAAATCCTTTGTCTGTGAACTAACAGAATCAGACCGACCTATGTTTACATTACAGTAACTAATATCTCTAAAGTAACTATTTTATATCACATTCGTCACAAACACGGCTAAAGCGACAGCAAAAATTCTAACCCAGCAAATATTTACTAGATGGGGACTCCCCCTGTAGTATTGAGTCGGACCAAGGTTCGCATTTCACAGGAAGAGTACTGTAGAACGTCCTAACAATTTTCGGAATTAAACAGAAGTTTCACATTGCCTATCACCCACAATCCTGCGGCATTGTGGAACGCATGAACCGAACCCTAAAGACAATACTTAGGAAGATGGTGCAACAACATAATACAACATGGGACACAGTTCTCCCATTTGCACTGATGTTTATTAGAAACATGGTGTCGAGTTCAACAGGCTACACCTCCCACACCCTCATGACCGGATGACCCATGAAGGGTACCGCGTATTTATTTCAACTTGATTTGGCCAGACCCACAGTCACGGCCTTACCCACGAAAAAGCGGTCCAACAAATAATGGAGAATATTAAAGCAGCACAGCTCGCTGCAGCTGTTCGACTAGGTGCTAGGAAAAGCAGAGTAAGGCCTGGTTTGATAAAACAGTACACCCGGTAGAGTATACAGTCGGACAGCAAGTCATGGTCTCCCTGTACAATCCGAGTTCATTCCTCTCCCCCAAATTTGCAGGACCCTACTCGATTTCTGATAAAGTAAGCCCCTCAGTTTATAAGATTACGTATCCAAATGGAAAATCAGGATGGTTTCATATAAACCAACTTAAGGTTTATGGAACTCAGTGCAGCCACTCACACCACATTTCACTGGCAATAGCAGACAGCGACGATCCGCCCACTGGCAACCTAATCCAACCCTCCCCCAGCCAGGACAGCACATCACAGACACGACTTTGACTCCGCCACATACTTGATTCGGCCGCTAGCGAAAGCGAAAGCACAACGGACATACTTGAAATCCCCAACCAATGGCAAAACAGGCCAGGCCCCAGTCACTACAGCCCCAGTGACACCGACCACGATATGTTTGGCCCCTCAGAGACCATTTATTTGCCACTACCAGAACCTGACCCACCGCCCGATGATAGCGACCCCCCCCTTGCCGCTATCGGCCTACAGGATAAGAAACAATGGCACTGCGATAACTCTTATCGACTGATAAGAAACAACAAAATGGATCCAACATCGGCCCACGCCGCCATGGCACAGAAACTCCAGTCACGAGTTTGGCAACCGGGAGATGGTGATGACTCAGAGTCTGACTCCCACCATGCTAACCCCTTTACGACCCTTTTCGGAATGGAACCCTGAGCTGTCCAGATGATGAGAGAAAGGAACCGATTGAGATTTACGGTGTCCTATTCTCTGATGGAGCCTGCCCACTTTCTTTCTTTAGTTTGTTTTTTATATGTTGAATGTTTGTCTCTTGTACGACTTTGTGTGTCGATCTCATGCCAAATCTCTTGATGCAGTCATAACTACTCTTTTGACGCCACATGGTAGTTAAAGGAACAAGTTTGTCGGAAATCCATAGATATTAAAATTCTCTCCGTTCCTGTAAGATCACCAGGCAGTGGAGAGTAGCCACTTAAAATGGCCAACTCCCGATTCAAAATGGCGAACGGCAAAGGCTGATGGGAAAGTCAGCCAACACGACAAAAACCAGCAGCTGCAGGTTGGCTGTGTATTTACCTCTGGAAAGGCCAGACAATATCGATACCAGCAACCAACAGCATAACAAAACAACAGCCATCTGCATACTAATGAGCAATCCCCGGGAACAATAAGCAACATTTAGACACACAAAGCAAAACCAGACTCTTCGGTGCCAGCAGGAGCCTACACAAAACGAGGTGAAGGAGCACCTCAACACTGCCCATCGATCAGGGAACCGCTCCAGCATTGGAGAAAATCGAACTAAGCGATTGGGACAAAGTCCAATCACTTGGGACCAGGTACAGGGTCTGCCCCGAAAGGCGGGAAGCCCCTGGGGACTATAAGAATTGAGCGCCAAGTTCAAATCGTTCTCTTCTCTTCCTCTCCACCTCTTCGAGCTCTTCATCCTGCCCGGGTCACCCAGCAACAATGAATCAACATTGACCGTGACCGGAGCAGTGAAGGTCGAATCGTAAGTTTAATTTAACGCTCGCTACGAGATAGGCGCTCCTAGCTACCAATCTGTACCAACTTCGAATCCCACAGGCTCAGAACCCGAACGAAAGGCCATTTGTTTCCCTGACCTGGTGGGCCAGTTCCAAGTTAAGTATAGGCCTGTTCGTTGTAGAAGTAGCTTAGACGTAGAATTTATGTATGAGTAGCGATTACTGTGTATAATAAATGTGCTTTGATTTAAACCTTACTAATCGGTGTATTGGATTATTGATCATTACTCGAACTTGAACTACGTGGCGACTCAAGAGGAAAGGTAATAAAAACAGAGTAATTGAACTAAGGCAAAGTTAGCAACATTATTTGGCGACATCCTGACGGGACCCGATCTAGAAGTGGAAAACCACTCCGGGAGAACCCAGAATTTGAATTAGAGATCCAATTGGAAACAGAAAACCACAAGTGTTCAAGCAGTTCTGATCAATACTCATAATTCGGAAGTGTGTGTATGCATGCATAACTAACAGGGTGATAAGGTAAAACTGATGGATTTCTTGTTGCGACAAAACTGTCGGAAGTTTGTATTTCGGAAAGTAGCGAAAGCCGTACCTGTATTTACAGCACCGCCTTAATACCCCATCCCAAATTTGAAGAGCAGCATTCGGATTAATACCCCTGTCCCAAATTTGAAGAGCAGCATTCGGATTAATACCCCTGTCCCAAATTTGAAGAGCAGCATTCGGATAGGAAAGATGGCAATGCAGCGCCTAATGAACCCAGAGGAATTTGCGGTCGCAGCGACCAGCAGCAAATGTCCCATTTGGGAGGAAGAGATCAGGAAATATCTCAAAGGGAAAGGATGGCCCCGTTGGAATGAATTCTGTGACAATGAGGAATCAGGTCCCGGGAGTATAGGACATACTTGGTGGGAGAACCTGAGCGAGATCCACAAAAAGAGCTTAGGGAAAGCTCGCAAGCCGATGGCAATCGTGTCCTGCTTGGCACAATTGCGGGGCACAGAGGAGGTTGTTAGGATGCTCCGGAAAGAAGTTGAGGGCATACATCGAATGAGTAAGGTCGATGTAAGCGAGGTAGAAAAGGAGAATTTAGAATTGAGAAGGAAATTGGCAGCAAAAGATGGAGAGGTGGAGGATGCCAAAAGGGCACACCAGTCTTGTCTGGCGCACTTAAGCAGCTTCCAGTCTCAATACGAAAAGGCCTATCAGGACACGCAACGTGCAGTCTTGGTACGTGAAGAAACAGAAAAGCAGGTAGAGGCATTACAGAGGCAGTGTAGTAACCTCAAGGCAGCATTAAGAGCACTCCATGCTGCCACCACAGAACAAAGACAAAGCACGTTAGACCACGCAAAGTGCCGGAAGCAGATTGCAGAGCTGCAATCTCTGCTTTCAGTTCAAAAAGGATTCCAGGAAACCTTTGGAGCAAAATGAGATGAGGAAGACGGCCCTGATTGGGAAGAGTTAAATGAGACAGCGCAGAGATATGTTCAGGGAGCATGTGCGCAGGGAAAGCCCCAAAAGAGAAAAGCGCCCCAACCCCCCACAGAGCAGATAGTTCACGCTCCAATGAACCCAGTCACCACCCACCGCACAGCCACATCGGACGATGCGGAATTTCTATACTTCACCCCCTTAACAGTGACCCAATTACGGGATGCGTGCGATAAGATCACACCGTTCCTCCCCACCTCAGACCCCCACCATTTCATTGCCACAGTTAAGCATCAGGTGACCATGTACGGCCTGGATGAGCGAGAGCATGTAAAGCTCACAGTTTTAAGTTTAGACCCTTCAGTAGCAGCAGCCCTTCCCGACCCACAGAATGTAGGAGGAGGCACCCTTGCAGAAATGCATACCGCGATCCTGGATGCGATCGGGTATAACCGGGGTGACCCCGTTGATGGCCTCAACAAATGTAGGCAAAAGAAATCCGAGAACCCCACAGCGTTTGCTGGACGCCTGTGGATCCACTTTGCAGCAGTCTTTGGAGACTTAGACCGTGCCCATTTGACCCCAGACAACGTGGCCAAATCGACCCGCACCCTTATCTCCCATGCCACAGAAACAGGACAGAAAGCCTGCACGAGTTATGATCCCTCAGAGGAGGCCCATAAACGAGAAGTGGGTAGTGAAAAGATTGTCCCGCGCTTGGGAGCAATCTATACAAAGAAAACCCGCAGTCAAGAATCCCGAGGAAAAGCAGGCTGGAGCAGATATGCAGGCAGTAAAAACACACTAGAACCCCGCATGGGTGAATGAAGGAAAAAACAGCCCCCCACCCAAGTCACAGGAGTGTTACAACTGCGGACAGTTGGGACACTTCGCAAGAGAGTGCAATGCCCCTAAAAAGCCACAGAGAGCCCAGCAGACGGGCACTCTGAGTAAGAAAAAGACAGAACCCATTCATAGCGTTAGCGCCCGTTCAGATCATACGGACTTGACCGGAACGGACTGACGGTGTACGGGCTCCCCCAGTTGGGTCTGCAACACCCTTTGGGATAGGTCTGGACGACCGGTAGTTGCAGCGAAAATTCGGGGGCAGCTCATCGAATTTCTCTGGGACACTGGAGGGTCCCGCACCACAATAAATTCCTCCACCCTGTTTCAAAAAGACACGTGGCCCACTACAGCCACCATCACCCTCAGCGGCTTTACAGGCCACTCACAGCTGGGACACATCACAGCCCCTGTACCCATTCAAATCGGTACCTTCACCACCAAGCACCCCATAGTTTTAGTTGACCTGCCCCACACAGCAGAACACATTCTGGGAATCGATTTCATGAATTCCCATAATCTTTCATTCGATCCAGTCAACCAGTGTGTCTGGAACATGGCAAAATCCGCAAGAGCCCCCGCAACGCTCAACATAGGAGAGTACACAAACAAAGTTAGCGCAGTAGCGAATTTTGGTTCAACCTAACCACGCTTAGTATGGACACGCAGGTTAGGGCGGTTCTGCAAAAGAACAGGGCAGCTCTCGCGACCCACAAGCACGACTGTGGACGGATGACTGGCTCCGTACAAATAACATGACCTGACCCTAGACCCCAAAAACAGTATGGATTTACCCAAGAGGCAGAGGGAGAAATCTCCAAGGTAATAGAAAGCATATTAGAGCAGGGCGTACTTAGATCAGTAGCCTCCACTAATAATACCCTGATTTGACCAGTGAGAAAGCCCGATGGATCATGGCGACTGACCATCGATTACCGGGAACTAAACAAAGTCACCACCGCAGCAGCCCCCCACAGTAGGAACAAGTCCCGAGACCATGCTCAAGCAGGGACTCAATTCCCGATTCTTTACGGTTTTGGATGTCAGTAATGGATTCTGGTCCATTCCATTGCCAAAGGCGTGCCAGTACAAATTTGCCTTCACCTTTAAAGCACAGCAGTACACGTGGACATGCTTGCCATAAGGCTTCCACAACTACCCCTCCATTTTCCACCGACAGCTGGCAAATGGCTTACCCAAATTCTCTCGCCCCAAATGTCTGGTACAGTACGTAGACGACCTACTACTGCAGACAGACACCAAGGAAGAGCACATTGAGTTTCTGTCGGAACTCCTGGAACTATTACACTCAATCGGTTGTAAAGTCAACCCCAAAAAGGCCCAGATTTTGGAAGAAAAGGTGATATATTTGGGAACAATTATCACACATGGTAAACGCGAGATCGAGCATAAAAGGATTGACTCGATTGCTAAATTGCCCCTTCCCCAGAACGTTTCAGCCCTCCGGTCGTTTTCAGGACTGGTTGGCTACTGCCGAAACCACATTGACGGTTTCGCCAGCAAGGCAGCACCCCTCTCAGACCTCCTAAAGAAAGGAGCCCCCTAGGAATGGCTTCTGCAGCATACGGATGCTGTGGACTTTTTAAAACAGGCACTCATAGCAGCCCCCGCACTACAAGTTCCAGACCCGCTTTCCCCTTACGCCATAGACGTAGCGACCACAGACCGCACCCTTTATGCCGTGCTCCTCCAGGAACAGCATGACCAGTTAAGGCCAGTAGCTTACACCTCCAGAATTTTAGATGCTGTGGAGCAGGGATTTTCAGCCTGTGAGAGGCACCTGCTCGCAGTATTTTGGGCAGTGCAGTATTTTTCATATATTACCGGACTAAACCCCATTACAATTCTCACCGAACACACCCCCACCCAACTTTTACTGGACGGACGACTCAAGGACGGTACAGTCAGCCAGATTAGAGCAGCTAGATGGACCCTTCTCTTGCAGGGACGGGACATCACTGTTAAAAGGACAAAGACGCACACCTATTTAGCCAACAACTTTCAGTACTCCGGAACCCCCCATGAATGCGAAATTATCTCTGCACACCACACCACAACACAGGCCCCTTTATCGCTAAAACACCCCCCAGAAAGATAGGTAGCTCAACTCATAGCCCCCAGCACACAGACACGTGTGAGCACATAAAAATCTATGTAGATGGATCTTCCACAGTCCTGGATGGGAAGCGCATAACAGGTTGCGGTATCTATGTTGAGGACGCGCAGGGACGCGCCCTTGAGGAAATATCGTTAAAACTTCCAGGCCACTTAGGCGCAGGCAGCAGAATTCGCGGCCATCGCGTATATAGTGGAACACCCAGATTCCTTCCCCAGCCCAGCAGACATATACTAGGACAGCCTCGATGTCTGCAACAGCCTCACGGAATTTCTGCCCCTGTGGAAAGCTAGAGGATTTGTTTCCGCAGACGGAAAACCCCTCCCCTCAGCCCCATTGCTCCGTCATATTTTAGAAAGAGCCCAGAACAGGACTTTTGGGATAGTCAAGGTTCGCAGTCACCATCGCTCCTCCCCCCCCTGGAAATGTGAAAGCCGACGCACTGGCTAAAGCAGGTTCCAGACATGGATATTGTTGGACACCCCCCGAAGGCGCACCAGGGAGTGCAGTTCAGGTCTCACAGACAAAGATCGAGGATCTAGTGGAGGTCCAGAAGCAGGACAGCAATCTCAAGGAGATTGTAAAAGGAAAATATCCAGCTCCCTATGAGAGGTTCAAAAATGCACTGACCACACATGATGGTGTGGTGTTAAAAGACACCCTTTATGTGGTTCCAAAACAGGACAGGAATCAACTGATTTGGTTGTTCCATGACGGTCATGGACATCAGGGAATCGATCCCACTACAGCCCATCTCAAGCAGCTTTGTTGGTGGCCGAATTTAAAGGAAGATGTAAACCATGACATCGAGAATTGTCTTATCTGTGCCCAGAATAATCCGGACAGATATGCCAAAAAAGCCACACCCGACTCGTTAATGGCCCCTGGACTAACCTCCAGATTGATTTTATAGGACCATTGCCCCCTTGCAGGAATGGCTATAAATATGTACTCGTGGTAATTGACACATTTACGAAATGGGTGGAAGCATTCCCAGCCCGCACAAACACGGCAAAAACCACAGCCAAGATTTTGACCCACCATATTTTTACAAGATGGGGGCTCCCCCGCAGCATTGAATCTGACCAAGGCTCCCATTTTACGGGACATGTCATGCAGAACGTCCTCACGATGCTTCCGGTTGCGGCGATGACCAGCTGAGTCGCACGTTTCGGCACCCCCCGTTTTAACGGACTTTTGGGCTCTTATCGGGAGCCCCAACGGAAATTTTTCACGGCCAAACTCAGTGTGAGGCGATAAAGGAAGGAGTCCCCCCCGGGTGTGGATGGAAAGAAGCGATAGTAGTGGCCAGATTGCGGAGGATCCTCTGGAGCAGCGGCAGAGAAGAGAAGGGAGACGCAAGATGGCGGCTGAGGGAGCCCAGATGGTATGGGGCCAGGAACAGCAGGAGTTCCTCCGGCGATGTGTGGAGGAGCTCAAGAAGGAGGTGCTGGCGCCGATGTTGCTAGCGATTGAGGGATTGAAGGAGACGCAAAAGACCCAGGAGATGGAGCTCCGTGGAGTGAAGGCAAAGGCATCCGAGAATGAAGACGAGATACAGGGCTTGGTGGTGAAGACGGAGACGCACGAGGCACTACATAAGAGGTGCATAGAAAGGCTGGAAGCCCTGGAAAATAGCTCGAGGAGGAAGAATTTAAGGATTTTGGGTCTTCCCGAAGGGTCAGAGGGAGCGGTTTTGGGGCGTATGTGAGTACGATGCTCCATACTTTAATGGGAGCTGAGGCCCCGACGGGCCCCTTGGAAGTGGAGGGAGCATACCGGGTCCTCGTGAGAAGACCGAAGGCAGGGGAAATACCGCGAGCGATAGTGGTGAGGTTCCACCGCTACAAAGACAGAGAGATGGTCCTGAGATGGGCTAAGAAGACACGGAGTAGCAGGTGGGAGAACGTGGTGCTCCGCGTGTATCAAGATTGGAGTGCGGAGGTGGCGAGAAGGAGGGTGAGTTTCAATCGGGCCAAGGCGGTACTCCACAGGAAAAAAGTGAAATTTGGAATGTTGCAGCCGGCAAGACTGTGGGTTACACACCAGGGCAAACACCACTACTTCGAGACGGCGGAGGAGGCGTGGGCATTTATTCAAGAAGAGAAGTTGGACTAGATTTGAGGAATGGATGTTTGGAAAGAAGTAGCGAGGTGGTGGCAAGGAATTGTAAAGGGGGGAGAGGGGGAGGGCTTATCTGTAAAAATGTTGGACGGGAGAATCTTTTCTCCCCCACCCCCAGAGGGGGGGGGACACGAAGAAATGTGGGCGCCGGTGGGGAAGGGGACAGGGAAGGGAGAGGGAAGGGAGAGGGAATTGCGCCATTAGGGGCGGGGCCGAGAGGGAAGTGCTGGCTTTTCTCCCGCGCTACGGAAATTGTGACGGGATAAGTGGACACAGGAAGGAAGGCGGCCCCACACGCATGGAGGCCAGGGGTAAACGGGGGAAGCCGAGGTCAGCCAGAGTTTGCTGACTCCCGGAAGCAATATGGGGGAGCAATCAAGCTAGAAGGGAATCTAGCGGGGGGGGGGGGGATTAACTGGGTTGCTGCTGCTGAGGGTAAGGGGGAGCTGATATGGGATGGTATGGTCGGGACGGGAGGGCGCCGTCTGGGGGACAAACGGGTGCGTGGGACCCGGGTGGGGAGCTGGTTCAAAAAAGGGGATGGCTAGTCGACGATTGGGGGGGGTAAAGGGCCCCCCAACCCGGTTGATCACGTGGAACGTGAGAAGGTTGAACGGGCCGAGGGCAAGGGTATTTGCGCACCTAAAGAGGCTGAAGGCGGATGTGGTTATGCTTCAAGAGACGCACCTGAAAGTGGTGGATCAGGTCTGATTAAGGAAAGGATGGTGGGACAGGTTTTCCACTCAGAATTAGATGCGAAAAATAGAGTGGTGGCAATACTGGTGGGGAAACGGGTACCGTTTGAGGCTAAGACCATAGTGGCGGACAGTGGGGGCAGGTACGTGATGGTGAGTGGCAGATTGCAAGGTGAGGCGGTGGTGCTGGTGAACGTATATGCCCCGAACTGGGATGACGCGGGTTTTATGAAGCGTATGCTGGGGTGCATCCCGGACCTAGAGATGGGAAATTTGGTATTGGGGGGGGGGACACTTCAACACGGTGCTGGACCCAGGGCTGGACGGGTCCAGATCTAGGACCGGGAGGAGGCCGGCAGCGGCCAAGGTGCTTAAGGGGTTTATGGAGCAGATGGGAGGAGTAGATCCCTGGAGATTTGCTAGACCGAGGAGTAAGGAGTTTTCCTTCTTCTCCCATGTCCATAAAGTATACTCCCAGAGACTTTTTTGTCCTGGGAAGGGCGCTGATCCCGAAAGTGGCAGGAACGGAATATTCGGCTATAGCCGTTTCAGATCACGCCCCCACACTGGGTGGATCTGGATCTAGGAGAGGAGAAGGAGCAGCGCCCACTTTGGAGATTGGACATGGGACTGTTGGCAGATGAGGGGGTATGTGGAAGGGTGAGGGGATGTATTGAAAGGTACCTAGAGGTCAATGATGATGGAGAAATCCAGGTGGGAGTAGTATGGGAGGCGCTGAAAGCGGTGGTTAGGGGGGAGCTGATTTCCATAAGAGCCCACAAGGGGAAACAAGAGGGTAAAGAAAGGGAGAGACGGATCAGGGAGATTCTGAGGGTGGATAGGCAATATGCGGAGGCCCCGGATGAAGGGTTATACAGGGAAAGACGGAGACTACAGACGGAGTTTGACCTGCTGACCACGGGTAAGGCGGAGACGCAGTGGAGGAAGGCACAGGGAATACAATACGAGTATGGGGAAAAGGCGAGCCGACTGCTGGCCCAACAACTTAGGAAGAGGGGGGCGGCGAGAGAGATCGGAGGAATTAGGGACGGGGAGGGAAGGATGGAACAGAGGGCGGAGAGGGTGAACGGGGTGTTTAAGTCATTCTATGAGAGGCTGTATAAGTCCCAACCCCCAGAGGGGAAAGAGGGAATGATGCACTTCTTGGACCAGTTGGAGTGCCCGAGGGTTGAGGAGCAGGAGGTGACAGTTCTGGGAGCGCAGATTGAGGTGGAGGAGGTGGTAAAAGAATCAGGAACATGCAGGCAGGAAAGGCCCCGGGACCAGATGGGTTCCCGGTGGAATTTTACAGGAAATATGTGGATGTACTGGCCCCACTCCTGGCGAGAACCTTCAATGAGGCTAAGGAAAGGGGGACACTACCCCCGACGATGTCGGAGGCGACGATATCGTTGATCCTGAAACGAGACAAAGACCCGCTGCAGTGCGGGTCATACAGGCCAATCTCCCTCCTAAATGTAGACGCCAAGTTATTGGCCAAGGTGATGGCGACTAGGATAGAGGACTGTGTCCCAGGGGTGGTACATGACGACCAGACAGGGTTTGTTAAAGGGAGGCAATTGAATGCCAACATACGAAGGCTGCTGGGGGTAATGATGATGCCCCCACCGGAGGGGGAGGCGGAGATAGTGGTGGCGATGGATGCAGAGAAGGCATTCGATAGAGTGGAGTGGGACTACCTGTGGGAGGTACTGAAGAGATTTGGATTTGGAGAGGGGTTCATCAGATGGGTTCAGCTCCTGTACGGGGCCCCGGTGGCAAGCGTGGTTACAAACAGGCAACGATCCAACTATTTCCGATTACATAGGGGCACAGGACAGGGGTGTCCCTTGTCCCCGTTACTGTTCACGTTGGCAATCGAACCATTGGCCATAGCGCTGAGGGGCTCTAAGAAGTGGAGAGGGGTGCTTAGAGGAGGAAAGGAACATCGGGTGTCATTATATGCGGATGATCTGCTGCTTTATGTGGCGGACCCAGTGGAGGGGATGCCTGAGATAATGCAGACACTCAGGGAGTTTGGAGAGTTCTCGGGATACAAATTGAACATGGGAAAGAGTGAACTATTTGTGATGCACCCCGGGGAACAGGGCAGGGGAATAGAGGAGAGTAGCAAGGGACTTTCAATATCTAGGGATCCAGGTGGCTAGGAACTGGGGAACCTTGCATAAACTTAACTTGACACGACAGGTAGAGCAGATGGAGGAGGACTTTAAAAGGTGGGACATGGTGCCCCTGTCATTGGCGGGTAGGGTACAGGCAGTCAAAATGGTGGTCCTCCCGAGGTTTCTTTTCGTGTTTCAGTGCCTCCCCATACTGATTACAAAGGCCTTCTTCAAGAAAGTGGATAGGAGTATTATGAGCTTTGCGTGGGCTGGAAAGACCCCAAGGGTAAAAAGGGGTTCCTGCAGCGTAGGAGGGACAGAGGGGGACTGGCACTGCCGAGCCTGAGTGATTACTATTGGGCCGCCAACGTGTCTATGATATGCAAGTGGATGAGGGAAGAAGAAGGAGCGGCGTGGAAAAGGCTGGAGATGGCGTCCTGTAGGGGAACAAGTTTAAAAGCACTGGCAACGGCGCTGTTACCGTTTTCCCCGAAAAAATACACCACAAACCCAGTGGTGGTGGCGACTTTGAAGATTTGGGGGCAGTGGAGACGACATAGGGGAGTGACGGGTGCCTCGGTGTGGTCCCCGATAAGGACCAACCACAGGTTCGTCCCAGGAAGGATAGATGGGGGATTCCAATCTTGGCAACGAGCAGGAATTGTGAAATTGAAGGACTTGTTCTTGGACGGGACGTTCGCGAGTCTGGACGCACTGGTAGAAAAATACGAGTTGCCACCTGGGAATGCCTTCTGATATATGCAAGTGAGGGCATTTGCGAGGCACCAGGTGAGGGAATTTCCGCAGCTCCCGGCGCAGGGGATCCAGGACAGAGTGATTTCGGGGGCATGGGTCGGTGATGGTAAAGTGTCCGATATATACAGGGAAATGAGGGACGAGGAGGAGCTAAAGGGTAAATGGGAGGAGGAGCTGGGGGAAGAGATTTAGGAGGGGCTGTGGGCAGATGCCCTAAGTAGGGTAAATTCCTCGTCCTCGTGTGCCAGGCTCAGCCTGATCCAATTCAAGGTTCTTCACAGGGCGCATATGACGGGTGCAAGGCTGAGTAGATTTTTTGGAGTGGAGGATAGGTGCGGGAGGTGCGCGGGAAGCCCGGCGAACCACACCCACATGTTTTGGTCATGTCCGGTATTGCATGGGTTCTGGGTGGGTGTGGCAAGAGTGATCTCAAATATGGTGGGGGTCCGGATCGAACCAAGCTGGGGGTTGGCTAAATTTGGGGTTGCAGAAGAGCCGGGAGTGCAGGAGGCGAGAGAGGCCGATGTTTTGGCCTTTGCGTCCCTAGTAGCCCGGCGAAGGATTCTACTTATGTGGAAAGAAGCTAAACCCCCGGGCGTGGAGGCCTGGATAAACGCCATGGCAGGGTTTATAAAATTGGAGCGAATAAAGTACGCACTAAGAGGTTCAGCTCAGGGGTTCACCAGGCGGTGGGAACCGTTCCTTGACTATCTCGCAGAGCGATAAGGGAAAACAGGAAAGACAGCAGCAGCAACCCGGGGGGGGGGGGGGGTTAGTTAATATATTGTTTAAATAACAGTCAATGTACATTTTGTTACAAAGTTGTAAAAATGGAAAACATTTTTGATCGAAAAACTTCAATAAAATATATATATTTAAAAAAAGAACGTCCTCATGATATTTGGCGTCACCCAAAACTTCCACATAGCATACCACCCACAGTCGAATGGTATCGTGGAGCGCATGAATCGGACCCTAAAATCCACCCTCAGAAAAATGGTCCAGCAGAACAACACCACTTGGGACTCAGTCCTCCCTTTTGCGCTGATGTTTTTGCGTAACACAATTTCTACTTCCACAGGTTACACCCCACACACTCTCATGACCGGACGCCCCATGAAAGGCACAGAATATTTATTAGGTTTGGACTTGACCAGCCCCGAAGTGACAGCCCTCACACACGAGAAAGCAGTAGAGCAGTTAGTGGAGAATGTTAAAACGGCTCAGCTAGCAGCCGCAGTAAAATTGGACACCAGAAATAAACAGAGCAAGGTTTGTTTCGACAAGACAGTGCATGCGACTGAGTACAGTATAGGACAGCAAGTTATGCTCCCTGTATATAACCCCAGCACATTCCTGTCATCAAAATACTCGGGTCCGTACTCTTTTGCGGACAAAGTAAGCCCTTCCGTATATAAAATAAAGTACTCCAACAGTAAGACTGCGTGGTTCCATATCAACCAGCTGAAGGCATATGGGACACAGTCGAACCACGCACACCACGTCATGCTCGACGCAGCACACCACACCCCGCCCACAGCCAACGTAACCCTACCATCCCCCAACACGTCCAGCCCAGCCCAGCCACGGACTTGACCTCGACTCCACCCCTGAAATATACACTCCGCCCCGGACGCCTGCCGACTGCAGCAGCAGAGACAGCGACTGTGACTCGGACGATAGCCACAGCACACCTCCCTACTATCCCTATGCAACAGGACCCACACCCAGCGACTCCGACTACGATCCAAGTGATCCCTTCATGATCACTTTCGAAAACAAACCCCACCACCGAACTACCATGACGACCCCGATTCCGTCCCCACACAACTAGACACCAACTTTTGGCACCGAGATAACTCGTTCCGACTCGTCTGAAACGACGTGAGCGACCCCAAGTCACACCATGCAGCCCTTTCAGCCCTGATACACTCAAGAGTTTGGCACCCGGGAGAAGATGACGACCTTGGATCTGACTCCCAAACCGACAACCCCTTTGCGACCCTGTTCGCAACCGAGAACTGAGGTGTCCAGATTATGTTTTAAAAGGAACCGCTTGGGAGAAGTTGTGTCCTTTCTGATGGAACCTGACGCATATTTTATGTTGTTTGTAAGTTTGTTAAATGTTGTTTGTCAGACCAGAAATTATTTTTCACGTCCCCACGCATTTCCGGCCGAAACCTCTGAGAACTTGTCCCCACGCTCATCAGCAGAAACCTCTGAGGACTTGCCTAGAGACTCACTATTGCCAGACACTAGTTCCGAGGAACTAGCTTGTCTGCAGAGACTGGTTAAGGTACCAGGCGCCCGTTCATAACTGCCCTTCTGATTCGAAGGAGAGAACCACTACGGCAGCCCCACCACTACATTTCTTGCCCGTTCTTGTCGGTTGCTCAGGCAGTGGAGAAACGGCTTGGGACCTGCCCTGCCTGGGAACCCCCCCTCTGGTCAACTACGCTCGGGTAGGGGAGACACGGCATTGGTAGCCGTCCGACCTGGGGACTCCATCCAAATCGTACCCGTCGCGGCCCATACGCACCTCATTTTGGCACTTTCAGTTCAAAAGGTTTTGTTTTGTTTCAGGTAACCCTTACGTTGCCAACCACATGCTATTTACATCCTGAAACATTTGGATGGTAAATTGCACAGTCTGCGAGATGGCTCGCACTGGTTCATTATTGGGAAGTGTGTCTTGTCCTAAAATTCGATTTTTGAAAAAGTCACATAGTGACCAATTATAAAGGGAGTAATTGGCACTAAAGGACAGACAGACTATCGTACGAGATATTAAACAAAGATAGTTACAGACACTATGCTTGTTTCCACAGAACTCCAGAAGCTCCAGGACCGGAGAAGAAAAGAAAAAGAAAGAGAAGAGCCATGAGGACTTCCTTCACATGGATCATCATCTTTATGGACATTTGGTTGTGAATGAACGCGAACCCATGACCTCAAGCCCCCCCAGCCGTTAATGTTTCACTTCCCCACAGTACCCAGAGCCCAGTCACCAGCGACACCACATCATCTTGGTGTGCCAGGTTTATAACCTGGTACTCCCTGTCCTATGTAATAGAAACCTTACTGGTATTGGCGATACTCTGCTGCATCGTGCAGAAGGAAATGGAGAAGGAGAGCCTACCGCGCTCGAACCCCGGTATATAGGATCAGATCCCCTATTTTCGGACACGACCAGACCCCCGACCCCCGCGATCTATAATAAAGAGCATTCATTTGCGGTTTTATTGTAAATAAAGAAATGTAAAGAACTGTTCATGAGCAAATTGTACGATCCTGAGCTTGACTGCCAAGCCAGGAAAAATGTGTATAAACTGCTATGATTTTGTTGAATGGTTGAGGAAGTTAGGATAATGAAATGTTTAAGTGAGTGTAGTGTATGAAGCATAATTAGAGGTTCCAGTTTATTGTTTTGTAATGCATGTCCCTGTTTGACATAGCCTCCTTTGAATTGTCAGTTAAAATTTTTTTGCATAGCTTTGGTCAGTGCAGAGGCCATGAAGGAAGTGCCCCCCCGGTCAGGGAATGGAAAGCAACATAGTGATGTGATCCTTCACGCTTCGCATTAGGATCACAAGAAGGGGACACTTCCGGGTGCGGCTATGCAGAGCTAGGTCGCATATTCGGTAGCTCCTGCTTGGAACTGACTTTTGGGCTCGTTACAGGGCCCCCACGGCATTTGTTTGCCATTTCCCGGTGTGGGAAGAAGGCTGCAACATTCCCCCGACAGTGTCCCCCAGGAATGGTATGTCTCTTGGTTGCCAGACACGGCAGAAACAGTAAAAGATTTGGCTGCAACTGCAGGATAAACAGGGCCTCTTCCAGCATGCAGGCGGGGGAAGGGCAAGCTTAAAGCTGCAAGCTGACCTGAGGGCCTGTATCAAAGGTGAATTCTAGCAGCAGAGGGAACAACTGTGAAAAGATCTCATCAAGGCCACTGAAGAAGCAGGGCGAGGCTTCCGGTGGCAGCCATGGAGGAGTAGGTCGCGCATTCGGCAGCTCCCGCCTGGAACGGCCTCTCAGACCTTTTTCAGGAGTTTCCACAGACATTTTGGGGCAGATTGGTGAAGCGAACATTGCCAAAAGGATTCCCTCTCGAGACTTCGGCACATTCGGCGGCTCCCGCAAAAACGGACTTTTGGGCTCTTTTCAGGGCCCCCAAGGGCACTTTTTCGACGTTTCCCAGTGTGGGAAGGAGTTAATAATAGCTCCCCATCAGCATATGGCTTTAACTAGGAGCGGGGCGACAAAAAAAGTGGTGGTGGACCAGAAGAAGGGAGGGAAGATGGACAAATGGCGGCGGGCGGAGACCAGGCAGCGTGGAAGCAGTGGGCGGAGGAGCAACAGGAGGGTATCCAGCGCTGCCTCAGAGAGATTAAATGGACCTGCAAGAGCCGATGAATGCTTCTATCAATAAGCTGCTGGAGACACAGGCGGCTCAGGGGGTGGCGATCCGAGAGGCTCGACAAAAGATCTCTGACAATGAGGACGAGATCTTAGGCCTGGCGGTAAAGGTGGAGGCGCACGAGGCGCTCCACAAGAAATGGCAGGAGCGGTTCGAGGAGATGGAGAATCGGTCGAGGCGGAAAAATCTGCGGATTCTGGACCTCCCGGAGGGGCTGGAGGGGCCGGACGTGGCGCCTATGTGGTCACCAAGTTGAACTCGCTGATGGTAGCGGGGTCCTTCCAGGGCCCCTGGAGCTGGAAGGGGCCCATAGAATGTTGGCGAGGAGGCCCAAGGCTAACGAGCCTCCGCGGGCGGTGCTGGTGCGGTTCCATCGGTTCGTCGATCGGGAGTGTGTGCTCAGGTGGGCCAAGAAGGAGGAGCAGCAGGTGGGAGAACGCGGAGGTTCGGATATATCAGGACTGGAGTGCGGAGGTGGCGAAGAGGGGGGCCGGGTACAATCGAGCAAAGGTGGTGCTGCACAGGAAGGGGGTGAAGTTTGGCATGTTGCAGCCGGCGCGACTGTGGGTTACCTACAAGGACCGGCACCATTATTTTGAGTCTCCGGAGGAGGCGTGGGCCTTTGTTCAGGCCGAGAAGCTGGACACAGACTGAGGGTCAGGATGGGCGATTGGGGACTGCGATGGCTATGTTATGCCTATTTTTGGTTCGGGGGGGCCTTTGCATTGTTTTGGGTTTCTTTTTCTCTGTGTTTTTCTCTTTCGAGTTGGGGAGGGTGGATGGGACGGGTCAGGCACTGTTTTGGTTGGTGGCGGGGCCTGGTAGGTGGAGAGCGCGGGCTTTTTTCCAGCGCCGAAGACTGGGGGGGGGGGGGGGGGGGGGGGCGGAGCTGGGGCGGGGAAGCGAGGATTGTTTCCCGTGCTTAGAACGGAGGGGGGATATATGGTTTTAACTACGTGTAGGGAATGTTCCCTTGGTTGGGTGCTGGATGGGGATGAGTGAAGGGATGGCTGTGGGAGAGTGTGGGCGCCAGTGTTGGAGGGAGGGGAGGCCCGGGGATGGGGGAATTGAAATAAGACCACAAAAGGAGCTGCGCCAAAGGGGGCGGGGTCGGCTCAGGAAAGCGCGGGCTTTTCCCCGCGCTAGGGAAGGACAGCGGTGGGGGTCGGGGAAGCACACACTGACTGAGGGGGAGGGGGGGATTCCCACACGGGGGGGGGGGGGGGGGGGGGGGGTGTCGATGGGAAGGCGGGAGAGGCCGGGGTCAGCAGGAGTCAGCTGACTTACGGGAGTGTTATGGGGGGAGCAAAAGAGCTAGATACGGATCTAGCAGGGGGGAGGGGGGGTATCGGGTTGCTGCTGCATTGGCCAATGGGGAACTGGAAATAGGAGGTGGTCGGGGCGGGGGTCTGCCGTCTGGGGGACTGGAGGGTGCGAGAGGCGCGGGCACGTGACTGGCCCAGAAAAGGAGATGGCAGGGTGGGGGGGGGGGGGGGCGGGGGGGGGGGGGGGGGGAGAAGCCCCCCAATCCGGCTGATAAGTGAGGGGCCTGAATGGGCCGGTTAAGAGGGCCCGAGTGTTCGCGCACTTAAAGTTTGCCTTGAGAGGGTCTGTGCAGGGGTCCTCCGGGCGGTGGCAACCGTTCCTACACTATCTCGCGGAGCGCTAGGAGGAGGTCAGCAGCAGCAGCAACCCGGAGAGGGTTTGGGGGGGGTGTCTCTTTCGGGGGGGTATTTGGGCGGGTGGGGGGGGTTCCCCAAGGGTACTTTTGAATGTCATATGGGAGGGTTAATATATACAGGAGAAACCCAATGTATAAGTAGTTTATTATTTTTGATTGTGGTGTTTGTGTTCTTTTTGTTATGGGGGGGGTTTGTTACAAAACTTTTGTTGGAAAAATTTGAATAAACATATTTTTTTAAAAAAAGGATCACAGGGAGGGATGGTAGCCACTTAAAATGGCCAACTCCCGATTCAAAATGGCGAACGGCAAAGGCTGATGGGAAAGTCAGCCAACAAGACAAAAAACAGCAGCTGCAGGTTGGCTGTGCATTTACCTCTGGAAAGGCCAGACACTATCGATACCAGCAACCAACAGCATAACAAAACACAAGCCATCTGCATACTAATGAGCAATCCCCGGGAACAATAAGCAACATTTAGACACACAAAGCAAAACCAGACTCTTCGGCGCCAGCAGGAGCCTACACAAAACGAGGTGAACGAGCACCTCAAGACCGCCCATCGATCAGGGAACCGCTCCAGCATTGGAGAAAATCGAACCAAGCGATTGGGACAAAGACTAATCACTTGGGACCAGGTACAGGGTCTGCCCCGAAAGGCGGGAAGCCCCTGGGGACTATAAGAATTGAGCGCCAAGTTCAAATCGTTCTCTTCTCTTCCTCTCCACCTCTTCGTCCTGCCCGGGTCACCCAGCAACAACGAACCAACATTGACCGTGACCGGAGCAGTGAAAAGCGAATCGTAATTTTAATTCAACGCTCGCTACGAGATAGGCGCTCCTAGCTACCAATCTGCACCAACTTCAAATCCCGCAGGCTCAGAACCCGAACGAAAGGCCATTTGTTTCCCTGACCTGGTGGGCCAGTTCCAAGTTAAGTATAGGCCTGTTCGTTGTAGAAGCAGCTTAGACATAGAATTTATGCATGAGTAGCGATTACTGTGTATAATAAATGTGCTTTGATTTAAACCTTACTAATCGGTGTATTGGATTATTGATCATTACTCGGACTTGAACCACGTGGCGGTACCATAAAGATACCTGACGACTCAAGAGCAAAGGTAATAAAAACAGAGCAATTGAACTAAGGCAAAGTTAACAGGAGTAACGGCACTGATCCCCGCCCTGCCTGAAGACCCCCTATGTATTTGGTCAGCCAAGCTCGGGTAGTGGAGCAACAGCACTGATCACCGCCCTACCTGGGGATTCCACCCATTCTTGCTTTGCTGCGGCCCATACGCACCCCATTCTTTTCGAATGTTCTTTTCGAAACTCTTTTACTGTTCTTTTAAAGTGTGGTTTAAAGAATGCACTTTGCCACAGTTTTTGTTTGCTTTCCGGAGACCCTTCGGTCACTAACCCCCAACTGCTATTTACATGTTCAAACACTTGGTTTAAACAAATTTGCTGCTAGGAGAAACTACCTCAACACTGGACGGAAAAATTGTCCGCCCACCCAGCGCATCGAACACAGGTTGCGCGATTGCTCGCACTGTGACACAATTTCTTTCTCGGATGTCTTGTCTCCCAAATGGTTGGTTTAAAAAAAAAAGAGAGAGTCACATATGGTGACAATTCTAAACGGGAAATTGATGTTAAGGAGAAACACAGGCAAACGAGTTATTAAACAACAAGATAATAACAGATATTATGCTTGTACCCCTAGGAATATACGAATATACCAGGAGACAGAGGATGACAAAGGCAAAATGAAGACGGACCAGATGACCTGCATCATGGTCATCGTTGGATGACTCCAGTTGCACGTGTTATCCGCCCATATATCCTTCACCACTGACCCTAAATATGACCACCCAACATGATACCCTTAGCCCCGACACTAAACCACACATAGACACAGCCACTGATACCCCGACATGGTGTGAAACATCGTAAAGTGGTATTCCCTTTCTTACATGGTAGAAGCCCTATTGATTTTGCAATACTTTGCAGTGTCGTCCAGACACTTAGACTTCGGAAATGGCGAAGGAGTGCCTCCCGCCCCCCAGTATACACACTCAGAGCCCCTTTTCTCGGACTTCAACAGACCCCACACTCTTTCTGAACCCTTTTCTGCCTAATAAATTCCGCGGTTTTCACGATAAATTACTTTCTCTGTAAATGACATAAGTGTTAAGTAGAAATGTGATGCTCCTATTGTTTATTTTGTACTGTAATATAAGTTCTTTGGGTTATTAGCTAGCAGCATAAGTGTAGTTTAGGTAAGGACAGTTAGAGGTTCCCCTTTGTATAAAGAAGTTGAAATGTCTGATTGAATGTTACAGTACCCCCTTAGATTTTTTTTAATAGATGTGTGATGTACTAAAAATTTAGGTAAATGTTCCAATCCATAGGACGGAGTAGGATAGAACCTGTCCTTGATTAAAGGTACCCGGCACACCAGAGAACAGAAGAAGATTTAGTAGTGTGATCCATCACGCTTCGCCTTTAGGATAAGAGGACGGACTGTAGCCATCTGGGATGGCCACTTACAACAAGAAACATGGACGTTCGCAAAGTCTAAAGGACGTTCGCAAAGTCTAAAGGGAAATATGGACAATGTAAGGTTCAGGCAGGCACAGAGCCTGCATGTATATTCGTGAGCAGAGAATCCAGACAGCATCGAAACCCCCAACCGATTAGCATTTTAATGACCCATCTCCGTAAGACAAAGGACTGATACTCAGGTAACCGGTACAACTCCAGACACATCGGCGCCACTCCCTTTACTCAGGAAGCATAAACAGCAATGTCAATGACTGCTTAGGACACGCCCAGCCATCAAGACACCCGCCCCTTTATTGGCTCAGATCGAAGGCAGTGATCGAGAACTGCCCAATTAATTGGGTCCAAACCTAAGGACCGCCCAAAAGAGCGCGAAACCACCCCCAAGGATAAAGAGAGACACTGCCATGTGTTCGATCTCTTTTGGACCTGGCACTCCGGCAACATCCATCTCCAACTGCAGTACCATGACCAGAAGCAAGTCCAAGTTCAACGCTCACTACCAGACAGATGAGCCTAGCTGAACCGCAGTTACTTCTCCAGACCCAGCAGATCCAGATTCGAACAAAGGCCACTGTTCCTCTGACCTAAGCCGCGTGCCTGAAGTTAAGTACAGGTTGTCATCGTTGTTAGGTGTAGTTTAGCTTGTAGTGTTTATGTTGCATGTATAAGTTAATCTTGGGTGCAAATAAAGTATTATTGAACTTGAACTAACTAACTGGTTGTTGGGTCTTTGATCGATATCCGGTTGAACCTTGTGGTGGTATCATTTTATACCTGGCAACTCTGAAAGCAATATATCAATATCTAGATAAAAGGGCAACCTTATTGACTGCCATATTTATAGCAAGTAAATATAGCAACAATACAAAGAATGGGTCTGTCACATGACCATGACCCGGTGATTCAAAATTGGTCATTATTAGTGTATTCCACCTTGTAACTTTCTCAGTTCATGTCTGGAATCCTCTCACTCAACCAGGGTCCCATTGTTTAACTGATTGGGTTTAAAGAGTATTCCCATTGTAGCTTGATTCATTCATGTCTAGGAACTCCCTGGTGAATATCTCAGATGATTGCCTTTATAATGGGGACTGGATATGTGGTTCACTCATATTCTTCTGAGTTTGGGGTGCACGGTGGCATAGTGGTTAGCACTGCTACCTACGGCACTGAGGATCCAAGTTCGATCGCGGCCCTGGGTCACCGTCCATGTGGAGTTTGCACATTCTCTCTGTGTCTGCGTGGGTTTCACCTCCACAACCCAAAAACGTGCATGGTAGATGGGTTGGCCACACTAAATTGCCCCTTAATTGGAAAAAAAATAATTGGGTACTCAAAATTTTTAGAATTTGTTTTTTCTCTGAGGTCATTTCTCTTGATGGGTATCTGCAGACATGGTGTCTCCATCTCAGTTGGTTGCAATATGCAGAGTATAGTGATGGAAATTGTGTAGCCATGTTTAGTTGCGAGGCCATGTTACACATAATGCATCACAGCTCCAGGGACCTGGGTTCAATTATGGCCTCGGGTGACTGTGTGGAGTTTGCACTTCCTCCCAGTGTCTGCGTGGGTTTCCTCCAGATGCTCCGGCTTCCTCCCACAGTCCAAAGATGTACAGGTTAGGTGGATTGGCCAGGCTAAATTGCTCCTTAGTGTCCAAAGGATTAGGCGGGGTTACTGGGATAGGGTGGAGGCATGGGCTTAAGTAGGGTGCTCTTTCCAAGAGCTGGTGCAGGCTCGATGGGCCGAATGGCCTCCTTCTGCATTGTAAATTCTATGATAGTCTTTGTTATAAGAAGGTCTATTTGAAATAAAAGTATGTTTTTAAAAGTTCAATTCTGGTTTCCAGCCAAAATATCATTGTTTGGCATAAAGAATGCTTTGCTGACAGGCTTCAGGCGAATAAAGATACAGTTCATATAAGAAAATGTTTAAAGAACAAATTAATAAAATTATATAAAACAGAACATTTAAAATCAGGTCCAGATTTTTGGCACAAACAGACATTCTAGCCTGACATTGTAAACTGCATAATTTGTTAGACACACATTATCTTCCTAACCCTTAGTTTTCACTCATTACTAATTCCGCTTTGATATGGTACAATTGAGATGGAAAGAATGTTTCCTGAGAAACCATCACCAATGCTACTGTAGACCGGCAACCAGATGTTCGAGTGAGATACAACAGATGTTCGCTATTTACTTATTCATCTCTCACAAATAAGACATTTGGCCTCTGAATCATACTTCCCAAAGCTGCACAAATTAGGTTACGGAACAGAGGCTGGCACATCACATTGGCGTAAGACAAAAACTGATGCCAAGCCAAAGATGGGAAAAAGACTGAAAGATTGGTCAAAGATTTTAAGGATCAAAAGGCAACAGAATTATATAGAACAGGATTAGGGATTTAGAGAAGGAATTCTAGAGCCCAAGTCCTAGCTGATTGAAGGCACAGATGTCAAAAGTGGGGCAAAGGGAGTGGGGGATGTTCAAGAGTTCAGAATTGGGAGGAATGCAATGTTCTCTGAGTGTCGCAGAGCACAGAATTACTTTGTTTTCTAGTCATTCAAAGTGTTATACTTCCAATAGCAGAAGAGCCTGAGCTTAGAGACAAATTAATTTTACTCAGCATGTTATGATCTAGAATGCATTGCCAGAAGCAATGGGGGAACCAGATTCAAGGAAATTGGATAAAAACCCAAAGGGGAAAAAAAATGCAGGGGTTATGGAGAAAGGACAGGGATGTGGGATTAATTGGATAGCTATTTCAAAGAGTCAGCACTGGCGTGAAGGAGCCATCTATGCTTTATCATCCTATGACTGAGAGATTCCAGGCTTTGGCATGAACACAAATAGCCCACAGCAGAAAGATCTAGGCACCAGCTAGCCTAAAGGCAGCTAGTTTGTAAGTGGATTCTGTCTTGAAAGTTGCATACTTTGTTTTTGTTTTAACATAAAATGGGTAGAAAACATATGTGCCTTACTGGAAAACAGCATTCTGCTTACTTGGATATTTCTTGTAAAATTAAATGATTTGTTGATTCATATCCAGCCTCTTTCATAATAAACAGACATCAATTTTATTTTCAAATTAACTGGTCAGTAACTAGCCCCCCAAAAATATCTTCAAGATTATTTCAGACAAAGTCCAACACTAGCGATACTTTATGTTCATTTGGGACCTAGTACAGTACTATTATTTAATATAAAACAAAAAAGAATTGCTCAGTTCTGCATAAATGTGTTTAGTTAATTTTTTACACTATAAACTATCAGACTACATCATAAACAGTCCAACTTTGTGCTGGTTTTGGCTCAAAGAATTAAAGGATGACCATGAACCCAAAAGAGCAATTTATGGTCAATAGCTTAGTTATGGGAAAATTATATCAAAGACATCAGTCCCCAGATGGTGAAACAAAGTTTGGATAAAAAATGCAGAGATGCACATTAATATCAAAAACTGCATGTCCAAACAAATTACCCATGATCAGATAAATTCCAAAAGAACAGGATTTTTACTGAACCTGGGACTGTTACAACCATTTATTCACTTATTTTGTTTACACAGACATGCCTCTCTGGGGAATGAAATGTGGGGTTCCTTTCACTATATTTCTATACCTATACCTTTAATGGGCTAAAAGATGGGGGAAAACTTACTGAATGTGACAGCTATAACAGGCTCCATCTCATCATGCTTTACATCAGCTACAATCCGACAATTGGAGTTTGTTAGGCGAGCCTTTTCCGTTCCTACTGCAGCAAGGAATTCTCTACAAAAAAGTTGGAAAGGAAATGCAAATGAACACAAACTGTGCCAATATAAAACAGAAATGAAATAAGTATTTTCATGCATTTCTCTATTCAGCGGAGATGTACATTATCATGAATAGTTAGAACAATGCAGGACATATGTCCTATTTGCGAGACATTTCAAAATTAAAAAAAAGTGTTTATTAAAATTTTTCCAAAGGGGACTTCTAGGGGCGGCATGTGGAGAACAATCCTTCACTAACTGTAGAGTTAGCTAATGGGAGTGGGGGGTTAACTGCAGCTCATTGCATTAGGGGAGTTTTAATGATGAGTTTAGGATTTTTGTTTTTGTTTTGTTTGGTGTTAGGGGTGGGGTTCTTTGTTCACCTTGTTGTTGTTTACTGGTTTATCTGGATGTGGTAGGAGGCAAGCTGGGGGGAAGAGGGAGGGGAGGGGAGGGGGTGGTTAGTTCTCTGATGGTGACAACAACTTTTTCTTTGTTCTGTCTGATGGAGGAGGGGTTTCGGCAGCCATCTTAGGTGAATCCAGTATCGGCATTCTCTGGGTAGTTGCTGGGTTATCTCACTTGGTGGGCATAGCTGACTCCTGATCGGGGGGGGGGGGGGGGGGAAGGAGAGACAGGCCCCCTGAAACTAAGAGAAAAGGGCAAATAGTACTCTAGTGGGAGCTACCTTATTCCCCTACATTACGCCACCAGAAGTTTCCTCAACCTTTTAAAGAAAAGGTCTCAAGTATTTCTTTGGAGGTTAGCAAAACCCAGTTTTACTTGAATTCAAATTCTGAACTCTGCAACACACACTTCCAGCTGTGTATACACATACAAATACAAGTGAGCAGCACGATAGCACAAGTGGATAGCACTGTTGCTTCACAACGCCAGGGTCCCACGTTCTAATCCCCGCTGGGTCATTGTCTGTGCGGAGTCTGCATGTTATCCCTGTGTCTGCGTGGGTTTCTTCTGGGTGCTTCGGTTTCCTCCCACAGTCCAAAGACGTGCAGGTTAGGTTGATTGGCCATGCGAAATTGCCCTTAGTGACCAAAAAGGTTAGGAGGGGTTATCGGGTTACGGGGATAGAGTGGAAGTGAGGGCTTAAGTGGGTCAGTGCAGACTCAATGGGCCGAATGGCCTCCTTCTGCACTGTGTGTTCTATGGTCCTCAAGTACTAAACTGTCAAAATCCCTGCTAAGTATCTTCTATAGCACACTTCAAAGAGATTGCATTTGGAGCTTCCTTCACCAAGAAATGCCTAATGATGATCCATCTTGGTCTCCTGAGGTCTCCATAAGCAAAGATGCCAATCTTCCTCAATTCAATTTATTCCATAAGGTATCATGAAACAATTGAGTGCATTGGATATAACAAAGGTTATGGGCCCAGACAACATGCCAGCTATAACATTGAAGACTTGTGTGCACCAGAACTAGCTGCACCAATGGTCAAGCTGTTCCAATACAGCTACTGTATTGGAACGCACTCAACAAAGTGGAAAATTGCTTACATATGTCCTGTCCTCAAAAAGGGCAAATCCAGTCCGAACAGTTACCACCCCATCAGTGTACTCTCAATCATTAGCAAACAATAACAAAGGCCTGGCTTAAAAAATGGCAGGACTGCGTACTAAATATACCTGGGATACAAGGTGCTCAAGGCAGAGGAATGAGAGGAGGAGGGTTGGCAAAGAAAATATTACAGTGTTGGAGATCGAGAATAGTCTTGAGGAGTTGAGGTCAGAATCTATTTTGTTCGCATTAAGAAATGACAGAGTTGTCATTATATTACTGGGTGTATTCTACAGGCCACCATCTAGGGGGAAAGACTTAAAGGAGAAAGAAGATGGTGGAGTGATAATGGGGAACTTAAAATATCTTATTACAGATTGGGACAATAATAAAGTAAAGGGCAGGGTGGAGGATGAGTTCATGAAATGTGTTCAGGAGAATTTTCTTTATCAGTACAATTCTAGCCTAAACAGGAAAGACGCACTCTTAAATCTGGTTCTGGGGAATGAGGGGAGTCAAGACAATCAGTGTCACTGGCGAACATCTGGGGAACTGCGATCCCGAGGGAACAGCGTATCATAAGATATAGGCTAATTATGAAGAAGGACAAGGCACAATCTACAGTTAAAGTACTTAATTGTTGGGCGACATGGTGGTGCACTGGTTAGCACTGCTGCCTCGCAGTGCTGAGGACCTGGTCTTGTTCTGGCCCCGGGTCACTGTCCGTGTGGAGTTTGCACATCCTCCCCGTGTCTGCTTGGCTCTCACCCCCACAACCCAAAGATGTGCAGGGTAGGTGGACTGGCCATGCTAAATTGCCCCTTAATTGGGAAAAAAAAGTAAAACAAATAAATGTTAAAAAAAAATTTTTTTTAAAGGACTTATTGAAGGAGAGTGAATTTCATTGGGTTGTGAAGGGCCCAATGCAGATAAATTGGAATCAGAGATTGGCAGGCAAAATTATAACAGAACACTTGATATACATCCTGACATGAGGGAAAGGGTAGAGCAACCAAAGCCAGGGCTCCTGGATGACAAAGGAGATATAAAGATGTAACAGGATGTGTATGACAGATATCAGGTTGATAATACAATTGAGAACTAGGCACGTCGTCGTTTCTTGAAAAAACAAACTTTAAAAAACCTGCACCACTAATATTCTTCTGAGGGAATGATATATCACAGTTCTAAAATTACTTTTGCAGGGTGACAGAATTTGTTCGGCAGTAATTATCACTTGTTTATAAATGGACTAGTTCTAATTTTTACATCGGTCTTTAGTGTCCAGCCAGTGGGTATGTAACACAAATTCATGCCATTACATGAATTTCAATTAGAGTGATTACTTGCAAGACATACCAGCCTTTCTGTTCATATAGGCTTGTATCAGGGAGCAGAAAAGCTGTCTCCATATGTTCACTCTGTCAGTTGCACTTGTGAATGTGCCTGGGCAGAATATTAGAGAGGACATTGGAAGTGGGGTCTGCAAAACATTTTGTTCAGCTGACGCCTGGGGCTTGAAACTGTCTGCCATATTTTGCCTGAAGCCTAAAACATGGAGATCTAAGTTGCTTGCTGCCTGCCTTGCGCTGCTGCAGCTGTGCTGGTCTCAAATTGCTTGCTGCTGATGTAGTGTGCTTTGCATTGTAGCTAACCTCAGCAGTAAATTGTAGTGCTGGAAACTGCTGCTTTAATACTTAACCTCAATGCCAATCCTTATTGGCATTGCTAGAAATCAATTCTTGTGCTTACATTGTAGATTGATTGCTGCTTTAATTACTAGTCTTTTGTGAGTCCATAATAACTGCATGTTGAACCATGGTAGCTACTGGTAAGTTTATGAGTTAACTTGTTATTCGTAGTCTTATGCATGAACAAACTGTGGATTGGTGCTGCTTTGATCACAGTGGTGTATCTATTAGGAAACCACAAATCACTACTGTAATTAAAGTACTGTGTGGAGGCGTGCAGCACGGTGATGTAGTGGGTTCGCTCTGCTGCCTCACGGCTCCGAGGCCCCAGGTTCGATCCCGGCTCTGGGTCACTGTCCGTGTGGAGTTTGCACATTCTCTCCGTGTTTGCGTGGGCTTCGCCCCCACAACCCAAAGATGTGCAGGCTAGGTGGATTGGCCTTGCTAAATTGCCCCTTAATTGGTAAAATGAATTGGGTACTCTCAATTTTTTTTTAAAAAAAGTACTGTGTGGAGGAGCAGGGTTTCTCTGTCAGCAGCTTCCAGCTTTCCAAGATGAGCTGTTCATGTTCGGCCACTAGAAATTGCCCCTCAGGTGTCCAGGGATGTGCAGGTTAGGTTATGGGGTTACGGTGGGTGGACATGGGTAGAGTGCTCTTCTGAAGTGTCACTGTAGACTCGATGGGCCATATGGTCTCCTGCACTATAGGGATTCTATGATTTACCCTGTGATAACAGTGATAGCCTCACTGTTTTTGCTATGGCAAGGTGACTTCCGGTGGCGGACATGAGCTGATTGGTCGCACAGAAGATAGCTCAAACTTGGGAAGCTTAGGTCTTGACTCTTTCTACCCGGTTAACAGACGCTTTGTTGGGAAAAAGTGCAGAATAATTGGAGGGTATTGGTTTCTCCTCCATAGGCGGATTACAACACCCAGCAGAAGTCGAATTAGGCTTCAACTCAAGAGGTGGAGGGCCCTTGTGGCGCAGCAACAGAAAGGATGGCGGAGTTGGATATGTTGTCGTCGCCTACCCCACTACCGGTGGAGCAGTTGATGGCGTTCATCAAGGGGAAATTCAAGAGTCATCGGCAAGAGTTGCAGGAAGACCGGTCCAAGGCGATTGAAGGAGCAGTAGCCCCTCTTCACGGGTCTCTGGAGAGTGTGGAGCAGCTGTTGGGAGTTGCAGAGTGCAATGATCCAGAAAGGGCGATATCTAACAAAAGTGATCGGATCATGGAGTTGGAGGTGGAGGTGGCATTGTTGGGAGAGGCCTACAAGTTATTGAAAACGAGGGTGGATGATCAGGAGAATCAATCAGGGGGCAGAGCTTGAGAATCGCCGGGCTGCCGCAGAGGGGTCAAGGGAACAAGTGCCACAGATTATGTGGCGAGGATGTTCGCGAAGCTGGTTGAGGAGGACGTCTTCAAGAGGTACCCGGAGGTGGATCACGCCCACCGGTCGCTGCGGCAGAGGCTGAGAGAGGGGGAAACGCCGCTGTCAGTAATCGTTCGGATGCACAAGTTCGAAGAGAAGAAGCAAATTTTGAGGTGGCCGAAGGTGACACAGACTGTAGCTGGGAGGGGAATTGGATCTACCAGGACACTGGATCCGACTTGGCAAGGCTGCGCTCTTTCGGAGCAAGGTTCCGTTTCGGATGTTGTACCCGACTAATGTCTGGGTGACATTTAAGAGCAAGAAACAGTATTTCACGTCGCCAGAGGAGGCGAATGACTTTGTAAGGAAGCATGGTTGGGGGAGGGTGGGATACAAATGGTAGGATTTCATGGTTCTGATTTGCTTGTATTGTGAATGGTTGAAAGTGTTATTGTTTCATATGTTTTCTTTTGTTATGCTCGGGAGAATGGTTTAGAGGCCTGGTTTTTTTCTCCTCCAGCTGGAGATTGGTAGGGAGGCTGGAAGCTAACTCCACCTAGCTTGCACATTTTTGGGGTGTGGGGGTGAAACCCACGCAAACACGGGGAGAATGTGCAAACTCCACACGGACAGTGACCCAGAACCGGGATCGAACCTGGGACCTCGGCGCCATGAAGCCGCAGTGCTAACCCACTGCGCCACCTTGCTGCCCTTGCTTCCGTTTACTAGCATCCCTGCTAGCATGGCAGCCCCCACCGAACATCTACACAAAGGAACCTGCCACCATCACCCCCCCCCCCCCCCCAAAGGCCGGAGCCCCCTCACTACCAATCTAATTTTGTTACTTAATATAGAATATATCATTATTACATGTTTATATTTTCATTGCATGTTTCCACTTTGCTTTCCCATTTGTCTTTCTACACCTTTCATAAGCTCATCATATTCCCTTTTGTATCATTTCCTTTATTGTGTATGCAATTTGTATATGCTTTTCTGTAGATTCAATTTTACCCTCAACTTCTTATTTATTTTTGTTTTTGCATTCCTTGCGAGTTTTATCTGGTTTTTAAGTGGAATATTATTCCCTGGGCTTTATTGATCTAATTTAATTACTGCCCATTGTTATTCGATTTATTTGTCAATCATTAGCCTCATTTTTCTTCCCTTAGTTAAATTTGCATTCTCTCATAGTTGCCGTTTCTCCAGTCTATCACCTTGGTGTTTGTAATAACTTTATAAAGCATTTGCTTAAACTTCATCATATTGTGGTCAATTCTCTCTACTTTTTCTCCCAAAATTGCTCTTCTTTTCTGCTTTAGTTCACTTCTCATTACTCGATCTAGCATTGCTGCCTCTCTTGTTGGGTTTTCTAATGCGTCAAAAAATGTACAAGACATTTAAAACACAACTTGTGCTTCTATAGCAGTTCTATCGTGATAAAATGTTCCAAGTGGCGTCACAGAGGTGTTATAACACAAAATATGAGCTACCGAAAGAGCTATTCAGCCAGATGATCAAAAGCTTGGCCAGAGAGGTATGTTTTAATGAGCATCTTAAAGGAAGAAGCCCTGACATGTGAAGATAGGAGGGTCACCAAGGCTGGAGCAATTCAAATTGGGGACGTTAAGGGCCTGGAATTGTAAGAGTACAGATATCTTGGAGGGCTGGAGAGCAGGAGGAGATTACAGAGATAGGGAGAGGCCACACCATAGAGGGATTTGAAAACAAGGATGATAATTTTAAAACTAAGATGCTGCTTAACTGGGAGCCTGCTCGGTTAAACATTTTAAAAGCTCCAGCCATTTTGCCCATTTAGCTTCCTCTCCCTGCCTATTTGGGGTAGTTAAAATCCAGCATGATTATGATTGTATTTATTTTTACTCAATTCTTGTATCTGCCGACAAATTTCTTCCTCTACTTCCTTTGCACTATTTATTCTGTATGCCCCCAATTGTGTAGCTTTCTATCCTTTATCTTAATTCATATGGATTATACTTCAACTCTGTTAGTTATATTCTTACTTGCTCCTGCCATTATGTCATTTCTGATTAACACAGCTAACCCCATCTTTTCCTCCTTCCATATCATTCCGAAGTACATAATAATTTACAATATTTTCTACTATTCCAATTACATTTAATTCCTCACCTTTTATTTTTGCCTCCAAATCCCCCATTTTGCTGTTCACACTTGCTACATTTCTATACAGGCATTATATCCATCTCAAGCTTCCCCCTATACTACTTAATGTTATTTCCAAAATCCTACTTATCCTTTCCATTAGGACCTTAGACCCAGCAATATTATGAATTCCGTCACAGTGACTTGTGAACTAAAATTCCCTCTTCCCATGACATTCTTTCAATCACACATTCAGTTTCTTGCTCTCTTCCCTGATGGCAATTAGGGTATGACTCAGGTTTTCGGGGGATTGGTTCCCTCAAGGCCACGCTTTATAATTTAGCACTTAGAACCTGCCATTCACTTAGTAGGAACTCCTCCTTTTACTTCACCAATATTTGGTCTTACTTCTGCAACACTTGAAATAAAAACAGAAAATGCTGCTCAGCATCAGTGCAGCAGTATTTACAGGTCGTGGTTGGACACGATTTGCAGGAGTGTTTCACTCTGGCTTCCTGCCTCACACTGTGGTCTTGTCTACACCCGGGCGGCCTTGGAGAGGGAGGATGCTATGCGCCTATGGGCACAGTAGCATAGTGGTTATGTTGCTCAATTAATAATCCAGAGACCTGGACTAATTATCCCAAGAGTCAAGTCAAATCCAACTGCGGCAACTGGGAAATTAAATTCAGTTAATTAAGTCAATCTGAAAATAAAAAACAAAACTCATCTCAATGATGGTGACCATGAGACTGCTGAAGTTTTATACAAACATATGGACAAGAAACAGGTACAGGCCATTTAATAAGATCAAATCTGCACCTTGCGCCCCCCCCCCCGCCCCGCCCCCCCCGCCCCCCCGCCCCCCCCCCCCCGCCCCGCCCCCCCCGCCCCCCCCCCCCCCCCCCCCCCGCCCGCCGCCGCCGCCGATAATCTATCACTCCCTTGCTTACCCAAGAATCTGTCCACCTCGGCCTTAAAAACGTCCAGAGACTCTGCTTCTACCATCTTTTCAGGAAGAGTTCCAAAGAATCATGGCTCTCAGAGAAAAAAAATGCCGCATCTCTGTTTTAAATGGGTGATCCCTTAATTTTAAACAGTGGCTCCCTATCTCTTTATAAAAACCCACCTGCATTAATGTCCTTTAGAGAAGGAATTGTGTCATCTTCATTTAGTCTGGGTAATATATGACTCCAGACCGAAGCAATCTGGTTCACTTTTCACTGTTCTCTGAAGTGACCTTGCAAGCGACATCAGCCTAGGCATTGGACATGACAAAGACCTGCCCAGCCCAATGACCCCGCAAAGTCCTTTTCACTAACATCTGGGGATTAGTGCCAAAATTGTAAGAGCTGGTCCACGGACTACTCAAGCAACAATCTGATACGGTTATACACACAGAATCATACCTTTCAGTCAATGTCCCAGATTCCTTCATTACCAGCCCTGGGTATGTCCGGTCCCATCTGATGTGGCAGGACAGAGTTATACGGTCAAGACAGAGTGTCCCTGGGGATCTGAGTATGTCCGGTCCCACTGGGAGCAGGACCCACCAGATGTGGCAGCATAGTGATATACAATCAAGAAGGAGTGCCCCCGGCGGTCCTTAACATTGACTCTGGACCCAGTGAAGTCTTGTAACATCAAACATGGGCAAGGAAACCTCCTGCTGATTACCACGAACTGGCCTTACTTAGTTGATGAATTAGTACTCCTCTATGTTGAATGAACACTGCTTGAAAGAAAGAGTGAATGTAACAAGGAAACAGAATATGCTCTATTTAGGATTTTCAATGTCCAACACGAAGAGTGGCTCAGTAGCTCCACTGCTGACCAAGTACTAAAGGACATAGTTGCCACTAGGCCTGTTATATGTGGTGGTGAGTTAGCATGAGGGATAAGCTTATTGACTTTGTTCTCACCAATCTACCTGTTGCAAATTTATCTGTTTCTAACTATCACAAAGTACGCCGATGTTATCTGCGAAGGTATCCCAATTTGCAACACCGGTTGTGAGGTTGTATAATTTTATTTTGATTTGGTGTGAGGAGGCAAGTGAAACCACAGTGAGACTAAATAGTCCAGTTGTGTAATAATTCTTAAAAGACTATGTATTAAAGTAAAGACAAATACACACAAACAGCACTGCTCTACTCTCGTGTATTAAAATGCATGAATTACTAAGCACATGCGTTTATATAGAACCTACCCTTGCTATAAAATATATCTACAATATCGGAACTCTGTAAGACATCCCCATTTCCCCAAACAACATCCAAATTAAATAACTGCTTATAGTTACCACACAATACAGGGATGATACTCAAGTCTGGGATACATCTTTTCCAAGCCCAGAAAAGATATTTAAAACTGCCGTTATGAAGGTTTTCTGAACTGCCTTGGCTCTTGATGCTTAGAGGTTTGTTTCATAGAATTTACAGTGCAGGAAGCCACTCGGCCCATCAGATCTGCACCAGTGCTTGAAAAGAGCACCCTACTCAAGCCCACGCTTCTACCCAATCACCGTAACCCAGTAACCCCATCTAACCTTTTGGAAACTAAGGGGCAATTTAGCATGGCCAATCCACCTAACCTGCACATCTTTGGGGAGGAAACCGGAGCACCTGGAGGAAACCCACGCAGGCACAGGGGGAAAGTGCAAACGCCACACAGTCACCCGAGGCCGGAATTGAATCTTGGTCCCTGGAGCTGTGAGGCAGCAGTGCTAACCACTGTGCCATCCTCATGTAATCTTGACCTCTAGGCTGCTTGCTGAAAACCTTTGGCCTTCAGGCTTGCTGGCTGGAAACTGGGTGTCTGGTTTCTGAGACTTCCAGTTTTTAACTGCCTCCCTGGCTTCTGATCATCGGGCCAATTATACCTTTGTTCTTCTTTGATTATTCCCTCTGTGTTCATCTATCTGCCTCTATCAACTACCTTGACTGAACATTAACGTATGTATACCTCACTGACCTTCCCAATTGTCTAGAAGCGGTTTCTCCTCATAAGCTATTCATGCCTGATGATCTAAATGGCCTTCTAACCTTGTTATTGGGAGAGGCGCATCTCATTTGGGGCCTTTTGAATACTAACTATTGCTATCTTTACACAGATTTATATCTGTTGCTCAACATCTCACATCCTATTATGTTTTTAAATTTGTTTCTCTGCTATTGCTAGGCAGATTCATGACAGTGGCAACATTGGTAAGAGTGAACACCACATATTTCTTGTGGAGGAGTCATGCCATTTTCACGCTGAAGACACCCTCTATTGTATTGGCACTATACTAAATGGGATAGATTCAGAACAGATCAACCAGCTTGAAAGTGGACATCAATGAGGCGCTGTGGGCCATCTTCAGTGCCGGAATTTGTATCACACCACAATCTGTACTCTCATTGCATGACATTCATTAGTTTACCATACCATCAAGTGACTGGACCAACCTTGGTTCAATGAGGAGAGTAAGCCAGGTGCAGTTCCAGGAATACCTAAAAATGAGGTGCTACCTTGGTGAAGCTACAATTTAGGCCTACATTTACGGCAAACAATGAAAGCTTCATGCTCTAAACAGAGCTAAACAACCCAGATCAACAGATCAGATCAAAACTTCAGTTTTACCATATCCAGGCACGAATGGTGGTGATTAATTAAACAAAAGGAGGAGGAAGCTCAAGGACATTTCCATTGTCAATAACGACAATGCTCAACATGTGAACGAAAAAGACTAGGTTGCAGCTGGTGAAACTGTTTTCAGTCAAGTGTGCTGAGTGGATAATCCATGGAGCCTCTTTTTGAAGTTCCCATCATCACAGTTCCCATTCAATTTTATTATTTCCAAATTATATCAAGAAACATTGGATCCAGCAATGGCTATGGGCCCCGAAAGCATACTGGCTATGGTTAGACTTGCGTTCCAGAATTAGCCATGCCTTTCGCGAAGCTATTCCAGTGCAGCTCCAATTCTGGCAATAGCGGGACATATTGGCGGCCAAGTCCTATTCATAAAAAAGCAGGTGAATTATCACCCCAATTGAATACTCTCAATCATCAACAAATTGATGGAAGGCATTGTTGACGGTGCTTTTAAGCAACACTAATATAGCAATAACCTGTTCACCTCACTGATCCCAAGATTAGTTTTCTTTTTCTTTAAAAATATTTTTATTCTTCTCCTTTTTCACATTTTCTCCCAAATTTACACCCAACAATAATCAGTAACGAATGCAATGTCAATCCCCATATCAATAACAACCATCCCATCCTCCCACCAAACGCCCAAACATTAGCCCGCATGTTAACATAAACAAATGACAAAAAGGAATCAGGAATCACCCATAGTCACCATTAACACATACAGTCCCCTTCCCCAACCCTCCCAGCAGCCCCCCACCCCACCAATCTTCAATGTAATCCAATTCTTTAAAGTGCATAATGAACAATGCCCATGAATTGTAGAATCCCTCCATCCTTCCCCTCAGTTCAAATTTCACCTATTCAAGAGTCAAGTATTCCAGCAGGGCCCCCGGAACATCAGGGCACAGGGTGGAGAGGTTGATCTCCACCCTAAGAGGATCTGCCTTCATGCGATCAATGAGGCGAAGGCTACAACATCTGCCTCGCACCCGTTTCCAACCCTGGCTGGTCCGACACCCCGAATATGGCCACCTGAGGGCCCGGGTCCAGTTTCACGTGCACCACTTCAGAGATTACCCTAAAAACCTCCTTCCAGTAATCCTCCAGCTTTGGACAGGATCAAAACATATGAACATGGTTTGTGGGGGCCCCCCCACAATGTTCACACACATCTTCTACCCCCTCAAAGAGCCGGTTCATCCTCACCCTTGTACAGTGTGCTCTATACACCACATTCAGCTGTATCAGCCCCAACCTCGCACACGAGGTGGAGGCGTTCACCCCGGAGCACCTCACACCAGAACCCCTCCTCCATACCCTCTCCCAACTCTTCCTCCCACTTTGCTTGATCCCTTCCAGCGGCGCCTTCTCCTCTTCCAAAATAACCCCGTAAACCTCCGATACTACCCCCTTCTCCAGTCCCCCCCCCCCCCGTGGTCAGCACCTCCTCCAGCAATGTGAAAGTCGGCTCTAGTGGGAAGCTCTGTTATCTCCTTTCTGGCAAAGTCTCGAACCTGCGTGTATCTAAATATTTCCCCCTGCTCCAGCCCATACTTTGCTCCCAGCTCCTTCAATCCCGCAAACCGACCCCCAAGAAACAAATCTTTTCGTGTCCTAATTCCTTTCTCCTCCCATCTCCGAAAATTTCCATCCCACCTCCCTCCTCAAATCTATAGTTCCCCCGAATCGGCATTTCCCTTGACCCTGCCCCCAACCCAAAGTGCTGGCAAAACTGCCTCCAAATTCTCAACAAAGCTATTACTACCAGACTCCCGTCCCTCGCGGCGCTGTCGCTCGCGCCTTCAATCCCGACCCCCTACACAAACTCTCCTCCACTCTGACCCATTGGGAGTCAACCCTCTGACCCAATAACCATTCAGCCTTCATAAGGTCAGAAGTGGGGATGATATTGCACAATGTTCAATTGCATCCGTAAATCCTCAGTGTCTAAAAAAGCACCTAGCCACCTCTCCTTGACATTCAATGGCACTAGTATCATCAAATCCCCTAGCATCAACAGTCGGGAGATCACCATTGACTAGAAGCCGAACTGGGGTAACAACATAAATAATACTGTGGCTCCAAGACCAGATCAGAGCTTGGATATTTTGTATATTGAGTCAGGACTTACCTCCTGACTTCCCAAAGTCATTCCACCATCTACAAGGCATTAAGTCAGAAGTGTAATGGAATACTCTCACTTACCTGGATAAGTACAGCCCCATAACACTCAAGAACACTCTGTTCAAAAAGGAGGGAGACAGAAAGCAGAAGCACAGCCAGAAAACCAAACATTGGTAAAATGTCAGAGTCCAATATTAAACAGGGAGTACAGGTTGAGCATCACTTATCTGAAATTCCTAAAGCTGAAAAACTCCAAAATCTGCATTTCTTTTTGAGCGTGACATCACAAATGAGAAATCCCAAAAGATTTCAGGCTAATACGCAGTTCCCAATGTGTGTCACACACGCGCAATTGCCAATGTACTCTGCACATGCACAGTTCCCAACATGCGACGCACATACGCAGTATATTCCGAAATCTGAAAAATTCCGAAATCCGATACACCCTCGGCCCAAGCATTTCAGATAAGGGATTTTCAACCTGTAGCGGGACATTTAGAAAATCATAATACAATCAGGCAGATTCAACATGGCTTTGTGAAAGTGAAATTGCATTTAACAATTTTTGTTTTTTTAAACAAATTTAGAGTATCCAATTCATGTTTTCCAATTAAGGGACAATTTAGCGTTGCCAATCCACCTAGCTTGCACATCGTTGAGTTGTGGGGACGAAACCCACGCAAACACGGAGAGAACATGCAAACTCCACACGGACAGTGACCCAGAGCCGGGATCGAACCTGGGACCTCGACGCCGTGAGACAGCAATGCTAACCACTGCACCATCGTGCTGCCCAATTTTGTTTTATTTTTAATTAATTTAGAGTACGCAGTTCTTTTCTTCCAATTAAGGGGCAATTTACCATTGCCAATTGACCTACCCTGCACATCTTTGGGTTGTGGGGGTGAGACCCACACAGACACAGGGAGCAAACACCACATGGAAATGCTTAGGAAATCAGAAGCACAAAGGGACTTGGGAGTCCTTGTTAGAGATTCTCTTAAGGTTAACGTGCAGGTTCAGTCAGCAGTTAGGAAGGCAAATTCAATGTTAGCATTCACGTCGAGATGCCTAGAATACAAGATCAGGGATATACTTCTGAATAAGGCTCTGGTCAGACCTCATTTGAAGTATTATGAGCAGTTTGGGGCCCCGTATCTAAGGAAGGATGTGCTGGCCTTGGAAAGGGTCTGGAGAAGGTTCACAAGAATCATCCCTGGAACGTAGAGCTTGTCGTATGAGGAACGGTTGAAGACTCTAGGTCTGTACTCTTTGGAGTTTAGAAGAATGAGGGGGGGGGGGGGATCTTATTGAAACTTACAGGATACTGCGAGGCCTGGATAGAGTTGAAGTGGAGAGGAGGAAAAACTAGAGCCAGAGGACACAATCTCAGACTAAAGGGACGATCCTTTAAAACAGAGGTAAGAAGGAATTTCTTCAGCCGGAGGGTGGTGAAAATGTGGAACTCTTTGCCGCAGAAGGCTATGGAGGCCAAATAACTTTTAAGACCAAGATAGATGGGTTCTTGATTAATAAGGGGATCAGGCGTCATGAGAAGAAGGCAGGAGAATGGGTATGAGAAAAATATCAGCCATGATTGAATGGCGGAGCAGACTCGATGGGCCAAGTGGCCTAATTCTGCTCCTATGTCTTATGGACCTGGGACCGGGATTGAACCCAGATTTTGGTGCCGTGAGGCAGCAGTGCTAACCATTGCACAACCGTGCTGCCTGCTTTGACAAATGTATTAGGGTTCTTTGAGGATGCAACAGCAGGGTGTGTAAAGGGGAACCAATAGTTGTGGTATATTTGGTTTTCGAAAAGGCATTCAATAAGGTATCACGTAAAAAGCTACTACATACATTAAGAGCTTATGGATTGTGTCCTCTGGTTCTAGTTTTCCTACAAGTAGAAACATCGCCTCCACGTCCACTCTAACCAGGCCTCGCAGTATCCTGTAAGTTTCAATAAGATCTCTCCTCATCCTTCTAAACTCAAAACGAGTACAGACCCAGAGTCCTCAACTGTTCTTCATACGACAAGCTCTTCATTCCAGGGATCATTCTTGTGAACCTCCTCTTGACCCTTTCCAAGGCCAAGACAATCCTTCCTTAGATACGGGGCCCAAAACTGTTCACAATACTCCAAACGGGGTATACTAACATGGGTAGGTAACAGGAAACAGAAACTCAGGATAAATGGGTCATTTTGAGAATGGGAAAGTGTAACTAGTGGAGTGCCACAGGTATCAATGCTGGGGACTCAACTATTGTCACTTATGTTAATAACTTGGATGGAGGAACCGATGGTATTTTAACTAAATTTGACAGTATGAAGATAGATCGGAAAGCAAGTTGTTAGGCGGTTACAAAGAGTCTGTGAAGGGATATAGATAGGTTAGGTGAGAGTGTAAAAATGTCAGATGGAGGAATATTTGAGAAAATGCGAGGTTGTCCACTTTGGCAAGAAGAATAGATTTAAATGGAGAGACTGTAGGAGAGAGATTTGGGTGACCTTGTGTGTGAGTCACAAAACATTAGCATGCAGGTACAGCAAATAATTAGGAAGGGGGATTTAGCATAAAAGTAGGGAAGTCTTGCTACAACTATACAGATCATTGGTGAGACCACACCTAGAGTTGTGGGTGTAGTTTTGGTCTTCTTACTTAGGGAGAGATATATTTGCATTGGAAGCCGTTCAGAGAAGGTTCACAAAACTGATTCCTGGGATGACGGGTTGTCTTGGAAAGGTTGAGCATGTTGGGCCTTTACTCACTGGAGTTTAGAAGAATTACAGGTGATCTTATTGCAACATCTAGGATTCTGAAGGGACTTGACAGTGTAGATGCTGAGAGGATGTTTTTCCTCCTGGGGGAATCTAGAACTGTGTGTGTGGGGGGGTGGGGGCTGTGCGCACAGTTTAAAATAAGCGGTCACTAATTTCCTTCAGAAGGCTTTTAGTCTTTGGAATTCTCTTCCCAAGAGAGCAGTGGAGGCTTGGTATTTGAATATATTCAAGGTTGAGTTAGACAGACATTGAGATCTACAAGAGCAGCAAGGTGGCACAATAGTTAGCATTGCTGCCTCACAGCGCCAGGAACCTGGGCTTGATTCCGACCTTGGGTGACTGTGTGGAGATTGTACATTCTCCCTGTGTCCTGCCATGTTAAATTTCCCATTAGTGTGGGGTTACGGAGATAGGGCGGGGCAGTGGGCCTAGGTAGCGTGCTTTATCAGAGGGTCTAGGTAGCGTGCTTTATCAGAGGGTCGGTGCAGACTCGCCTCATCTGCACTCTAGAGATTCTATGATTCTAAGGGAGTCAAGCATTGTGAGGGGCAGAGAGGAAAGTGGAGTTAAGGCCACAATCGAATCAGCCATGATCTTATTAAGTGGTGGAGTAGGCTTGAGGTTCTGAACGGGCTACTCTGCTCTTATTTCTTATGTTCTTGCAAGAAGCTGAACACTATCCAGGACAAAGTAATCCACTTGTTTGGCACTCAATCCACCGTAACCATTTACTCCCTCCGCCAGTTGTGTACCATCCATAATGTTGACTGTGTCAACTCGCCAAGGTTTCTTTGACAGCATCTTATAAACCAGTGACCTCAAACCACAGTTTAGAAAGAGAAAGACAGCAGGCATATCGCAACACCATAACCTCCAAGTTTCCCAAGTCACACGCCATCCTTACTTTAAAATATATTGCTGTTCTTTCATCTTCTCCTTTGAAATGAGATGATCCAAAAGAAATTTCATAGGATTTTCAAAATCACGAGGTGCATAGACATAGTAGATACAAACTGTGTCAAGAACCGAAGGACACGGATTTAAAATGATTGGCAAAAGGACCAAAGACGACATGTGGGAAAAGTAATTTTTACACTGCGAATGGTTGCAATCTGGAATATACTGCCTAATAAGGTGGTGGAAGTGGATGAAATTGTGGCTTTCAAATATGAATTGAACAAGCATTTGATGAGCAAATTTTTTTACAGGGAAAGGGTTGGATAGTGCGACGCTAAATTGCTCTTACAAAGAGCTGGTGCAGGCTTGAATGTTCCCCTTGTGTGCTTTACCCATTCTATGATTCTAGGTGAATATCCTTGAGCTCCTTACCTAATATGATGAATGTAGGAATTTCAGATATACTGTATTAGGCCCAGTAAAGGTTGAAAGCCTGGGTAGCATGTGACTGCTGCAGTCATGTTTTTAAAAATCCCGGTTTGAAAGGCAGCTAGGCTTTTTGAAGCCAGAGTGTAATTAAAGCATCGTAAAAGTTTGGGCTAATGGACTTTATTTTAAGAGGGTTTCCCGAGGAGTAGATAGCTAGAGACATTGGGCGGGATTCTCCGTACGCCGAAATCGGGTTCGGCGATTGGCCAGAGAATCAAGGTTTGTGACCTAATCGGGAACGCGCTGCCTTTGCAATGGTCCGCACCCTCCAAAGATGCATACTTAGAGTACGCCGTGTGACATATCGACGGCCTCAGGACGTTGCCTAAGGCCCACCTACTCCGTCCCCGACCGGCCGAGTTCCTGGCAGCGTCGGTCACATGTGGTCTCACCCGTTGGGAACTCGGTGTGGCAGCTGTGGATTCAGTCCAGCACCGCCAGTCAGGGGAGGGCCGATCCACAAGCTGGGGGCACTGTGGCTCACGAGCCAACCAAAGAGCGGGGCACTATTTCGCAGGCCCGGTCTGCGAGCGGCCTGCACCATGTTGCACGGCACAGCCACTGTCGGCCGCTGTATTGCGCAGCCACAGACCCGGCAATTCTCCAGGCCATATCGGCAAGTGGAGCCGGGTGCTCTACGCTGCCTTGATGCTAGCCCCCAGCCAAACGGAGGATCGGTGGCAGTTTTACACCATTGTATCTGTTGTAAAATGCCAGCGTGGGGACATTGCCTCAAAATTGGAGAATCCAGCGCACTGTGTTCAGCTTAGTGAGATGCTGTAGTTAATGGGATGAGCCAGGATCTGAAGCAATCAGGTGTTGAGGCTTTCAGAGTTAGTTTTTGGCTGGAAGGTGAGCCGAGAAGGATTCTGAAGAGTACAGCCAGAGATTTCTGCATTATTCTGACAGGGTGCCAGGTCTCTTTCTTTTAAGTAGTCTCAAAAGATCTCTTTCTCAAAGTGGCAGTCCAAGATATCTCTTTACAGCAAGTACGCCCGAGTCTGCTAACTGTATTTAAAAAGTGAATTGTGACCCGAGATGGCTTGTTGTTTAAGTGGAAATAAAGATGGCAGTTAGGGGTTATTGTATCACTGTATTGATCAGCATTGTTTTAGGAGTAATTGTTAGCTATTTTCTTGTGTGATGTTAAAGACATTGTAATACTACTGTGTTAGCAACAAAGTTTGTTTTAATATACCAGGGACGGGATTCTCCGACCCTCCGCCGAGAATCAAACCACCTCTCTTACCGGTAGGACTAGGCGGCGCGGGCGGGCTCTGGGTCCCGGGGGGTGCCCCCACAGTGGCCTGGCCCGCGATTGGGTTCCACCGATCCACGGGCGGGCCTGTGCCATGGGGGCACTCTTTTCCCTCCGCCTCGGCCACAGCCTCCGTGATGGCCAACGTGCAAGAGACCCCTCTGCTCTTGCGCAGGGATGACATCAGCAGCCACAAACGCTCCCGCGCATGCGCTGACTTCCGCCGCCCATCTAAGTCCTTTCGGCCCCAGCTGGCGTGGCACCAAAGGCCTTCCATGCCAGCCAGTGGAGCGGAAACCACTCAGGCACAGGCATAGCCCCTCACGGTGAGTGCTTGGCCCCTAAAGGTGCAGAGAAATCCGTACCTTTGGGGCGGACCGATGCCGGAGTGGTTCACGCCACTCCATCCCGCCGGGTAGGGGAGAATCCCGGCCCTTATCCCTATTTTGCATGCAATCACTCCTGGAGCAAGATATCCTCTCCTCAACAGTCTTACAATATTCCACTGTTGGGTGTCTGGTCCAGGAAACAGTGCAGTAAGAGCATTTACATCATACTAATAACACTACGTTTTTTAAAAAATTCAGTCTAATGTTGTGTCAAACCTTATTTTTCCAAAATTTGATCATCGGCCCTTAAGAGTAAAAAATAGAAATGTGGCCGCGCAAGCGAAAAAGTTGTATAATTCCTGCACTAGGTGAATTGCTCATTCAGAGGGCCAGTGTAAACACGATGGGCCGAATGGTCACCTTCTGTGTTGTAATGATTGTGATTCAATAAAATTACAATCCTGTGTCCCACTTATGTTCTTGCAAGAAGCTGAACACTATCCAGGACAACGTAATCCACTTGTTTGGCACTCAATCCACCGTAACCATTTACTCCCTCCACCAGTTGTGTACCATCCATAATGTGGACTGTGTCAACTCGTCAAGGTTTCTTTGACAGCATAAATTTTATTCGCAGCACTTCTGAATAGTTAATTCTTTCGAGGATAGAAACGACTCCAGATTAAGGCCGAAAATCATCGGTGAAGCGAGTGGGAGTTTTATTCTGGAGGCCTTTCCTACCTGGCGCCGCGCACATTAGACTCGAAGGGGCAGAACTGCACGATGATCTCTTTCACTGTTTTCAAGATCACTCTCCCCCTGCCCGCCGCCATCTTACTTCACTCGCCTTTGACCGACCTGCCTGCAGCGCGGAGCGGGTGGTTTGTGTCGCCGTGCACCCTGGGAATTGTAGTTCCTTCCGCGACCCGAGAGTCAAGCAGTTTGAAGACGCGTTGGAGGCGTCGCTGCGTCACGCAGGACGCAATCCTTCCTCAGCCTGCCTGTCTGCGTGCGGCTCGCAGGGCTGCACAAGCGCGCTCGGGGTCTGTCCAGCTGTTTCCAGCAGCTTGTCTCGCACACTGTGGGCGTAGCAGAGTTGAGAGCCAGAGCGAATGTCGCTGCACTGGAGAAGCTTGTGGGGGTCCAAATTATTGCAGCACAGAGAGAAAGCGCGATCACTATTCATAATGCAGCACCTTACAATTTACTGCTCTAACTGATGTTTGTTGCAGTACTTGAGCTCCATCAACTTGTGTATGAAGCAGCTGCGCGAATTAGCGGCTTTCGTCGTTTTTCATGGTAAGATTTTTTTGAAACATTCTTTGTAAATGTTCAGTTTCGCAGCCAGATTTGTGAAATATGCAAATTATTTATTCTGTGTGTGACATCTAGGAACTAGTATCTAGAAAGTCTCACGGTTTGGTGGGAGTACTCTTCACAGCGTAGATGTACATACAGGCAGCGTAATACTTTGTGTTGTTGCTTGGAGTACAATGAAAAACTGACATTGATTTGTGGAATGCCCAAAGGATAAAAAACTGGACATTTAAAACGTAAAATTAACATGCATAGCCTTGTACAGCATTTTAGCTTATTTTCAACTTCGTACAGTAAATATAATTATTCGTCTTTAGTAACGTAATAGCATTAGGCAGTTCACACGATTATCTTTAAGTCTTGTTGGGTTTTCATTAGAAACCATCACAGTTGTCTATGTGACTTGGATTCAAATCTGCAGTTTGTGTACTGTTGAATGTTGCATAAGTGCACAATCATTTTATTTGCACTCAGAGTTCTGAAGAGGTGTTTTCGGACATCATTTAAAATGTAATTCATCCTTCACCAATTTTTTGCCACACTTTGGATAAAAATTCCTTTGACCGTATGTTAAATACCTGTTCTTTCGTATACTTGTGCAGTTAAATATAAAGTGTTTATCATTCTTACATTTATGAAGCACTCTTAAGTGAATTTCACGGAATCACATAGGCAAAACGGTGATTGTCTCGATAATTGTATGATAGATGCTTGTTATATGTTACATTTTATTTTAGTACGTTGAGTGACAAAACCAAATGTTTGTTTGTGATTACATGTTTAGCTGATCTTCTAGGGACTAAATGGCAATTGATTGTAAATATCGGTCATTAAATTAGTCTGGATTTAATATACTGAAATTATGTGGTATCGTTTGGAAATTCTTTCCATAGTCAAAACACAAATTTCTAAATGTATGTTCCTATCCCCTTTAAATGCTGTTCTAAGTGGTTTCTGGTGAAATTGTTTGCAGGTTTCATCAAACGTTTCCAACTGGATGCATTACAGTGCTTTTAAACAGAAAAATATTGCATGCTTTCTTGAGTTATGATATGACAAAATGCATACTACATTACATGCAAACACATTTAAAGTTCATTTCATTCAGTGATGTTACTCATTGCCATATGGTCATCTGAGTCATGAATGATGCTGAGACGATATAAAGCTGGTTCAGAAGTTTTCGGAGGAAGGAATAACAACTTGCATTTATTTAACATCTTTGATTTAGAATAACATCTCATGCCACTTCAAAGAGATGTAAATTTAAAAGAAAATATGCCGAAGGAGAGATAACAAAAAAGTTTGGTCAGAGATGTTTCTCACTGAAAATGTTTCCTACATTTTAGTGTTTTCCGAGATAATCAAAATCTCCTGTAATTAAAGTTCAATTGGTCCAAAGTTGAATCGGCTGAGGTCAGTGAGAGTAGCGGTGGTGGCAAAGGAGTGGAGGGTTTTGGGGGGGCACATGGGGGGGGTGGATCCATGGAGGTTTGGCAGGCCAAGGTCGAACGTTGTTTTTCTCCCACGTTCACAGGGTGTACTCTCGAATCGACTAATTTGTGGCATTGGCAGGGGTGGTCAGTTCAGAATACTCGGCAATTGTTGTATCGGACCAAGCACCGCACTGGATGGACTTGTGCATTGGGGAACGACGTAGGAATGTCCACTCTCCGCATTGCTCTTTGCCTTGGCTATAGAGCCATTGGCAATGGCGCTGAGAGCGTCAAGGGACTGGTAGGGGATAGTACGGGGGGGGGGGGGGGGAGAGGTGGAGCATAGGCTCTCGCTGTATGCGGATGATTTGCTGCTCTATATGTCCGACCCGTTAGAGGGTATTGGGGCTGAATTCAGCCGGTTATCGCAGCAGGTTCTTGGGGTATAAATTGAACATGGGGAAGAGCGAGGACTTTCTGATCAAGATGAGGAGGCAGCAAAGATTGGTGTGTTGCCATTTAGGGTGGTTGGTGGGGGGGGGGGGGGGGAACGTTCAATACTTGGGCATTCAGGTGGCACGGGGTGGGAGCAGTTGCATAAGCTGAATTTGGCCTGGTTGGTGGAACAGGTGAAGGGGAATTTTAGGAGGTGGGAAGTGCTCCAGCTGTCATTGGCGGACGGGTGCAAATGGTGAAGATGATGATCCTCCCGGGGTTCTTGTTTGTGTTCCAGAACCTCCCGATTTTTATTCTCAAGGCTTTTTTTTGGAGGGTAAATGTGGTGATTTCAGGATTTGTGTGGGAGTGTAAAACCCCGCGGGTGAAGAAGGTGCTGCTGGAGTGGTGGGTGGGGTGGGGTGGGGTGGGGGGGGGGGGGGGGGTGGGGGGGGGTGGAGGGGTGGTGATGCTCCGAACTTCATGAATTACTGCTCGGCGGCAAACGCAGCTGTGGTTTGGAAATGGGTAGTGGGGGAGGGGTCGTTATGGTAGCAGATGGAACAGTCTCCTGCAAAGTCATGAGTTTGGGGGCACTGTTAACAGCGCCTCTGCAGTTTTCACCGGCCAGGTACTCCACCAACCCGGTGGTGGTGGCGGCCCTCAGGGTGTGGGGACAGTGGCAACAGCATCTGGGGCTGGAGGAGGCATCGGTTTGAGCACCAATTTGTGGGAATCACCGGTTTGCTCCCGGGGGACTGGATGGGGGTTTTGTGAGTGGCAGTGGGCAGGGATTGAGCTGTTTGGGAATTTGTTCATCAACAGCGGCATTCCGAGCTTGGAGGAGTTGGAGGAGGAATTTGAGCTGGCTTTTGGGAATAGGTTCCGGTATTTGCAGGTGAGGGACTTTGTTCGGAGGCAGGTATCATCCTTTCCTCACCTGCCGCCTCGGGTCAAGAACAGGGGATAGGGAAGGGGAAGGTGTCGGAAATTTACAGGTTCCTGATGGACTGGAGGGAGCTGGAGGCTGGGTTGCGGGAGGATGCCCTGAGGAGAGTGAATACGTCCTCAGCATGTGCTAGGCTTAGCCTTATCCAATTTAAGGTGGTCCACAGGGCACATATGACTGTGGCCAGATTGAGCAGGGGTGAAGGATAGGTGTGGGGTGGTGTGCGGGTGGTCCCACGAACCACGTCCACATGTTTTGGGTGTGTCCGAAGCTTGGGGAAATGTGTGGGCGGGTTGGTGAGGTATACTGTTGAGTTGGTTATGTACAGCCTTGTTGGCTGCATTAGTTTGTGATTATGTTTGTTGTGTTAATATATAAATGCCTCAAAAAAATCCTTTAAAAAAAATTTAAAAATTAGAGTTCAATTGGGTGGCAGTGCGGGCAGCACTGTGGCGCAGTGAGTAGCACTGCTGCCTCATGGCGCTGAGGTCCCAGGTTCGATCTCTGGGTCACTGTCCATGTGGAATTTGCACATTCTCCCCGTGTTTGCATGGGTTTCGCCCCCACAACCCAAAGCTGTGCAGGCTGGGTGGATTGGCCATGCTAAATTGCCCCTTAATTGGAAAAAAATGAATTGGGTACTCTAAATTTTAAAAAAAATTAGGAGGCAGTGGCGTAGTGGTATTGTCACTGGACTAGCAAACCAGAGACCCGGAGTAATGCTCTGGGGACCCAGATTCAAATCCCACCACTGCAGATGGTGAAATTTGAATTCAATAAAAATCCTGGAATTAAAAATGTCTCATGCTGACCATGAAACCATTGTCGATTGTCGGAAAAACCCATCTGGTTCACTAAAATGCTTTCGGGAGGGAATTCTGCCATCCTTACCTGCCTACATGTGACTCCTGACCCACAGCAATGTGGTTGACTCTTAATTGCCCCCTCAGGGCAGCACAGTAGCATAGTGGTTAGCACAATTGCTTCTCAGATCCAGGGTCCCAGGTTCGATTCCCTGCTTGGGTCACTGTCTGTGCAGAGTCTGCACGTTCTCCCCGTGTCTGCGTGGGTTTCCTCCGGGTGCTCCGGTTTCCTCCCACAGTCCAAAGATGTCCAGGTTAGGTGGATTGGCCATGCTAAATTGCCCTTAGTGTCCAAAATTCCCTTAGTGTTGGGTAGGGTTACTGGGTTATGGGGATAGGGTGGAGGTGTGGGCTTGGGTAGGGCGCTCTTTCAAAGCGCCGGTGCAGACTCGATGGGCCGAATGGCCTCCTTCTGCACTGTAAATTCTATAATTCAAGGGAAATTAAGGATGGGCAATAAATGCTGGCACAGCCTGGAATGCCCACGTCCCAGGAACAACTAAAAAAAACATGCCTTCCTAATTTGTCACATTTCAATCTCCATTTCCTTTCTATTTATATTTCCAATATTACAGCTATTTCTCAGATCAATCCAAAATATTCTGTTTGAGTACTTTGTATTTAGATCCTTGTGCTTTAATGCAATGATACTGGGTCAGTCATATTGCTATCCTCTTCCCTTTGGTTTTCTCCCCTGTAGCCATACTATTGGCCTTGATGCCTTCAGCCTTCTTAAATGCATGCTCTGAAATTAGCTGCCTAAGAACTGCTCCTTCTCCTCTAAGCCCCTCCGTATAATACAGCCCTTTGACCAAACTTTCTAATTTGTGACCTATGCTGTGATGTCCATTTCTATCTAATTAGAGCTCTATGAAATATCTTGCAATGCTTTTCTATGTTGAAAGCATTGCGTAATGCAAATTACTGGTGGAAATTGCAACCATCCTCCCACCAGTAGTGGTGCAATAACATTTTTGTTTTTCATCTTATTTAGCTACTCGGTCCATACTGAAGAGGAATACTTATCCTCCAACCACTCTGCCACATTAGTGTAATTTTTGCTATTTAACCATGATATTAATTCAAAATTTTATTGAAAGAATAAATTGTATCTTTGCATTAATAGCAACTAACATGGTGCACAGGAAGGGAATTTGGATGATCAACACTTGGGTCGGAATAGGATCAAGAAAATAGGACGTGGATTTCATATACAAAATGAGCTCGGAGCGAGCAAGACAGGAGATAGGATTATATCGAGAGAAAGGCATGCATTCAGGACTCAGGACAGTAGCAAATGTCATAATATACACCAGTATATCATGGTGCAGCCACACACACACACTGATGGACATGCAGTGGGACCAATCAGCATACACAACACCGCAGCCAATCACCAGTGAGAGCACACGCACTATAAAGACAAGGGATAGGAGAGTTCCCGCTCATTCTAGTAGCAGCCAGCTCGGAGCACAGAGCTCACAGCCTGCAACACAGACATTCACCATGTGCTGAGTGCATCACCTGGTTAGGACTAGGCAAGGGTCAACAGTTAAAGCTGGTATTGCATTTACCCACAGTTCAAGTATGTTAATATAGTTACCCTTATAATAAAATAGAGTTGCACCACTTCCAGTGTTGGTGACCTGTTTGTGATCCAGAACACCCAACACATCAGCAAATATTAGTAGAAATCTAGCCAACTCGACTAGGGAAAACGCGGGAAACAACACATGCACCTGGGCTTGATCTTTGTGGCAAATAAGTTCATGTGTTCCTTGCCCTTATCAAAGTTGAGGGTGGCCAAAGAAGACTGTTTGTGTTGCAGAAGAGAGGCCAGGATTATTTTTGCATTCCTGGATGATGTTTTAAACAATGGTAGAGAATAGGAACCCTGCTGCTTTGTGGTCCAGCTCGGTCTAGTAATGGATAGTTAAACTAGTTGTCTTAAATTGGTGATCTCTGTAATATTGCCTGATTTCAACTTTGTCTCTTCTCATCTGCAGCAGATGAGATCTTACTGTCTTTCTTGTTGCAACACGCTCCATACTAGCCTCCCGAGCTCTGCTCTCTGTAAACTTGATGTGGTCCAAAACTCTGCCTGTGTCCGAACTTGCATGAAGTCCCCCTCATCTACGATCTGTGCTCACTGACTGTCTCCTGGTGAGGGAACATCTCAGTTTTAAATTTTTTATCCTTATTTCAAATCCCTCATGGTCATGCCCTTTCCTTTCTCTGATCTGCAAACCAGAATCATCTGCACCTCACCAATTCTGGCCTTATGAGAATCCTCAATTTTAGCTTCTGCACCATTGGCAGCTGTGCCTTTCAGCTGCCAGGCCCTAATCTCTGGAATTCCTTTCCTAAACATCTTTTCTTCTCTGCTTCTCTTTCCTTCTTTAAGATGCGCCTTAAAATCTTTTGACCAAGCTTTTGGCAATCTGCACTATTATCGGCACAAGTAGGCTTACATTAACACTGCAATGAAGTTACTGTGAAAAGACCCTAGTCGCCACATTCCGGCGTCTGTTCGGGTATGCGGAGGGAGAATTCAAAATGTCCAATTCACCTCGCAGCACGTCTTCCGGGACTTGTGGGAGGAAACCGGAGGAAACCCGCGCAGACATGCAGACATGGGGAAAACGTGCAGACTCCGCACAGACAGTGACCCAAGCCGGGAATCGAACCTGGGACCCTGGAGCTGTGAAGCAACAGTGCCACCCATGTGGTTCCTTTCAAATTTGTTTGATAATGCTCCTTGTGGATAGTTTACTATATTTAAAGTTATTATATATATGTAAATTGTTTCTGCTGTACCCTAGTTTTTGATGCTAGTATTGAATTAATGCTGTTAAAACTGAAAATGGCAACAGTAAAATGAAAGGTAAACTATTGGAAAATAGTTCTGACTTAGCCTAGAAATTTGAACCGAATTGTGTTAAAACCTTCTAGGTTTTGACAGAATGGGATAATAGGTAAATAGATGAAAGGACAAGATTGAAGTAATTGGAAAATACTCTTCTTGTGCAGTGTACAACAGTCTACTGATTCTCTATGAGCCCATTACACACTCCTGTCCTGGCAATCTCTCCTCACAAAGCCCACTCACCGTAAGCGTTTATTAGCAATAAAACAAACAGAAATCCAGCCTTGATTTCACTCTCTGTTTGCAAGATAATAATGGATGTCAAAGGCCGTCTAGCCCAGTTCATCTCACCCATCCCTGAATGACTTCTAAACATGTGTATTAGGAGAAGAAGTAGCCATTCAGCTCTTCTCTGCCATTTGATAACATTGTCTACATTATACCAATGACTACAACTCAAAAGGACTTAATTGGTTGTAAAGTGATTTGGGATATCATGAAAGTGCTGCATAAGTGCAGCTTTTGTCTTTTTAATTACATCTACATGCAGTGGCCAGAGTGCAAATGACTGTGGTGAAATTGGAGGCCCAATGCTGATCCTCGAAGGATAATTAATTACAGATCAACCGATGGAAGAAAAGTGACTGCAAATAAATCACCTATATTTCCAAAACAATTCAACTCTAGGTCATCACCTGCCCCCCCCCCCCCCCCCCCCCACCCCCACCCCCCACAACTTCCCTCCCCAACTGCTGCTGAACCCCAAACCTATCCTCCCAGCTCTTCCCCCCCCCCCCCCCCAACTCCCCCCACAGAGTGAGCAGTTGGTTGTAAAATGACAGATTCAACATACCATTTTTCATGCAGAACACTCCAGTTGCATGCTGCTGCTTTTCACCTCCTGGCAACTTTATGCTTTCCTGGCGGGCTTGAAAAAATAAATCAGAATCCAAAGCTGCCCAAAAGTCTGAAGCAGAGTAGCATTGCTCCCTGAAACTAGCCCTTGTGCCCATAAAAATGCAAGTCCAATTTCTACCCATTTTGATTACACAAGTCATTGAGAATGCTTTTTAAGAAAATTGTTATCTCCCATTTCACACTCTGTAATTAATTTTTTTTTTTGCAGATCAGAATTTTAAAAATTTAAACAAAAGATTCAAAAAATAAGATAATTAACCATAATGGTTAACGCCCCTCTTGTTTTAGTTCCTCGCTTCAGCCTCAAAAGCTTAAACTTTTACTAGATATTTTTGCCTATCATCCACAAGACTACGTTTTCAACCACATCTGTGCATTCGCAGTTTTCAGATCTTTCAATTGGGTAATCTGTACACCAGCAAGACCTGAATGGTAGTGCAGACCCTTCACCCTGGGAGAGTTTGTCTCCATTATATAAGGAATATCATATCAAATAGAGATTGAAACTTTGAAACAGGAGTAGGCCATTCAGCCCCTTAAACCTACTGCCTTTCAAATCTACTGTGGCCGATCAACATCTTCAACATCATTTAGCCACCATTTTCCAGATCCCTTCTAGAACCCAAAGAACTTTCAGTAGGTTGATCCCAGGTATGCATGGATTTTCTTATGAAGAGAGGCTGAGTAAGTTGGGCCTGTACTCATTGTAGTTTAGAAGAATGAGAGGCAACCTTATTGAGATATATAGGATTCTCAGGGGGCTTGACAAGGTAGATGCTGAGACGTTGTTTCCCCTTGTGAGAAAGTCCAGGACCAAAGGGCAAAATCTCAGAGTAAGGAGTTGCCCATTTAAGACAGAGCTGAAGAGGAATTTCTGTGGAATTCTTTAACTCAGAGGGCTCTAGGGGCTCGGTCGTTAAGTATGTTCAAGGAGCAGCACGGTAGCATAGTGGTTAATACAGTTGCTTCACAGCTCTAGAGTCCCAGGTTCGATTCCCGGCATGGGTCACTGTCTGTGTGGATTCTGCACGTTCTCTCCGTGTTTGCGTGGGTTTCCTCTGGGTGCTCCGGTTTCCTCCCACAGTCCAAAGATGTGCGGGTTAGGTGGATTGGTCATGCTAAATTGCCCTTAATGTCCAAAAAGGTTAAGTGGGGTTACTGGGTTACGGGGATAGGGTGGACATGTGGGCTTGGGTAGGGTGCATTTTCCAAGGGCCGGTGCAGACTCGATGTGCCGAATGGCCTCCTTCAGCACTGTAAATTCTGTGATTCTATGAAGGCTGAGACAGAATTTTTAATCAGTAAGGGAATCGAGGGTTATGGGAATAAGGGAGGAAAGTGGAGTTGAGGATTATCACATCAGGTCATTCATGATATTGAATGGCGGAGCAGACTCGGCTGAATGACCTACTTCTGCTCCTGTGCCTTATGGACTTGTATCATACTGTTCTTTTCTCATGCAAATGCTTATGTATCTTCTCTGTAATTGCATCAATGCTATTCATCTCAATTATTTCTAGTTGGTGAGGATTCCACATTCTAAGAATTTCCTCCTAAATACATTGTTGGACTTATTGGTGACTATCTTGTATTCCATGGCCCTACGAACTGAGCCACATCGGCCAACACTTCCTCCAGAAGTGGAAACAGCTTCTCTATATTTAAATCTCAAATCCTTTCAGAATTTTAAAGGCCTCTATTAGCTTATCCTCCGTCCTTTTTTTTAAATACTTATCAGCCGTTGTATTAAGTGAAACCTCAGTATTCTGGCATCATAATTGTGAATCGTTTTTGCACCTTCTTCAATGCCTCTATTCCTTTTATCATATGGAGTCCAGAACTGTGTATAGTGCTTAGTTTTTTCTAACCAAGGTTTGATATCACTTTTAACGTAACCTTTCTGCTTTTAGGTTTTATCCTTCCAGCAGTGAACCCCAATACTTGGTCTGCTTTTTATGGCCATTTTAACCTGCATCATTGCCTTTAATAGGCTGTGCATCTGTATCCCAGATCCCTTTACTCCTTGAACTAATTTTGACCCTTATTTTCCAAGAATCTATGTCTCCCTTATTCTTCCTACCAAAATTTAGCCCCTTGTTTATATCTAAATAGCCATTATTTGACAATTACATGCCCATTAATTATTATACCACAGTGTGTCTCAGTATTAACTATACTCGCAATTTGGTGTTATCCAGAAATTTGGAAATTGTGCTTTTGATGCAAGAGCTCAAATTTTTTATATAAATGGTAAACCGAGGCCTCAACACCAATTATTATGAACCACCACTTCTCACCTTTCACGAGTTAGAGTATGTACTCTTAATTCCAACTACTTTTTTCTTTTCTGTCGCCAGTTTACTATTTATTCTCCTACATTTCCCCAGACTCTGCACGATCTGATCTTATGGCTATCACTCATTTTGTGAATGAATTAGCGAATGGCTATCGCTTATTTTGTTCAGCTGAAAGTGGCGCAAAGAATTCAGCTGAACAAAATAATAATATCCATTAGCTGATTCATTCCTCAGGGCAATGCCTTGACCAGAGTCAAGCTTCTGGTTTAAATTTTCAAATAATGCTTGGCAGTTAACTGTCAGTCACCATTAACTGGTGCACTCTCCATGGCAGCACCTGTACTAATCAGAGTCCACTTGCAAACCAATCAACACTTTTCTCATCAAGGGTTAGTGCAGACTCTATGGGCTGAATGGCCTCCTTCTGCGCTGTAGGGATGCAATGATTCTATGTTGTTGCCCCTCACATTTGAATTCTTCAGATTGTCCTGATGAGTAAGACAAAAGCTTCAACAAAACATTTTTTCAGCAATACTTCATAATATTTTTGAATAATAAACTCTAATATCTGTCCTACAGCCACATCTTTGGTCCTTTAATCTCAATGTCCACCTGTTCTGTGAAAACTGCGGCAAAGTATTATTTAATAAGTACCATTCTCTCGCTACAACCTTGTACACTTTATCTTTCAGCAACCCAACCCCATCTTGATTTTGCTCTTGCTACCAATACAGGGTGTTCACTAAGCTCTTGTGCAACTTTTAAAATGTGGGTATACAAATGGTAGAAGCAAACTGCAAATACCATATGGAAGCATAACTCGCATTGCGGCACGGTGACACTGGTTAGCACTGCTGCCTCACAGCGCCAGGGACCCGGGTTCAATTCCGACCTTGGGTGACTGTGTGGAGTTTGCACGTTTTTCTCGGGTCTACATAGGTTTCTTCCAGGTGCTCCGGTTTCCTCCCACAGACCAACAATGTGCAAGTTAAATGGATTGGTCATGCTAAATTGCCCTTCGTGTCCAAAGATGTGCAGGTTCGCTTGGGATAGGGCGGGGGAGTGGGCCTTTCAGAGGATCGGTGCAGACTTGATGGGTCGAATGACCTCCTTCTGCACTGTAGGAATTCCATCCCGGTGCTTTTTATGAGTTTTTGAGGTATTGAACTGTCTTTATAAAGTTGTGTGGTATAGTAGATATGGAAATTAAATTGCCATGAGAAACAGCAATCGCCAGAGTCTTCAGACTTCCTTTTCTCACAACCTATGTAACTGTGAGCCATTCAGTCTTTATCCTTTGGCCTCTTTTAAAGGTTCTGTTGTGCAAACGCATCCGAGGTCCCAGAAACAGGAGAAGCACCAGGTCCCATGACTTATTTCCCTGGCCCTGCTTGCCAGCATGCAGTTGTCCTGCCCTCCCTCCCTCCTTTGCAAGTCCCTACCTTCGGGCTACTGCTGGTGAAGCAGGCAGCAAACATTTAAATCTTTGAGGTGAGCAAGCTGTTTCTGGAGACTCAACAAACAACAAAGGCTTGGCTAAATTATAGTGAGCCATGAATCCAATTTCAGGGTTAGTTCTCTCTGTTGTCATTGGTTATATACCCAATGTGGGGCAGCACAGTGGTGCAAGTGGTTAGCACGGCTGCCTCACGGCACTGAGGTCCCAGGTTCGATCCCGGCTCTGGGTCACTGTCTGTGTGGAGTTTGCACATTCTCCCCATGTTTGCGTGGGTTTCGCCCCCACAACCCAAAAGATGTGCAGGATAGGTGGATTGGCCATGCTAAAATTGCCCCTTAATTGGAAAAAAAAATGAATTGGATACTCTAAATATGAGAGGACAGAATATGATAATTAAAGTTGATGCTTGGGTAGCATATTAAAATTAAGGGCATGTCTTTTGAAATAAAGTTTATGGACAAGAGGTGCATACCATACATAATTCTAATGCATAGGAATGTAACAAAAAAAAAAATCTGTTTTTATTAATAATTATTATTATTGTCACAAGTAGGCTTATATTATCACTGTAATGAAGTTACTGTGAAAATCCCCTAGGCGCCACACTCTGGCGCCTGATTGGGAACAGAGAGAGAGAATTCAGAATGTCCAATTCACCTAACAAGCATGTATTTCGGGACGTTTGAGGAAACCGGAGCACCCGGAGGAAACTCAAGCCAACACGGGGAGAACGCGCAGACTCTGCTTCAACAGTGACCCAAGCAGGAATTGAACCCAGGACTCTGACGCTGTGAAGCAACAGAGCTAACCACTGTGCTACTGTACCACCCTACCTCTTAAATATTGGTATGAAATATCATCTACAATATCATCTCCATCTGTGGTGCTAAATACAGTGACATATCATTATAGTTCAACATATTATAGTCCAACCTATATTTTACCTAAAGTTTACCATCAGTATATTGGTGCGTCTTACCACCTGTGTGCAAATTTACGTAGCTGAGTATGTTAGTATTGATGTTTTTAAAGTTAATTGTTCTCTCGAGGTTTACTTGCAAGAATTGTGCTAATCATTTAATATCAGTTCTGCCTCATTAATTTTAATTGAAAATTGAAAATTCTGGAATGAATGTACTTGGGTTTCTGAGATAAAGTGCATTCATGATTCAAACAGAATAGCCTGAAAAACCAAGTGTTTAGAGCATGATGAATAGTTGAAGGGTTGGTATTGCATCTTAATTCTTGAAGAAAAATGTCATAAATATTGTTAATGCTCACTTAAAAAGTCTGAATTGCAACTCCTCACAGAAATTGTCTGACTTGAACGGCTCTAATATAATAGAGATTTAGCTACGTCCTGCAGCTATATTGTTAAACCAGAGGACTATAGTGTCCAGGGGAAAGAGGAAATTGTGCTCCGGATGCTTGCATTGAGCTGATCTGGAACCATATCAGAGGCCAATAGTCAAGGTCAGAATCGGACCATTAAAATCAATATACAGTGTTTTACACAACATTGTCGCTCTGCATGGAGCTGGTTCCAATGCAGACACCTGTTTCCCATGGGGTGAAAATTGTTGTGTTCTGACATATTCTGTGATTTTAGCATCTGGCTGGATAGAAGAACATCATTAGACTCATTCGAGATAGCAGCACTCGGTTTTGCTACTCTGATATCTTGTCATGTGAGTGTCCCTTTAAGAAATATTTTTGTCTTATCACATGGCTTCAGTGATGTCATTGTGTGGGTGGAGCTAGGCTGTGGCTCTGTGAGTTTATTTTTGTTTTTGACTTTTACTTTCACTTTGAATTTGGACTGGTTTGTACTGCACAGGTTGAAAGAAAAGTTTATCTATCATCATTTTAAAAGCTGTTTCCAGACTGCTTGATAACTTAAAAGAAATAATTGTTTTCTGGAAGGAATTCAAACCTGCTGTTTGGAAAAGAATCAAGAGTATCAATACCAAGTTATATCCCAGTAAGCGTGCCCTGTGCTGGGCCACACCTTTGAAAAGGGGGTTCTGTTTTTTTACTGGGATCTTCTTATTAAATTGGAACAGTAAAGGGGGGATTCATTAAGGGTTATAAATAGATTACTGTAACTGTGTACGCTATTTATGTTTGTAGTTGCAAGTGTGCGGCTATACAAATGGTAACTAAATTCATAGAATAAAGTTTGTTTTTTTGATTAAAAGCACCGAAGACCGCTGTTAAATAACACCTGAAAGACAGGCTCTTGTGCTCATCCTAGCCAAATTTGATAAACAGTTGTAGGTCAGGTGGACTCCATGATATATTTTGGGTTTTTTAAACCCTGGCCCATAACAATCTGTAAAACTGAACTTCATGACTCCTGATGTATGCAGGGCGAAAGTTATTTCGAGTTAGTAGAGCATGTTGGAGCAATATTGGTCAGGGGCCATGAAAAGATTTGAATATGGGCATGATAATTTTAAATTGGAGACATTGGGGACCAGGCCCAGTGACGTTCAGTGAGGAGAGGGGTGATGGTTCATCAGGAATTGCCTGAATTTCAGAATAGTTGTAAAGTTATTAACGGGTAATTTGTTTCATGTCTAGTTTTAACCTGGTTAAATGCTTATTTTCTGTGCTATCATTGGGTTTTTGTACAGCACCTAAGTGAGCTTCTATATAATGAATTTACTGTTCCTCATTTTCCCTTTGTTAATCATTTTGTTCCAGACTTTATAGTCTACACTTCAAACAAATGGATTTTGTTCCACTGCTTTTCAAAGTTGAACGGATCATGTGTGAGCATGTGGTACAGTCAGTAAATTGTAGTGACAAAAGACTGTTGTTCAACCAGAGGAATATGCAGATACTGATGTGTGCAAAGCTCTATCCTCCTTCGGGGGAGCAAGGGTATGCTTGCACGAGTAATATTTGACACTGAGTACAAGGAAGATATTGGACAGAAGTTTAAAAACATAACATAGATTCACCACAAGGGAACCATTTAGAAAATATAGATTTTATTTGTTTGTAGAATTTTGACACCTGACTATTTTTTAATCTATGAAGTAATGCAAATTATCTGAATAATAAAACACTACTTATGGATCATCATTATTTATTATCAATGTATCTTCAATAGTATGATGGTGGATGATCTTCCAAATGAGACAATAGAGATATGAGGCAGGATTCTCTGGCCTCCCAGCCACGTGTTTCTCGGTGGCGGGAGGTGACATGCCGTTCACTGGCGACTGGAATCTCTGCTCCCGCCACTGTCAATGGGAATTCCCATTTAAGCTACCCCATGCTGCCAGAAAACCCGTGGGCAGGGGTGCGCGGCCAGTGGGTCCAGAGAACCTTGCCACCAGCAAATGGCCGGAGAATTCCAACCATGGGTGGGAATATTCCCACTGGAACAGATTTTTATGTCAATTTTAAAAGCTATGAAAGATCTTGATGGATTTACTAGGGAATGAACCTTTCCTCTGGCGGGTGAAATGTATTGATGCAAATCATTTTAAAACAGAGAGCAAGAGAAAATCCCTTCAGATAACAAATTGCTGGAGGATGGAGCACGTTGCTGCAGTGACTTGTCAAGGCAGAGATTACTGTGTCTTTGAAGGAAATGCAAAGAAGGATAAACAAACCTATAAAGCAGAGAACGACAACTTGGGAGGCACGGTAGCACAGTGGTTAGCACTGCTACCTCACAGCTTCAGGGTCCCGGGTTCAATTCCAGCCTCGGGTGACTGTGTGGAGTTTGCACTTTCTCCCTGTGACTCTGTGGGTTTCCTCAGGGTGCTCCGGTTTCCTCCCACAGTCCAAAGGTGTGCAGGTTAGATAGATTGGCCATGCTAAATTGCCCCTTAGTGCCCAAAAGGTTAGGTGGGGTTACTGGGTTACAGGGATAGGATGGAGGCATGGGCTTAAGTAGGGTGCTCTTTCCAAGGACTGGTGCAGACCCGATGGGCCGAATGGCCTCCTTCTGCACTGTAAATTCTATGATTCTATGAACCTGAAGTGAGAATGGTGTAGTGAGATTAATTCTGGAGTTGACATGAACACAACAGGCTGATAGACCTTGTGCTCAACCCAAGAGGTACATAATAGAAGATTAGAAATTCAGAGAAGGGCCGAGGGTGTGTGACATAGTGTTGGGTGGGGTAAGTATATCTGGGTGGAAGGGGGCAAGCTAGTACTGACCCTTTGCAATAAAGGCATGCTGTGTGGCAAAGTATGAAATGCCTATCATCTATGTCAAAGCTTTGAATTTATTTCGAGTACATTAAGATAGTAGTCTAATTAATAGAAGCAAGGGAAGGCACCTCAGCCCTGTTGATTGCACATCCTGTGCCATATGGCATCTCCAGGATGCTTCTCGTATCCTCGACAACCACATGCCTAGAAAGTGTTATTAGCTGGAGGAGTTTGTGTTCCAGATTTCCGAGCCTGGGCAGCAGCTGGCATTGCTGCAGTTCATTGTCAAGGCTGAGAGCTACGTGGATAGAATGTTTCAAGAAATGGTCACACTGCAACTTAAGACTGCAGGCAGGGAGGGAAAGGGCAACTGCCAGACATAGTTGTGGTCCATATCAATAACAGTGACCCAGGTCGAAAGAGGTCCTGCAGGCAGATCTTGCGGCTCTATGAACAAAAACAAAAAGCAGGACCTCAAAAGCAGAAATTTCAATATTATCACAAATGCCATGTGTTATCAAAATATGTTAATAGCCAACCCTTGTTCTGCTATTAATAAATTCTGCTATCGTATCTTTATGCCATTATCAGCATCTTCTTTAATCTTTAACGTTGCCATTCCATGTGTCTTGTGCCCATGACATCTTTGTCAATCTCTTAGCTAAAATGTTTCACGTGGGTTCCAGAGTCCAGAATCAAAGTCCAATGTGGCATTCCTTCACGGAGGTTGGGGTTGAAAACTGATGCTGGATAATGCACTTTTCCAGTGCTTGACTTCACACGATGAAATAGTATGCAGAAAAGAATCAGTCTTCTAGGCGATGGTACAGAATTTTAGCAGAAGCAGTGTGGATTAAGCATGGTGTCCAACCTAGGCTACAGTTCCTTGTCTGTGAGGCTGCTGGTCAGTTCAACAGCGCAATATTACTGGTTCCACAAGCCTGAGGCCTGTCTCACATGACTCCCACCTCTCCACGCTGTCTTTGACAAAGAATGTGTATCCCTCATCTGGGTCCCCAAAATTGTTATATGTCTCAACCATTAAGAATTGAAACAAAGGTTGCTGTGCCCTTTATCTTTTAGAAAGTCTCCCCTTGGTCAGCCTGGGATATGGAATGCAGATGGCCTTTCTATAGTTCTCTTTGAATTTGACTGGTGCAGCCTATGGGGGTCATTCGTGGTTCCCCAGAGATGACTAGCTCTCTTTGAATTTGGCTTGTGTAGTCTATGGGGGTCATTAGTGGCTCCCCAGAGATGACTCTGTGCGAGTTTCCCTGATACTGCTGGGAAGCTCCTTTGTTCAGGGGTCACAGACAGACATGGATTCAGACATTTTAAGGATCTTTATTCAGTTTTAAACATTTTAAAAATAGCTATGAGGATACCTATCTAAATACACAGTATGACGTCTTAGTCCCTAGCACATGGTTTAAAGAAGAGCAGGAATGCAGCTCAGGGTTCTTGGCTGCAGTGCTTTCAAATGAGGTGGAGATGGGGATGAAAAATAAGATGGTCACAATGTTGTAAGGAGGGAAGAAATGCTGGAAGAGTCATCAAATTAGGTCATATGGGTTGATGTGAAGAACGCAAAAGGGAAAGTTTAACTACGACGAGTGTATTTTAGACCCTCGAGGGAGAGAGACAAACAGTCATGTAATAGAGTTTTGAGAAGTGCAGGAACAATAGGTAAGGGGGGTTTCAACTATCTTATAATAACTGAGATTGGAAAGATATAGAGTGTGCCAAATTCTTAAAAATACATTCGGGAGAACTTTTCCAGGCCATTACTGGTATATAACAAGCGAGAGGGGCATGCAGTTTAAGACTATACACAGGTTCTATTTTTGATCTTCAATTGGTTCTACTCTGTCTAAGTTACCCTCTTGCTCTTTATGTATTATTAAATCATCTTTGGGTTTTTCTTGATTTTACTTGCCAATATTTTTTATTTGCTTTCCTAATTTATTTTTTAATTTCACCTCACGCTTCTAATTCAGTTAGAATTGACATAGTCATGGAAAAGATTAGATCAGGATACGTTTTCAATTCAGGAAATACCAGTTTTACTCAGCTAAGATGGGATTTAACGAATGGGGCCTGGAACCAATTAATTGAAAGTAAATCATTGTCAAAGGAGTGGAAGGCATTCAAGGAGACAATAGTGAGGAGTAAGAACAAATATATTCCATAAAGACAAAGGGTGGAACTCCTAAATTTGGAGACCCCGGAATGTCAAGGAGCATACACAGTAGATCAGGATATTTTACGTCAATTCCTTGAGATCAACACTGCAGTAAGATTAGAGGAGTATGTACAGTGTAGAGTGAAATTAGGAAAGCAAAAAAAGCATGAAAAATATTGGCCAGTAAAATCAAAAGAACCCAAAGATAATTTAGAAATACATAAAGACCAAGCGATTGACGTACAGTAGAACCAATTGAAGACCAAAAATAGAACCTTTGTGTAGAGGTGGAAGGCCTGGTGTGGGTTTGGTTCTTAATGCATATTTTGCATTTATCTCCACAAAATGACGGAGCAATGCAGTCATTGTAGTTACAGAGCTGGAGTGTGAAATGTTGGATAAACATGATGAAAAAATTATAAAGGGGATTATATCTTTGGAAGTGGGTAAATTGCTAAATCTGTGTTAAATGCATCCCCGGCTACTCAGAAGCAAGGGAGGAAATAGCCAAAGCATTGACTATCATTTTCCAAACTCTCTAGCTACCGTTGTGATGCTAGACTGTTGTTTTGAAAGGGATAGGCTGAGTAATTACAGGCCACAGGGCCTAACCTCAGCAGCGAGGAAATTAAAGGCTCTGTTAAAGGAACAAAAGAGTTATGGTTGGTAGGCGCTTTTGCGACATGAAGACTGTTTCCAATGGGGTTCCACAAAGCTCAATACCAGGTGCCTTATTTTTGCAATATATATATATATAATATATATATATATACACATCAATGATTGATACTTATATGGGACATGATTAGAAGTTTGCTAATGTTGAGGAGCTTGGGGAGGAGCTGGATGAAGATCTGTGGGCTGATGCCCTGAGTAGGGTTAATTCTTCCTCCTCCTGCACCAGGCTCAGCCTAATACAGTTCAAAGTTGTCCATAGGGTGCATATGACAGGGGTGAGGATGAGTAGGTTTTTTGGGGTGGAGGACAGGTGTGTGAGGTGCTCGGGGAGCCCAGCAAATCATGCCCACATGTTCTGGACATGCCCGGCGCTGGAGGGGTTCTGGAGGGGCTTTGCGAGGACTATGTCCAAAGTGGTGAACACTCGGGTCAAGCCGAGCTGGGGGATAGCATTATTTGGGGTATTGGACGAGCCGGAGTGCAGGAGCCGAAAGAGGCCGGTGTTCTGGCCTTTGCGTCCCTGGTAGCCCGGCGAAGGATCCTACTAATGTGGAGGGATGCGAAGCCCCCAAGCATGGAAGCTTGGATTAACGATATGGCAGGGTTCATCAAGTTGGAAAGGATAAAGTTTGCCTTTCGAGCGTCTATGAAGGCGTTCTCCAGGTGGTGGCAACCGTCCCTAGACTTTCTCGCGGAACATTAGGTGGAGGTCAACAGCAGCAGCAACCCGGGGGGGGGTTTGTTTTTTCTGTTTTGTTCAGGTTAGAGTGGGGCGTTTTTCCTTACTGACGTGTTTATTTGTTAAATGGGGGTTATTGTATTTTGTTGGAAATCTCATGTATAATTTTTGCTTGTTTTGTGCTTTATTCTTTTTTTTTCTGGTTGGAGTGTTTTGTTCAAAATCATTGAAAATTTGAATAAATATATTTTAAAAGAGAAAAGAGAAGTTTGCTAATGTTGTAAAAACAGGCTATGTTCAATAATGAGGTGGAAAGCTTTAGACTGTGGGAAGATGCCAGTGGTCTGGTCGGGGAGCAGAAAAAGGGAAATTAAATTCCATCTGGGGAAGTATGAGGTCACGCAGTTGGGGAAGATAAACAAGGCAGGGAATACACAATAAATGGTAGGATTTTGAGAAGTGTAGTGGAATTGAAACACCTTGGAGTGCAGATTCACAGATTCTTGAGGGTGCAAGTCAGATTGATAAGGTGGTTAGGAAGTATATAAGAGTGGAGACGTTATGCTAACCTTGCATTAAACACAAGTTAGGCAACAGCCAGAGTACTGAATACAGTTCTGGTCCACAATGCAGGATGGGTGTGATTGCACTAGTCAGGGTAACAGAAGAATTATGAGGATGATGCCAGATATCATGTCCAGTAAAGGCATGTCATATTCATAACCTTAAACATAGACTTCTGTGTTCGTATGGAAGCTGTCTTTTAATTAAAATGAACACTAATGAACTGTTGAGATGGCTGTCATGGGGTCGGGTCACCTTTACATTTTTTTAATGCAGACTAGGCTGCTGGAAGGTTCAGAATTGAATAAACATGGGTGGGGGTCTCTGGCTGGAATGGACTAACCAAGGTGAATATTATTTGTGAAATTCACATCTGCCATTGTTTTGAAGCTTACTCAAAAAGCAGAATCAGCAGAGCCCTAGATTCTGTCTCCAGATTTGCAATTTAACAAAAGGAAACTGATGAAACTAGTTATCCATCGGTTAAATGTGAAAGTTCTCAATTTATCTCCTAATGTATATGAATGGCCTTTTAGCTTTAAGTCATTGTGGGTGGATGAAGGTCGTTCACTGTGTCTCAAACTGTGATCCTTTATACTCTCAAGACTCTGATGAAATCTGATTCGACTGAGGAAGAACACCAATAAGACAACACTAAAGAGAATGGCTGTGTCATATGTGCCTTCAGAACCATCATCAGCCAGTCTGAGAACCAGATTCAAACTAGCTGGTAGACATAAGCAGCCAAAGTACTTAACCAGTTCTAGCCTCAAATTTTACCTGAGAACCAACTTCCTAGATATTTGACTACAAGAAACCGTAGAACCTGCTATGAACCCTTCTCTTTACAGGACCCTCATTTCAACTTTAAATCATCAAATCCACCCAAGAAACCATTGGTTTGCCATGTGGTAGACTGCTGCTGAATTACTTTATTGGACTATGCACTCTTAAGGGTAGGAAAACATATACATCTTTCCATATAAACATACTGGTTATGGGCAGTCAGAGAGAAAAGAACATTTTATTCATGACACAGGATAGGAGAATTTTAACTATAAGGAAAGATTGGTTAGGCTGGGGTTGTGTTCTTTGGAACTGAAGAGGCTGAGGGAAGGTTCGACTGAAGGTAAAATTGTAAGGGACTTGGGTCGTTCATATCCACTTTATTTTCCTTGGCATAGAGGTCATTTCCTGGGGTGGGTATAGATTATAATAATTTGTTAAAAGATTAATAACTGAAAAGATTAGAGGGAAGTTAAGATAAATGATTTTTAAAAGCAATTTTTAAATATATATTTATTAAAGTTTTTTAACACAATTTTTCTCCCTTACAAACAATAACCCCCCCCCCCCCCCCCGTAACAAAAAAAAACGACAAATCGCGCAGAGCAAGATATATACATGGCAAAATGATATATGTACACAACTTTGTACACTGGCCCTCACCCGTACGTGCCAGTTTCCCCAACCCTTCATGTTATCTCTTGCTCATCCACCCTCCCAGGCAGTCCCCCCTTTCCCCCCCCCCCCCCCCCCTTCCCAGGACGTCCCCTCCACCCCCCCCCCCCCCCCCCAAGGTTGCTGCTGACCGACCTTCCTCTAATGCTCCGCGAGATAGTCTAGGAACGGTTGCCGCCGCCTGTAGAACCCCTACGCAGACCCTCTCTAGGCGAACTTAATCCTCTCCAACTTTATGAACCCAGCCATATCATTTATCCAGGCCTCCAGGCTGGTGGGGCGGGGGGTGGGGGGCTTTGCGTTAAGATAAATGATTTCACATGAAGATATAATTCAGAAAATGCTTTACTGGTGGCTCATTCTGTGATGAGAACATTTTTGAAAACCATGTTCTGCTTTTTGGATTAAAATGTGCATGCAGGATGTACTTGTTTTATCAGTATATAAATAATGCACATTTTTTTAAACTGTGGTTATCAGGGGATTTAATCTCCAAATTGATCTACTTGCAGCACAGCTAGAGACAAAACCATTCTGTAAAATAAACAAGTTGCTCAAATATGTTCACTTTTGCAATTATGAATGTGCACCTCAGATTGTTGCCAATGCCTGATATAGGAATGTTGCATGGTTAGACCACACTGGAGATGTTATTGCTGAATTGTTCTTTTCACCAGATGTTACTTCAAATGAATGTGAGGAATAAAATGAATGTGTTTTGGTTATTCTACAATTGCAAAAGCTTATGATAATAAAGGAAGCTATTCAGCTGCTGTATATGTTAGCTCTTTAACTGAAGTCATCCATTTGTCTGTCGTTTGTTCTTTTTCAAATGCATATCCAATTCCTTCATGCTCTGTAATTTCTTCATGGCTATTGCAGCAATATTCGTTTTCAGTAACTCTTTGCATAAATAAACTTTCATATTTGCCCACTGTTCACCTAGTGATCCGAGACCTCCATTTCTGCATCCTCTCCATACTTCTTTTCACTGCTTTTTATTCATTATGTACCATTTTGCATCTCTACATTGAATTGCATTTACCAATGCAGCAATTCATATATTTACCCTAAATCCTTATATAAATAGCAGCTGAATTCACAGTTCCCTGTAACGACAATGGTGAGTGGCAAGCAAGAAGCACCGAACATGAAGCGTTTGATGATTTAAGAAATGAATACAGGACTGCATGGAGTTGCTTGGCTGATTTTTATGTCCTCCTTGTCTAGGTTCTTCTGGCCTCATTGCAGAAAGACCTGATTTATTATATCCCATCAGGTACTTCTTGAAATAGATCATCTTTTCTCATGACAGTCAGTATCCTGGGGGCCTGGTCAGCATTTGCTGGATCAACTCTGTGCTACTGGACCCCTTTTTGCTCCCCGATCTCTGGTTCTGTTCCATCCAAGTCATCAACTTGTAAGGAACTGTCTGTATCGTTGTCTGTTTTGTGTTTCGCTTTTTAATAATAATATTGCAGATGTTGTTTTAAACTGCAGACATTGGTCAAACTGAAAACCCTCCTGGTCTAATGTACTGGCCCAGGCCTCTCCCTTGATGCTCCGTGGCATAGCCCACGATGTCATTTTGATGGACTTCGCTAGCAGTCAATCAACTCCATTGTAATCCCGGGGCTAAGCAGACCTTCAATGTGGATTAGTGCTTTTTATTCTGGAATGCCCTGCTTGGTGACGCTGTGTTTAGTTTCAGTTTCATTTTTTGGGGACAGAGCTGAAGAAGGCTTTAAATGTTCTCTCCCTGGAGGGGGTGGATCTCTCTGGAAAACTTCAGTTGGAGACTCTGTTTTCTCCTCGGCTGAGCTGAGTCTCTGTGAGACTGTTTCTCCAAGTCAGGGGATTGATTGGAACTGCAGAGCTCAGCAGGATCCTTATGAATCTCTCCCCCAGAAGGGGTGAAATTCTCTCTCAAATCTTAGCTGGAACTCCCTTCAGGTAAACTGAGCAATTAGTGAGCATTCAAACCCTAAAGATAGAGCTGGGGAAGGGGAACTCTCCGGATTCCTCTCCCATTAAAGGTAGTAGACGACTCGAAGGCCTCACGAAAACTGCCGCTCTGATATTCTGTTTAACTGAGGCAATCTGTTGGCGAGTCCGCTGAAGCTGGCCACCTCTCAGAAATTGTCTGTGTGGAGTCTGCATGTTCTCCCTGTGTCTGCGTGGGTTTCCACCGTGTGCTCTGATTTCCTTCCACATGTCCTGAAAATTATGCTGTTGGGAATTTGGACATTCTGAATTCTCCCTCCCGTGTACCCGAACAGGCGCCGGAATGTGGAGACTAGGGGCTTTTCACAGTAACTTCATTTCAGTGTTAATGTAAGCCTACTTGTGACAGTAAAGAATATTATTATTATAAACTGGGCAGACCCGAAGTGCATCTTCCGAGAGTAAGGTTTGGCTCAACACAAGTTGAAGCGTATTTCTAGAGGGGATCCCACAGACTGAGAATCCGGCCTGAGTGGCCCAGCTTGAAGATCCAAACCAAACACCAATTCAGCACCTCAAATTCTGAAGAGATCACCACCGACAAAGACTTCAACCCCAGCAGATAAGATCCTCAAATATCTCACACCCATTTTAATCTCCATTATTGTGATCCTTCCCCTTTTCCCCTGTGTGTCTGTCTTGTGTGGGTGAAGGGTGGGATGGTGTTTGAGGAATAATTAAACTAGTAGATCATTGTTCCATTATTTCCATTATATGTTCATCTTTTACTCTTGTTATAAATAACCAGTTTTTAAAATGTTTTACTTACAAATCTGGTGCCTGTAACTCATTGGAGCAGTGAAGGGTCAGAAATCTCAGGACAATACACAACCACAGGGGCTGGTTTAGCACACTGGGCTAAATCGCTGGCTTTTAAAGCAGACCAAGGCAGGCCAGCAGCACGGTTCAATTCCCTTACCAGCCTCCCCGAACAGGCGCCGGAATGTGGCGACTAGGGGCTTTTCACAGTAACTTCATTGAAGTCTACTCGTGACAATAAGCGATTTTCATTTCAAATTATTGGTTAGTTCACTTATGTTAGGGCTCCGGGGTCTGTGGGCTTGGAATTGACCGCACACTCACCCAGGGTGTCGTAACACACTGGAGAGACCCTGTTTCTCCTTTCAGTGTGCCTCCTACACTAATAGACAGGGTTGCTGTCTGTCTTCCCTGAGATGGCAACTATTAAGTAGGTTTCGTGCCGGGAATATTGAAAGACAACAATCCCAACCGTGAGCACCAGGAGTGCACCGAAAAGAGGAATAAGGACGTTCTAAATTGAAAGGATAAACTTAAAAATTAATTTTCATGTTTGTTGTCTATTGTAAAGAAATTAAAGGAAAGATGGAAAAGCTCTGATGAATAAGCCAATTGACTTGGGTTGGAGTGAACAGGGGTTTGCTGGGGTAAGTGGCAGACTGAGGAGAGAAATGATTTACAGGGAGAGGGAGTTTGCGATTAGGAGATGAAGTGGGAGATGGATGGCAATAAACCGGGGGAATTGATTGAAATGCTGTGGGAGGGTAGAGGGAAGTAAATAGTTACCAAAAGAAGAAATGAAGGGAATGGGAAAATGAGTGGTAATGAAGGGAAGAAGGAAAGGAGCAGCATCTGGAAGTTGTGCATGAGAGACTATGAGAAGTTGTGTGTGGCACTGGTGATGGGGTGGAAGGACAGTGATAGCAGTGAGTGGGGAGGGAGAATGGCAGCATGAGGTAGGCATATGTAGCAAAAGGTACCTGTGAGAACTCTTTGGGAGAGATGGTAATGAAGAGAACAAGTTTGTTTAAGGAGATTGGAATAAGGGAGTTATTTTAAGTAGTTTGGAGGTGGAAATGAAAACCAGGTTGGATTGGGAGAGCAAGAATGACCGTGTAAAAGTTGGAGAGGGGTGCCTGTAAGATATTAGGGAAGTGAGGCAGTTAGGGAAGTGAGGCAGTTAGGGAAGTGAGGCAGTTAGGGAAGTGAGGCAGTTTATGTCTTTTGGTAGCAGCAGCAGAAAACATGAACCTAAACAAGAAAACTTCTATTAATAACGAGCACAATATTACATAAATTAGCATTGAAATACACTCTGCTTGGTGTGTAATCAATTTGCATACTTGCCGTTTATGATGAAAAATGGTACAAATCCATTTGTAATTGAATAATCCAAACATTAGTGAATATCTGAGAGCTCACCTTTCTTTACTATTTAAATCTCAATTTCCATGTTTTAGAAGTGTTCAGCTTTAATAAACATGTCTCTAAATGATTTATATCTTAAAGAGGTCACAAAAGATACAGCATGCATGCGTTTAGATTAATGCATTTCCTCAACTATGATAGCTGAAGATGTATTGCTTTTATTAGAAACTTCTACACAAGCTGTTGAATCCCAAAAGACAGATTTATATATTTGGAAAGTGGTTAAAAGGCAGTAATTCAGTCAAGAAGATTTAGTATGCGCTGTTTGAAAAATCAGAATCCCAAAATGAAATTATTTTCTTTATCCAACTTCCTGTTACAGTGGGTTCTCTTATATTTGACATTCCATTTATCTCTGGGGATAAAAGGCTGTGATCTTTTTTATGAAGTATACGATCGATTGGGTCATATTTACAGCCTGAACCAAAATTTTTGGTCTCTGGATTACAAGCCTTGTTGGTCTGTACAAATGCCAGTTTATGGTTCAATGTGGGAGCATTGATGTCTCAGTTTCTGTTAGCTGTGGGTCAAAAATGGGTAATCGGCCACTTCTAGCTGTAATGGCATTTTGCTGTTTCCCAGTGATAAATGGAATTTCAAATGTAAGAGAACTCACTGTGTCTGGAAGTTGTATAAAGTAAATAATTCAATTTTGAAATTCTGATGATGTGAACTGCAAACATTCAATCTTCTTGATTGAATGACTGCCTTTTAAGTACTTTCCTAGTGAATTCTATCCTTTGGGATTCAACAGCTTCTGTACCTACTGCAACTTTTTTAAACCTTGATCTTATTTAATCTTTGTGTAGTTTCTCTCCACATCCACATGTTGCAGTTAGCCTATCGGAGTTATTGTTGAAATCTGCTCGGTATCCGTTTGTGTAAAAGCCTTGGAGTTCTGTTTTGCATGTGTTGTATATTTTATTACTCGTCCATTCACTTAGAGTAGTCACAAAGCCGCTACTGTGTTCATTTGATTCAATTGAATTAGCTCTTTTTATGCACTGGGCACCGTTTGCATGAGATTACTTTCTGTTTTGTATCTCCGCACAGCTTTAAACTGCCAGTGATCTGCCTGGAATGAACTGGCAGAACGAGCTGGTGTTGAATAAGGAAATGTTAGGGCCCTCTTGTTCATATTGCATTGACCTGCTTTAATTTCCCTGTTTCTGCTTAAAAGTTTATTTATGATTTAATGCATCTCAGTCTGATTTTCTTTTGCACGTCAAACAAAAATTGTTTTAGATATTTTAAAAAGTAATTTATCTCGGCTGCGATTTGTATTTTGTTTCAAGGGAGAGATGGCGTGGGGTTCACAGATACCACAGTTTGAAATGGAGATGCACAACAACATTTGATTTTTAAAAAATGTTATGCCCAATCATTTGCAAGATCCATATACCATCTTATCCACTCACTTCAAATTCGGCAACCCTGAACTCTGTTCCTGTTTCCTTACCATTAAAATCCAGCTGCTCCTTCCTAGCCTGACCTTCCAACTCAGGCCATGTGGGAACTGTCTAGTTCAGCGGGTTCCCGAGGCCTTGGTGTCGAGCGCAGGGGAGTTGAAGGTAAGGAAGCCATGGGGTAATGGGGGCGTCAGGTGATTGGAGGGGTGGAGGAGTCGGATGATGGGGCTGGGTGTGACTGGGATATTTTTTTATAAATTTAGAGTACCCAATAATTTTTTTCCAATTAAGGGGCAATTTAGCATGGCCAATCCACCTACCTTGCACATCTTTGGGGAATGTGCAAACTCCACACAGACAGTGACCCAGAGCCGTGATTGAACCTGGGACCTCGGCGCCATGAGACTGCAGGGCTACCACTGCGCCACCGTGCTGCCCTGACCCACGCAAACACGGGGAGAATGTGCAAACTCCACACGGACAGTGACCCAGAGCCGGGATTGAACCTGGGACCTCGGCGCCATGAGACTGCAGGGCTACCACTGCGCCACCGTGCTGCCCTGACCCACACAGACATGGGGAGAATGTGCAAACTCCACACGGACAGTGACCCAGGGCCGGGATTCGAACCCGGGTCCTCAGTGCCGCAGTCCCAGTGCTATCCACTGCGCCACATGCCGCCCTGTGACTGGATATTATGATGTTTGTTGGCAGGTCCTTATCTTTATATGTGACATGCAAATGAGCAGTCACATGCTTTTTAGGCCTAAAGGAAGCTATGTTGTGAATGCCCATCACAATTTAATTTAAATGGTCACCTAGGCTGAATAAGGGCAAACCTGACGAGAACATTTGAGGGTAAAGCAATTGAGAATGCAAAGCTTAGCAAACAAGTTTGCTAAACTTACCCTGTGAAATCCAACTCACTAATCAGCTTGATGGAAATCTGCTGAACACAAGGGCAAAGTAGGAAGTGGGAACATGTGTGTCCCAGATAAAAGGAACAATGCAGAACATGAAGATGTTGAACAGGTGTTAGCTATGTTGTTTGATGAACAAGGCACTCAGAATCTCCTGATCACAATTAACTTCAGCATATTTACTGGGAACAAAAAAATCTTCTACCAAGTAACATCCTGGGTGTTACGATTGATCAGAAACTGACTGGACTAGCCATATTAATACTGTGACTACCAGGACAGCTCAAAGGCTAGGAATCCTACGGCGAGTAACTCACCCATGACCCCCAACCTGCTCCCCCAAAGTCTGTCCACCACCTACAAGGCACAAATTAGGAGTGTAATGGAATACTCTCCACTTGTCTGGATGAGTGCAGCTCCAACAACACTCGAGAAGCTCAACACCATCCAGGACAAAGCAGCCGACTTGATTACTCCCCCTTCCAGAAACATTCAAAGCCTCCACCACCGACAAACAGGAGCAGCAGTGTGTATCATCTACAAGATGCACTGTAGTAACTCACCAAGGTTGCTCAAACAACACCTTCCAAATCCACAACCACTATCATCTAGAAGGACAAGAGCAGCAGATACCTGAAGTTTTCCTTCCAAGCCACTCACCACCTTGACTAAGAAATATAGCGCCGCTCCTTCACAGTCGCTGGGGCAACATCCTGGAACACCCTCCCTAACAGTACAGTGAATGTACCAACACCTCAAGGGCTGCAGCGGTTCAAGAAGGCAATTCACCACCACCTTCTGAAGGACAACTAGGGGTGGGCAATAAATGCTGGCCTAACCAGCGACGTCCATATCCCGTAAATAATTTTTTTTTTTAAATGCTAAACTAGACCTGGAACATTTTTACCAGTAGCGAAGAGTGATTTACCATTCAATATGGTGACGCACAGAAAATATTTTTTGTTTAGGGTAAATCTGCTGACTTGCCTCAATGAGTCTCCATGAAATTCTGTAACTGTAGCTTAACAGTGCCAGGGACCCAGGTTCGATTCCCGGCTTGGATCACTGTCTGTGTGGAGTCTTCACGTTCTCCCAGTGTCTGTGTGGGTTTCCTCTGGATGCTACAGTTTTCTCCCACAAGTCCCGAAAGATGTGCTTGTTAGGTAAATTGGACATTCCAAATTCTCCCTCAGCGTACCCGAACAGGCACCGTAGTGTGGCAACTCGGGGATTTTCACAGTAACTTCGTTACAGTGTTAATGTAACCCTACTTGTGACACTACTAAAGATTATTATTATTATTTAAAAGCCAGACAAAACTGAAGTACTAAACCTATTGCATCAATGAACAATTGTGTACTCTGGGTATCATACCATAATAACCATGCTTAATTTCTGTCACTAACCTCTTTGGCGATAGCGTTGAGGCCATCAGAAGGATAGAGGGGAATACACAGAGGAGCGCTGGATCTCACTTTATGCAAATGACCTACTCTTATATATTACGGATCCGATCTCCTCAATAGAAAACAAGTCGAACTGGAGTAGATTGTAGGCATGGCCTTGTGTCGCTTCCAATCCCTACAACCATAATTACTGCTGTCCTTTTGCCTGGTAGGTCTTTCCTCAAACCACGGGAGAGTGTCAATTTCAAATCTGTACAGCCTCATTTTATCTTCAGATCCTGCCTCTTTGGATAGAGTATATGAGAAATGGATGGATGATCTTGGCTCTGTGTTTACTGAGGAGGTTTGGAGCGAAGCCCTCTACAGGGTGAACTCCTCTTCATTCTGTGCCAGACTGAGTTTGGTTCAGTTCAAAGTGCTACATAGAACACATTGGACTAAGGCAAGGATGAGTGGATTCTTTGGGGTGGAGAACAAGTGTGACTGCTGTTCACTTACACTGGCTAACCACACTCATGTGTTTAGTCTTGTCCTAAGCTTTTTCGACACAATAACCAAGATTTTGCAGACAACTCTAGAACCTTGCCCGGTGGTTGCAATATTTGGGGTTTCGGACACCCTGCCTTTCAACTCCGAAATGAAGGCAGATGTTCTTGCCTTCGCTTCCTTAATAGCCAGGAGGTGTATATTACTCAACTGGAGATCACCCTCACCATCTAAGGCATCTGCCTGGGTGGAAGATTTGATATTTGTTATAACCTGCCTGCTTACCATTGGCTGGGGACTAATGACAATCCCACAATTCTGTGGGAGTATGAGCTTCCCCAATGAGGGGGGGGGAGAAACCATTAGTAAGTGGCTGTGCTATCCACAATGCTACCGTGCTGCCCCCCAATGAGGGGGGCAGCATGGTAGCATTGTGGATAGCACAATTGCTTCACAGCTCCAGGGTCCTACGTTCGATTCCGGCTTGGGTCATTGTCTGTGTGGAGTCTGCACATCCTCCCCGTGTGTGCGTGGGTTTCCTCCGGGTGCTCCGAGTTTCCTCCCACAGTCCAAAGATGTGCAGGTTAGGTGGATTGGCCATGATAAATTGCCCTTAGTGTCCAAAATTGCCCTTTGTGTTGGGTAGGGTTACTGGGTTATGGGGATAGGGTGGAGGTGTTGACCTTGGGTAGGGTGCGCTTTCCAAGAGCCGGTGCAGACTCGATGGGCAGAATGGCCTCCTTCTGCACAGTAAAATTCTATGATCTAAACTCCATGTATAAATAAAGCTGGCCAGTTTGGAACCAGCAGGAAGGAGTGTGCAGCAAGGGAAGTTGTTATATATATATGTTATTGTAAATAAATGTTATTACTTTGTATCCTTAAAACTCGTGCTGGATTCTTCGTGGCCCTTACAAAACTGGCGACGAGGGTTAAAGTGAATAGCGGTCTAGACTGCTGAAGCCACCTCCCTGGATTTTTGTTGGATACAGGTTGGAAGTTGTTTTCTATTATACCATGCCTCTGTACGGACTTTTGGATGTTTTTGATGCTGCGCTGGAAAGCTGGAACCAGTACGCACAACGGATGCGTTACTATTTCCGGACAAACAATATCACCGAAAACGAGCGCCAGGTAGTCATATTGCTCACCGCCTGCGGCTCGCATATGTTTGGGGTGATGAGGAGCCTTACGTACCCAGCTGCGCCGGACACCAAAATGTTTGATGAACTTGTGAATATAGTGGGGCAACATTTTAATCCAACCCCGTCCACGATAGTCCAGCGTTACCGGTTTAATACTGCTGAGAAGACCGCTGGAGAATCCCTTGCCGACTTTCTATCCAGTCTACGCAGGATTGCGGAGTACTGTGACTATGGTGAGACCTTGTCAGAAATGTTACGCGACCGTTTGATTTGCGGTATTTACAATGCGGCCACCCAAAGAAAGTTGTTAGCTGAGCCAACATTGACTTTTCAACAGGCCATTCAAATAGTATTGTCCCGAGAGAGCGCAGAACGAGGAGTGCAGGAGCTACAGGGAATGGAAGTGCATGCCTTGGGGCGCAACCCCTTCCGTCCGAAAACGTCCCCCCGCACTCCTGCAGCACCTTGGGCGAGGCAACGTCCGGACCGACGCCAGTGGCCGTCGGACATTCCTCCCCGAAGGGAGCCTTCTCCAGAACCAATGGATGAGGAGCCATGTCCATGTCAGACTTGTAGGCGCCGACCCCGTCGCGGACGCCGGTCCTGGGGCGCCAGAGGCGCCGTCGTTCCGACCGAAACTGGGACCAGCCCAGGGATCGTACCTTCCATGTGGATGAACCTGCGGCGACTACTCCTGAGGATGTGGAGACGGAGGACGACTGCCTGCAGCTGCATTGTGTGGCAGCTCCCCGTGTGGCCCCCATTAAGGTGACAGTATGGGTCAATGGTCACCCGCTTGAGATGGAGTTGGACACTGGCGCAGCGGTCTCCGTGATCACCCAGAGGACATTCGACCGCATCAAGCAGGGTATACAGACCCTTACATTAACCGACTCACAGGCCAGGTTGGCCACCTACACGAGGGAACCACTGGACATTGCAGGAACTACAATGACCCCTGTTGTTTATGGATGCCAGGAGGGGCGTTTCCCACTTATCGTGGTGCGCGGCCAGGGACCCAGCCTGTTGGGTCGGGACTGGTTGCGCCATTTGCGATTGCAATGGCAACACATCCTCCAAACAGTTTCTGAAGGGTTGACTGAGGTGCTAGGACGATACCCAGATGTATTCCAGCTGGTTTGGGGAAAATAAAAGGGGCCGTAGCCCGTATCCAAGTCGAACCAGGAGCCACGCCGCGCTATTTCCGGGCGCGCCCTGTGCCTTACGCCTTGCTCGAGAAGGTAGAAGGGGAGCTCACTCGTTTGGAGAGTTTGGGTATTATCAGGCCTGTCCGTTTTGCTGACTGGGCAGCACCAGTTGTACCTGTAATGAAGCCAGATGCCACAGTTCGCTTGTGTGGCGACTATAAACTTACAGTGAATACGGCATCCCGACTCGACCGATATCCAATGCCTCGCATAGAGGATCTCTACGCGAAGCTTGCAGGCGGACTCTCGTTCACAAAATTAGATATGAGTCACGCCTACCTACAGTTGGAGCTGGACATTGCCTCCCGACCATATGTAATGATTGATACACACCGGGGCCTGTATGAATATACACGGTTGCCCTTTGGCGTATCCTCTGCCTGCGCTATTTTTCACCGTGTTATGGAGGGCATTTTGAGAGGCTTACCACGTGTCGTTGTCTACTGAGATGATGTTTTGATTACAGGGACGTCGGAGCAGGAACATTTGGAAAATCTGGAGGCTGTCTTTCGACGCTTTTCGGAGGCTGGAGTCCGTTTACGTCGCACAAAGTGCGTATTTCAGGCAAAGGAAGTAGTCTACCTGGGTTATCGGGTGGACCGCGAAGGTTTGCACCCCGTCACAGAGAAGGTGCGTGCGATTCAACAGGCCCCCGCACCGACTGACACTTCGCATCTTCGTTATTTTCTCGGTCTCGTAAACTATTACGGGAAGTTCCTCCCCAACCTGGCAACTACGCTGGCCCCGTTGCACCATCTGCTAAAGAAAAATCACACCTGGGTTTGGGGTCAGCCGCAAGAAACCGCTTTCCGGCGGGTAAAGCAACAATTGTCGTTGTCTGGTTTACTAACCCACTATGATCCTGGAAAGCCTTTGCTCGTCACATGTGATGCATCCCTGTATGGTATTGGGGCCGTCCTGTCCCACAAGATGGAGAACGGGGCCGAGCGACCGATGGCTTTCGCCTCCCGCACATTGACTGCAGCAGAGAAAAAGTACGCGCAGATCGAGAAGGAGGGCCTGGCAGTGGTTTTTGCGGTGAAACGATTCGACCAGTACGTGTATGCCCGACATTTCACTATCGTGACTGATCATAAGCCTCTGTTGGGACTTGAGAGGATAAGCCAATACCGCCCATTGCTTCCGCACGGATCCAGCGCTGGGCTTTGTTGCTTGCTGCATACGAGTATTCTCTGGAGCACAAACCAGGAACGCAGATAGCAAATGCCGACGCACTGAGCCGATTGCCTTTATCGACCGGCCCCAAGTCGATCCCCATGACCGGTGAGGTGGTTGCAACCCTAAATTTTATGGACACCTTGCCTGTCATGGCATCACAGATCCGTGAGTGGACCCAGACGGAGCCAGTCCTGTCAAAGGTTCGGCACATAGTCCTGCATGGTGGGCAGCATAGACAGCTCCCAGGCGAGATGCGGGCATTTTCTTCCAAGCTGTCAGAATTCAGCGGGGAAGACGGCATCCTCTTGTGGGGGACGCGTGTGATTGTCCCGGAAAAAGGCCAGGAGCTGATACTAAGAGACTTGCACAACGGGCATCCAGGTGTGACCAAAATGAAAATGTTGGCCCGGAGTTATGTCTGGTGGCCAGGCCTCAACACCGACATTGAGAAGGTGGCCCAAAACTGCTCCATTTGCCAGGAGCATCAGAAGCTTCCGCCGGCCACGCCCCTACATCACTGGGAATGGCCAGGGCGGCCTTGGGCGCGCTTGCATGCAGATTTTGCAGGCCCTTTTCAAGGATCCATGTTCCTTCTACTAATCGATGCCCAGTCTAAATGGCTAGAGGTGCATAAGATGCAGGGGACAACGTCCTGCGCAACAATTGAAATGATGCATTTGTCTTTTAGTACGCATGGCCTCCCCGAGGTGCTGGTCACGGATAACGGCACTCCATTCACGAGTGAGGAGTTTGCGAGGTTCATAAAGATGAACGGCATACGCCATATCCGTACTGCCCCTTACCACCTGGCTTCAAATGGGTTGGCAGAGCGCGCAGTGCAGACATTCAAAAGAGGCCTAAAGAAGCAGTCTTCTGGATCAATGGACACAAGACTGGCTCGCTTTTTGTTTATGTATAGGACCACCCCCCATGCGGTGACTGGGGTAGCTCCTGCAGAACGCCTAATGGGCCGGAGACTTCGCACCCGCCTTAGTATGGTTTTCCCGGACATTGGCGCAAAAGTACGCCGCACACAAGAACGGCAGGGACAGGGATTTTCTCGGCATCGGCCGATTCGGCAGTTTGCACCCGGTGACCCAATGTTCGTTCGGAATTTTGCTGGTGGTGCCCAGTGGGTTCCTGGCGTAATCTTTCGCCAAACGGGCCCTATATCTTACCAGGTGCAAGACCAGGGTCGTCTCCAGTGCAATCATGTAGACCACGTTCGGTCCAGAGGACTATCCTCTCCAAAGATTCCCTGCCCCCGGAGCTCATTTCTACAGCCACAGAGACCAGAGACAATGGAAGGTAGTCCTCACAATCTTCCTCTGGTGCCTCACTCAAAGCCTGCGCAGGTCGTTACAGAACCGAATGGAGATAGAGACGCTGACATGACGGAGGCAGCAGACTCTGACTCCGAGATGGAGACACAGGATGCATCAGAGGGGGAATCCTTGGGTCTACGGGCCGTGGATGTACAACCGTTACGCCGTTCATCACGGAAGCGCCGGTCTCTGTCCCGTTACACGCCGCCTGATCCAGCGCCGCGTGCAAATGGTGTCCGGCCTGCGGCAAAACGAATCCGACGCCCACCTTCGCCAGGGTCTTCGGTGGATTCCTTGGACTTTGTGGGGGGGGGGAGGGATGTTATAACCTGCCTGCTTACCATTGGCTGGGGACTAATGACAATCCCACAATCCTGTGGGAGCATGAGCTTCCCCAATGAGGGGGGGGCGGAAAAACCATTAGTAAACTCCATGTATAAATAAAGCTGGCCAGTTTGGAACCAGCAGGAAGGAGTGTGCAGCAAGGGAAGTTGTTGTTTTATATATATATATATAATATATATATATATATATGTTATTACTTTGTATCCTTAAAACTCGTGCTGGATTCTTCGTGGCCCTTACAAAAATATCGGCCTTGCATCTGGAGAAAGTCAAGTATACTATCAGAGGCTCAATGGGGAGGTTCTACCAGACTTGGTGGGCGTTCATTTGGACCTGGTCATGTCAGAGGGAATGAGTTAGTGGGGGGTAGGTTAGTAATAGGGGTTCCTGGTTCTATTGCACTCTTTAACTCTCTTCCTACTTTTGTTTTGGTTGTTTAATTTTTATTTTATTTGGTTGTTTTATGAAAGAGTTAATGTGTATATTGTCGTGTTGGGTGTTCTGGTCTACAAACAGTTCAACACGGCTGGAGATGGTGTAACTCTATTTTATTAACAACTCAACTGTAATAACATATTGTAACTTTGGGTACCAGCTTATCTGTGGACCCTGTCCTATCACTATCTAGGTGAGGCACTCAGCACATGGTGAATGTCTGAGAGGCAGGCTGTGAGCTCTGTGCTCTGAGCTGGCTGCTGCTAGAAAGAGGCGGAACTCTGGTGTCCCCTGTCATTATAGTGCTTGTGCTCTCACTGGTGATTGGCTGCGATGTTGTGTATACTGGTTGGTCCTACTGTATGTCAATCAGTGTGTCAGTGTGTGTGTAATTGCACCCTGATATGCTGATGTATATCATGACATCCCTCCTTTTCGCAAAGAATATGTGCCTACATGAGAATAAATAAAGTGTAGTGAGTGCGTCTGATCACGTGTGTGCATTATTTACATCAATATGTACATGTGGCTATACGATATACACGGGAATGTGCCAGGTGCAGAGGAAAACTGTTACACCAAGAACGAAACAAATGCTATTAACAAACGATGAAAAAGTCTTAAACAGTACGGCAGAACAAGTCAGTGAGTCTAATAGTGCAAGGTTTATAAATCAAGTCTTTGGGGTGGGCGGCAAATTCGGGTTGACCGTCAAGGTGGCACACCACTCGTCGTCCGCTGTGCACCGATAGCGGCTGGTGCGTTCGACTCGGGGACAGCTTGTTATTGTTGATGACAGCAATGTGGAAAGGCTCCCTGTCCTCAGTGTCACTGGTCTGTATGATGTCAGGATCGGACTTGGTGAACGTGGGTAGAATTGCCCGAACATTTCTGCGAGGCTGGTTAAACTGTTGCGAGTTGGCAGGCTGAGGTTCTCGACAGCAGGCAGCATAGTGGCCAAGCCTGCCACAGCGTAGGCATTGTCGCGCTTTGGCCGGACATTGCCGCTTTAAGTGGGCGTAGCCACAGTTGCCGCACGTCATGACGTCAGTGAGTTTGTTGCGCCACCGCGCATGCGTGGTGCGGTCTTGCGTAGTGCGCGCCTGCGCATTGCGTTCCTCCGCGTCAACGTCCCCTCTTTTGGCGCGTACAAGCACGGGAGGCCTCGGAAAGCACGCAAAATGGCCGCCCTCCTCCGGGCCGCGGGCCGGGAGGTACTTGATCGTCTGGATCCGCTCCGCCTCGTGCGACCAATGCCGCGCCATTTCAGCAGCCTGGATGTGTGAGTACCGGCTGGTGGCGTTCTTATGCAGGACGCAGGTCTCGATGGCCGTCGCTAGGGTGAGTTGCTTGATTCCAAGGAGCTGCTGGTGCAGGGTGTCCGTCATGACCCAAAAACTATCTGGTCGCGTATCATGGAGTCAGAGATGGGCCCATAGCCGCAGGACTGCGCGAGGATGCGGAGGTGCGTTAAATAATGCTGGAAAGGCTCGTCCTTAGCCTGCAGGCGCTGCTGGAACAGGTTGTTCTCAAGGCTGCAGGATGGCGGATTGCTGATAAGTTGCAGGTAGGTCTCACAGGGGCTAGTATGCTTCCACTCCTGGAACCATGCCGTGTTGGGTGTTCTGGTCTACAAACAGGTCAACACGGCTGGAGATGGTGTAACTCTATTTTATTAACAACTCGACTGTAATAACATATTGTAACTTTGGGTACGTGCATTACCAGCTTATCTGTGGACCCTGTCCTATCACTATCTAGGTGAGGCACTCAGCACATGGTGAATGTCTGAGAGGCAGGCTGTGAGCTCTGTGCTCTGAGCTGGCTGCTGCTAGAATGAGCGGGAACTCTGGTGTCCCCTGTCTTTATAGTGCATGTGCTCTCACTGGTGATTGGCTGCGATGTTGTGTATGCTGGTTGGTCCTACTGTATGACCGTCAGTGTGTGTGTGATTTCACCATGATATGCTGATGTATATCACGACATGTATATTTTTGGATATATGTATATTACTGTTTATATTTGATCATTCAATAAAGCGTTTATTTTTTAAAAAATTCTGTCACTGCCAGTATGACGGGAATAGAAAAGTACACATTTTCTAGTAATAGGGACATCGTATTATACTTTAACTAATTTCTTCAGTCAACTGTTAAAAAATAAACTTTGTTTTTTGTGTCCTTTTTAGACTAAATGTTGCTATAAATGGAAACACGCAAGTTTTCAACTTCACCTGTATGCTGACCACCAAGTTCCTGTGGTTAATGTGCAACTGGGGACATGTGATTGACTATTTACAGTACATACATAGATTACATAGAACATACAGTGCAGAAGGAGGCCATTCGGCCCATCGAGTCTGCACCGACCCACATTAATCCCTCACTTCCACCTTTTCCCCGCAACCCAATAACCCCTCCCAACCCTTATGGACACTACGGGTAATTTAGCATGGCCAATCCACCTAACCTGCACGTCTTTGGACTGTGGGAGGAAACCGGAGCACCCGGAGAAAACCCACGCACACACGGGGAGAACGTGCAAACTCCGCACAGACAGTGACCCAGCGGGGAATCGAACCTGGGGCCCTGGCGCTGTGAAGCCACAGTGCTAATCACTTGTGCTACCGTGCTGCCCTAGTATTTCACAACATGACAGCAAACCTATTGTAACTGCAGAGCTCTATATTCAAATAGTCACCTAACCAGGAACAATCCTTTGAATAAATTAATCCAAGAGGGATATATGTAAAACTATCTAATAAAATTCATATTCTGTATTCTATGTCAGTTTAGCCTCGATTTACAAATAGAGGTGAAGTGGTAGTATCAAACTGGGGGAGATGTGTTTTTAACGAATAAGCATTCCCATCAATATTAGAATGTTTAAAAATAATTGACATTTTTTTTTAAACATGAGATCTGCTGACAACTGGATGGGAGGGGCTGTTTTAGAACTGCTAGAGGAAATTAATTTCCATCAGCAAAATTGTGGGTAGATAACTGAGGGAGTGGACGAGCTTCTGATTAAATGCATTTATTTAACCTCCCCTGTTCAGTCAGAGAACTTTGGTTTTCACCTGGCATGACTTAATCTCTCAGTTCTTTTGAACAATGTGGGATGGGTCGGTATGTCGGGGGAGTCTGATATGTGGGGTTGAGACTTGTTAGAATTCTCTGATGGGGAGATGTACTTTTGGTGTTGGCCCTTTTCTCCCTCACCTTGGGCTGTGAGGCTCTAGCTTCCATTTCAATTACAGATTTGATTTACATGTCACTGCCTCCTTCTTATTAACATAATCCTTGTTTCTCTTGGGTCTTTTTTTTAATGTCTTTTCATTGCCTGCTATTAAAATCATCTGCACGATATACCATTTTCTTACAAGCAGATTACATCATTCCACTGATGCTTCTTTTCCTATGTGTTCTGATTCTGCTTAAGTGTTTGTTCCTTTTTTTTCAGTTACTTTCTGTTCTGATTAAGGGTTGCACCAAAAATGCTAACTTGTCTGTTCTCTCCAGATTCGCTGATCAACTTGCTGTTTTTTAATTCAGCATTTCCTGATTTAGTTCCTTTCTTTTACACTTGGAGACTGTATAAGCTTCTATAGGTGTAAAAAGAAAAAGATTGACGCAAACAAACGTGGGTCCATTAAAAGGAGTCCGGAAAATTTATTAATTTTTTTATAAGCATTTTATTGAGGTATTTATGGTTTTATAACTAACAGAAGAAACAGTGTACATACAATTATAAACATAGTGCAAAAGCCGTCTTCCTCTCTCACCAGTCCCACCGTTTCTAACCTGCTACTCTAAACTAAACTAACCCTACAGCCCCCCCCCCCTTTCTGCTGATGGTTAATTTTTCCTAAAGAAGTCGATGAATGGTTGCCACCTCCGGGTGAACCTTAACATTGATCCTCTCAAGGCAAACTTGATTTTCTCCAAACAGAGAAAGCTAGCCATGTCCGATAGCCAGGTCTCCGACTTCGGGGGCTTTGAGTCCCTCCAAGCTAATAATATCCATCTCCGGGCTACCAGGGAAGCAAAGGCCAGAAAGTCTGCCTTTTTCTCCTCCTGGATTCCCGGTCTTCCGACACTCCGAAAATCACCATCTCTGGACTCGGTGCCACCCTTGTTTTTAACACCTTGGACATGACATCCGCAAACCCCTGCCAGAATCCCCTAAGCTTCGGACATGCCCAGAACATATGGACATGGTTCGCTGATCTTCCCGCATACCTTGCGCACCTGTCTTCTACCCCAAAGAACCTGCTCATCCGGGCCACTGTCATGTGAGCCTGGTGCACAACCTTAAACTGTATCAGGCTGAGCCTGGCACATGATGTGGACGCGTTGACTCTGCTCAACCCATCCACCCAGAGACCATCCTCTATCTGTCCTCCTAACTTCTCTTCCCATTTGTGTTTCAGCTCCTCGGTCTGCGTTTCCTCTGACCCCCATAAGTTCCTTCTAAATATCTGAAATCCTCCCTTCTCCCACCCACACCCTGGAAACTATCCTGTCCTGTATCCTCCTTGGTGGTAAGAGCGGAAAGTTTGAGTAGGAAGCCTACGTAGGAAGTCCCGCACCTGCAGGTACCTAATTTCATTCTCTCCCGTCAGTTCACATTTCTCCTCCAGTTCCCTCAGGCTGGGAAAGCTCCCCTCTATAAACATATCTCCCATCCTCTCGATCCCTGCTCTCTGCCATCTCCGGAACCCTCCATCTAATCTCCCCGGGGCAAACCGGTGATTATTGCAAATTGGAGACCAGACCAATGTGTGGTGATGTGCATCAATGTAAATACATGTAGGCCATCTAGACACTAGAGGGAGCACCAGTGACATCACACACACTCAACCAATAGATCAAGTAGATACAACACGACCAATAGACATTCACGATACACAAGGAGGTGACACGACCACGGGGGCATTACACCAACCCATATATAAAGGTCACCACACACATGATCTGCCTCTTTCCAGTGGAGACAGTCAGTGAGAACAGACACAGGGTTGATTCAATATTACACCCACCACGTGGATTGCAGCAGCTGGTTAGTCAGTCTGGGTAGCTATAGTAGGATTAGCAGTAGTGTTGAACCCGAGTAATAGAAGTGTAAATACCAACGCCCCCAAACTAGTGCCTTTACATGATGCCGCCTCTACTCGCTCCCACATCGAGCCCCCCCCCCCCCACACCACCCACTTCCTAATCATGGCTATATTCGCCGCCCAGTAATAATTACTAAAGTTCGGGAGTGCCAGCACGCCCTCCCCCCGGCTACGCTCCAGCATCCTCTTTTTAACTCGCGGGGTCTTAACCGCCCATACAAAGACCATCTTGTTGACCCATTTAAAAAAGGACCAAGGAATAAAGATGTGGAGGCACTGAAACACAAACAGGAATCTTGGAGAACCGTCATTTTCACTGTCTGTACCCTCCCAGCCAGTGACAGCGGGAGCACGTCCCACCTTCGAAAATCCTCCTTCATTTGGTCTACTAATCGGGCCAGATTTAGCTTGTGCAACTGTTCCCATTCCCGCGCCACCTGGATGCCTAGGTACCCAAAGCTTCCCCCTACCACTCTAAACGGCAGCTCCCCCAATCGCCTCTCCTGCCCCCTTGCCTGGATCGTGAACATCTCACTTTTCCCCATGTTCGATTTGTAACCTGAAAACCAGCCAAAATTCCCCAGAATCCCCATAATTTCCTCCATCCCTTCTAGAGGGTCCGACACATATAAGAGCAGGTTGTCTGCGTATAGTGAGGCGCTGTGTTCCACACCCCCCCCGCGGACCAGCCCCTTCCAGCCCCTTGAGGCTCTCAATGCAATTGACAGCAGTTTTATGGCCAGTGCGAACAACTGCGGGGGCATCCCTGCCTCGTTATCCGGTGCAGCCTAAAATAGCCTGATGTCAGCCTGTTCGTCCATACACTTGCCACAGGCGCCTGATACAGCAGCCTGACCCAGTCAATGTAGCCCGCCCAAATCCAAACTGCCCCAGTACCTCCCACAAATAATCCCATTCCACCCGGTCAAATGCCTTCTCTGCGTCCATTGCGACCACTACCTCTACGTCCATACCCTCGGGGGGCATCATAATTGCATTGAACAGCCTTCTTACGTTGGCCGCCAACTGCCTCCCCTTAACAAATCCCGTCTGGTCCTCCCCCATCACGTCCAGAACGCAGCCTTCAATCCTTGAGGATAAGAACTTAGCCAACAAATTGGCGTCTACATTTAGTCGGAAGATCGGTCTGTAGGACCCGCATAGCTCCGGGTCCTTATCCCGTTTCAGGACCAATGAGATAGTGGCCTGTGACATAGTCGGGGGAAGCCCCCTCTCTCCCTTGCCTCATTAAATGTCCTCATCAGCAGTGCCCCCAGTAACCCAGAGAACTTTTTGTAAAACTCCACGGGGTACCCATCCGGTCCCGGGGCTTTACCCGACTGCTGCATGGCTTTCAGCCCTTCTGCTATCTCTTCCTACCCGATCGGGGCCCCCAGCCCTTCTACCAACTCTTCGTCAATCTTCGGGAACTTCAACCTCCCTAAGAATTGCCTCATCCCCTCCGGCCCAGCTGGGGGTTCTGATTCATACAGCCTGCTGTAAAACTCCTTAACCCCTGCTGAATCTCCGGCCAGGTTCCCATCCCTGTCCCTTACTTTCCCAATCTCCCTGGCCGCCTCCCGCTTTCTAAGCTGCTGCGCAAGCATTCTACTGGCCTTCTCCCCATATTCATAGATCGCCTTCCCTATAGTTAAGCCAAACTCCGCCTGTAGCCTCCGTCGTTCCCTTAGAAGCCCTGTCTCTGGGGTCTCCGCGTACCTCCTGTCGACCTGTAGTATTTCCTTTGTCAGTCGGTCCGTCTCGGCTCTGTCTGCCTTCTCCCTGTGGACCAAGTATCGAGATCAGCTCCCCTCTAACCAGCGCCTCCCAGACCACTGCAGCCGAAACGTCCCCCGTGTTGTTGACTTCCAGATAGTTCTGGATACATTTTGTCAGCCACTCGCACACCTCCTCATCAGCTAAAAGTCCCATGTCCAGCCTCCAGTGCGGGCGCTGGCTACCCTCCTTGCTCACCTGTAGGTCAACCCTGTGCGGGGCATGATCCGAGATCGTGATTGCTGAATTCTCAGTGACCACTACCCCCGTCAGTAAAGCCCTGTTCAGGATAAAAAAGTCAATCCGGGAGTACACTTTGTGCACATACGAGTAGAAGGAAAACGTCTTCACTCTCGGCCGCCCAAATCTCCAATGCTGCTCTTCATGAGTGACCCAAAGACGGGCCAGATACAGCAGCCCAAACTTTACCTTCTTCTTAAAAAGGGTTGATTTTATCTGATTAAACCCCACTCTTCTCCTGGCCACATCCGCGCTCAGATCCTGATATATATGCACAGGACGCTGTTCTCCCATTTATAGCTCCGTGTCTGCCTGGCCCACCGTAGAATGCACTCCTTGTCCAGGTACCTGTGGAATGTCAACACCATTGCTCTCGGGGGTGGGGGGGGGGGGTCACCTACACGCGGCTTCCTCGCTAGCGCTCTGTACGCCCTGTCCCCCTCCAAGGGTCGGGTGAACGACCCCTCCCCCAGTTGCTTCTCAAACATACACGCTATGTATGCCCCTGCGTCCGTTCCTTCGGATCCCTCCGGGAGACCCACAATTCTCAGGTTCTGCTAGCGGGACCTGTTCTCTAGGCCCTTCACCTTCTCCTAGAGCCTTTTCTGCTGGTCTCTCCGCATCGCCACCTCCAACTCCACTGCAGCTTGGTGCTCCTCCTACTCAGTCAGTGCCTTCTCCACTTCCCTGAAAGCCCGACATTGAGCATCCAGTCTGAGTTCCAGCCACGCAATCTATTCCTTAATCGGGTCCAAGCATTCCTGTTTATGCTTGGCGAAGCCCTCCTGTATGAACTGCATCAGCTGCTCCGTCGACAGCTGGGTCGTTGAGCCAGAACTCTGGTCGTCCGCCATGCTTTCTCCCGCTGCAGCCTCAGCCCAAGCTCTCCGTTCGCCTATTTCTTCCTTTGCGAGCACTCCTGTTCCTCTTCTCCATGCACTGATGTAGGATTCCTCATCACAGCTGCATCCAACATAAATTTTCCACTTCAGATCTGACAAAAAATCGGGGGAAAAGGTCCAAAGTTCCGATCCGAGCGGGAGCCACCAAATGTGCAACCTACTCCTTCATAGCCACCACCGGAAGTCCAATGTCAGGAGAATTTATAATGGGGAATAAGGAAATGGCAGAGAAGCTAAACAAATACTTTGGCCTGAATTTTATCCTCGGGCATCACCGGTGGGAACGGATATAAACCCCCCTTTCTGAGATCGCATTATAACACAATGTTATGCTGGGTGCCAAAGGTCCACCCAGGGTGTAATGCATTTGCCGGTTGGGTCTCTGTTGTGGGCGAGGAGGAAAAGGGTCAGATGCTGGGTTCAATGAGGATGCGTTGGGGGGGATACAATGAGAGGAGGCAGGTCCCTGAAGACTGCCAGGAATTGTGGGGGTGGCTGAGGGTGCTATGTGTCCTAAGACCAATAGCTTATATTTATATTTTGAATTGTCATGTGTACCAAGATATATACATACATACAATTTACAGTGCAGAAGGAGGCCATTCGGCCCATCGAGTCTACACCGGCCCTTGAAAGAGTACCCTACTTAAGCCCACACCTCCACATTATCACTGTAACCCAGTAACCCCACCTAACCTTTGTACACCTAGGGGCAATTTAGCATGGCCAATCCACCTAACCTGCACATCTTTGGACTGTGGGAGGAAACTGGAGCACCCGGAGGAAACCCACACAGACATGGGGAGAAAGTGCAAACTCCACACAGCATGGTCACCATTCCTGAGACTAGCTTTCAATTCCACATTTTATCAATTGAGGCTAAAATCCACCATACATAGAAAGCATACATAGAAAATAGAAGCAGGTGGAGGCCATTCAGCCCTTCGAGACAGTTCCACCATGCATTATGATCGTGGCTGATCATCAAGTTCTCAATACCCTGATTTCCACCCCCCCATATCCCTTGATCCCTTCAGCCCCAACAGCTATATCTAATGCCTTCTTGAAATTGCACAATGTTTTCATCTCAACTAATTTCTGTGGTAGTGAATTCCACAGGTTCACCACTCTGTGGGTGAAGAGATTGCTCCTCACCTCAGTCCTAAACGGTTTATCCCTTATCCTCAAACTATAACCCCTTCGTTCTGGTCTCCCCCACCATCGGGAACATTGTTTCTGAATCTACCCTGTCTAATCCTGTAAGAATTTTTAAAGTATCTATGAGATCTCCTCTCACTCATCTAAACTCCAATGAATATAATCCTAACCGACTTAGTCTCTCCTCATATGACAGTCCTACCATCCCAGGAATCAGCCTGGTAAATCTTCGCTGCACTCCTTTCTTGATATTAGAACATAGAACATAGAACAATACAGCGCAGTACAGGCCCTTCGGCCCACGATGTTGCACCGAAACAAAAACCATCTAACCTATAAGAACAACCTTCCTCAGATAAGGACACCAAAACTGCACACACAATTCCGGCGTGGCCTCACCAATGCCCTATACAATTGTAGTAAAATATCTCTATTACTATACTCAAATCCTCTTGCTATGAAGGCCAACATACCATTTGTCTTTAGTTCCTGCTGTACCTGTGCGTTTACTTTCAGCGACTGTCGCACAAGGACACCAAGGTCTTGCTGAGTATCCACCTCTCTCAATTTACACCTTTTCAAATAATAATTGTCTTCCTATTTTTGCTGCCCAAGTGGATAACCTCACATTTATCCACGTTATACTGCATCTGCCATGCATATGCCCACTCAGCCTGTCTAAATCCCACTGAAGCTTCTCTGCATCCTCCTCATAGTTCGTAGTTCACCCTCCCACCTAACTTTGTATTATCTGCAAATTATCTGCAAATTTGGAGACAATTTAGTTCCCTCGTCTAAATGATTAATATATAATGTGAACAGTTGGGGTCATAGATCCCAGCGGTGCCCCACTAGTCAAGTCTGCCAATAGGAAAAGTTTGGGGCAGCACAGTGGTTAGCACAGTTGCTTCACAGCTTCAGGCTCACTGTCTGTGTGGAGTCTGCTTGTTCTCCCTGTGTCAGTGTGTGTATCCTCCAGGTGCTCGGGTTTTCCTCCCACAGTCCAAAGATGTGCAGGTTAGGTGGATTGGCCATGATCAATTGCTCTTAGTGACCAAAAAGGTTAGGCGGGGTTACTGGGGATAGGGTGGAGGTGTTGACCTTGGGTAGGGTGCTCTTTCCAAGGGCCAGTGCAGACTCGTTGGGCCGAATGGCCTCCTTCTGCACTGTAGATTCTATCTATCCCTTTATTCCAACGTTTATTCAGACCATGTTTTAGACAAGGTGCCTCATGGCAAACTGGTACAAAAGTGAAGCCACACGGGATCAGAGGTGAGGTGGTAAGATGGATACAGAACTTGCTCGGTCACAAAAGGCAAAAGGTAGCAGTAGAAGATGTTTTCTGAATGGAAGGTTGTGACTATTGGTGTTCCACGGGGATTTGTGCTGGGGCCTCTGTTGTTTGTAGTGTACATAAACGATTTGGAGGAAAATGTAGCTGGTCTGATTAGTAAGTTCGCGGATGACACCAAGATTGGTGGAGTGGCAGATAGTGTTAAGGATGTCAGAGGATACAGCAGGACATAGATAGATTGGAGACTTGGGCAGAGAAATGACAAATGGAGTTTAATCCAGATAAATGTGAGGTAAGGCAAGGTTTAGAGGAGACGTGCGAGGCAGGTTTTTTTACACAGTGGGTGGTGAGTGCTGCCAGGAGAGGTTGTGGAAGGAGATACATTAACGGCGTTCAAAAGGCATCTCGACAAATACATGGATAGGATGGGTATAGGGGGATACGGCACAAGGAACTGCTGAGGGTTTTGGCCAAGGGTGCTATTATGACCGGTACAGGCTTGGAGGGCCGAAGAGCCTGTTCCTGTGCTGTATTGTTCTTTGTTCATGATTCGATTTGCACCCATATCCCCAAAGCATTAGCCTCGGAGTCTGGATTGTAGGTCCAGTGAGTGACATTACCACTATGCCACTATCTCCCTAGCATAAAATATATTATTTTTGCCTATACCCCCCTCGTCTATTCCAGATGATTGATGCTTAAAAGGCATTGAGGTGTCCAGCTTCCACTGGCAAGTTACACTGCAATTCAGCTATTGGCTACTAATGTGTTTCTTGAATAAAATACCATTATTATCGTACGCTATTGTTGTAGATTCAGTCGTAACTTTAAATAAGGGACATTGAATAAACGCTGAAGGTGAAAAAATTGCAGGGAGTGAGACCAACTATGGCCTATGCTGTACTATTGTATGATTATTTACACTTGGTAATCATACAACGTACAACAGCTTCATATATGTGAATTTACAGAATAGAATCATAGAATCATAGAAGTTTACAGCATGGAAACAGGCCCTTCGGCCCAACCAGTCCATGCCGCCCAGTTTTTACCATTAAGCTAGTCCCAGTTGCCCGCACTTGGCCCATAACCCTCTATGCCCATCTTACCCATGTAACTATCTAAATGCTTTTTAAAAGACACAATTGTACCCGCCTCTACTACTACCTCTGGCAGCACATTCCAGACACTCACTACCCTCTCAGTGAAGAAATTGCCCCTCTGGGCCCTTCTGAAACTCTCCCCTCTCACCTTAAACCTATGCCCTCTAGTTTTAGACTCCCCTACCTTTGGGAAAAGATGTTGACTATCTACCTTATCTATGCCCCTCATTATTTTATAGACCTCTATAAGATCACCCCTAAGCCTCCTACGCTCCAGGGAAAAAAGTCCCAGCCTATCCAGCCTCTCCTTATAACTCAAACCATCAAGTCCCGGCAACATCCTAGTAAATCTTTTCTGCACTCTTTCTAGTTTAATAATATCCTTTCTATAATAGGGTGACCAGAACTGCACACAGTATTCCAAGTGTGGCCGTACCAATGTCTTGTACAACTTCAACAAGACGTCCCAACTCCTGTATTCAATGTTCTGACCAATGAAACCAAGCATGCCGAATGCCTTCTTCACCACCCTGTCCACCTGCGACTCCACCTTCAAGGAGCTATGAACCTGTACTCCTAGATCTTTTTGTTCTATAACTCTCCCCAACGCCATACCATTAACTGAGTAGGTCCTGGCCTGATTCGATCTGCCAAAATGCATCACCTCACATTTATCTAAATTAAACTCCATCTGCCATTCGTCGGCCCACTGGCCTAATTGATCAAGATCCCGTTGCAATCCTAGATAACCTTCTTCACTATATAGTGGGGGAAGACGGTGGCGGGTGGTGGTGATGGTCGCCGGGGAACCTGCAGGTGCCAAATCCCGAAGGGAGACTGTGTCCTGTCGCCCGTCCTGGTGTGCCACGTAGGCATATTGGGGGTTTGCATGGAGCAGCAGGACCTTCTCGACGAGGGGGTAGGTCTTATGGCTCCTCGCATGCTTCCGGAGGAGGACGGGCCCCGGGACTGTCAGCCAGGACGGGAGCGAGACCCCGGAGGTGGACTTCCTGGGGAAAGCAAACCTACGTTCATGAGGAGTCTCGTTAGTGGCTGCACATAGGAGCGACCGGATGGAGTGGAGCGCATTGGGGAGGACCTCCTGCCAGCGGGAGAATGGGAGACGTTTCGACCGTAGGGCCAAAAGGACGGCCTTCCAGACCGTCACGTTCTTCCTCTCCACCTGTCCGTTTCCCCGGGAATTATAGCTGGTCGTCCTGCTGGAGGCGATGCCTTTGCTGAGCAGGAACTGACACAACTCGTCGCTTAAAAAGGAGGAGCCCCGATCACTGTGGATGTAGGCGGGAAACCCGAACAGGGTGAAAAGACTGTGCAGTGCCTTGATAACAGAGGCAGAGGTCATGTCAGAGCAGGGGATGGTGAAGGGGAATCTTGAGTACTCGTCAACAATGTTGAGGAAGTATACATTACGGTCAGTGGAGGGGAGGGGCCCTTTGAAGTCCATGCTGAGGCACTCAAAGGGGCGGGAAGCCTTTACCAGATGTGCTCTGTCTGGCCGATAGAAGTGCGCAGACCTGGCAGTCCCTGGTCACGGACCTGACCTCCTTGATGGAGTAAGGCGGGTTGCGAGCCTTGATGAAGTGGAAAAAACGGGTGACCCCCGGTTGACCGAGGTAGTGGAGGACACGGAGTCGGTCTACCAGTGCGCTGGCACATGTACCGCGGGAGAGGGCATCTGGGGTCCCATTAAGCTTCCCGGGTTGATACAAGATGTCATAGCTGTAGGTGGAGAGCTCGTTCCTCCACCTCAGCATCTTGTCAGTCTTGATCTTGCCCCGCTGTGTGCTATTGAACATGAAGGCAACCGACCGTTGGTCAGTGAGGAGTGTGAATCGCCTGCCGGCCAGGTAATGCCTCCAATGTCTCACAGCTTCTACGATGGCTTGGGCTTCCTTTTCAACGGAGGAGTGTCGAATTTCGGAGGCATGGAGGGTACGGGAGAAAAAAGCCATGGGCCTACCTGCCTGGTTGAGTGTAGCGGCCAGAGCAAAGTCAGACGCATCGCTCTCCACCTGCAATGGGATGGACTCGTCCACTGCGTGCATCGCGGCTTTGGCAATATCTGCCTTGATGCGATTGAAGGCCAGTCGGGCCTTAGCCGTCAGGGGAAAAATGGTGGATTTGATCAATGGATGGGCCTTGTCCGCAAAGTTGGGGACCCACTGGGCAAAGTACGAGAAGAACCCCAGGCATCTCTTCAGGTCCTTAGAGCAGTGGGGAAGGGGGAGTTCCAGGAGGGGATGCACGTGGTCGGGGTCGGGCCCGAGGACTCCGTGTTCCACGACGTAGCTGAGGATGGCTAGGCGGGTTGTGCGGAAGACGCATTTCTCTCTATTATAGGTTAGGTTCAGGAGTTTAGCGGTGTGGCGGAAGCGTCGGAGGTTCTCATCATGGTCCTGCTGGTCATGGCCGTAGATGGTGATGTTGTCTAGATACGGGAACGTGGCCCGCAGCCCGTATTGGTCAACCATTCGATCCATTTCCCTTTGGAAGACCAAGACCCCGTTTGTGACGCCGAAGGGGACCCTGAGAAAGTGGTAGAGGCGGCCATCTGCCTCGAAGGCAGTGCATTGGCGGTCCTCCGGGCGGATAGGGAGCTGGTGGTACACTGACTTCAAGTCGACTGTAGAGAATACTCGATACTGCGCAATCTGATTGACCATGTCAGATATGCGGGGGAGGGGATACACATCGAGCTGCGCGTACCGATTAATGGTCTGGTTGTAATCGATGACCATCCGGTGCTTCTCCCCAGTCTTTTTTTTAAAATATGTTTTATTGAAATTTTTTTCCCAAACAACAATTTTTCCCCTCTTACAAAGCAAATGCAACAATAACAATACAGAAATTTTTAACAATACACAAGTAACAAAACCCCTTTATCTTTGACCTAAACTAAACTAAACCCCCCCCCCCCTTCCCCCTGGGTTGCTGCTGCTGGTCATCTGTCTTCCCTCTAACGTTCCCCTAGGTAGTCGAGAAATGGCTGCCACCGCCTGGTGAACCCTTGAGCCGATCCTCTCAGGGCAAACTTTATCTGCTCCAGTTTAATAAACCCCACCATATCATTTACCCAGGCCTCCAGTCCGGGGGGTTTCGCCTCCTTCCACATGAGTAGGATCCTGCGCCGGGCTACTAGGGACGCAAAGGCCACAACGTCGGCCTCTTTCGCCTCCTGCACTCCCGGCTCTTCCGCAACTCCAAATAGAGCTAACCCCCAGCCTGGTTTGACCCGGGCCTTCACCACCCGCGAAATCACTCCCGTCACTCCCTTCCAATACCCTTCCAGTGCCGGACACGCCCAAAACATATGTGCGTGGTTTGCCGGGCTCCCGCCACACCTCCCACATTTGTCCTCCACTCCAAAGAACCTGCTCAATCTTGCCCCCGTTATGTGTGCTCTATGTAGCACCTTAAATTGAATCAGGCTAAGCCTGGCGCATGAGGAAGATGAATTTACCCTGCTTAGGGCATCAGCCCACATACCCTCCTCTATCTCCTCCCCTAGTTCTTCTTCCCACTTTCCTTTTAGTTCGCCCACCGACTCCTCCCCCTCTTCCCTCATCTCTCGGTAAATCTCTGACACCTTGCCCTCTCCGACCCACACCCCTGAAAGCACCCTGTCCTGTATCCCCTGTGTCGGGAGCAACGGAAATACCCTCACCTGTTGTCTAGTAAACGCCCTCACCTGCATATATCTCAAGAAATTTCCCCGGGGCAACTTATACTTTTCCTCCAATGCTCCCAAGCTCGCAAAAGTCCCATCTATAAATAAATCTCCCACCCTCCTAATTCCCAACTGGTACCAGCTCTGAAATCCTCCATCCATTCTTCCTGGGGCGAACCTATGGTTGTTCCTGATTGGGGACCCCACCAGGGCTCCTCGCACCCCTCTCTGTCGCCTCCACTGTCCCCAGATATTCAATGTTGCCGCCACCACCGGGTTTGTGGTAAACTTTTTAGGTGAGATCGGTAGCGGCACCGTCACCAGCGCCTCTAAACTCGTCCCTTTACAGGACTTTCTCTCCAGTCTTTTCCACGCCGCTCCCTCACCCTCCATCATCCATTTACGTATCATTGCCACATTGGCGGCCCAATAGTAATCGCCCAAGTTCGGTAGTCCCAATCCTCCTCTGTCCCTACTACGCTGAAGGAACCCCCTCCTTACTCTCGGAACTTTCCCTGCCCACACGAAGCTCGTGATGCTCCTATCTATTTTATTAAAAAAGGTCTTGGTGATTAGTATAGGGAGACATTGAAATACAAATAAGAACCTCAGGAGGACCATCATCTTAATTGCTTGCACCCTGCCCGCCAGCGATAGAGGCTGCATGTCCCACCTCTTGAAGTCCTCCTCCATTTGTTCTACCAACCGTGTCAGATTAAGTCTGTGCATGGTTCCCCAGCTCCTAGCGATCTGAATCCCCAGGTATCGGAAGTTTCTTTCCACTTTCCTTAGAGGCAAGCCTTCTATCTCTCTACTCTGGTCCCCTGGATGTATCACAAATAATTCACTCTTCCCCATGTTTAGCCTATACCCCGAGAAATCCCCGAACCCCCTCAAAATTCGCATAACCTCTATCATCCCCCCCCGCTGGGTCCGACACGCATAACAATAGGTCATCCGCGTATAACGAGACTCGGTGTTCTTCTCCCCCTCTAATCACCCCTCTCCATTTCCTGGAGTCTCTCAACGCCGTGGCCAGAGGTTCAATTGCCAACGCGAACAACAATGGAGACAGCGGGCATCCCTGTCTTGTTCCCCTATATAGTCGGAAATACTCCGATCTATGTCGACCTGTAACTACGCTTGCCGTTGGAGCCCCATAAAGAAGTCTAACCCAGCTAATAAACCCGTTCCCAAACCCAAACCTCCTTAACACTTCCCATAAATACTCCCACTCCACCCTATCAAATGCCTTCTCTGCATCCATTGCCGCCACTATCTCTGCCTCCCCCTCCACTGGGGGCATCATTATCACCCCTAATAGTCGTCGCACGTTAACATTCAGTTGTCTCCCTTTTACGAACCCTGTCTGGTCTTCGTGCACCACCCCCGGGACACAGTCATCTATCCTCGATGCCAGCACCTTTGCCAACAATTTGGCGTCCACGTTCAATAATGAAATTGGTCTATAGGACCCGCACTGCAACGGATCTTTATCCCTCTTCAAAATTAGTGATATCGTCGCCTCCGACATCGTCGGGGGTAGAGTCCCCCCTTGCTTCTCCCCAGTCTTGACAGCCACCACTTTGGCTCTCCAGGGGCTGGTACTAGCCTCAATGATCCCCTCTCGCAGGAGTCGCTGGACCTCTGACCTGATAAAGGCCCTGTCCTGGGCACTGTATCGTCTGCTTCTGGTAGCGACGGGCTTACAGTCCGGGGTGAGGTTTGCGATGAGGGAGAGTGGGGCGACCTGAAGGGTCGCAAGGCTACAGATGGTGAGATGGGGTAGGGGTCCGTCGAACTTTAAGGTAAGGCTTGGAGATGGCACTGGAAGTCGAGCCCCAGTAATAGGGCAGCGCAGAGATGGGGGAGGACGTAGAGCCTAAAGTCAGTGTACTCTATGCCTTGTACAGTAAGGGTCGCGACGCAGTACCCCCGGATTTCTACTGCGTGGGATCCGGAAGCCAGCGAGGCTTTCTGGGTCGCGGGTAGGATGGGGAGGGAGCAGCGCCTTACCGTATCTGGGTGTATGAAGCTGTCTGTGCTCCCGGAGTCGAAAAGGCAGGCTGTCTCGTGCCTGTGTGTCTGGACGGTCATCGTGGACTTCACGAGGTGGTGCGGCCGGGACTGATTGAGTGTGATGGAGGCGAGTGTCGGAAGGCGGTCGGTAGGCCGGTCGGTGGTAGCGTCGGGTGAGCTGGGCTCCCGGGAGGCTGCGGCGTGGTCCCAAGATGGCGGCCCTCATGAGTCGTGAGTCGCGCCTGGCGGATGGCATCTGTGATGGCGGCCCCCATGGGTTGCGTGTGGTGGGTGTCAGCGGCGATGCGTCCAAGATGTCGGCCGAAATTAAAGATGGCGGCGCCCACGGGTCGCAGCTGGGGGCGGCCCCGACAGGCAGCAGGCAACGCTGCTGGGCCGAGAAGATTTAGGGGGCATCGGGCCTGGTCGGCTTTTGCGAAGTGGCCCTTCTTCCCACAGCCGTAAAAAGTTGCGTTCCGTGCCGGGCAGCGTTGTCTGGGGTGATTACCCTGGCCGCAGAAGTAGCACCTCGGGCCTCTGGCGTTGGCGGCCCGCTGCGCGGTGCAGGCTTGTGTCGCACCCGGGTCGGTTGATGGCTGCGCCCACGAGTGTGCCACACGGTCGGAGGTGTCGGCCCCCATGTTCTGGGAGGCCACCTCCAGCGAGTTGGAGAGTTGTATTATCTCTGGGAGGCCGAGTGTCCCCTTTCTAATAATCGCTGGTGGATATATTTCAGTTCATGCCCGTGACAGAAGCGTCCCTGATCAGCAGCTCTGCGTGCTGGGTAGCCGATATCGCTGTCAGTCACAGTTCCGGCAGAGGATGCGCAGGGCACACAGGAATTCTGCGAGTGGTTCCCCAGGGCGTTGCTGTCTTGTGGCGAGGAGGTGCCTCGCATATACCTGGTTAGCGGATTTCACGGAGTGTCCTTTTAGCAGCGTTATTCCGCGTACGAGGGGGCGTCCCTGATGTGGGGAAAGACTCTTGGGCTCACCCGTGCGTGGAGGACCTGCTTCTTCTGGAGGTCTGTGAGATCTTCGTTGAAAGATGCGACACAGGACTGGATAGCCAGTGTTCAAACGTTTCTGTAGCCTCGGCTGCCTGTGGGTCCAGCTCCAAGCGACCAGGCTTGAGCGATGAGTTCATCTTTAGGAGTTTAGTGTATTAAATTGATACACCATCAATAACACACGACGAGCGATGAACGTAACTGAGGCTTCAATACACTAAACAGCAAGCCTCCTGCCTCTGGCCCCGTACTGGGTCGGAGGCGGAGGCTTGCCACCTTTTATACATAAGCCCGGGGGGAGGAGCCACAGGTGGAGCCAGCCTGGACAAGCCCAGGCATGCACAAGCATGCACAATACAATACATATGATGCAATAACGTGGTTTACCACATATGGCAACTGCTCGGCCCAAGACCGAAGGAAATGAGTCGTGAACACAGCCCAGCCCATCATACAAACCTGCCTCCCATCCATTGACTCCATCTACACCGCCCACTGCCTGGGGAAAGCGGGCAGCATAACCAAAGACCTCTCCCACCCGGCTTAATCACTCTTCCAACTTCTTCCATCGGGCAGGAGATGCAAAATTCTGAGAACACGCACGAACAGACTCAAAAACAGCTTCTTACCTGTTGTTACCAGACTCCGAAACGGCTCTCTTATGGACTGACCTCATTGGAACTACACTCCTGTATGCTTCACCCGATGCCGGTGTAGTTACATTGTGTACCCTGTGTTGCCCAATTATGTATTTTATTTTATTTCCTTGCATTTTCTTTTCACGTACTTAATAATCTGTTGAGATGCTCGCAGAAAATTACTTTTCACCGTACCTTGGTACACGTGACAATAAACAAAAATCCAAATCCATAGGTGTGTTCAGCTTTTCCTAACTCTGATTCCTATTCAAAACGATGGAAGCAGAGCCAATAGGTAAATCGTCCTGAATGTTATTGCACAAACCTCAGTGCAGCAGTGGCAGAAGTCTTGGAAAATGCTACATATGAGCTTTGAAAAAGAACGCAATGAGGTGTTTGGAGTTATTTAAAAGGAACAAAACAAATACAAAGCAGAAGTAAAAGAAAATTAATCAACCCAATGTCGCCAGCTCCATTGTGGAGCTGGGCATTTCAGAAACTAACACTATTGAGAGAGTTGGGCCCTGTGTGCCCTGTGGACCATCTTTAACAGGCTGAGCCTGGCGCATGACGAAGATGCATTAACTCTCCTCAGGGTCTCCTCCCATAACTGGCCTCCAACTCCCCACCCAACTCTTCTTCCCACTTTGTCTTCACCTCCCCTATCTGGGCTCCCTCTATCAGCCCCGTCTAGATCTCTGAGACCTTCCCCTCTCCTACTCCTGTTCTCGATTGGGAAACCTTTCTTGTGAAGTCCTGAACCTGCATGTACCTAAACCCTTCCCCCTGCGCTAACCCATACTTCTCTCCCAACTCCACTAGGCTCACAAATCGTCCCTTCATTTCCTTAACCCCCCTCTCATCCTATCCCCGAAACCTCGCATCCATGCTCCCCGGCTCGAGCCCATGATTCCCCCTGATCAGCATCCTCCCCATGATCCCCCAGCTTAAAGTGCTGCCTACGTGGCCCCCAAATCTTCAATGTGGCCACCACCATCGGACTCACTGAGTACTTTCCTGGGACCATCGGGAGAGGCGCCATTGCCAGCGCCCGCAACCCCGACCCCCTACAGGGGCCCGCCTCCACCTTTACCCATAGAGCCCCCCATCTTTGCTCCAGGCACGCGCTTTCTCCGCATTCGCCGCCCAATAATATACAGCAAGTTTGGGAGGCCTAACCTGCCCCCCGCCCCCCTCACCCTGCCTGATGTGTTCTCTGGAAAACCACCCTCCTAATCCCGGCCACCTTCTCCCACTGCCACCTCCGCCAAATGATAGAGGAGATCAATTTATAACCCCCCCCCCCCCCCGGAAGAAGGACTTAAGTAAACAGACCAGCAGACATTTAAATACAAACAGAAACCGTGGCAAAACATTCATTTTAACTGCCTGCACCTGGTCCAACAACGACAGCGGGAGATTGTCCCTCCTCAATATACCGACCGTCACCTTCCCCACCAAGCTAGTGAAATTATACTTCTGGAGCCCCCCCTAATCTCAGGCCACCTGCACCCCCAAATACTGAAAGTGGGTTGCCGCCAAGCGGAATGGCAGCCCACGCCCACCCCCGTTCCTACTCTCGGCAGAGATTCCATAAAATACTCGCTCTTTCCTAAATTCAATTTATACCCTGAGAACAACCCAAATCTCTGAAGCAACTCCATTATGCTCCTCTCCAACATGCCCGGTTCCGAAATATACAGCAGCAGATCATCACCGTACAGGGACCCCATGCCCCCACCCACAGCCCCGAGCTCCTTAGCGCAATGGCCAGGGGTTCTATAGCCAACGCAAACTATTGAGGGGGACATGGGGCACCCCTGTCTTGTACCCCGGTGCAGTGCAAAACACCCCAAATTCATGCTGTTAGTGTGAACACTCTGCATCGGTTCCTTTTCCAAAAGCCGCACCCACGCCACGAACCTCGGCCCAATTCCAAATCTCACCAATGCTGCCATCAAATGATCCCGCTCTACCCGATCAAATGCCATCTCTACGTCCAGTGCCATCACCAACTCCATCTCCTTTTCCTCCGCCGGAGACAGGACCATGTTCAGCAACCTCCTCACGTTCGAGAACAACTGCCTTCCCTTCACGAACCTCGTTTGATCCTCCCGAATCACCTTCAGGAGACACCCTTCCAACCTTGACGCTAACACCTTAGCCAATATCTTGGCATCTACATTCAGCAGACCCACACTCCACAGGGTCCTTATCCTTCTTTAGCAGCAACAAAATAGAAGCTTGTCCCATTGCTTGCAGCAAAACATCCCTACCTATCGCATACTCAAACATTCCCACCATCAACGGCGCCAGCTTGCCCTTCAATTTCTTATAAAATCAACTGGGAACCCATCGGGCCCCATCGCCATCCCAGCCTGCATCCTTCCAATCGCCAGTTATAGATCTGAAGACATTCTTTACATGCAGAGAGGGCTCAAAATTACACCTTGTTTGGCTGGATCCAGCTCCAACTCTGAAAACAAAACTAAAACACAGACACACACCAGCTTTTTGCTCAAAGCGAAAGTAAAGCCACAGACCAAAACCCAGCTCCACCGACACTCTGACATCACTGCAGCTATTTGATAAACACCCGTTTCTTAAAGGTACTCTCACATGACATCGCCTCCTTCACCTCCTGATCTCCCACTGGTCCCTCCAACCCTGCCCTATCCTCCTTTCCCAGGCTCGGACACTCCAACCCGTCCAGGAACTCCGTCATCCCCCGTTCCTCCCCCAGTGATTCCGACCTATACAGGTCCCCATAATACTCCTCAAATACTTTTTTAATCTGCTCCGGGGCCACCACCAGCTTTCCCTTCCTATCCCGTACCCGAACTATCTCCCTCCGGAGCTGACTGGCCAGTATACACCCTGCCTTCTCCCCAAGCTCCTAGACAGCCCCCTTCACCCTTCTAAGCTAGCGCACAGCTTTCCCCATGGACAATTGGTTGAACCTCGCCTGCAGCACCTTCCTCTTGGCTACAAGACCTGGGTCCGGGTCCCCGCATACTGCCCATTCACCTCCAAAATCTCCTCTTACCAGATTTTGGCATTCCTCCCTCTCCTCCTTATCCACTTTAGCCTTGAACGAGATCACCTCCCCCCTCACCACTGCCTTCAGAGCCTCCCAAACCACCGCATGTGAGACCTCTGCCGTGCAACTGAATCCCACGTATTCCTCAATCACCTTCCCAATCTTGCCACAAAAGCCCGGTCCGCGAACAACCCCATATCCATTCTCCACCCTGACCTCTGGGCTATCCCCTTTTCTAAAACCACATCCATCCAACGTGGAGCATGATCCAAAATCACAATTGCCGAGTACGCTGACCTCCTAACCCAGCCAATAGCACCTTCCCCACCATGAAAAAGTCAATCCTCGAGTATACCTTGTGTACCGGAGAGAAAAAGGGAATACTCCCGCTCCCTCGGGTGTAAGAACCTCCACTGGTCCACTCCTCCCATCTACCTCCTTCCTGCACCATATTCCAATCCCCCACCTACTATCAGCTCATGGGCATCCAGATCCGGGATGGCATCCAACCCCTCTTCATAAACCCCGCATCATCTTGGTTGGGGCCATATACGCTTGCCAGTGCCACCAACCTCCCCTCTAATGCCCCTGTCAATATCATTTACCGTTACCCCCGGAGCCCTGCTATCGAAACCTGAGTGGAACACCTGACTCGCCCAACTCTTCCTCAGCCTCACTTGATCCTTCACCCTCGGATGGATCACCTGCAGCATCACCACGTTGGCCTTTAAGCTCTTCAAATGTGTAAGAACCCTCGATCTCTTCACCGGTCCCCCTATACCCCTCCTGTTCCACGTCACTATCCTAACTGGTGGCCTCTCACCGCCCCCCCCCCCCCCTCCCCCCCTCCTCCCTCCACAGCACCCTTACCCGGCCCTCCTATCTGACATCATCACAAGGCCGGGCCCTGCCCCTCAGGCCTGACCCGCCCCATCCTTTTGTTACCATCGACCCGACCCTCCCAGAATCCTCCATCTACTTCCACTTGCGAGCACCTCTCCCAGTGTCAATCCCCTCCCCCCCAACACCTTTCACACCTCCCAAGCCCATCAAAACCTATTCAACCAGGTTCCAACAATGAAGGCTCCCCCACTACCGCACTCCCGTTCACTAACCAACCTTCGGTGCTAACCACTGTGCTACCGTGACGCCCAGAGCTTCAAGCAGGAGCCACCCAACATGTGACCTCCACCTGCATGCCGTCACCAGAAGTCTTCTAAAGTTCTTCTAGTGCTCAGACTTGTCCCTCATATTGACAATGAAACTTAAATAAAAATCTAATACAATCCTTAACCCCTTAGCTGTGAATGGATTCCTTTTCTCGTTGAGTTTTTAAATATTTCTCAATGCAATGTACATTCATTGAAAATTATGAAATATTTCTTTTTATGTATGCCATTGCTTATCTACTGTTTAAAATATTTAACCTTAAATTTATTTCAGCCAACTGACCCCTTATTGCTGTGTAATTGTTTTTATTTAATTTAAATACTTTTTTTAAAAAAAAGTTGAAATTTATCATATTATGACTACTCTTCCCCAGAGGATCTCCTAATCAACTTTTTCTCAATGTACAGGAAGATATCTAAAATAGTCTCTTCCTTGGTTGTTTTCACACTGTATTGTTTTGGGAAATGGTTTTGAATATGTACCATGAACATATCCTCCAAACTACTTTGACTGATTTGATTTGTCAAAATGTAAATTAAATGATTCCTGTTTTCCCTTTATTACAGCTTCTCGGGTTTCAAAACCACAAACATGGCTCAGCTTTGATTTAGAGAGAGAGTGTATGTGTGGGTTGTGCGGTGCAAGCAACTGTTGCCCCTATCGTCCCGGTGGCAGTCTTATCCAGTATATTTTACACCCAAGACCGTGGTCATGTTAATTCCCTCTGGTTTCTGTCTGGAGCTCATCTCAGCCATTGTCTCTAAGAGCTCTGTAGACTCAGCAGATGACGTAGCTAATTAATATTCTATATATGTGTTTTTATTATTAAGGTTACCCATTATCTCCCCTTCCCCACCTTTCTACTTTGATTATCTTTTCAAAACATCAAATATATGGCAACATTTAGTTCCCAACCTTGGCCACCAGGCAGCCATACTAGCTATTAGATCAAACCCATTTATCTCTATTTATGACATTAATTCACCTATCCTGTCGCAAATGCTTTTTGCATTCAGATAAAGCATATTAACATTTTACTTTTCACAATTTTCCCTTAATTTGACCTTCACTACATCTTCCTGCCATTCCTTTACCCAAATCACTACACCACTCTATTACATTGAACTTTTTCTTTACATTTATAAATTGAACTTCACCTGTACACTTCCATCTTTTTTTAAAAAACTAGGTTTATATTCCATGAAATTTGGAAGATTGAGGGGTGATTTAATTGAAGTTAGCAAGATATTAGAGGGGTATATATAAACCTTTTCTGCTGGTTGGGAAACCTAGGGCTCAGAGAAGATAGCCTAAATGTTAGAGCCAAACCCCTCGGGGATGAAGGTGTGAAACGCTTGTATGTGTCAAATGTGCATCCACCCTTCCTTTGCCCCACTACCATGTTTTAAGCCAACATCGACCCAATCTCCAAAAACACAACCTCAGGTCTTTACTTAGATCTCGATCTCTCCCTTTAACACTGTTTATAAAACTCAGCTTCTTTGACCAAGCAGCTTTCATTGTTCATTTTATCTCATTCTTTTGTTGGACATTGTTTTTGGTCTGATTTTATGTCAGGCACATTTCGGGACTAACTGGACTACTCTCTGTTAAAGCGGAGGCTTACTTTATGGGCCAAGTGGCCTCATTTTGCGTATTCTATTGATGTGCTTAACACAAAAATTTCAAGGTACATTAACTAATTTTTATTTGGCTAGTTAAAATTCATAAAAGGCAAACTGAGGTTAAATTGACCTGGAAAAGAAGCATTAACTTTAGTCCGGTCAGACAACCATGTCTTACTGTGCACCCTTCTCTTCAGCTGATTGCACGTTTGCAATTTATGTTGTATGGAATCTATAACAAACCATATAATGGTGGAAATTCCAAATATTCTAATTCCATTCTGAGAGTAGGTTTGTAAAAATTAATTTACGGGTTGTGGGTGCCTGTCGCTAATGTCGTTAAAAGTAGTACGCAGAGCCCACTTAACCAGAACCTAAGTGAGCAGGTTCTTCCCGACGGTGGAGGACAAATGCGAACGGTGCCAAGGAGGACCGGCCAACCATGCCCACATGTGCTGGTCTTGCCCAAACTTGTTGGGCTCTGGACAGCCTTGTTGGAGGCAATGTCCAAAGTGGTGGGGATGAGAGTGGAGCCATGCCCAAGAGTGGCAGTCTTCAGGGTATCAGAACAGCCAGATCTCTTCATGGGGAGGAGGGCTTTAGCCTCCCTAATCGCCTACCGGAGAATCCTGCTCACTGGCGGTCAGCAGCACCACCCAAAGCTGCAGACTGGCTGTCCGACATATCGGAATTTCTCCAAATGGTGAAAATTGAATTCGCCATCCGAGGGTCGGAGGAGGGCTTCCACAAAATGTGGAGCCATTCACTTGGTTGTTCCAAGACCAGTGTGTAACTGACAACTAAGAAGTCAAAGGACAGGAGAGGGTAGTCACGACATAACAAGGAAGGGGGGAGGGTGGGAAATGGGGTGTGGGGGGGTGCAGGTCTACGGGGAACCTAACCATGCCCAACGAAAGAAATAGGAGAAGCAGTATCACACCAACATACCTGGAGCATGGTACAAGAACAGATGAGGAAAGAAAGAAAGATAAATGACCAAGGGCAGGGGGGGAGAATCGAAAAACTACCCGAGAACGAAATACAGGAAATCGTAACCACCAATGTAAATAATGCAAAGAGAAGAACGACGATGTATGTAAATCATAGAAACCGACCGATGTGTAAATATTTCTCTTTATCCTCTGTCTCCTATTGTTTGTCCACGCTTATCCTTGTTTTGTATACCGCAAAAAAATCAATAAAAACATTAAAAAAAATAGTTGGAAAGGCAGGTTGTAAGAGGGATTCAAACTGGTCACAAAGAGAAATCGATAGATTAAGTAAGTGGGCAAAAAGTTGACAAATGGCATATCATGTGGGGAAGATGGGAAGTTGTTAATTCTGGAAGGGAGAACTAAAGAACATTATTTAAATGGCGAAAAACAGAAAAAAGCTGCAACATAAAAGAACTTGGGGACACTTGTGTATGAAATGCAGAAAGCTAGCACATGGATGCAGCAGGTAATCAGGAAGGCTAATGGAATGTTGGCCCTTATTTCAAGGGGATTGGAGGATGAGAGTAGGGAAGCCTTGCTGTAACTGTACAAGGTACTGGTGATACCACATCTGGAATACTGTGAGCAGTTTTGGTCCCCTTATTTAAACAAAGATATTAGTTCATTGGGGGCGATTCAGAGAAGGTTCACGAGGATGGGATTATCTTATGTGCAAAGGTTAAACAAGTTGAGACTCATTCGAGTTTAGAAGAATGAGAGGTGATCTCATTGACACACATAGTATCCTTAAGGGGCTTGACAGGGTAAATGCTGAAAGGATGTTTCCCCTCTTAGGAGAGTCTCGGAACGGAGGGCAGAGTCTCAGCACAGTAGCTTGGTGGTTAGCACAATTGCTTCACAGCTCCAGGGTCCCAGGTTCGATTCCCGGCTTGGTTCACTGTCTGTGCGGAGTCTGCACGTTCTCCCCGTGTGTGCGTGGGTTTCCTCCGGATGCTCCGGTTTCCTCCCACAGTCCAAAGATGTGCAGGTTAGGTGGATTGGTCATGCTAAAATTGCCCTGAGTGTTGGGTCGGGTTACTGGGTTATGGGGATAAGGTGGAGGTGTGGGATTGGGTAGGGTGCTCTTTCCAAGAGCCGGTGCAGACTCGATGAGCCGAATGGCCTCCTTCGGCACTCTAAATTCTATGAAATAAAGTGGTGCCAATTAAGACTGAGATGACAAAGAATATCTTCTCTGAGGATTGAGTCTTTGGAACTCCTTAGCACAGAAAGGTGTGGGGGCAGAGTCCTTGTGTATAGTTTTAAAAAATATATATTTTATTAAATTTTTCAAACACAATTTTTCCGTTTTTACAAATCAACATAAAAATAATACAATAACTGGTAAATAACATTATTTAAATAATATAGTGAACTAACAAAGTGACAAAAAAATAGTCCTTCCCTCCCCGACCCATACCCCAGAAATCACTATCTTGGATACCCTGTGTCGGGAGCAGTGGAAATTCCCTCAGCTGTTGCCTCGTAAACGCCCTCACTTGCATATATCTGAAGATATTCCCCGGGGGCAACTCATATTTTTCCTCCAGCGCTCCCAGACTTGCAAACGTCCCGTCTATAAACAGGTCCCTCAGTTTCCTAATTCCTACTCGTTGCCAACTCTGGAACTCCATCCTTCCTGGGACAAACCTGTGGTTATTCCTAATCGGGGACCACACCGAGGCACCCGTCACCCCCCTATGTCGCCTCCACTGCCCCCAGATCCTCAAGGTTGCCACCACCACTGGGTTTGTGGTAAACCTTTTCGGGGAGAACGGCAGCGGCGCCGTCACCAGCGCCTTTAGGCTCGTTCCTTTACAGGACGCCATCTCCAGCCTCTTCCACGCCGCCCCCTCTCCCACCCTCATCCACTTACAAATCATCGCCACATTGGCGGCCCAGTAGTAGTCGCTCAGGCTCGGCAGCGCCAGTCCCCCTCTATCCCTACTGTGCTGCAGGAACCCCCTCCTTACCCTCGGGGTCTTCCCTGCCCACACAAAGCTCATAATGCTCCTGTCTATTTTTTTGAAAAAGGCCTTTGTGATCAGAATGGGGAGACACTGAAACATGAAAAGAAACCTCGGGAGGACCATCATTTTTACAGCCTGCACTCTGCCCGCCAATGAGAGTGGCAACATATCCCACCTCTTGAAGTCCTCCTCCATCTGCTCCACCAGTCGCGTCAGATTAAGTCTGTGTAGAGTTCCCCAGTTCCTGGCTACCTGGATCCCCAGATATCGAAAGCTCCTTTCCACTCTCCTCAACGGCAGAGCGTCTATTCCTCTTCCCTGGTCCCCGGGGTGTATTAAAAAAAGCTCGCTCTTCCCCATATTTAGCCTGTATCCCGAGAAATCTCCAAACTCCCTCAGTATCTGCATAACCTCTGGCATCCCCTCTACAGGGTCCGCAACATATAGCAGTAAGTCATCAGCGTAGAGGGACACTCGATGCTCCTCTCCCCCTCTGACCACTCCCCTCCATTTCTTAGAGTCCCTCAACGCTATGGCCAGTGGTTCAATTGCCAATGCGAACGGTAATGGGGACAGGGGACACCCCTGCCTTGTTCCCCTGTGTAGCCGAAAATACCCCGATCTTTGCCGGTTTGTGACTACACTTGCCACTGGGGCCCCATATAGGAGTCTGACCCATCTAACAAACCCTTCCCCGAACCCAAACCTCCTCAGCACCTCCCACAAATAGTCCCACTCCACCCTATCGAATGCCTTCTCCGCATCCATCGCCACCACTCTCTGCCTCCCCCTCCACTGGGGGCGTCATCATCACCCCCAGCAGCCGTCGAACGTTAACATTCAGTTGTCTCCCCTTTACAAACCCTGTCTGGTCTTCATGCACCACCCCCGGGACGCATTCCTCTATCCTTGACGCCAGCACTTTTGCCAGCAGTTTGGCGTCTACATTTAGGAGTGAGATAGGCCTGTATGACCCGCATTGCAGCGGATCTTTATCCCGCTTCAGAATTAGTGATATCGTCACCTCCGACATTGTCGGGGGTAGTATCCCCCCTTCCCTGGCCTCGTTAAAGGTTCTCGTCAGCAGCGGGGCCAACAGGTCCACATATTTCCTGTAGTCCTTGTGTATAGTTAAGGTTGAGATAGATTATTGATCAGTAAGGCAAAAAGGGTCATGTGGAAAGGGTCAGAAAGTGGGCGCGAGGAATGTCGAATCAGCCATGACCCTATTGAATGGCAGAGCAGACTCGAGGGGCTGAATGTCGTCCTCCTGCTTCTATTTCGTATGGTCTTGTACGGGAATACCCAGATTCCTCTGTATGACAACATTCTGCAGTCTTTTTATTTTTTTCACAGTAACTTCATTGGAGTGTTGATGTAAGCCTACTTGTGACAATGAAGATTATTAATTAACTAATTAATAAAATAAATCCTTTTCTTCTATTCTTCCACCAAAGTAGACAACCTCACATTTTCCCACATTATACTCCAACTGTCAAAGTTCTACCCACTCACTTGATCGATCTATATTCTTTCACAGACATTCTGTCCCCTCCTCGTACCTTTCCATAAGGCCCTAAGAAATAGGATCGCGAGTAGGCTGTTTACCCCCACACCATTCAATAGGATCATGGCTGATCCAACATTCTCCACATCCATTTTCTTGCACTTTCCCCCTAACCCTTGATTCCCTTACTGATCAAGAATCTAAACATTTTTTGTCAGGAAACTTGGTTTGAACTCTGTGTAAACCCTTTTCTATTTTTGTCTGAGTGAAGTTTCTGTACATTCAGAAGTTAAATAATCTTTCTATATGGTTGGTTTATACTAAAATGTTATTGCTGGTGAAGTGCTTTTTTATGCTAGTGCTGTATATATTGCTCTTACTATGCCGTCGTTGTCACTGGATTGTTATAACTGGGATTTAAATCTTATTGATGATTTTTCTCTGTTTTTAATATAGTGTTGGTTGCAGAGCCTCTCAGCTACAGCTAGAGATGGGTTTAGTGAAGGGAAGTCTCAAATGTCGGTAGACTGCAGCTCCCACTCGCAAACACACTCGAGAGTGGGAGCTTAGGTTATAGTGTTAAGAAGTTCAGGTTTTGTGCAATTTGATGATTTTGTTGTGGGTTGTTGGGCTGGGGGGTGGGAATGGGGAAGGGAGGGGGTTATAGTTGGTTGACGCTGTCCACTAATTTATATTTATTTGCTCTTTGGACCGGACCAGGCCGCTATCCAGTGGGATCACTTCACCGCGGCTTTACAAGATTCCTTGCGTGTTGATATACAGATGTAATGGTTGACCCCAGTGGAGATGCGGTGGAGGTTCACATTTCCACCTTTATAATCTGGAATTTGAGGGGTTTGAATGCACCAGTGAAGCGGGCAAATCTTTGCATGTTTGAAAGGTCTAGATCCAGGTGTTGTGTTCCTACAGGAGACACACTTGTGAGTGAAGGACCAGGTAAGGCTTCGCAAAAATTGGGTGGGACAAGTCTTTCACTCAAGCTTTCATGAGGCGCAGCAGTATTAATCCACAAAAAAATACAATTTACTCCCTCCCGGATTATAGATTACCCCAATGGGCATTACATTATTGTCTGTGGTTCACTGGAAAACACTGTTTATTTTGGTGAATATTTTATACTCCCAATTGGGATGACCCGAGCCTCATAAGCTCTCTGGTGAACATCCTCCCTGACTTGAACTCACGTCAGATGATCCTAGGAGGAGACTTAAACTGTGTCTTGGACCTTAAATTGGGCCGCTCCATGTCAAAATCCCAACCCCAACCTGGGATGTCCAGGGCATGGACCTCTTTTTCATGTAGAGTATTGGAGGGGTCGACCCATTTGGCTTTTTGCATCCAAACAGTAAAGAATTTTCATTTTTTTTGCACGTTCATCGGGTCTACTCCTGAATTGATTTTTTTGCTGTTTTTGTTTGCTGCTATAGCATATTTGTCTGCTGCTATAGCAGACTTTTATCAAACTCAACAAAACAGAGTCAATTTCTCCTTGAACACTATGGGAAAACCTGAAGGCTGTCATAAGGGGGGAGATTATCTCATATAAAGTTCACATTGTGAAAAGGGAAGGAGTGGAACGACAAAGGCTAGTGGACTCTATCTTGGAAGTTTGATTTGATTTGATTTGATTTATTGTCACATGTACCGAAGTACAGTGAAAAATATTTTTCTGTGGCCGAGGAACGTACACAGTACGTACATAGTAGACAAAGAAAATAATCACCAGAGAACATTGCCAAATGGTACATCGACAAAACAGTGATTGGTTACAGTGCGGAACAAGGGGCCAAACAAAGCAAACACATGAGCAAGAGCAGCATAGGGCGTCGTGAATAGTGTTCTTGCAGGGAACAGATCAGTCCAAGGGGGAATCGTTGAGGAGTCTTGTAGTTGTGGGGAAGAAGCTGTTCCTATGGCTGGATGTGCGAGTCTTCAGACTTCTGTACCTTCTGCCTGATGGAAGGGTTTGGAAGAAGGCAATGTCTGGGTGGGAGGGGTTTCTGATAATGCTGTCTGCCTTCCTGAGGCAGTGGGAGGTGTATACAGAATCAATGTTGGGGTGGCAAGTTTGTGTGATGCGTTGGGCTGAGTTCACCACACTCTGCAGTTTCTTGCAATCTTGGACTGAGCAGTTGCCATACCAGGCTGTGATGCAGCCGGATAGGATGCTCTCTATCGCACATCTGTAGAAGTTTGTGAGAGTCGATACAGACATGCCAAATTTCTTTAGCTTCCGTAGGAAGTAGATACGTTGTTGGGCTTTGTTGACTGTTGCATCAACGTGAGTGGACCAGGACAGACTGTTGGTGATGGTGACCCCAAGGAACTTAAAGCTATCGACCATCTCCACTTCGGAGCCATTGATGCAGACGGGAGTGTGTGCAGACAGGAGGTTGATCGCCAATATTCATCTGCCCAACGCCAGAACTACTGATGCATAGAAAAACTTACAACTTCAATTTTAATTGATCTCTACGAATTAAGTGGTGCATCAGTTATGATTTTTCTATGGGCACCTTCTATGAACATGGGGAAAAGGCAGATTGTCTTCTTGCATATCAACTCAAGAAGCAGGTTGCCTCCCGCGAAATCCCTGAGATTCGGAACAAAAAAGGGAACCTAGTGTCAGCCCCTCTCCGAGTTAATGTGGCTTTCAGTACAGAGTCAGAGCCTCCTCCAGACACCTTAGACATTGTAGTGATCTCTGTATGTGCATGTACATAAGGGGTTAATTTGTAATCAGTAGCACCACATGATCACTAGAGGGCCGGACAACATGGGTATAAAAGAAACCACATTGGGTCTCTCTTCCTCTCTTTGGGTGTACTGTGACCAGGACAGGAGTATCAGATTAGTTCAGATGGTTAGTGGAGTTACGTGTAGTCACTGTAGTTAGATCTTGTTAACCTTATCACTATGTTGAAGTAAAGAACTCATACAATTCTTGTTATAGTTACTCAATAAACCTTTTGTTACTACTGGACGAGTTTGAGTCTTCATCGAGATTCAGAAGACCTCCTCAGTAACCGAGGTTTGAGTAACACATATTACACTCCGTAGTCTATCAAACACAAAGAGAAGTGTAATAAAAGATAATACAGGAGTGTAATAAAAGAGACATGATGAGGTTTCGAGCTGGCTTACACATTCCAACCATCGAGGAAGGCAGGAAAGGGGAACTGGAATCCCCTTAAGTCGAGAAGAAATATGGAAATGTATCGGTCGGCTGCAATCTGAGGTTATAAGAAGTTCTCGGAGCAACTAATACCCTTATTATTGGACATGTTCAATGATTCACTGTCTAGGGGGTCACTACCCCCATCCCTTGCCCTAGCCACAATCTTGGTACTCCTTAAAGAGGGTAAGGACTCAGTAGAGTGCGGATCTTATCGAACTATACGGTAAATGAAAAAGCCCTGGGGAAAATTGATGTACAGAGAAATCTGGGTGTTCAGGTCCATTGTACCCTGAAGGTGACAGCACAGGTCGATAGAGTGGTCAAGAAGGCATACGGCATGCTTTCCTTCATCGGAAGGAGTATTGAGTACAAAAATTGGCAGGTCATGTTACATTGTATAAGACTTTGGTTCGGCCACATTTGGAATACTGCGTACAGTTCTGGTCGCCACATTACCAAAAGGATGTGGATGCTTTGGAGAAGGTGCAGAGGAGGTTCACCAGGATGTTGCCTGGTATGGAGGGCGCTAGCTATGAAGAGAGGTTGAGTAGATTAGGATTATTTTCATTAGAAAGACGGAGGTTGAGGGGGGACCTCATTGAGGTCTACAAAATCATGAGAGGTATAGACAGGGTGGATAGCAAGAAGCTTTTTCCCCAGAGTGGGGGACTCAATTGCTAGGGGTCACAAGTTCAAGGTGAGAGGGGAAAAGTTTCAGTGGAAAGTTCTTTGTGCAGAGGGTGGTGGATGCCTGGAACGCATTGCCGGCGGAGGTGGTAGAGGTGGGCACAATAGCGTCATTTAAGATGTATCTAGACAGATACATGAATAGGCAGGGAGCAGAGGGATACAGATCCTTAGAAAATATGCGACAGTTTTATATAGAGGATCTGGATCGGCGCAGGCTTGGAGGGCCGAAGGGCCTGTTCTGGTGCTGTAATTTTTCTTTGTTCTTCTTTCTTTGTTCTTATCGACCCATTTCACTCCTTAACACTGATATTAAACTACTGGCTAAAGTCCTGGCAAACTGGATGGAACCATGTCTCCCAACTATAATATCGGAGGATCAGATCGGCTTTATCAAAGGTAGACCATTATCACCCAATGTCTCTTGAACATTATCCTCATTGGCTCAGGAATCTGAAGTTATAGTATCTTTGGATGTGGAAAAAGCATTTGATAGGTTGGAGTGGAACTACCTTTTGAGATTATGGATAGACCTCCTTGGCTTTGTATGAAGTACAATGCCCCGAAAGCCAACATCCACACAAATATGACCTCCTCCGAACATTTTCCGCAAGGCAGAGGTACTTGACAAGACTGCTCCCCTTCTCCATTGCTCTTTGTGATGGGCATTGAACCTCTGGCGTAGCGTTGAGGTGATCAGAGGGGTGGAGGGAATGCATCGGGAGGGAGAGGAGCACCGAGTCTCGCTGTACGCAGATGACCTACTCTTATATATTACGGGTCCGACCTGCTCAATAGAACACATTGTTGCTAACTTTTGGTTGGTTCAATTGGCTCTGTTTTATAACCTTTGCTCTTGAGTCGCCAGGTATCTTTATGATACCGCCACGAGGTTCAAGTTCAAGTAATGATCAATAACTCAATACACCAATTAGTAAGATTCAAATCAAAGCACATTTATTATACACAGTAATCGCTACTCATGCATAAATTCTACTTCTAAGCTACTTCTACAACTAACAGGCCTATACTTAGCTTTGAACTGGCCCACCAGGTCAGGGGAACAAATGGCCTTGCGTTCGGTTTGCGGGATTCAAAGTTGGTACGGACTGGTAGCTAGGAGCGCCTATCTCGTAGCGAGCATTGACTTAAGACTTACTGGCTCTTGGCAGCTGAACCGGTCACTGTCAAGGGTTGGTTCGCGTTGCTGAGTGACCCGATCAAGAAGGACGATTTGAACTTGGGGGCTTTACTTTATAGTCCCCAGGGGCTTCCCACCTTTCGGGGCGGACCCTGTCCCTGGTTCCAAGTGATTGGACTTTGTTCCAATCGCTTGGTTCGATTTCTCCAATACTGGAGCGGTTCCCTGATCGATGGGTGGTCTTGAGGTGTCCGTTAACCTCTTTTGTGTTGGCTCCTGCTGGCGCCGAGGAGTCTGGCTTGGCTTTGTTTATCCCAAATGTTTCGATTGTACCCGGGGATCGTGCATTAGTATGTAGATGGCTGCTATATTATTATGCAGATGGCTGCTTATATCGATGCTGCCTGGGCTTTTGCAGAGATTAATACACAGTAACTTGCGCCTGCTAGTTTCTGCCTGTGTTGGCTGAATTTCCCTGCAGCCTTTGCTGTTCTCCATTTTACGTCGGGAGTTGGCCAACCCAGGTGGCTACAACATCATGAAGATACTCTCGCGATTTGGCACACTTTCAGGTTATAAATTAAATGTGAGTAATAGTGAACCCATCGGCCAGAGCGGCTCAGCTTGGTTGACTGCCATTTCGCCTGCCGCCTCTATTTCCAATATCTGGGGGTCCCTTTGGCCTGTAACGGGGCCTTACTCCACAAATTGAACTTTTACAATGGACTTACAGAGATGGAATAATCTTCCTCTGACTCTAGCAGGCAGGATCCAAACTGGCAATATGAATGTGCTCCAAGGTATTTATTCTTATTTTAATGTATCCCCATTTTTTTACCCAAAACATTTTTTATTACAGTCAACAAATTAAGATTGGGTTTTTTCTGGGCAGGTAGAGTCCCAGAGTCCACAGTGCTCTACTTCAGAGAGACAGAGGATCGGGAGGCTAAACCCTCCCCAATCTCCTGTTTAATTACTGGGCTGCCAACCTACAGAAAATCCTACAATGGTTCAGTGACCCAAAGTCAAACTGGAGTGGATCAGAGGTGCGGCACAGCCTACTTCCTACATGCCATAATTACTGCTCCGCTGCCCTTTTCCTCAAGCCCTGTGGTGATTTCTTCCCTCCGGATTTGTGAACTGATCTAGCAGCACTTCAGTTTTCTTTCACTGTCCTCATGTGCCCTGATGTGAGAACCACCTCTTCATGCCTTCAGGCTTGGACCCAGCATTCAGGTCCTGGAGGACAGGAGATCTCGTGCACTTTGGGGAATTATTTCTTGATGGAGGCTTTCCCAGCCTTGAAGAACTCACAGATGCTATCTGACAGGTACCAACCTTTTTTGTTTCTTTCAAATTCTGGATTTCTCACGCAAGTTCTTTTCCTCCTTCCCCCGGCCCCTTCCCTGCAGCCATGGCATAGCAGGGGAGAGGGTGAATTTCAACCTTATTCTATATTCGGATCCTGCCACTTTGTACAGAATATACGAGAAATGGATGGAGGAGCTAGGCTCTGTGTTTACTGAGGAGGTTTGGAGGGATGCCCTCTACAGGGTGCATTCCACTTCATTCTGTGCCAGACTGAGTTTGGTTCAGTTCAAATTGCTACATGCAACACATTGGATAAAGTCAAGGATGAGTGGATTCTTTCGAGACTTGGTGAATAAGTGTGATTGCTGTTCACTTACACCAGCTGACCACAGACATGCGTTTTGGTCTTGTCTTAAGATTGCTGGATACTGGGTTTCCTTTTTCGACACCCTGGGCGCGATTCTCCCATGCGCCGTATGGGAGAATCGCCGTTCGCGCCATTTTTTCCCGTGAAGCGGAGATTCGGCGCCATTTGCGCCGGCGCGTTTCGCATGGCACCGGTCGCGAGCCGCTGTCCGGGGCCGGGCCGCCGATTCTCCGGCCTTGATGGGCTGAGCGGCCGCGCAGAAACGGCAGAGTCCCGCCAGCACCGTTCACCCCTGCTCGCAGCCGGCGGGAACTCTGCGCGTAGGGTCAGGGGGCAGCCTGTGGGGTGGGGTAAAGCGCTCCTTCACCCGGGGGGGGGGGGGGGGCCCTCCGATGGGGTCTGGCCCGCGATCGGAGCCCACCGATCAGCGGGCTGGCCTCGCCAGCCCTGGCCCTATTTTATTACGCGGCCGGCCCCATAACCCCCACGCCATGTTGCGTCGGGGCCGGCGCGCTAAGGAAGTCCCCCGTGCATTCTCGGGTTGGCGCGGCCCAACTGCGCGCACATGTGCGGGTTAGCGCGGTGCCTATTTGGCGCCGGGAAGGGAGGCTGGAGCGGCGTGAACCGCTCAAGCGCCTTGCTGGCACCCTGTGGCGGGCACAAACACTCTGTCTCCATTTCGGAGAATCGTGCCCCCTGTATAAGATTTTGCGGATAACCTTGCCCGCTGGTTTCGGACTCCCCGTCTTTCTATTCTGGAGTTCTTGCCTTCGCTTCCTTAATAGCTAGGAGATGACTATTACTCAACTGGAGAGCTCCCTCGCCATCCAAGGCATACACGTGGGTGGAAGATATGATGTCGGTCATACATCTGGAAAAGGTCAAGTATACTATCAGAGGCTAGGTGGGGTGACTCTACCAGAGGTGGCGGCTTTTCATTTCCTTCTTTCAGGATCTGAACATGTTTGCGGGTTAGGTGGGTTGAGTTAGTGGGGGTTAGTTTAGTAATAAGGGTTCCTTGTTCCATTGCACTGGTTAATTACCTTCGTACTTTTGACTTTTTTTTCTTTATCCAAAAATGTAATGTGTATATCTTTGTCTATATGTATGTTACTGTTTATATTTGATAATTCAATAAAATGTTTATTTTAAAATAAAATCCCGACAGTGCAGAAGGATGCCATTTAACCCATTGAGTCTGCACGACCCTCCAAAAGAGCACTTTACCACGGCCCACTCCCCTGCCCTATCCCCATAACCCTGTTCATTGATCATAGCCAATCCACCTAACTTGCATGCACATCTTTGGACTTCAATGGTAGCATCAGCAAATTGTGCTGCAATACACTTGATCCTTCATCCAGGTGATTAATATAAATGATAGTTGAGTCCCCAGCACTAATCGCTATGGCAACCTACTAGTTACAGTTTGAACCTGAAATTATCTATTTATCCTAACTCTGTTTCTTGATAGTTAACTAATCCTCTATCATTTCAATATATTACCCTAACACCAAAAGTTATCCTTGTGTAGTAACCTTTGGAAAATCCAAATAAACTTGATCTATTGGTTCCTCTTTATCCATCCTGTTTGTCCTCAAAGAAGACTAATACATTTGTCAAACATAATGTATCTTTCAGAAATCCATGTTGGCTCTGCTTGATTGTATTATAATTTTCTATATGTCCTGCTGCTATTTACTCAATAGACAGAAGACAAAGGGTGGTTGTAAAGGGTTGTTTTTCAGACTAGAGGCCTGTGACCAGCGGTGTGGCTGTTATTTGTTTCTTTAAAAAAATGTATTTTATTCAAATTTTTCGGCCAAACAAAACAATACAAAGGTTTTCCTTTTTACAACAATAAAACAATATAAATAACAGTGACCGTTTTAACAAATAAATAAATAATAGATAAACTAAATGGCAACTGCCATAACAAAAATAATAACTCTCCAGAAATAAAATCAAACAATCCATTATACATAACCAAGTACAAATATCTATACAAAAACACCCCTGAGGACCCACCCGAGCCCCCCCCCCCCCCCCCCCCCCCACCTCCCCCCTGGGTTACTGCTGTTACCTTCCCATTTCCTTTATCGTTCTGCGAGGTAGTCAATGAACGGTTGCCACCGCCTGGTGAACCCTTGAGCCGAACCCCTTAGTGCGAACTTTATCCGTTCTAGTTTTATAAACCCTGCCATGTCATTTATCCAGGTCTCCACGCCCGGGGTTTTGGCTTCCTTCCACATAAGCAATATCCTTCGCTGGGCTACTAGGGACGCAAAGGCCAAGACATCAGCCTCTTTCGCCTCCTGCACTCCCGGCTCTTCTACAACCCCGAATATAGCCAACCCCCAGCCTGGCTCGACCCGGACCCCCACCACCTTCGAAAGCACCTTTGCCACCCCCACCCAGAACCCCTGCAGTGCCGGGCATGACCAAAACATGTGGGTGTGGTTTGCTGGGCTTCTCTTGCATCTCCCACACCTATCCTCTACCCCGAAAAATTTACTGAGCCTTGCTCCGGTCATATGCGCCCTGTGCAAAACCTTGAATTGTATCAGGCTTAGCCTGGCGCATGAGGACGACGAGTTTACCCTACGCAGGGCATCAGCCCACAGCCCCTCCTCAATCTCTTCCCCCAGCTCTTCTTCCCATTTCCCCTTCAACTCATCCACCATGATCTCCCCCTCGTCCCTCATTTCCCTGTATATATCCAACACCCTACCATCCCCCACCCATGTCCCTGAGATCACTCTATCTTGAATCTCCTGCGTCGGGAGCTGCGGGAATTCCCTCACCTGTTGCCTCGCAAATGCCCTCAGTTGCATGTACCGAAATGCATTCCCTTGGGGCAACCCATATTTTTCCGTCAGCGCTCCCAGACTCGCAAACGTCCCGTCTACGAACCGATCTCTCAGTTGCACAACCCCAGCTCTCTGCCATGCTCCAAATCCCCCATCTATTCTCCCCGGGACAAACCTATGATTATTTCTTATCGGGGACCGCACCGAGGCTCCCGTCCTTCCCCTATGTCGTCTCCACTGCCCCCAAATTTTTAGCGTTGCCACCACCACTGGACTTGTGGTGTATTTCTTCGGGGAGAACGGCAACGGCGCCGTCACCAGTGCTTGTAGGCTGGTTCCTTTGCAGGACGCCATCTCCAATCTCTTCCACGCCGCTCTCTCCCCTTCTCCCATCCACTTACACACCATTGAGATATTGGCGGCCCAGTAGTATTCACTTAGGCTCGGTAGTGCCAGCCCCCCCTATCCCTGCTACGCTGCAAGAGCCCGCTCCTCATTCTCGGGGTCTTCCCGGCCCACACAAAACTCATGACACTTTTCTCAATTTTCTTGAAAAAGGCCTTTGTGACCATCACCGGAGGGCACTGAAACACAAAAAGGAATCTCGGGAGGACTACCATTTTGACCGCCTGCACCCTACCCACCAGTGACAGGGGCACCATGTCTCATCTCTTAAAGTCCTCCTCCATCTGTTCCACCAATCTTGTTAAATTAAGCCTATGTAAGGTTCCCCAACTCCTGGCTATCTGAATCCCTAAGTACCGGAAATCTCTTGTTACCTTCCTCAGCCGTAAATCATCTATTCCCCTGCTCTGCTCCCCCGGATGCACCACAAACAACTCGCTCTTCCCCATATTCAATTTGTACCCCGAAAATTCCCCAAACTCCCTGAGTGTCTGCATTATCTCAGGCATCCCCTCCACTGGGTCCGCAACATACAGCAATAAATCATCTGCATACAAAGATACCCGGTGTTCTTCTCCCCCCCCCCCCCCCCCCCCTGAGTACTCCCCTCCACTTCCTGGAGCCCCTCAGTGCTATGGCCAGGGGCTCAATTGCCAATGCAAACAGTAACGGAGACAGGGGACACCCCTGCCTCGTCCCTCTATGAAGACGGAAGTAGTCAGACCTCTGCCTGTTCGTGACCACACTCGCCACCGGGGCCCGATACAGCAGCTGTACCCATCCAATAAACCCTTCTCCAAAACCAAATCTCCTCAGCACCTCCCACAGATAATCCCACTCCACTCTGTCGAATGCTTTCTCGGCGTCCATCGCCACCACTATCTCCGCCTCCCCCTCTGGTGGGGGCATCATCATTACCCCTAGCAACCTCCGTATGTTCGTGTTCAGCTGTCTCCCCTTAACGAACCCAGTTTGATCCTTATGGACCAGCCCGGGACACAGTCCTCTATCCTCGTCGCCATCACCTTGGCCAGGAGCTTAGCATCTACATTTAAAAGGGAAATGGGCCTGTAGGACCCACACAGCAGCGGGTCTTTTTCTTTCTTCAAAAGGAGCGATATCGCCGCCTCCGACATAGTCGGGGGCAACTGCCCCCTTTCCCTGGCCTCATTAAAGGTTCTCGTCAAAAGCGGGGCCAATAGGTCCATATATTTCCTATAAAATTCCACCGGGAATCCGTCTGGTCCCGGGGCCTTCCCCGCCTGCATGCTCCCAATCCCGTTTACCTCCATCTCAATCTGTGCTCCCAGTCGCGCCCTCTCCTGCTCCTCCAACTTCGGGAATTCCAGCTGATCCAGGAAACACCTCATTCCCTCCTTACCTTCCGGGGGCTGAGCCTTATATAACCTCTCAGAATGCCTTGTACACCCCGTTCACTCTCTCCGCTCCCCGTTCCATCTCTCCCTCCTCATCTCTCACCCCACCTATCTCCCTCGCTGCTCCCCTCTTCCTCAATTAGTGGGCCAGTAGCCGACTCGCCTTCTCTCCATACTCATACTGTACACCCTGTGCCCTCCTCCACTGTGCCTCTGCCTTACCCGTGGTCAGCAGGGTAAATTCCACATGTAACCTTTGTCGTTCCCTGTACAGTCCCTCCTCCGGTGCCTCCGCATATTGCCTGTCCACCCTCAAAAGTTCTTTCAACAATCGCTCCCTTTCTTTACCCTCTTGCTTCCCTTTATGTGCCCTTATGGATATCAGTTCCCCTCTGACCACCGCCTTCAACGCCTCCCAGACCACTCCCACCTGAACCTCTCCATTGTCATTAAGCTCCAAGTACCTTTCAATACACCCCCTCACCCTTAAACATACCCCCTCATCCGCCAATAAGCCCATATCCATTCTCCAGAGTGGGTGCTGTTCTTTTTCCTCTCCTTCCTCCAGGACTACCCATTGTGGAGCGTGGTCCGAAATGGCTATGGCCGTATATTCCGTCCCTGTCACCTTCGGAATCAGTGCCCTTCCCAGGACAAAAAAGTCTATCCGTGAGTATGCTTTGTGAACATGGGAGAAAAATTAGAACTCCTTACTCTTAGGCCTACTAAATCTCCAGGGGTCTACCCTCACATCTGCTCCATGAAGTCCTTGAGCACCCTGGCCGCTGCCGGCCTCCTCCCGGTCCTGGATCTTGACTGGTCCAGCCCTGGATCAAGCACCGTATTGAAGTCTCCCCCCATTACCAACTTTCCCGCCTCCAGGTCCGGGATACGTCCCAACATACGCCTCATAAAATTTGCATCATCCCAGTTCGGGGCGTATACGTTCACCAGAACCACCGCCTCCCCTTGCAATCTGCCACTCACCATCACATATCTACCCCCACTATCTGCCACTATGGTCTTTGCCTTAAACAGTACCCGTTTCCCCCTATAGGCCACCCCCCTATTCTTCGCATCTAAACCCGAATGAAACACCTGTCCCACCCATCCTTTACGTAGTCTGACCTGGTCTATCAGTTTCAGATGCGTCTCCTGCAACATAACCACATCTGCCTTTAATTTCTTTAGGTGTGCGAGTACCCGTGCCCTTTTAATCGGCCCGTTCAGCCCTCTCACGTTCCACGTGATCAGCCGGGTTGGGGGGCTCTTTACCCCCCCCCCCCCCTTGTCGACTAGCCATCCCCTTTTTTAACCCAGCTCCTCACCCGGTTCCCAGGTACCCATATATCCCCCCGACGGTGCCCTCCCGCCTCGACCACCCCATCCCATAACAGCTCCCTCTTCTCCTTAGCAGCAGCAACCCAATTAACCCCCCCCCCCCCTCCGCTAGATCCCTCTCTAGCGTAGTTGCACCCCCCATGTTGCTCCCAGAAGTCAGCAAACTCTGGCTGACCTCGGCTTCCCCCCTTGTCCTCGGCTCCCACTGTGCAAGGCCCCCTCCTTCCTGCTTCCCTGTTCCCGCCATAATTACCATAGCGCGGGAATAAAGCCCGCGCTTCCCACTCGGCCCCGCCCCTAATGGCCGGCACCCACAGTTCCTCATGCTCCCCCCCCCCCCCCCCCCCCAACATGGGGAAGAGAGAAAAGTTACAGGATCACAAAATTAACAAATTGAAAAATCATCCCCCCCCCTTCCCCTTCCCCTTCCTCGCCCCACATAATCACCCCACCACTTTGTCCCAAAAGCTCTTTCTCTCGCCAGACTATTCCAGCTTCACGTCCACAATGAATGTCCACGCCTCTTCTGCCGTCTCAAAGTAGTGGTGCTTCCCTTGGTGTGTGACCCACAATCTTGCCGGTTGCAACATTCCAAACTGGACCTTCTTTTTGTGAAGCACCGCCTTAGCCCGATTGAAACTTGCCCCCCTCCTCGCCACCTCCGCACTCCAATCCTGGTATACGCGGATCACCGCGTTCTCCCACCTACAGCTCCGAGTTTTCTTCGCCCATCTGAGAACCGTCTCTCTGTCATTGAGGCGGAGAAACCTCACCACTATAGCTCGAGGTATTTCTCCAGCCTTTGGTCTTCACGCCAGAACTCAATAAGCTCCCTCCACCTCCAAAGGGCCCGTCGGGGCCTCCGATCCCATTAGCGAGTGAAGCATCGTGCTCACATATGTCCCGACGTCCGCCCCTTCTGCGCCTTCGGGAAGACCCAGGACTCTTAAATTCTTCCTCCTTGAATTATTCTCCAGCGCTTCCAACCTCTCCACACACCTTTTATGCTGTGCCTCGTGCGTTTCTGCCTTCACCACCAGGCCCTGTATTTCACCTTCGTTTTCAGCAGTCTTTGCCTTCACGACTCGAAGCTCCAGCTCTTGGGTTCTCTGCTCCTCCTTTAGTCCTTCAATCGCCTGCAATATCGGGGCCAACAGCTCCTTCTTCAACTCCTTCTTCAGCTCTTCCACACAGCGCCGCAGGTACTCTTGTTGCTCCGGGCCCCATAACAAACGGCCACCTTCCGACGCCATCTTGCTTTGAGCTTCCCTTCCTTGCCGCTGCTCCAGAGGATCCTCCGCAATCCGGCCGCTATCCTCTCCCTTTTCCATGCATGTCCGGGGGGGATTCCCTTCTGGTTTACCGCACAGTGTTTTTGCCGTTTAAATTGCCGTTGGGGCTCCTATTAAGAGCCCAAAAGTCCGTTCCAACAGGAGCTGCCGAAACGTGCGACCTAGCTGGTCATCGCCGCACCCGGAAGTCCTGTTATTTGTTATTTATATTCATGATTTGGATGAGAATTTAGGAGGCATGGTTAGTAAGTTCGCAGATCACACCAAGATTGGTGGCACAGTGGACAGTGAAGAAGATTATCTAGGATTGCAATGGGGTCTTAATCAATTGGGCCAGTGGTTGATGAATGGCAGATAGAGTTTGATTTAGAAAAAATGTGAGTTGATGCATTTTAATAGATCGAATTGGGGCAGGACCTACTCAGTTAATAGTCGGGTGTTGGGGGAATTATAGAAGAAAGAGATCGAGGAATACAGGTTCGTAGCTCCTTGTAAGTGGAGATGGGTATAGAGGGATATGGGCCAAATGCGGGCCATTGGGACTAGCTTAGTGGTAGAAACTGGGTGGCCGAAGGGCCTGTTTCCATTCTGTAGACCTCCATGACTCTAATAGTGGATTCCAGCATTTTCCCAATGATGGATGTTTGGCTACCAACCCTATGGATTTCTGCCCCCTCCTTTCTTAAATAAGAATGTTACATTTGCAGTTTGTCAATCTGCTGGATCTTTTCATCATCAAGGAAATTTTGGAAGATTACAATTAATGACACTCCTGCTGCCATTTTATTTAAGACCTTAGGATGCACGCCGTCAGGTCCAGGTAAGTTGTCAGCTTTTGTTCGCAATAGTTTGCCTGGTACTTTTTCTTTCATAGAATCATAGAATTTACAGTGCAGAAGAAGGCCATTCAGCCTATTGGATCTGCACTGGCCCTTGGAAAGAGCACCCTACTGCATGGTGATGATTGGTTTCAGTTCCTCCTTTCCTTTTGCGCCTTGAATTTCTTCTATTACTCTTGGGATGCTTCTTGAAGCTCCTACAATGAAGACAGATATAAAATACTTTTTCAATGTATCTGTAATTTCTTTTTTTCCATTATTAATTCCCTAGTCTTAACCTCTAAGGGACCAATTCTTACTTTAGCTACTCTGCTTTTTTATATACTTGTAAAAGCTCTTACTATCTGTTTTTATATGCTTGCTAATTTGCTCTCGTATTCTAATTTAGAACATAGAACATTACAGCGCAGTACAGGCCCTTCAGCCCTCGATGTTGCGCCGACCTGTGAAATCACTCTAAAGCCCATCTACACTATTCCCTTATCGTCCATATGTCTATCCAATGACCATTTGAATGCCCTTAGTGTTGGCGAGTCCACTATTGTTGCAGGCAGGGCATTCCACGCCCTTACTACCCTCTGAGTAAAGAACCTACCTCTGACATCTGTCCTATATCTCTCTCCCCTCAATTTAAAGCTATGTCCCCTCGTGCTAGACATCACCATCCGAGGAAAAAGGCTCTCACTGTCCACCCTATCTAATCCTCTGATCATCTTGTATGCCTCAATCAAGTCACCTCTTAACCTTCTTCTCTCTAACAAAAACAGCCTCAAGTCCCTCAGCCTTTCCTCATAAGATCTTCCCTCCATACCAGGCAACATTCTGGTAAATCTTTCTGCACCCTTTCCAATGCTTCCATATTCTTCCTATAATGCGGCGACCAGAATTGCCGCAATACTCCAGAAGCGGCCTCACCAGAGTTTCGTACAGCTGCAACATGACCTCATGGCTCCGAAACTCAATCCCTCTACCAATAAAAGCTAACACACCGTATGCCTTCTTAACAACCTTCTCAACCTGGGTGGCAACTTTCAGGGATCTATGTACATGGACACTGAGATCTCTCTGCTCATCCACACTGCCAAGAATCTTACCATTAGTCCAGTACTCTGTCTTCCTGTTATTCCTTCCAAAATGAATCACCTCACACTTTTCTGCATTAAACTCCATTTGCCACCTCTCAGCCCAGTGCTGCAGCTTATCTATGTCCCTCTGTAACTTGTAACATCCTTCCGCACTGTCCACAACTCCACCAACTTTAGTGTCATCTGCAAATTTACTCACCCATCCTTCTACGCCCTCCTCCAGGTCATTTATAAAAATGACAAACAGCAGTAGCCCCAAAACAGATCCTTGTGGTACACCACTAGTAACTGGACTCCAGTCTGAACATTTCCCATCAACCAACACCCTTTGTCTTCTTCCAGCGAGCCAATTTCTGATCCAAACTGCTAAATCACCCTGAATCCCATGCCTCCGTATTTTCTGCAGTAGCCTACCATGGGGAACCTTATCAAACGCTTTACTGAAATCCATATACACCACATCAACTGCTTTTCCCTCATCCACCTGTTTGGTCACCGCCTCAAAGAACTCAATAACTTTTGTGAGGCGCGACCTACCCTTCACAAAACCGTGTTGACTATCTCTAATCAAATTATTCCTTTCCAGATGATTATACATCCCATCTCTTATAAACCTTTCCAAGACTTTGCCCACAACAGAAGTAAGGCTCACTGGTCTATAGTTACCGGGGTTGTCTCTACTCCCCTTCTTGAACAAGGGGACAACATTTGCTATCCTCCAGTCTTCTGGCACTATTCCTGTTGACAAAGATGACTTAAAGGTCAACGCCAAAGGCTCAGCAATCTCCTCCCTAGCTTCCCAGAGAATCCTAGGATAAATCCCATCCGGCCCAGGAGACTTATCTATTTTCACACTTTCCAGAATTGCTAACACCTCTTCCTTATGAACCTCAAGCCCTTCTAGTCTAGTAGCCTGAATCTCAGTATTCTCCTGGACAACATTGTCTTTTTCCTGTGTGAAAACTGACGACAAATATTCATTTAGCACCTCTCCTATCTCCTCGGACTCCACGCACAACTTCCCGCTACTGTCCTTGACTGGCCCTACTCTTACCCTAATCATTCTTTTATTCCTGACATATCTATAGAAAGCTTTAGGGTTATCCTTTATCTTACCTGCCAAAGACTTCTCGTGTCCCCTCCTGGCTCTTCTTAGCTCTCTCTTTAGGTCCTTCCTAGCTAGCTTGTAACTCTCGAGCGCCCTAACTGAACCTTCATGTCTCATCTTTACATAAGCCTTTTTCTTCCTCTTGTCAAGTGTTTCGACTGCTTTAGTAAAGCACGGTTCCCTCGCTCGACCACTTCCTCCCTGCCTGACAGGTGCATAATTATCAAGGACATGCAGTAGCTGTTCCTTGAACAAGCTTCCCATTTCCATTGTGCCCATCCCCTGCAGTTTTCCTCTCCATCCGGTGCATCCTAAGTCTTGCCTCATCGCATCATAATTGCCTTTCCCCCAGATATAACTCTTGCCCTGCGGTATATACCTATCCCTTTCCATCACTAATGTAAACTTAATCGAATTGTGGTCACTATCACCAAAGTGCACACCTACCTCCAAATGTAACACCTGTCCTGGTTCATTACCAAGTACCAAATCCAATATGGCCTCGCCTCTCGTTGGCCTATCTACATACTGTGTCAGGAAACCCTCCTGCACACATTGGACAAAAACGGACCCATCTAAAGTACTCGAACTATAGCATTTCCAGTCAATATTTGGAAAGTTAAAATCCCCCATAACAACTACCCTGTTGCTTTCGCTCCTATCCAGAATCATCTTTGCAATACTTTCCTCTACTTCTCAGGAACTTTTCGGAGGCCTATAGAAAACCCCTAACAGGGTGACTTCTCCTTTTCTGTTTCTAACCTCAGCCCATACTACCTCAGTAGACGAGTCCTCATCAAACGTCCTTTCTGCCACCGTAATACTGTCCTTGACTAACAATGCCACCCCTCCCCCTCTTTTACCACCTTCCCTGAGCTTACTGAAATATCTAAACACCGGCACCTGCAACAACCATTCCTGTCCCTGCTCTATCCATGTCTCTGAAATGGCCACAACATCAAAGTCCCAGGTACCAACCCATGCCGCAATTTCACCCACCTTATTCTGGATGCTCCTGGCATTGAAGAAGACACACTTTAAACCACCTTCCTGCCTGCCGGTACACTCCTGCAACTTTGAAACCTTACTCATGACCTCACTACTCTCAACCTCTTGTATACTGGAGCTACAATTCAGGTTCCCAATCCCTGCTGAACTAGTTTGAACCCTCCCGAAGAGCATTAGCAACTTTCCCCCCCAGGATATTGGTACCCCTCTGGTCCAGGTGTAGACCATCCCGTTTGTAGAGGTCACACCGACACGAGAATGAGCCCCAATTATCCAGAAATCTGAAACCCTCCCTCCTGCACCATCCCTGTAGTCACGTGTTCAACTCCTCTCTCTCCCTATTCCTCGTCTCACTAGCATGTGGCACGGGTAACAACCCAGAGATAATAACTCTGTTTGTCCTAGATCTAAGTTTCCACCCTAGCTCCCTGAATTCCTGCCTTGCATCCCTATCCCTTTTCCTACCTATGTCATTGGTACCTATGTGGACCACGACTTGGGGCTGCTCCCCCTTAGGGATCCCGAAAACACGATCTGAGACATCATGGACCCTGGCACCTGGGAGGCAACACACCAACTGCGAGTCTCTCTCGTTCCCACAGAATCTCCTATCTATCCCCCTAACTATGGAGTCTCCAATGACTAATGCTCTACTTCTCTCCCCCCATCCCTTCTGAGCAACAGGGACAAACTCTGTGCCAGAGACCTGTACCCCATGGCTTACCCCTGGTAAGTCATCCCCCCCAACAGTATCCAAAGCGGTATACATGTTACTAAGGGGAACGACCACAGGTGATCTCTACTGACCGCTTCCTCCCAACCCCTCTCACCGTCACCCATCTATCTTTATTCTTTGGAGTAACTACATCCCTGAAGCTTCTATCTATAACCACCTCTGCCTCCCGAATGATCCAAAGTTCATCCAGCTCCAGCTCCAGTTCCCTAACGCGGTTTCTGAGGAGCCGGAGATGGGTGCACTTCCCACAGATGAAATCAGCAGGGATACTGACGGCGTCCCTCACCTCAAACATTCTGCAGGAGGAACATTGCACCACCTTCCCTGCCATCCCCTCCAGATAAAAAAAGAAAAAGAAAGAAAGAGCTTACCTGTTATTCACTCTACCACTTAGGTTAAAGGAGGTGGAAGGGTGGGGGACACTACAAGTGTAGTGTCTAGGGTTTAGAAACTGCCCAACTTAAATACAGGTAAAAATACAACACTTAAACAGCAATCAGCTGTTATGGGCCTGCGCAAACAATTTAAATCTTTACTACTTACCCAGCAGTCACTCTGTCCTCACTCCGACTGGATTCAGCTGGAAACTCCCTACAGTAAGTTTAAAAAAAAATTCTCCCCTTCTCAGCAAGCACTCACTCAGCAACCACTGCGCCCCGCACGATAACACCTCCGGGAAAAGAAAAACTACTTACTAGTCATCAGTCAATCACTTACCTGCAGGCTGTGACGTCATGGTTCAACTTCTTTCTACTTCTACCTGCCTTCGAGCCTTTCTCCCTCTTTATTCTTTTTGTGATCTGTTTCTGGTTTCTAAAATTTTCCCAATCTTCTAGCCTACCACTAATCTTCCCAGTATACCTTTTCTTTCAATTTGATATTATCCTACTAAAGTTAGCTACCGATAGTACATCTTTCTCACAGTCTTTCTTTCCTGATGGGAATATATCTTTGTTGAAAGTTATGAAATATCTCCTTTGGTGTCTGCTACTGCTTTTCTACCATCTTAAGTCTTAATCTATTTTCACAATCCACTTTAGTAAACTTTGTCTTCATACCTTTGTATTTGCCTTTATTTAACTTCAAGACACTAGTTTAAGATCCAAGTTTCTTCCCTTCAAGCTGAATGTCAAATTCAACCATGTTATGATCACTCTCGCCTGGGGCATCTTTTACAAGGCGATAATTAATTAACCCTATCTTATTACATGTTACCATGTTCCCTGATTGATTTCAGAACATATTGATCTAAGAAACTGCCCTGAATACGCACTATGGATTCATCCTCAAGGCTACCTTTGCCAATTTGAATTGTCCAATCTATGTGAAAATTTAAATCACACTTGATTATTTAAGTTCTTTCTCACAACTCCTTGTTATTTCTTAATGTACACTCTGTACTACAGTATAGCCACTTTTAGTGGGTATATAAACTATTCTCACCAGTGACTTCTTTCCCTTGCTATTTCTCATCTCCACCTAAACTGATTCTACCATGCTGGCACGGTTTGAACCCTCTGCGTGCTCTGTTCTCATCTGGTGAAGTAGGAGTTAAAATTGGGCCTTTGTCGCTACTTTGGTTGCAACTTTGTTAAACAAATGATTGAACCAACTGGTGACTGCTGAATCCACCAAGCAAAATAACAATGAAGTGTAAGTGCGGTAGCACTAAAATGAGGAAAGACTTTGTTTGAATCGTTTATTTTCTTCCAATAAAAACCTGGATCTTGAAATTGTGTGCTAAATGATTTCCTAGTATAACCAGCAGGAAGCAAAAGCTTCTTAATTGCCCACCGTACTCCTGGAAAAGACCAAAAAGTAATTATGCAGTGCCCATGCACAAAGCAGATTTTAGTCTCTTTGTATTTGTAAATAAGAGGACTGGTTCTTGTTTGAGAACTTTGGTTTGCTCAAAGGCAGCCAGCAGAAAATTCAATTTTGGCTGTTAGATTGCAAAAGCATTGTATGATTATACAGTATACTCTCCAGAATGTGCAGCTAGAACATGAGTGTGCACTTGACCGACTTTCAAAGCATGCAGAATGAAACTAAACCTAGTGGGCGGCCCAATGTTGAATGCATTGCCATTTGATTAAGTGTTACTCTCCTACTTTTTTCCCATCTACTTTGGTGGACTGATATTCTGACAGCTGAGGATCCTGTTTCCAAACGTATGCTGCTTCCCAAGAAGTTGCTTTAAATCTTGTGCATGATAGTTGTCCAGCAATTAATCTGCCTTTAGTTTGTTTCCCTTTCCTTCCTCTGTGGGCTCTACATCATTGAGATGAAGAGTTTAGTCAACCTTTGCTCTGCCTTTCAGTGCACAGTGTATTTGTGCTCCAGTATCCTATACAATTGTGCTATACAATATTAATCTCACCCAAAAGTACAAACATTACAATTTTATTTGAAAAGTCTGAATGTTAAGAGTTGTATGCTACTATAATGTGAAATGGTAGAAAGTGTGATCGTTGTCATCTTTTAAGTCCAACTATGCTGCTGTATTTAAACACAAAATGCTGGAAATATTTAGCAGGTCTCTCAGCACTGGTGTAGAGAAACAGAGTTAATGGGTGGGACATTCGGCTGTTCACGCTGGCGGATCATATGCTCTCGCTGAGGGTGCACCCCCGCCACAGGTTTAGCAGTGACCAGGAGCGGGGAACCCCATTGACAACGGCAGGACCAGAAGATCCGGTCAGTGGTGAGCCGCTCTCCGCCGCTGCAAAACACGCCGCAGAGGGGGAGGAAAATCCTGCCCAATGTTTCAGCTTGACGACCTGTCGTCATATAGCTGTACTGCTTACTTATCCCTAGCTGATCATCTTTACGATGCAGCAAGTCATCAAAGATTGAATGCCAGTTATCAAGGAATTCTTCCACAAGTTCAAGCTTCATGTAAGTCAAGAGCCAGAAACATATCAGTGATGTGACTCTCAAACGAGAGTCAGTAAGGCCACATCATTTGGTATTATTGATTTTTTTTTGTGTTTTGTGGTAGTATGTATTGGGGGTCATGTGGGACTGGAAGCCCTAATGTCATTGGCTGACAGATCCCGGGTCCTGGTTGGCCGTTGACCTCATACTCCGCCCTGAAGGCGAAGTATAAGAAGCCGGTGCCTTCCCCCGCAGGCCAGTTTACTATCGGGCTGCTGGGGAACAGACACGCTTAATAAAGCCTCATCGACTTCACTCTATTCGTCTCACGGAGTCTTTGTGCGCCACAATTTATTAAGCGTGCCTAAAAAGGACTATGGAGCTCAGGATCATTCCAGAATGCCTGAGGATCAGCCCCCACGCAGTGAATGCGGCAGCAGCCTTCAAACACTGGCAGGCTTGCTTCGAGGCCTACATCAGATCGACCACAGGCCGAGTCTCAGACGAAAAAAAACTGTAGGTCCTGCACTCGAGGGTGAGCACGGAGATTTTCACCCTCATTGAAGACACCCACGATTTCCAGACGGCGTTCACAGCACTGAGAAGTCTCTACGTTCGCCCAGTTAACCAAATCTACGCTCGCTACCAGCTCGCGACAAGACGGCAAGCTCCCGGAGAATCGATGGACGAGTTCTACGCCGCGCTGCTGATTTTGGGAAGAGCCTGCAGCTGCCCGTCGGTGAATGCAAACGAACATACGGACGTGTTAATGCGCGATGCTTTTGTGGCAGGTATGCAATCCTCCCAAATCCGCCAAAGACTTCTAGAAAAGAGTCGCTAGGACTCTCAGAGGCACGGGCCCTGGCAGCCTCGCTGGACGTAGCCGCGCGTAATACCCGCGCCTACGGCCCCGACCGCGCGGCAGGCCATTGGGCCCCGTACGTACCCGCCGCGGCAAACCCCCTACCCCCCCCCCCCCCCCCCGGACACCCCACAGGCTTGCGCAGTCCAAACGCCGAGTCGCACCGGGGGCGCCCGCTGTTATTTCTGCGGCCAGGCGAAGCACCCCCGACAACGCTGTCCGGCCCGCGCAGCCATCTGCAAAAGCTGCGGGAAAAAGGGCCACTATGCGGTGGTGTGTCGATCCCGCGTGGTCGCCGCCGTCCCGGGGCCACAGGGAGCCCTACAGGCAGCCTATGCGTCCCAACCCCCCCAGCACGCCATGTGCGACCCGCAGACGCCGCCATTTTGGGTCCCGACCACCGCGGTCCCGGGAGAACTGGGAGCCCTGCACGCCGCCTACGCTCCCCAACCCCCCTCCCCGCAGTCCATGTACAACCCGCCGCCGGCGCTCCCGATTTGGGTGCCGGCCAACACTCTCCACTGAGAGGAGGGGGTTTTTCGCATCCCGAACGTCACCCTCACCCCCGTCCCGCGCCCCACGCCTGACCCGCCGGCGCAACCTCCTACCTGGACCCCGACCACCGCTGTCCCCGGCGAGGGAGCTCCGCACGGTCCCAGCGCTCGCGGCCCCATGACTGACCCGCCGGCGCCGCCGACCTGGGCCCTCACCCCCGTCCCGCGCCCCACACCTGACCCGCCGGCGCAACCTACCTGGACCCCGACCACCGCTGTCCCGGCCGAGGGAGCTCCGCACGGTCCCAGCGCTCGCGGTACTGACCCGCCGGCCTGGGCCCCGACCACCGCTGTCCCCGGCGAGGGAGCTCCGCGCGGTCCTAGCGCCCGCAGCCCTGGCGCTCGCAGTCAAGGAACTCCGCGCGGTCCTAGCGCCGCGGCCCGGGCGCTCGCAATGCAGGAACTCCGCGCGGTCCTAGCGCTCCCAGACCCCCCAGCACACTATGTGCGACCCGCAGACGCCGCCATTTTGGGTCCCGACCACCACGAGGGGAGGAGGGGCGCCGCCATCTTGGACCGCCCCCGACCTGTACGACGCATGGGGGCGGCCATTTTGTCCACCCCCGACGCCATCGTGTGACCCCTCAGCCACGTGCGATGTATGGGGGTGGCCATTTTGTCCATCCCCGACGCCATCTTGGACGGCAACAACGGACCCCACCCCACTACTACAACCACGGCTCGCTTCGGTTACACTCGATCAGGCTCGGCCCCGGACTCTCCAGACGACGACGACAACGGTCCTAATTAACGGCCACGAGACGCCATGCCTAGTCGACTCCGGGAGCACGGAAAGTTTTATACATCCCGACACGGTAAGACGCTGTTCCTTAATTACCTTCCCCAGCGCACAAAAGATTTGCCTAGCTGCAGGATCCCACTCTGTACAGATCCAGGGATTCTGCATAGTTACCCTAACGGTACAGGGGAGGGAATTCAAAAATTACAAACTTAACGTCCTTCCCCAACTCTGTGCCCCCACCTTGCTGGGCTTAGATTTTCAATGTGACCTACAGAGCCTTACGTTTAAATTCGGCGGCCCCATACCCCCACTCACTATCTGCGGCCTTGCCACCCTCAAGGTGCAACCCCCGTCCTTGTTTGCGAACCTCACCCCGGATTGCAAACCCATCGCCACTAGGAGCAGACGGTACAGCGCCCAGGACCGGACCTTCATTCGCTCCGAAGTCCAGCGGCTACTAAAGGAGGGCATAATCCAGGCCAGCAATAGTCCCTGGAGAGCGCAGGTGGTAGTAGTGAAGACAGGGGAGAAACAAAGGATGGTCATTGACTATAGCCAGACCATCAACAGGTACACACAACTAGACGCGTACCCTCTCCCCCGCATATCCGACATGGTCAATCGGATTGCCCAGTATAAAGTCTTCTCCACTGTGGACCTCAAGTCCGCCTACCATCAGCTCCCCATCCGCCCAAGTGACCGCAAGTACACAGCCTTCGAGGCAGACGGGCGATTATACCATTTCCTACGGGTCCCTTTTGGCGTCACAAACGGGGTCTCGGTCTTCCAACGGGAGATGGACCGAATGGTTGATCAACATGGGTTACGGGCCACGTTCCCGTACCTCGACAATGTAACCATCTGCGGCCACGATCAGCAGGACCACGACGCCAACCTCCAAAAATTCCTCCAGACTGCCAAAACCTTGAACCTCACGTACAACGAGGACAAGTGCGTTTTTAGCAAAGATCGGCTAGCCATTCTGGGCTACATAGTGCGCAATGGGATAATAGGCCCCGACCCCGAACGTATGCGCGCACTCATGGAATTTCCCCTCCCGCACTGCCCAAAAGCCCTGAAACGCTGCCTGGGGTTCTTTTCATACTACGCCCAGTGGGTCCCCCAGTACGCAGACAAGGCCCGCCCCCTAATACAGACCACGACTTTCCCGCTGTCGACAGAGGCTTGCCAGGCTTTCAGCCGCATCAAAGCGGACATCGCAAAGGCCACGATGCGCGCCATCGACGAGTCCCTCCCCTTCCAGGTCGAGAGCGACGCCTCTGACGTAGCTCTAGCGGCTACCCTTAACCAAGCGGGCAGACCCGTGGCCTTCTTCTCCCGAACCCTCCACGCCTCAGAAATCCGCCACTCCTCAGTGGAAAAGGAAGCCCAAGCCATAGTGGAAGCTGTGCGACATTGGAGGCATTACCTAGCCGGCAGGAGATTCACTCTCCTCACTGACCAACGGTCGGTAGCCTTCATGTTCGATAATGCACAGCGGGGCAAGATCAAGAACGACAAGATCTTGCGGTGGAGGATCGAACTCTCCACCTTCAACTATGAGATCTTGTACCGGCCCGGAAAGCTGAACGAGCCGTCCGATGCCCTATCCCGCGGCACCTGTGCCAACGCACAAATTGACCGCCTCCAAGCCCTCCACGAGGACCTCTGCCACCCGGGGGTCACTCGGTTTTACCACTTCATCAAGTCCCGCAATCTCCCATACTCCTTAGAGGAGGTCCGTACAGTCACAAGGGACTGCCACATCTGCACAGAATGCAAACCGCACTTTTTGAGGCCAGATGGAGCGCACCTGATTAAGGCTTCCCGCCCCTTTGAACGCCTCAGTCTCGATTTCAAAGGGCCCCTCCCCTCCACCGACCGCAACGCGTATTTCCTTAATGTAGTGAACGAATACTCCCGCTTCCCTTTTGCCATTCGCTGCTCCGACATGACCGCGGCCACAGTCATTAAAGCCCTGAACAGCATCTTCACGCTGTTCGGTTACCCCGCATACGTCCACAGCGACAGGGGGTCCTCTTTCATGAGTGACGAGCTGCGCCAGTTCCTGCTCAGCAAGGGCATAGCTTCAAGCAGGACGACCAGCTACAACCCCCGGGGGAACGGGCAAGTAGAAAGGGAGAACGGCACGGTCTGGAAGGCCGTCCTACTGGCCCTACGGTCCAGGGATCTCCCAGTTTCACGGTGGCAGGAGGTCCTCCCGGACGCTCTCCATTCCATCCGGTCGTTATTATGTACAAGCACTAATCAAACGCCTCACGAGCGTCTCCTTGTCTTCCCTAGGAGGTCCTCCTCTGGAACGTCGCTGCCGACCTGGCTGGCGGCCCCAGGACCCATCCTGCTCCGAAAGCACGTGCGGGCACATAAGGCGGACCCGTTGGTCGAAAGGGTTCACCTCCTCCACGCAAACCCCCAGTACGCCTACGTGGAGTACCCCGACGGCCGACAGGACACGGTCTCCCTGCGGGATCTAGCGCCCGCCGGCACCACGCACACCCCCCCGACACCATCAACCCAACCGCCCCCCTTCCTGCCACCGCCGCACCCCGCGACCGCCCCCTTCCCAGGAGGATCAGTCCCCCTCCCCTTTGCACCGACAGCTGAAACCGTGCGGCTCCCGGAGGCGACAACGCTGGTACAAGCACCACCACCACCGCCCGGGCCGAGGCGATCGACACGGACGACCAGACCGCCCGACCGACTCGTGGCGTCGATGTAAAACAAAGATGGACTGTCCAATGAACATTTTGTTTTTCCTATACCCTCTGTAAATAGTTGTAACAGGACGATACTGTCCAATACTGTACTTCCATGTAACTGTTCTATCCTCCCAGGACCAGCCCTGTAAACCCTTACCACCATACGAAGCATCACCCCGCCAGGTTCATTTTTGACAAGGGGTGAATGTGGTAGTATGTATTGGGGGTCATGTGGGACTGGAAGCCCTAATGTCATTGGCTGACAGATCCCGGGTCCTGGTTGGCCGTTGACCTCATACTCCGCCCTGAAGGCGAAGTATAAGAAGCCGGTGCCTTCCCCCGCAGGCCAGTTTACTATCGAGCTGCGGGGGAACAGACACGCTTAATAAAGCCTCATCGACTTCACTCTATTCGTCTCACGGAGTCTTTGTGCGCCACATGTTTGCATTTAAATCTCTGAAGTGCATGTGCGTATGACTGTTAACTGATGTTCAAGCTATTTTCTATTTTAACTGTGGTTTGTTATATTCGTATTTTGCTCTAATTATCTAATATGGCTGCTGTGGATAAATATTATTGATTGTGATCTGTTGAGATATTCTACATCTAATTAGCAATTGGGTATTTCAAAAATCAACATGTAATTATAGATTAATAAATAATAGGAGCCATGTTTGTATTTTGTGATCTGAAGTCAATTTTTGGCATGCCATCCTAGGAGTGCTGTAAAAGCAGGGCGAGAGGGGGAAACAATGTTTTAATTATCCAAGTTATTTGCAAGGGATGAGGTAAGAGTTGGCCACGGATCAGCGATAGAGGTTTCGCCTCTGAGTCAGAAGGTTGTGGGATCATGTCTTATTCAGGAGACTTGATCATAAAGTCTCATCTGACAGTTCAGTGCAGTACTGAGGGAGCACTGCACTGTCGGAGGGTCAGTACTGAAGGAGCACTGCACTGTCAGAGGGCCAGTACTGAGGGAGCACTGCACTGTCGGAGGGTTAGTACTGAGGGAGCACTGCACTGTCGGAGGGTCAGTACTGAGGGAGCACTGCACTGTCGGAGGGTCAGTACTGAGGGAGCACTGCACTGTCGGAGGGTCAGTACTGAGGGAGCACTGCACTGTCGGGGGGTCAGTACTAAGGGAGCACTGCACTGTCGGAGGGTCAGTACTGAGGGAGCACTGCACTGTCGGAGGGTCAGTACTGAGGGAGCACTGCACTGTCGGAGGGTCAGTACTGAGGGAGCACTGCACTGTCGGAGGGTCAGTACTGAGGGAGCACTGCACTGTCGGAGGGTCAGTACTGAGGGAGCACTGCACTGTCGGAGGGTCAGTACTGAGTGAGCACTGCACTGTCGGAGAGTCAGTACTGAGGGAGCACTGCACTGTCGGAGGTTCAGTACTGAGGGAGCACAGCACTGTCAGAGGGTCAGTACTGAGGGAGCACTGCACTGTCTGAGGGTCAGTACTGAGGGAGCACTTCACTGTCGGAGGGTCAGTACTGAGGAAGCACTGCACTGTCGGAGGGTCAGTACTGAGGGAGCACTGCACTGTCGGAGGGTCAGTACTGACGGAGCACTGCACTGTCGGAGGGTCAGTACTGAGGGAGCACTGCACTGTCGGAGGGTCAGTACTGAGGGAGCACTGCACTGTCGGAGGGTCAGTACTGAGGGAGCACTGCACTGTCGGAGGGTCAGTACTGAGGGAGCACTGCACTGTCGGAGGGTCAGTACTGAGGGAGCACTGCACTGTCGGAGGGTCAGTACTGAGGGAGCACTGCACTGTCGGAGGGTCAGTACTGAAGGAGCACTGCATTGTCGGAGAGACTGAATTTCAAATAACACCTTGGGCGAGATTCTCCGACCCCCCGCCGGGTCGGAGAATCACTGGGGGCTGGCATGAGCCCCGCCCCCGCCGGTTGCCGAATTCTCCGGCACCGGAAATTTGGCTTGGGCGGGAATCACGCCGCACCGGTTGGCGAGAGCCCCCCCCCCCGCGGATCTCCGGCCCGGATGGGCCAAAGTCCTGCTGCTAGAATGCCTGTCCCTCCGGCTTGAATTAAACCACCTACCTTACCGGCGGGACAAGGCGGCGCGGGCGGGCTCCGGGGTCCTGGGGGGGGCACGGGGCGACCTGGCACCGGGGGGTGCCACCACGGTGGCCTGGCCCGCGATCAGGGCCCACCAATCCGCGGGCGGGCCTGTGCCGTGGGGGCACTCTTTTCCTTCCGCCTTCGTCACGGTCTCCATCATGGCGGAGGCGGAAGAGACTCCCTCCACAGCGCATGCGCGGGGATGCCTTGAGCGGCCACTAACGTTCCCGTGCATGCGCCGCCCGGCAATGTCATTTCCGCGCCAGCTGGCGGGGCACTTCCGCCAGCTGGCGGGGCGGAAATCAGTCCAGCGAGGGCCTAACCCCTCAAGGTTAGGGCTCGGCCCCCCAAGATGCGGAGGATTCCGCACCTTTGGGGCGGTGCGATGCCCGACTGATTTGTGCCGTTTTTGGCGCGGTCGGCGGACATCACGCCGATACCGGAGAATTTTACCCCTTAAGTCAAGGGGCAACCATCATCCCCACAGTTCTTTGGCTGATATTTATCCATCAAGTAACATATGATCATCATGTTGCTGTAGTGTCCCACTGCCAAGTTTAAGAATTTGGTTCAATTAAAAAATAAATACGGCTGAAGAACAATAGGCACATTAAAGGATCTTGGGATCAAGGAGAGTTACCTTAAACTTGGTGCCTCATGGAAGTAAAACCCACATAGATTTGACAAGTCAGTTTCTGAGTTGCAACATTTGATTCAAAGTCTGTTTGGTATCCGTGGTCAAGGAACAGTTTGTCCTAAAAGCCCCAACCATAAGCTATCTGGTCAATATGTTTCAATAAGAATTTGAAGAACTATAGGAAATGGGGCAAATGTTTAGCCCTTTCAAGGAGCTGACATGGGGCAATTGGCATCTTTCTGTGCTGTGTGACTCTATAAAATTGTGTAAAGTAGTATTTAAGTAGTGATGGATAGTTTTAAATGGTGGAGAGAATAGCAATCATTAAGCCAATTAAAGGGGAGTTTGAAATGTATTTTATTCTTCAATGGGATGTGGGCATCGCTGGCTGGGACAGCACTTATTGCCCATCTCTAACTGCCCTTTAACTGAGTGGTTTGGTAGCCCATTTCATTGGACATTTAAGAGTCAATCTGGAGTCACATGTTTCATGATATGCAAACATGCAACAAATGATCACTCCGAATAGGACACAACCAATGGGCAGTCAGGACACTCAGAGGTGGCATCACCAGAAGGGGGCATGACATAAACACTATAAAGGGATGAGGCACTCACACCCTGTCTTTTTCCACAGACAAACATCTAGCCAGTTAGACACAGTTGATCAGCAGCATCACACCCCAGCACATGGCTTAGAGCAAGCTGGTACAGTTAGACTGAGTTACTACTGTTAGATTAGCAGAGAGTCAAACTCATTTGAGAACTGTGTTAATAGTTCAATAAATACATTGAACTCATTTCAGAGTCTGGAGCATCCTTTAGTTAAGACTGCATCAAGTAGCAGCCTGTGTTATCCGAAGCAGCATAACACAACATGATACCAGGAGAGACTGTTCAATCTATTTAGTTCAACTCAGCAAGATCTGTGACAACCAGTTACTGAATACAGGCACAGTGGACAAGATTCAGTCTCCTCATCAGCTCAGGACCACCGACAATCTTAGTGCCAACTGGCGATCATTCAAGCAGAAATTTCAACTATAGGTAGAAGCATCTGACCTCAATGGCGCGACCAATGCTCGGAAGATAGCTCTTCTCCTCACCACTGCAGGTGACTATGTGATAGAGATCTTCAACTCCTTTCACTTTTCCGAAGGGCAGGACAAAACGAAGTACCAAACCATCCTGGACAAATTTCAACAGCCACTGTGACGTGGATGCCAACGGAATCTTCGAGCGCTACATCTTCAAGCAGAGGATGCAAGGTAAAGACGAATCCTTCAACTCCTATCTAACTAACCTTAGACTGCTAGCACAATCCTGCAACTTCAGTGATATCACTGACTGTATGATCAGAGACCAAATCATTTTTGGAGTCCACTCTGATCCTCTGCGAGAGCAATTGTTGAAAATCAAGCACATGACCGTGCCAGTCGCGATTGAAGAGTGTGCTGTGCATGAGCAGTCTAAAAATCGCTATTCACAGTACAAAACGGCAGAAAGTGAAAAACAAGCCACCCTCGAGGTGGAGAGTGTTCAGGCCATCTCTCGGTTGCAGCACCTCCACATTGACGAAAGCGGCCATTTTGTGCGCTCTTCCCAGGGCCCGACGCATGCGCAATGCGATCGGGAACACGAAGCGGCTGAAAACCGCACTGCACAGGTGCAGACGTCCGAGAGCCGCACCGCACCGCGCATACGCAACGACGCACTGAGCGTCATGACGGTGGCACCGCCCATTCTAAAATAAACTGCCCTACAAGAGTCAAACGCTGTTTGAACTGTGGGAAACCAAACCACTATGCAGCCCTGTGCAGATCTGCACCACCAGTCAGGAGCCAGCGCTCCCAATTGCGACAGCGGTGCATCAGAAGTGTGCAACACCGAATGCATGACTCTGATCCAGACAGTGCGACGGATCCAGATGATGAATACCTGGACAACACTTACCGAGTGGGCATTATTACGAAGTGCGAATATGCCACACCAGACACATCGCAAGTCCAATCAATCCTGGCCGTGGATTCCGAGGACGAATGGCATGCAGTGATGAAGGTCAACCACTGAAGGTCCCCATCCAGTTCAAACTGGACACAGGTGCCTCCGCCAACCTGATTTCGCAGGTGTACTTCAAGAGAATCAAGAAGCCCCCCACAATCCTTCCAGCTGCCTGCAAACTCCTGGACAACAATGGAAATGCAATCAAGGCACTGGGGTCCTGCCATCTGCAGGTGCCCAGCCGACACAGACAAGCAAGCTTACGCTTCGAGATTGTTAAACCAGACAGGGCGTCCCGGCTACGTGCGCACGCCTGCAAGCAACTCAACCTCATTCAACGGGTCTACACCATGATGCCGTCCCATTTGGATCTTCAGGCCAGCATCGACGACATCCTAACCCAGTACCCAGATGTATTTAGTGGGATGGGCACGCTGCCATACGAGTACAAGATTCTCCTCTGGCCTGATGCCAAGCCAGTGGTCCACGCACCACGGCGAGTCCCTGCTCCACTGAGAGAGCGTCTGAAGGCAGAGCTCACGAGTCTACAACAAAAAGGCATCATCTCCAAAGTCACTGAACCAACCGACTGGGTCAGCTCGATGGTGTGCGTAAAGAAGCCTTCGGTGGACCTACCCATCTGCATTGATCCCAAGGATCTAAACAAAAACATTATGCGGGAACATTACCCCGTCCCGAAGAGGGAAGAAATCACGAGTGAGATGCCACACGTGCGCTTCTTCACAAAATTGGACGCATCCCAAGTATTTTCGCAAATCCAACTTGAAGAATCCAGCAGAAGGCTCTGCACCTTCAACACGCCTTTTGGCAGATTCTGCTACAACCGAATGCCATTTGGCATCATCTTGGCATCAGAGATATTCCATCGCATCATGGAACAGATGATGGAAGGAATAGAAGGGGTCCGTGTCTACGTTGACGGTATCATAATCTGGTCCACAACCCCAGAGGAACACGTGTCGCGACTCAAGAAAGTATTCCGACGCATACATGAACATGGCCTCAAGTTTAACAGGTCCAAGTGCTGCTTTGGGACATCCACGTTGAAGTTCCTGGGCAATCAGTTTTCGCAACACTGTGTGCGCCCAGACACAGACAAAATTAAAGCCATCGAGGCAATGAAGGTCCCCGAGGACAAGAAGGCAGTACTGCGCTTCCTGGGAATGGTCAATTTCCTTGGCAAGTTCATCCCGAATTTGGCCACACACACCACGGCCCTACGCAACCTGTTGAAAAAATCAACCGCCTTTGAGTGGAAGGCGGTGCACCGAACAGAGTGCCTGGAGCTGAAAGCCAAGCTCACCACTGCACCCGTCCTTGCATTCTTTGACCCAGACCGAGAGCTCAAGATATCCACAGATGCGAGTCAGGATGGCATCGGGGCAGTGTTGCTTCAAACAGACGACACGTCATCCTGCGTACCAGTAGCATACGCGAGACAGCAATGACACCCACTGAGTACAGATATGCGCAAATTGAGAAGGAGTGTTTCGGTCATCATGATGTCTACGGCTTGCCAACATTTACTGTTGAGACGGATCATAGGCCTCTGGTCCACAACATCCAAAAGGACCTGAACGACGTGACGCCTCGTTTGCAGAGAATTCTGCTCAAACTCCGGAGGTATGATTTCAATTTGGTGTACACACCTGGCAAGGGGCTCATCATCGCCGATGCATTGTCCTGCTCCGTCAACTCACCCAGTGAACCACTGGAGATCATCCAGCACATTGCTGATCGACGGCATCCTGCTAAAGCTGGACAGGATAGTTATCCCGCTACATCTCCAAAGCATGGTGCTGCGGCAGATTCATGAGGGACACCTGGGCATAGAAAAGTGCAGACGCAGGGCCCGGCAAGCTGTCTACTGGCCCGGCATCAACCAGGAAATCACCGACATGGTCCTGAGCTGAGAAACCTGTCAGAGGTTCCAACCAGCGCAGAGCAAGGAGACGCTCCAACCACATGACCTAGAGACCTCTCCGTGGTCCAAGGTTGGCATTGACCTATTCCACGTGAATGGTCGCGACTATATATTAATCATCAATTACTTTTCAAACTATCCTGAGGTGCTGAAGCTGCCAGACCTCACCTCACGGACCTTCATCAAAGAGTGTAAAGAGACATTCTCACGGCATGGCATCCCGAACACCGTCATGAGCGACATTGGCCCGTGCTTCCACATTCGAGAATGGTCCATGTTTGCCAAGAGCTACAATTTCAGGCATGTCACCTCCAGTCCGCACTATCCGCAGTCCAATGGCAAAGTCGAAAAAAGGGTGCACATCGTTAAGCAGCTCATCCGCAAGGCCTCGGACTCCGCTTCCAACATACACCTTGCACTACTTGCGTACTGGACGACTCCCTTGTCCACTGGCATGTCGCCAGCTCAACTGCTGATGAAGAGTGACCTGTGGACGACGCTTCCAGCCATACACCTGCCCAACCTTGATCACCTCTCGGTGCTGCATAAGATGCAGCAGTTTCGCGACAGCCAGAAGCAGGGCTATGATGCACGTGCCACCGATCTGGACGTCCTATCCCCAGCAGACACGGTCAGGATCAAGATACCGGATGATGGGTTGTCTGCTTCGGCTCTCGTTGTTCGACAGGCCACGTCCAGACCTATGTCATACGTATGGCTGATGGCTCCATTGTGCGAAGGAATCGAAGGGCACTGCGAAAAGTTGCTTGCCCACAACCACATCCCCTCCATTTCCACATGTCGAATTGTCAACTCCAGACACCTCGAACCACGAGGCCACCAGTCGTGCCTCCCACTCGCCTGTCAAGACACCGTCATCCCCTCCACCACCTCTCTGGCAGTCGACGGGGATCAGAGGATCAAACACAAGCCTCAGAGACTGGACTTATGAGTATTTGTTTTGTTTGTTCTGTTCTGTATTCCTCAGTCAGTCACACTAAACAGACACATTCCCATGTATATACGTCTTAAAAAAAAAAGGGGCAGATGTCATGATATGCAAACATGCAACCTATGAACACTCAGACTAGGACACAACCAATGGGCAGTCAGGACACTCCGAGGTGGTATCACCACAAGGGGGCATGACATAAACACTGTAAAAGGGATGCGGCACTCACATCCTGCCTTTTTCCTCAGACAGACACCTAGAGAGTTAAATAAGGTTGATCACACCCCAGCACGTGGCTTAGAGCAAGTTGGTACAGTTAGACTGAGTTACTACAGTTTGATTAGCAAAGAGTCGAACTCATTTGAAAACTGTGTTAATAGTTCAATAAACAGGTTGAACTCATTCAGAGTCTGGAGCATCCTTTTGTTAAAACTGCATCAAGTAGCAGCCTGCGTTATCCGAATCAGCATAACACAACAACAGGCCAGACCAGGTAAGGATGGCAGATTTCCTTCCCTAAAGGACATTAATAAACCAGATGGGATTTTATGACAATGGACAATAGTTTCATTAGACATTTAATTTTTATTGAATTCACATGTCACCATCTGCCATGGTGGGATCCAAACCTAGGTCCCCAGTGCATTTTCCAGGGCCTCTGAATTACTCGTCGAGTGACAATGCTACTGCACCACTGCCTCCTCTCTCTATTTTCATAGGGAGTAGACAAAACAGTTTTGACCAGTAAACGTTGCTGGCTAGCCAGAGGCATGGATACAACAATATTATTTTAGCCACATGCTCTTCTTTGTTGAAAATATTTGTATTGGTACTTCAAATAACAGTTACAGAGGAAACAAGAAAAGAAGGGGAAAAAAACTGGGTTCCACATGTGATGGTATGTATTAGGGGTCATGTGGGACTGTGAAGCCGAGATGCTATTGGCTGACAGATCCCGGGTCCTGGTTGGCTGCCAACTCCTGGCTCCGCCCTGAAGGCGGAGTATAAGAACCCAAGCTTCTCCCCGCAGCTTCATTCTGTTGCTGAGCTGCTGGGGACAAGCATCGCTTAATAAAGCCTGGATCGACTTCATCACTTCTCGTCTCTCGTAAGTCATTGTGCGCTACACCACAAAAACTGGTTTGAACAGCGAGCCTCTGGTCTCTGGTCTCCCCTTGTCACCATAGCTGTGACTGGGGCTCTAATGCTGGATGGTATTTACATTTGTACAACAATGTTCGATTTTTCAGAACAGCCTGTCAGGTTTCATTAGGTTCTTGCTTAGCTGTAGGAGTTGTTTCTTGTTTCCCCCTTCTGTATCCTGGTGTGTTTGGGGTCTCCCCCCTCATTTATCTGTAGCCTTCATTCCATTGGAGGCAGGGGAAGGGAAAGTCTCCCTCCCCCTTTGGTCTTTAGGCCTTTGAAAGGGGATGGGCCTGCTTGTTCCCTATGTTTCTCACCATATAGGAGAGGCCTATGCTCCTTCCAGTAGATGGCCTTCCTCCTCCTTCCTTCCCTTTTCTTCTCCAACTCTCCTGTCTGTGGGCGGCTATCCCTACCCCCCCCCCTTTCTATTTCTCCCCCCAGCTAAGGGGGAATTCATTAAGTGTTATATACATGTATTACACGCCTAGGAAGTCTGATGAGTCACACCAACAGTGAAGGCTTTTGTGCTCATCCCAGCCAAATTCAATAAAAAGGTTATAGGTCAGGTGAACGTCATAATACATTTTAGAATTTCTTTTTTATAATAAATTTAGGGTGCCCAATTCATTTTTTCCAATTAAGGGGCAATTTAGCATGGCCAGTTCACCTAACCTGCACATGTTGGGGGCAAAACCCACGCAAACAAGGGGAGAATGCGCAAACTCCATACGGACAGTGACCCAGAGCCATGATTGAACCTGGGACCTCGGTGCCGTGAGGCCACAGTGCTAACCACTGAGCCACCATGCTGTCCACCACTTTGAAGTTTCTAAGCCTGGCCCGTAACAGGATGAAGATCGGGAGCGATCAAAATATGAAGAGAAACCTAGGCAGCACATTCATTTTGATCGTCTGTCCCCTTCCAGCGAGCGAAAGAGGGAATGAGCCCCATCATTTTACAGGCACCTCTTCACTTTCTCCACCAGGCTGGAGAGGTTCCATTTGTGGAGCCTCCTCCAGGTGTGGGGCACTTGGATCCCCAGGTACCTGAACTTGATCTGGATTATTTTAAATGGTAGTTCCTCCAACTCCGCTCCTCCCCCTCAGGGGTTGGCACCTGCTCTTTTAATGAAAAATGCCTTACACACAATACAGGTAAACACATTTTATATGAATATTTACTCAAGAAACACCATTCAGTGCAAAACACTTGGGTTCATGCCAGAAGGTGAAAGAGGAAGACAGTCAGGTGCAACATAGATATTGTTGTGTAACTTTTAGATTTTTGTCCAGCAATAGTGTTATTTTAACTTCAAGTGTTTGCTGAAACTATTGACATAAGATCCAGCTTGCTCTCTCTATCTGGAATGTAGTTGGGTGTTGCTCATCCTTTGCCATGTCATGCCCTCTTGGAGCTGCTTATTGTCGCCAGGACATGTTTGCTTCTGGCGTGAATCAGTTATTCTAATTGGTCAAGCTGACTGCAGTGACACTCCCTTACTCCTCTGATCCATACGATACCGCTGGTGCTTCTGTGCCGAGGTTGTCACTCATGTTACACAACAATCTAGCATAAGTGCAACCAAGGGAGTAAAGCATGCATAATCATCAAAAAATACTTGCACACCGTTTTTCATCTTTCCGTTCTACTGACTAAAACCGGGATGGGGAGGGGGAATTCCTGCAGTATGTACATTGGTATTGGGATCATATATCGTACAATGATGTCTATTACTTGTTATTTATTAGTTTCAAATTCAACTAGCTACATTGGATTTAGCCACATGTGGCTGGTAGCTAATGTAGTGAACAGCAGTGGTTTTAATGTGGAAATCCCCATCTAAAACATTTTTGATGCTGAGTTCAGAATATCTTTTTTAAGAAGCTAGCTACATGATCTTTTTTAAAAGAGGTACATTAAAAGATCATGGGATCAAGGAGAGTGAACTTGAACCTGGTGCCTCATGGAAGAGAAACCCACACCGATTTTACAAGTCAGTTTCTGAGTTCTAACATTTGATGATTCCAAGTATTATTGTTGCTTTAAAGATCTAAATAATATATAATTAGAATGTACCTTTGTGTGAGTACACATATGCATGCATTATTAGTTCTGTGTTACTGTTTAGAAATATAATTTATCTATTTCATTGCATGCCCTCTAATTACAAATTTAATAATTTGATGAAAATTGAGGAGGGCAGCTGCTAGTCTTTTGACTCATTGCTATGCTACTCTATTGGCATTTCAGCAACATATTTGAATTGCAATTATTAAAACTGTCTGTGGACGTGCATCAGGACAAGCAATTCTGGGCTGTCAGAAGACCCAATGCAATTGATCCAATTCCTTCAGTACAGGGTTAGTGTTTGTTCAGCTCCTACTGATTGAAACATGCAGCTGTAAAACCATTTAAACTGATAGTGTTGGGGATAGAGGAGATGAATCATTGCAGTATCTCTTAAACCTACAGAGAGTGAACAGGAAGGCATGGCTTTGCATCAGGAGGCAAGACTACATATTATTGCGGCCATATGTTAACAGAAGCACAAGGTATGTCTGATGTGAACCTTATAAGATTATGTTGCCATTTTGTATTCTCTATTGATTGGTAATGGAGAGCAAGATTACAATGCATGTAGCATGACTAACTATTTTACTAATTTGTTTGATTGATACAAGAATTGGCATTGTAATTTGTTTTACCCATCCGTGCTATCACTGAGGAAGGAGAAAATTAAATGGTTTTATTTACAACTTTTTACTTCTGCAATTACACATTCTTGGGTTAGATGCAATTTCAATTATTCTTTCTAGTCATTAATGATCCAAATTTTGGTTGAGAGCTAATTGAATTTTAAATATGTTAACTTTATTAAAATAATCTTTTAATTTGAGATGAACAGCAAATATTCAAATGTTGAAATTGATTCGGATCCATGTCCAACAGCTAAAACATGAGAAGTTGAGATCCCGTTTACATTTTATCTGATCTTTTTGTTTGGACTGGTGGGTATAATGAATGCTGTTGGGCAGAGGAGTTTGTTTTTATCTATATGGGTGTCGTGGCCACTAAATACATTGAAGCTTTTGAAAAAAATACAAAAAGGCCCCCAAAAAAGCAATTAGAATTTCCTTTGTATGGTGAGAAATGTCTTTATTTTCTAATTGTATGAAAATATGGCAAGAGTTTAAAAAATAGAATGTAGACAGAAAATGCTAAAGAGTATTTGTGGTAGTATGTATTGGGGGTCATGTGGGACTGGAAGCCCTAATGTCATTGGCTGACAGATCCCAGGTCCTGGTTGGCCGTTGACCTCATACTCCGCCCTGAAGGCGAAGTATAAGAAGCCGGTGCCTTCCCCCGCATGCCAGTTTACTATCGGGCTGCTGGGGAACAGACACGGTTAATAAAGCCTCATCGACTTCACTCTATTTGTCTCATGGAGTCTTTGTGCGCCACAATTTATTAAGCGTGTCTAAAAAGGACTATGGAGCTCAGGATCATTCCAGAATGCCTGAGGATCAGCCCCCACGCAGTGAATGCGGCAGCAGCCTTCAAACACTGGCAGACTTGCTTCGAGGCCTACATCACATCGACCACAGGCCGAGTCTCAGACGAACAAAAACTGCAGGTCCTGCACTCGAGGGTGAGCACGGAGATTTTCACCCTCATTGAAGACACCCGCGATTTCCAGACGGCCTTCACAGCACTGAAAAGTCTCTACGTTCGCCCAGTTAACCAAATCTACGCTCGCTACCAGCTCGCGACAAGACGGCAAGCTCCCGGAGAATCGATGGACGAGTTCTACGCCGCGCTGCTGATTTTGGGACGAGCCTGCAGCTGCCCGTCGGTGAACGCAAACGAACACACGGACATGTTAATGCGCGATGCTTTTGTTGCAGGTATACAATCCTCCCAAATCCGCCAAAGACTTCTAGAAAAAGAGTCACTAGGACTCTCAGAGGCACGGGCCCTGGCAGCCTCGCTGGACGTAGCCGCGCGTAATACCCGCGCCTACGGCCCCGACCGCGCGGCAGGCCATTGGGCCCCGTACGTACCCGCCGCGGCAAACCCCCTACCCCCCCCCCCCCCCGGACACCCCACAGGCTTGCGCAGTCCAAACGCCGAGTCGCACCGGGGGCGCCCGCTGTTATTTCTGCGGCCAGGCGAAGCACCCCCGACAACGCTGTCCGGCCCGCGCAGCCATCTGCAAAAGCTGCGGGAAAAAGGGCCACTATGCGGTGGTGTGCCGGTCCCGCGTGGTCGCCGCCGTCCCGGGAGAACAGGGAGCCCTACAGGCAGTCTATGCCTCCCAACCCCCCCAGCACGCCATGTGCGACCCCCAGGCGCCGCCATTTTGGGTCCCGACCACCGCGGCCCCGGGAGAACTGGGAGCCCTGCACGCCGCCTACGACCCCAAACCCCCTCCCCGCAGCCCATGTACGACCCGCCGCCGGCGCTCCCGATTTGGGTGCCGGCCAACACTCTCCACGGAGAGGAAGGGGTTTTTCGTATCCCGAACGCCACCCTCACCCCCGTCCCGCGCCCCACGCCTGACCCGCCAGCGCCGCCGACCTGGGCCCTCGCCCCCGTCCCGCGCCCCACGCCTGACCCGCCGGCAATACAACTTACCTGGACCCCGATCTCCGTCCCCAGCGAGGGACCTCCTCACGGTCCCAGCGCTCGCAGTACTGACCTGCCGGCCTTGGCCCCGAACACCGCGGTCCCCAGCGAGGGAGCTCCGCGCGGTCCTAGCGCCCGCGGCCCTGGCGCTCGCAGCCAAGGAACTCCGCGCGGTCCTAGCGCCCGCGGCCCCGGAACTCCGCGCGGTCCTAGCGCCCCCCAGACCCCCCAGCACTCAATGTGCGACCCGCAGACGCCGCCATTTTGGGTCCCGACCACCACGAGGGGAGGAGGGGCCCCGCCATCTTGGACCGCCCCCGACCTGTACGACGCATGGGGGCGGCCATTTTGTCCACCCCCGACGCCATCTTGTGACCCCTCATCTACGGGCGAGGTATGGGGGTGGCCATTTTATCCATCCCCGACGCCATCTTGGACGGCAACAACGGACCCCACCCCACTACTACAACCACGGCTCGCTTCGGTTACACTCGATCAGGCTCGGCCCCGGACTCTCCAGACGACGACGACAACGGTCCTAATTAACGGCCACGAGACGCCATGCCTAGTCGACTCCGGGAGCACGGAAAGTTTTATACATCCCGACACGGTAAGACGCTGTTCCTTAACTACCTACCCCAGCGCACAAAAGATTTGCCTAGCTGCAGGATCCCACTCCGTACAGATCCAGGGATTCTGCATAGTTACCCTAACGGTACAGGGGAGGGAATTCAAAAACTACAAACTTAACGTCCTTCCCCAACTCTGTGCCCCCACCTTGCTGGGCTTAGATTTTCAATGTAACCTACAGAGCCTTACGTTTAAATTCGGCGGCCCCATACCCCCACTCACTATCTGCGGCCTCGCCACCCTCAAGGTGCAACCCCCGTCCTTGTTTGCGAACCTCACCCCGGATTGCAAACCCGTCGCCACTAGGAGCAGACGGTACAGCGCCCAGGACCGGACCTTCATTCGCTCCGAAGTCCAGCGGCTACTAAAGGAGGGCATAATCCAGGCCAGCAATAGTCCCAGGAGAGCGCAGGTGGTAGTAGTGAAGACAGGGGAGAAACAAAGGATGGTCATTGACTATAGCCAGACCATCAACAGGTACACACAACTAGACGCGTACCCTCTCCCCCGCATATCCGACGTGGTCAATCGGATTGCCCAGTATAAAGTCTTCTCCACCGTGGACCTCAAGTCCGCCTACCATCAGCTCCCCATCCGCCCAAGTGACCGCAAGTACACAGCCTTCGAGGCAGACGGGCGATTATACCACTTCCTAAGGGTCCCTTTTGGCGTCACAAACGGCGTCTCGGTCTTCCAACGGGAAATGGACCGAATGGTTGATCAACATGGGTTACGGGCCACGTTCCCGTACCTCGACAATGTAACCATCTGCGGCCACGATCAGCAGGACCACGACGCCAACCTCCAAAAATTCCTCCAGACTGCCAAAGCCTTGAACCTCACGTACAACGAGAACAAGTGCGTTTTTAGCACCGATCGGCTAGCCATTCTGGGCTACATAGTGCGCAATGGGATAATAGGCCCCGACCCCGAACGTATGCGCGCACTCATGGAATTTCCCCTCCCGCACTGCCCAAAAGCCCTGAAACGCTGCCTGGGGTTCTTTTCATACTACGCCCAGTGGGTCCCCCAGTACGCAGACAAGGCCCGCCCCCTAATACAGACCACGACTTTCCCGCTGTCGACAGAGGCTTGCCAGGCTTTTCAGCCGCATCAAAGCGGACATCGCAAAGGCCACGATGCGCGCCATCGACGAGTCCCTCCCCTTCCAGGTCGAGAGCGACGCCTCTGACGTAGCTCTCGCGGCTACCCTTAACCAAGCGGGCAGACCCGTGGCCTTCTTCTCCCGAACCCTCCACGCCTCAGAAATCCGCCACTCCTCAGTGGAAAAGGAAGCCCAAGCCATAGTGGAGGCTGTGCGACATTGGAGGCATTACCTGGCCGGCAGGAGATTCACTCTCCTCACTGACCAACGGTCGGTAGCCTTCATGTTCGATAATGCACAGCGGGGCAAGATCAAGAACGACAAGATCTTGCGGTGGAGGATCGAACTCTCCACCTTCAACTATGAGATCTTGTACCGGCCCGGAAAGCTGAACGAGCCGTCTGATGCCCTATCCCGCGGGACATGTGCCAACGCACAAATTGACCGCCTCCAAGCCCTCCACGAGGACCTCTGCCACCCGGGGGTCACTCGGTTTTACCACTTCATCAAGTCCCGCAATCTCCCATACTCCTTAGAGGAGGTCCGTACAGTCACAAGAGACTGCCACATCTGCGCAGAATGCAAACCGCATTTTTTCAGGCCAGATGGAGCGCACCTGATTAAGGCTTCCCGTCCCTTTGAACGCCTCAGTCTCGATTTCAAAGGGCCCCTCCCCTCCACCGACCGCAACGCGTATTTCCTTAATGTAGTGGACGAATACTCCCGCTTCCCTTTTGCCATTCCCTGCTCCGACATGACCGCGGCCACAGTCATTAAAGCCCTGAACAGCATATTCACACTGTTCGGTTACCCCGCATACGTCCACAGCGACAGGGGGTCCTCTTTCATGAGTGACGAGCTGCGCCAGTTCCTGCTCAGCAAGGGTATAGCTTCAAGCAGGACGACCAGCTACAACCCCCGGGGGAACGGGCAAGTAGAAAGGGAGAACGGCACGGTCTGGAAGGCCGTCCTACTGGCCCTACGGTCCAGGGATCTCCCAGTTTCACGGTGGCAGGAGGTCCTCCCGGACGCTCTCCATTCCATCCGGTCGCTATTATGTACGAGCACTAATCAAACGCCTCACGAGCGTCTCCTTGTCTTCCCTAGGAGGTCCTCCTCTGGAACGTCGCTGCCGACCTGGCTGGCGGCCCCAGGACCCATCCTGCTCCGAAAGCACGTGCGGGCACATAAGGCGGACCCGTTGGTCGAAAGGGTTCACCTCCTCCCGCAAACCCCCAGTACGCCTACGTGGAGTACCCCGACGGCCGACAGGACACGGTCTCCCTGCGGGATCTGGCGCCCGCCGGCACCACGCACACCCCCCCGGCACCATCAACCCAACCGCCCCCCTTCCTGCCACCGCCGCACCCCGCGACCGCCCCCTTCCCAGGAGGATCAGTCCCCCTCCCCTTTGCACCAACAGCTAAAACCGTGCGGTTCCCGGAGGCGACAACGCTGGTACAAGCACTACCACCACCGCCGGGGCCGAGGCGATCGACACGGACGACCAGACCGCCCGACCGACTCGTGGCGTCGATGTAAAACAAAGATGGACTGTCCAATGAACATTTTGTTTTCCTATATCCTCTGTAAATAGTTGTAACAGGACGATACTGTCCAATACGGTACTACCATGTAACTGTTCTCCCCTCCCAGGACCAGTACTGTAAACCCTTACCACCATACGAAGCATCACCCCGCCGGGTTCATTTTTGACAAGGGGTGAATGTGGTAGTATGTATTGGGGGTCATGTGGGACTGGAAGCCCTAATGTCATTGGCTGACAGATCCCGGGTCCTGGTTGGCCGTTGACCTCATACTCCGCCCTGAAGGCGAAGTATAAGAAGCCGGTGCCTTCCCCCGCATGCCAGTTTACTATCGGGCTGCTGGGGAACAGACACGCTTAATAAAGCCTCATCGACTTCACTCTATTCGTCTCACGGAGTCTTTGTGCGTCACAGTATTCATCTGATTATTAGTGTTCTGAGCATTTCTCCAAAAGTAGACTGTTGAACATTTATGAAAAATGCCCAACAGGAGGACTTTAAAAAAAAAATAATTGATTAGATCATTAATGAGAATAAAGTGCAATACTCTACAGCAGCACAGTAAAATCAAAAGGTATTTTGCCTTAGACATGGGAGTTAGTAAGCTTCACAAACCACAGCAGCGTCGAGAGGTGAGCCTTGTACAGTTTTATTTGTCTCCTGTTATCATTTTTTCTGCTTATCAGGGTGATAATTGACAGATTTGGATTTGGTCTGCTTTCTGTGGGCAACATAAGTCACCAAAGCAGGTTAAAGGCTGTGACTTCTGTCACAACTGGCCCACTTTCCATCTCCCCAAATAGTCAGCCCCACTTACAAGACACAAATCAGGAGTGTGATGGGATACTCTCTACTTGACTGGTGCAGCTTCAACAACACTCCAGAACTTCAACATTATCTCAGGTAAAGCAGACTTATTTATATAGTATCACATTGACCACCTTATCACATTCACCATAAGTGTAGTCTGCCCACATTGTGTACTACCTACAGGGTGTACCGACACAAGCCACCAAGGCTTCTTTGAAAGCAACTCTCAAACCAGTGATCTCCACCATCTAAAAAACAGGTGCAATACCTTAAAGTTTTCCTCTAAGTTGCACACAATCCTTGGACCTATATTGCTATTCCTTTATTGTTGCTGAGTTAAATTCCTGGAGCTCCAAACCCAAAGTGCTGCAGGAGCACAATATAGCCTACAGTAATTCAAAAGGGCCCACCTCTAAGCAACCGGGGAAAGGCAATGAATGCTCGCCTTGACAGTGAAACCCACATCTGAGAATGGATTTTAAAAAAGATTGTGTATTGATGTGCGAATATAACACATAATGCAACTCAGAATATGTGAGTAGCATGCTATGGTCTCCACAAGTCTTTAAGCTTTTCCTCTCGAGCAAACAAATTGCTCGTAGTGACTCCAGTGGCTTTTATATAATGGAGATCCTTCACCTGTTTCACATTATTCTTTTCTATTATACACAAGGTTTGAATTTCATGACAGTAGTGTTGGCTGATTCGGCTGATTAAATTTGCTTCCTGCTGTGCATTCTCCTCAGTATGGCATGTATAATGCAATTTGTATAACCTATAATTTTCATTTCAAATGCATTCCTTGGTGAACTGTTGCGAATATTTCTTGTGAATATAGCTTATTTATAGATAAAATTGTTTCTTGTCTTCCATTATATATTTGTGTGTTTTGTGCGGTCACTATGCAATAGCAAATGTGCCTTACCTTTTGTATTCTTCTTGAAGCTGTGCAATTTATTCCTTGCTTGAGGCCAATACTTGTCATAGTCTGTTTTCTGACATGCTCTTAGTTGCATACTTGGGTGTCATTCACTGCATCTTTCTCTCTCTCTCTCTCTCTCTCTCTCTTCCCCCCAACACACACACACACACAGACACACAACTGCCAGCAGCAATATGTACTTCACAACACTCCGAATTTGTACCTTCTGATTCGTGAATTGGTAGGTTATTTTCTGATAAGTTATTACCTATTATTTTTGAGTACTGTTGGATTAACCAACATTCGGGCATTTTTACCTGTGGTTCAATCGCTGCTACAGAATTGTTAAAAGCATCATTATTGTAAGTCCATTGCGATTCTTTTCAGGTGTTTCTATTAAATTTATCCCCTGAGATAATTGTGTTGGTTCATTTATTTTGACAACAAAAATTCCTCTCCAAATTCCGCTAAGTGATAGAAACTGTTAAGGAGATTGCTTTGATCATGATTTGTATTACTTAGCACCTATTGTTGTGTGATGTAATTTGGAATAACACAAGCTGCCACTTGATGCAGTTTTGAGTAAAAGATGCTCCAGACTTTGAAGTGTGTTCAATGTGTTTTATTGAACTATTAGCACAGTTCTCAATGAGTTTGACTCTCTGCTAATCTAAATGTAGTAACTCAGTCCAACTGAACCAGCCTTGCTCTAAGCCACGTGCTGGGGTGTGATGCTGAGGTACACCCTGTCTCACTCTGTAGATGTTGGACTGTGGAAAACAGACGGGGTGTGAGTGCCTCATCCCTTTTATAGTGAGATACCACCCCCCTGAGTGTCCTGACTGCTCATTGGTTGTGTCCTATTCTATGTGTTCATTAGCTACATGTTTGCATATCATGACATCTCCCCTTTTTAATGTTTTGTTGACATATGTGAATGTATTTACATGTGAATGAGTCTGTCTAACTTGACTGACGAGGACAACAGAACAGAGCAAACAAAACAAATGTTTACAAGTCCAATCTCTGAGGCGTCTGATCCTGGTCGACCGCCGGAGAGGTGGCGGAGGGGGCGACGGCGTCGACGGCGTCTTGACAGGCGGGATAGAAGCCTGACTGGTGGCCTCGTGGTGCGAGGTATCAGGAGGTGGCAATTCAACATATGGAAATGGAGGAGAAAGTGGTTGCGGACAGGCAACTTTGCACAGTGCCCGTCGATTCCTTCGCACGATGGAGCCATCAGCCATACGTACAACATAAGAGCAGGATGCGGCCTGTCGAACAACGACAGCTGGGACAGACCACCCACCACCTGGTATCTGGATCCTGACAGTGTCTGCCAGGGATAGCACAGCCAGATCGGTGGCATGGTCATCATAGCCTTGCTTTTGACGGTTTCTGAGCTGCTGCATCTTCTGCAGCACCGGGAGGTGGTCTAAGTTGGGCAGGTGTATGGCTGGAAGCGTCGTCCACAGGTCCTTGTTCATCAGAAGTTGAGCCGGCGACATGCCAGTGGACAATGGAGTCACCCTGTACGCGAGCAGTGCAAGGTGTATGTCGGAAGCAGAGTCCGCGGCCTTGCAGGTGAGCTGTCTCACAATGTGCACCCCTTTCTCGGCTTTTCCATTGCACTGTGGATAGTACGGACTGGAGGTGACATGCTGGAAATTGTATGACCTGGCAAACGTGGACCATTCTCGACTTTTAAAGCACGGCCTGTAGATCCACATGGGAGGATGTTGTGGTGTAAACCTTTGAATGAGGTTCAGCTGCTTGCAGGCGTGCGCACCAAGTAGGGATGCCCTGACCGGCTTAACAATTGCAAAGCGTAACCGTGCTTGTGTGTGTCGGTTGGATATGTGCAGATGCAGGATCCCAGTGCCGTGATGGCATTCCCGTTGTAATCCAGGAACTTGCAGGCAGCTGGAATGACCGTGGGGGGGCTTCTTAATGCGTCTGAAGTCTGCCTGCGAGAGGAGGTTGGCAGAGGCACCTGTGTCCAGCTTGAACTGGATGGGGCAGTGGTTGACCTTCATCACTGCTCGCCATTCGTCCTCTGAATCCACAACTAGGATTGACTGGACTTGCGATGAGTCTGGTGTGGCATATTCATAAGTTGTAATAATGACCACATGGTAGGCGTGGTCCAGGCATTCAGCATCTGGATCCGTTGCACTGCCGGGGTCAGAATCCTGTAGGCGTTGTTGCACACTCCGGATGCGCTGCATTGGAATTGGGAGCGCTGGCTCTTGACTGGTGGTGCAGATCTGCGCAGGGCTGCATAGTGGTGTGGTTTCCCGCAGTTTAAACAGCGTCAGCCTCTTGCAGGGCAGTGTTTCCTTAAATGGGCGGTGCCACAGTTCGAACATGGCATGACGTCGTCGTCCTGACTCTGTGTGTCGTTGCACATGCGCTGTGCGGTTCCATGACGTCTGCACCTGCACAATGCGGGTTTCGGCCGCTTCGTTATCCCGTTCGCATCGCCCATGCGTCGGGCCCCGGGAAGAGCGGGCGAAATGGCCGCTTTCGTCAATGTTGAGGCGTTGCACACTCTCCGCCTCGTGGGAGGCTAGTTTATCATTTTCTGCCGTTTTGTACTGGGAATAGCGATTTTTAGCGTGCTCATGCACTGTGCATGTTTCAATTGTGACTGGCATTGTCATATGCTTGATCTTCAGTAACTGCTCTCTCAGAGGATCAGAGTGAACTCCAAAAATGATTTGGTCCCTGATCATGGAGTCAGTGATATCACTGTAGTTGCTTGAATGTCTGCCAGTTGGCACTGAGATTGCCGGAGGTCCTGAGCTGGTGAGGAGCCAGAATCTTTTCCATTGTGCCGGTATACATTTGCTGGTCGTCACTGATCTTGCTGAGTTGAACTAACTAGATTGAACTAGACTCCTGGTATCATGTTGTGTTATGTAATTTGGAATAACACAAGCTGCCACTTGATGCAATTTTGAGTAAAAGATGCTCCAGACTTACTATTAGCACAGTTCTCAATGAGTTTGACTCTGCTAATCTAAATGTAGTAACTCAGTCTAACTGAACCAGCCTTGCTCTAAGCCACGTGCTGGGGTGTGATGCCTGTCTCACTCTGTGGATGTTGGTCTCTGGAAAACAGGTGGGGTGTGAGTGCCTCATCCCTTTTATAGTGAGATACCACCCCCCTGAGTGTCCTGACTGCTCATTGGTCATGTCCTATTCTATGTGTTCATTCGCTGCATGTTTGCATATCATGACACCTATCTTTTGTTCGCTCTGATCTGTTCCGCAGCCTAGGTCTAGACGTCTTTTGAAGGTATATAGCAAATAAACTCTAACCTCCATGATTCGGTGACATTTTCCAAAGCTCAACCATTCTCTGGAAAGAGAATATATAACTTGATTCTAGCCTTGTGTAGCATATGATCACAACCCTTTGGTCCCCCCAGCTAATTTAATTGAAATAATTTGTGAATATGATTATATGTTGAACAAAGCAATTTTGTCACTTTTTCCGGAGCCTCAATATCACCTTTCCCTTGAACAGACTGAAACTGGGCTGAGAACAAAGGTTTTATACAAGCACAAATGGTATGTTTCATTTTATATAGTTCTGTAAATGCGGTACCTCATTTGCTTTAGTTCCAACTTAATTTCATTGATTGTCAACTTTATACCATTGAGATCTAATTCGCTCCGAGAGTTACTTTTCAAATGGTCCCAATAAAAAAAGAACAGATTGAAAGAGTAGCTTCAAAATGAACATTCGGAGATCAGACGGCAACTGAATTTTAGATGTGTGCTTTGACATTAACAGTAGCCTTAAGGTGGCTGATAATTGGATGTTACTATTGGATGTGCAAGTTCAAAAATCTTTAGCACATTTTCTGTTTAGCAGCTAGTGACAGGGAAACCATAATGTATTATGGATGATCTACGTTCAATAATTTGCAATATCGGCTGGTTTGTCTGTATTATATCAGTACAGGGATCAATAAGACCAGGCATAGCAACGTTCCAATAACCAGACTGATGTGTGAATTCTATCCAGTTTGTAGAAAGCAGCTAGCAATAATTGATTGTAATCTTGTGCACAGATTGTCAGCAGTGATGGAGCCAGTAGATAATCTAACAAGAGACACAAATGCTTCCTTTTATCAATCTTGGTTAATGGGTTATTTTGGTATTTTTGCATTAGCCAGCCCAGAGCTTATCAAGAATTACGTTCATTGCATCCAATTATTATTAATCCAATCAGAGTTAAAGTAGATAATGACATATTATTTGAAATTGGAGCCATTAGAGTAGATCACTGGGTAGCTGAAGACTGGTTACCTGTACCATTGTACAACGATGCGCAGATGCATGGTAAAATGAGGAGGCGGGCTGATTAGGGACTAAACATGGGATTTACATACGGAGGCAGGGGCACGTGGCTGAGTTATTGAATAAATACTTTGCATTTGTCTTTACCAAGGAAGAAGATGCTACCCAGGTCACAGTGAAAGAGGAGTATTTTCAGTGGGTTGTATGTGCTCAAATCAATGAATGTATTTTTAATCCACAACATACTGATTCGGGTGAGAGTGATACCACTCAGTTAAAGCTGAACTTGTAAGCCCTGTTCCTTGAGCGTCTCAGCACCGTGTTTCAGTTCTCATGTCCAAACCGAGAACGTTAATGGACATTTGTCGGTCTAGAGGAAGGTTTGAAGTGTAATTTACCAGAGTTCAATGTTCTAAAAATTAGATATATTATTAAAGAATTTTCATACATAACAAACATGGCCTCAAATTCAACACAGAAAACTGCTCATACATGGTACTTTTGTTATACTAATAACACAAAAAATCCACATTAAACCACCCTATTAACCACTTAGCTCCACAACTATATCCTAATAACACTATATCTAGCTCCACAACAGCTAATAGTAATTAATTATTTGAAGATATAAATGGCCGCCACCTCAGGTAGGACCCCTCCACCCACCCCTTAATGGCGTACAAGATTGTGTCATAATAACTCCATAAGGTCACCCAACCAGGCTGAGGCACTAGGCGGAGCAGAAGCTCTCCATCTTTGCAGAATGCACCTCCGGTCTATCAGCGAGGCAAAGGCAAGAGCCTCTACCTTCACCCCTGTCTGCAGCCTCTGCAAGTCCAATACCCGGAAAATGGGCACCAACGGACAAGGCCCCAGATCAATGTTCAGAATCGCTGACATGGGGCTAAAGAAGGAGATCCAAAAGCTTACCATCTTTGGACATAACCAGAACATGTGGGTGTGATTAGCGGGCCCACAAGAGCACCCGCTCACACCTGTCCTCCACTTTGGCATAAAACCCGCTCATAGAATTTACAATTTACAGTGCAGAAGGAGGCCATTTGGCCCATTTGAGTCTGCCCTTGGTAGAGCACCTTACTTAAGCCTATGCATCCACCATATCCCCATCACCCAGTAACCCTGCCTAACATTTTTTTTGGACATTAAGAGCATTTAGCATGGCCAATCCACCTAACCTGCACATCTTTGGACTGTGGGAGGAAATTGGAGCGCTCATCCAGTTTTAGTCAGATGAACCCTGTATACCACCTTAAGCTGGATCAGGCTGAGCCCTGTGCAGGAGAAGGTGGAATTCATCGTACAAAGGGCCTCATTCCACATATCCTCACCCAGCATGGGCCCCAATTCCGTCCATTTTGCCCTCACCCGATCCAGCAGCGCAATTATACTGAAATGATCTGCCCATAAATACTTGAGATGCTCCCCCTCCAGACTTCACCAACAATAAGGTTCCCCCAGCAGGGAGGGTTGTGGTACCACAGGAAAAGTGGGCAAGCTCTCCAAGAACCAAGTCGCACAACTGAAAATATCGGAACAAGTGTACCCCTATTAATTGGAATTGTGCCGAAAACTCCTCCCAGCTGGCAAACCGTCCCTCCATAAACCGGTCCCTAATGCACTCTAGCTCTTCCCTTCCCATACCTTGTAAGTCGCAGCCAAACTTGATGGTGCAAGCAAATGGTTCCCTTATATAGGGGCCAACGATTACATGGCACTCAGCTAGTAATGTTGCCTGAATAGCCTCCATGCCTTCAAAGTAGAAATCACTACCTGGTGTGAGGTAGACTTCATTGGGGAGAATGGGAGTGGCATCATCACCAGAGCCTATAAGCTTGACCCCTTACACGAACTTGCTTCCAGCCTTCCCCATATGGTATCCGACTCCCTGTACCAACCAAGCACCTTCTCCACATTGACTCCCCAATAACACAGGAGAACGTTGGGTAACGCCCAGCCCCCATACTGCCCGTCCCTCTGAAGGTACACCCTACAAATTCTGGTGCCTTACCTGCCCATATGAAAGACTTCATTAGCTTGTTCACCCTAATAAAGAACTTAGCAAGGAGCAGGGCGGCATTGAAACAGAAATGAGAACCGTGGCAGAATATTCATCTTGATCGTCTGGACTCGACCCACCAGGGACAGCGGGAGGCTATCCACCTACCCACTCGGATCTCACCTTACCCACAAGGTTTGTATAATTTAACTTATGATGCCGAGGTCAATCATGAGCCACTTGAATACACAGATACCGGAAGCTACGTCTGGCAAAGCGAAAAGACCACACCCCAGATTGGCTCCTCTCCCCGAGGGATTAACTGGAAAATATTCACTCTTTTCCAGGTTTAACTTATAGCCCAAAAAGGAGCCAAAGCCCCTCAGTAGCTTCATGATCTCGTTCATAGAGGAGACCTGGTCCGTAACATAAAAGAGCAGGTCATCAACGTATAGAGACACCCCATGTTTCTCACTCACCCAACCCCACCTGGCATATCCCCCTCCATCTCTTTGAAGACCTCAGTGCTATAGCCAGAGATTCTATTGCCAGGGCGAACAAGAGCAGCTCCTCTGTCTTGAACCCCAGCTCAATGGAAAATACCCTGGGTTTGATGCATTAGTCCATATACTAGCCGTGGGAGCCTTGTACAAAAGCCACACACATGAGATAAACCTCTGCCATGTCCAAATCTTCCAAGCATCTCAAAAAGGTACTCCCACTCCACCCTGTTGAATGTCTTCTTCCCATCCATAGACATAATCACCTCTGGATCAGGGACCGGAGAAGGGGAAAGGACAAAGTTCAGAACCCTCCATATAATTAGCTGACAGTTGCTGCCCCTTCACAAAACATGTCTGGTTCTCTGCAGCTATACCTGGGGCACATGGCTCTAAACACAAAGCTAGCACCTTAGCCAATAACTTGGCATCCACATTAGGCAACAAAATAGGCCTATATGAACAACACTCCATTGGTCTCTATCATTATTCAAAATGAGGGAGACGGCGACCTGCAAAAGTGTGTCAGGCAGGGAACCCCAAACTAAAGCATCGTTATAATCTTTCTTTATAATAATCTTTATTGTCACAAATAGGCTTACATTTACACTGCAGTGAAGTTACTATGAAAATGCCCTAGTCGCCACACTCTGGCGCCTGTTCGGGTACACAGAGAGAATTCAGAATGTCCAATTCACCTAATAGTCACGTATTTCGGGATGTGGGAGGAAACCGGAGGAAACCCACGCCAACACGGGGGAACGTGCAGACTCCGCACAGACAGTGACCCAAGCTGGGAATCGAATTTGGGACCCTGGCTCTGTGAAGCAACAGTACTACCCACTGTGCCACCATGCTGCCCATATCTACATATCTACCATCAATGGCACCAGTTGGTCTGAAAACCTCTTATAAAACTCAATGAGATACCCATCAAGGTCTGGAGCCTCACCGGTTTGCATTAGCCCAATCGTCCTCAGTTCCTCCGAGCCTAACCGGGCCTCCCACTCATCCCTACTTGTCCCCTTCTACCACCGGGAAGGACAACCCATCAAAGAACTCTGCCATGTCCGACATCCTTTCTGGGAGCTCTGACCTATAAAGATCCCTCCAGAAATGTTCAAATGCCACATTGGCTTCCCTTGATGCGGTTATCAAGCTGCCACCCCAGTCCCTGATCTGTACAATCTCTCGGGAAGTCGGCTGCTGCCTCAGCTGGTATGCCAGCAGACGGCCTGTCTTCTCCCCATGCTCATATACTGTGCCCCTTGATCGCCGCAGCTGGTCCACCGCCTCCCTCATGGATACCAGGTCAAACTGCATTTGCATCTGCTTCCTAGATGCCAGCAACTCCAGAGTAGAGTCCTCTGAGTAGCAACGATCTGTTTCCAGGATCGCCCTTACCAACCGCTGTCACTTCACCCTCACTGTCCTGTCTAAGTGCACTTTATCAGAGATTACATCTCCTCTTACCACCAGCTTAAGTGCCTCCCAGAGCACAGAGGGAGAGACCTATCCATTTCTATTAAACCTGATGTATTCCTCAATGGCCACAGACATGAGCTCACAGAACCCCTTCTCCACTAGTAGTGCCACATCTAACCTCCATGGTGCCCACTGGATGGGGTCCGTCTCCAGCTCCCCAAAATGTGGAGCATGGTCAGAGATTACTATCGCCAAATATTCTTCACATTTGACCCCCAGAAGCAGGTACATACCCAACAAGAAATAGTATATCCTTGACTAGACCTCATGTACGCGTGAAAAAATGAAAACTACTTGTTGTACGGGTGTAAAGATCTCCATGAGTCCACTCCCCACATTGCTCCATGAAGGCCCAAAGAAGCTTTGCCACCCCCGAAAGAGCCAGAGACTTGGGCCTCGACCGATCATTTTCGGTTCCAGCGCAAACTTAAAGTCCCCTCCCAATACCAACTGGTGTGTATCCATATCAGTGATTGAGGCTAGTAGAATCCTAATAAATGCTGCATCATCCCAGTTGGGGACATATACATTTACCATGACTGCCAAGGTACCTGCCAGAGATCCACTAACTACCACGTATCTACCATTAGGATCCGCCACAATCCTGGTGGTCGACAGGGGTACCTATTTATTAACCCCATCGAAGCCTGAGTGAAATACAAGCCCCACCCACCCGCTCCTGAGTCTGGTCTGATCCCTCACCCGCAAATGGGTCTTCTCCCAAAATACCACATTTGTGCTTGAGTTCTTCAGGAGAGGAAACATCCACGACCTCTTCACTGTACCACCCAACTCCCTTATGTTCCAGGTGACCAACCGAATTGGGGGTCTACCTCCCCCACTGTCGGGGACAGCTAAATAAATCTTCAAGAGGTACCGGTCAAAAGTCCTCCCAATATGGTTGCCAACCCCACCTTCAGAAAGACAGAAAGAAAATACTAGATCAACTGTTAGCCAACTAACCCCGCTCCTGTCCCCCCACTTACTCCCAAACAAAACCACAAATTGGAACCAAACCCATAGTGCCAGGGGTTACCCGAGGCCTCCAAGTCTGCCGAAGAATCGACTACTTTGGGTTTCTTGGTTCCTTTCCCCTTCCTTTTTGACATGAATTTGGTGCGGGGACCCTGTAGCACCGATCCAGAATATTTCTCTGTGAAAATCTTTATATTTGTGCAATAATCAAAAATGAGAGGGCACGGATTTAAAGTAATTAACAAAAGTGAGATGAGAATAAACTTTATCACACAGCAGGTGGTTAGTGTCTTGAATGCACTGCCTGAGAGTGTGGTGGAGGAAGGTTCGATCAAGAATTCAAAAAGGAATTAGGTGATGGGTGGTTATTTGAAAAGGAACAATGTGCAGGATTACAGGGAGAAGACCGGGAAATGGCACTGAATAAAACATTCACTGCAGAGCAGGTGTAGATACGATGGGCTGAATGGCCTCCTGCTTAGTAACAATTCTGTGATTCTGCGCACAGTCATCTTTCAAGGTTTCCAGGCATTTGTGGTTCTATACTGTATTAATGTGCTCAATTGGCTATCCTTACTAATACTCGTGTAAGTGTTTTAAAATAATATATTTGAATAAATGCGAAAGAATTGTACCTTTTAAATGTAAAATTGTTCGACCAGATGCTAGGAAAGATCATTTCCATTGACACCAAGGGCAGAATTTTGTTCAGGTAAAGAGAGGTGGGTGTGGGGGCATGTGGGGTGATACATCCTCTTCCTTGTAGGCCTTGAGTTGGGAGTCTTCTCTCCTTCCAGCTGACATGGACCATCTGCTTTGAGGAGGGGCATGAGACTAAGACAGCTGGTGAAGGTGCTGCTGCTAGTTGTTGCTCTTGCTGGTGCTTTTGGTGGCAGCATTGCTTCTACCGTTTTATTTTTCTCAACGGTGATGGAAGTTGGAGTTGCGCAGACTGTGGTGATGAAGGCCAACAGCAGGGAAATGCAACTGAAGTGTGTGAAATGCAAGGTAGGTGAAGTTAGTAACAACCTGTCAAAACGTGACAGCACTTTCTAAGAAAAGTGCTTCAAGCAGCAGCCTCGGAATCGTCATGGCTCGAGCTCTTGAATGTCACTGATTAAAGGCCTCCCAGCTTGTCCACATCATAGAAGAAGCTCTTTCTATTGAGCACTCTCCTTGGCGACCCAGGCGCATTGCTGACAGGCTGGGAAGCAAGTACCCTGGTTACTAAATCCTGAATTGAGGGTTAAACAGTTCTTAATTGGCAATTTAAATAGCTTAATTCTCACCCGACAGATCCAAGGATTCCCCCCACCTTCAATCCCAGTCTGCAGAAACTCTAAGAGGGAAGGATGATGATGGCAGGATCCTGACCCATCAAATTTCAGGGGATGTAACACCCCATATGCACTCACACACCCACCTCGCTTTACCTGAACAAAATTCTGCTCTTGGTGTCCATTTTTAAATTTGTGATTCTTGTGCGACAATCCCTGCGGACAGATTACTTTTTCAAATTAATTTTGCAATGAGTAACAGAGAGAATCGCAGGACAAGATTTCACAATTAAAAAAAAAAAAGACTTATATTGTAACGGATTAACTAAAAGACCAAACAAAACATAGCCTAAACTCCACTACTTAACAAGCAACTAATACATCAAACCAAATGAAAGATACTTCCCCATTAAATGATGCAACCAAAGTACTTTCCACCACATTTTTATTTAATGCCATGGTCCCAGCAGATGTGAAACCTTGAAGATTAAGTTCCAAGCTCCTCCCAGTTTTTCAGTCGGCTCCGTTCTCGCTGCTGCACCAGAGCAAGTCTTCCACTGTCCTTTGAAAGTTATGCCTGTCTTTTTGTGGAACGCTCCTTGATCCAGTCCCGCTTGAGTCTGATTCTGCAACTCTTTTTGTGCTACATCGATGATTTCATTGGTGACACTTCATTTGGACCTGAAATTTTTTAAATCAATTTTGCTTCCTATTTCCACTCCTATCTTGCCTTCACATGGTCCATCACTGACACTTCCCTTCCTTGACTTCTATGTCTCCATTTCTGATGATAGATTGAGCACCAGTATTCATTACAAATCCGTTGATTCCCACAGCTACCTCAACTTAAACTCCTCACACCCTTCTTCTTGTGAGGACTCCATTCCAAACTCTCAGTTTCTCCGCCTCCATTGCATCTGTTCTGACGATGCCACCCTCGAAAATGGTGCTTCTGACGTGTGTGCTTTTTTCTTTAACGAGTCTCTTTTTCCTTCTCTCTCTCTCCCCCGCACTCCCCCCAACCAGTGGTTGACAGAGCGCTCAACCAGGTTTGACCCATTTCCCACACCTCTGCCCTCCCTTCCATCCCAGACACATTCCATCCCACCAGTCTCTGCAAAAGATCATCCTCTGCCATTTCCATCAACTCCAACATGATGCCATCATGAAATGCAGCTTCTCCTCACCCCCATGTTCATTATTCCACAGGGACTGCTCCCTCCATGATGTTCTGACCCACTCCTCCATCACATCAACTCCCCATCCCATTCCTACTGCACCTTTCCTTGCAATTGCAGAAAGTGCAACACCTTCTCCCTTACTTCAGCCCGCCTCACTGTTCAAGGCCCCAAGCACTCCTGTCAGGTGAAGCAACATTTCACTTGCACCTCTTTCAATTTGGTCTACAGTATTCGCTGCTCCCAATGCAATCTCCTCCACATTGGGTGACCACTTTATGGAACATCTTCACTCAGCCCGCAAGCATGCTCCTAACCTCCTTGATATTTTCATTCTGTACCTTGTTCTCATGCCCACATGTCTGTCCTTGAGCTGCTACAATGCCCCAGTGTAGCCCAAAGGAAACTGGAGGAGCAACATCTCATCTTCCAATTCGGCATGTTACAGCCCACAGGACTGAACATTGAAGTTTATAAAAAATTAATTGACGGGGCATTGGTATCGCTGGTTATGCCAGCATTTATTGCCCATCTCTAGTTGCCCTACAGAAAGTGGTGATGAGTTGCTATCTTGAACTGCTACAGTCCCTGAGGTGTAGGTACACCCACAATGCTGTTAGGGAGGGAGTTCCAGGATTTTGCCCCAGTGACAGTGAAGAATTGGCAATGTATTTCCAAGTTCAACAACTTTAGACTATGATCATTCTCCTCTTTCTTAAACCCTTTAAAAAATATATCTCATAAAAACCCTACCACTCTTCCTACGGGGCCACCTGTCTATTGTTCTGAAGGTTGCCACATATTGTTGCAATCTCTCCTCGCTACAGTATAACATACAAAACATTTCCCTCTGTTTTTAAAATTCTGATGAAGAGTCAAATGGGCTCAAAATGTCAACTCTGTTTTCTCTCCCTACTGATGCTGCCAGACCTGCTGGGTTTTTCAAACATTCTCTGTTATGATTCTTTGAAAGTTGTTTCCCTCAGTCTCCTGGGTATTGCCGAGCTGATTTCCAGCGGCAAAGCCCACTCGGCAACTCCTTGTCCCTTATGTCATGTGAGAGAACCTTTTAAGAAATGGGTATTTATTAAATAGCTGCAGTGATGTCAGAGTGTGGCTGGAGCTGGGCTGGCTGTCGTTCACTTTCACTTTGAACGAAAGCTGATGTGTGTTTGGGTTTTTAGTTTTGTTTAGAGAGCTGGATAGCTGCAGGAAAAGCAAGCAGCTGTATAAGGATCTCTCTGCAATCTAAAGACTGTCTCCAGATCATTTGAGTAATTTCAAAGTGATAACTGCTCTCAGTAGAGAATTTAAACCTGATCTATGTTAAAAAGGGTCTTTTGTCTTATGGATGTTGCAAGGAAAGACTAAGGGTTACTAATAGAATATTGTATCTGTGGGGATGATTGGTGTTGATATTTGTTAAGATGTTTACTGTGGGTTTATAAAGTGTCAACTGGTTTCATAAATAATCATTGTTTTAATTTAAAAGTACTTGCACCACACCTGTAAAGTGCTCCCCATAACCGCAATCTATTAAAAGTTGTGGGTCAGGTGAACTCCATGATACACTTTGGGGTTCTCTAAACCCTGGCCCATAACACTTACATCTGCACAATGTATTACAGCACAGTACCAGTTCTCACCAGTATGCTGCCTGGTGGCTAACACACGTATACACACAGAAATATTTTCCTCTGACTTTCACAGTAACACCTATTTCTGTTCCATTTGCAGCCAGAAAACTATCTGCCCCTCTTTGGAGTCAAAGTCTGAAAACTGTGGCTTGCTTTTTCTATTGTTTTCAGTTACGGATCCCATGAGCATGTCTCAAAATCACAGAATCACTACAATGCAGAAGGAGGCCATTAGGCCCATTGAGTCTGCACCAGCCAGGTACTGGCAGGGATTCGCAGATGTCATGTCCCAGGTATTGAAAACTGGGGTGGTAATGAGCCCTGAGGTGCCAATCTTTGGGGTTTCGAAGGGCCCGGGAGTCCAGGAAGAGAGAGAGGCCGATGTTCTGGCCTTTGCTTCCCTGGTAGCCCGGCGACAATTACTGTCAGCATGGAGGGACTCAAAGCCCCCGAGGGCTGAGGTATGGCTATCGGACATGGCGAGCTTTCTTGGCCAAAAGAAAGTCAAGTTCGTCTTGACAGGTTCGCTATTAGTGTTCGCCCGAAGGTGGCAGCCATTTATTGACTTCTTCGCTGAGGATTAAGTGTCAGCGGGGTGGGGGGGGGGGGGGGGTGGCTAGGGTAGAGTAGAGTAGAGTAGAGGGATATTGAGGCAGGTCCTTGCGTGAACAGAGCCGTGGTTTGCACTATGTTTAATTTGTGTCTTGACTTTTTTTCTTTTCAGTCCAAGATGTGCAGCTTAAGTGGATTGGCCATGCTAAATTGCCCTTAGTGTCCAAAATTGCCCTTAGTGTTGGGTGGGGTTGCTGGGTTGTGGGGATAGGGTGGAGGTGTGGACTTGGGTGGGATGCTCTTTCCAAGAGCCGGTGCAGACTTGATGGACTGAATGGCCTCCATCTGCACTGTAAATTCTATGATTCTTTGATTCTATGAATTTATCATGGCCAATCCACCTAACCTGCACATCTTTGGACAGTGGAAGGAAACCGGAGCACCCGAAGGAAACTCATGCAGACACAGGGAGAAAGTATAAACCCCACACCGACAGCCGCCCAAAGCCGGAATAAAACCCGGATCCCTGGTGCTGTGAGACAGCAGTGCTTGCCACTGTGCTGCCCAGGGGAGAATTTGTATGATCTCACCATTGGCCCCCTATCAAGGACACAGTTTATTACCCTAAATTAAAGGCCTAGCAAAGTGTTAGCATTGTTGATTCACAGCGCCAGGGTCCAAGGTTCGATTCGCAGCTTGGGTCACTGTCTGTGCGGTGTCTGCACGTTCTCCCTGTGTCTGATTGGGCTTCCTCCAGGTGGTCCGGTTTCCTCCCGCACATCCCGAAAGATATGGGGCGGGGTTCTCCCATTAGGCGGCAGAGTGTCCACACCGTTGGAAACGCCATCGCGTTTCATGACGGCGTGAACGGGCCGCTGGGAGTACCGGGGCCAGCACAGCGCTGGAACGGTTCATGCTGCTCCAGCCTCCCATCCCGGCATGAACTGTGCGCCGCGGGACCTGCGCATGCGCAGTGGCACTGGCGCCAACACGCGCATGCGCAGTGGCCTCCCTCAACGTGCCGGCCCTGACGTAACATGGCGAGGGAGTTTAGGGGCCGGCGCGTAAGAAAATAGGCCTGGGGAGTGAGAGGCCGACCCACCAATCGGTGCCCCCGACCCTGCGCACAGAGTTCCCGCCGGCTGCGACCAGGTGTGGCCGGCGCCGGCGGGAGTCTGCCTTTTTAGAGCGGCCGCTCAGCCCATCCGGGCCGGCGAATCGGCAGCCCGCAATCGGCACTGCGACAAATATGTCGGTGCCAATGGTGTGTCGGGGCGGCGTGGCCCGGTTGCGGGGATTCTCCGGCCAGGCCCTGGGCTGGGAGAATCCCGCCCATGCTTGTTAGGTGAATTCGACGTTCTGAATTCTCCCTCTGTGTACCCAAACAGGCACCGGAATGTGGCGACTAGAGGCTTTTCACAGTAACTTCATTGCAGTATTAATGTAAGCTTACTTGTGACAATAATAAAGATTATGATGACATATTAAGACAGAACTGTTTAATAATATTTCACACTCCTAGTACTTATCACTGACTCTGTAACCAGAGGAAATAGCCACCTTAATAATGTTCAAATTTTAGAAATTTCTATTAAATCTTCCCTTATTTTTCTATGCTCAGTAGCATAAGTCCCAAGTATAAGTGAGATGACTTGCACCTATATCATGCCTTAGGATATCCGAACGTGGTTTACAACTCATGAAGTATTTTTAAATACTGTTGTAAGGAAATGCAACAGCTAATATGTGAGCAGAAAAGTTCCAGAAGGAGCACTAAGATAAATGACCAGTAAGTAGTTTTTTGATAATGTTTCAGAAATAAATGCTGGCCAAGACACCAGGGAAACATTTCAGCTGTTCTTCGACTTCTGTTACAGGATCCTTTTATGTCCGCATGAGATCAGAAAGCTAGCCAATGTTTAATGACTATTCTGCAAGATGGCAATCTGTCAGTGAAGTAACAGCCCAGATTAAAGAAAAGAAAGGCTTGTGTTTATAAAGCATCTTTCACAACCTTAAGGGACCCCAAGGTATTTTGCAACTATTTAAATATTTTTCAAGTGCAGCCATTGTAATTTCAGTATGTTGTATGTGCTCAAATCCTTGAATGAAGTTTTAGTCCACAACCTTCTGATTCAGGTGAGAGTGGTAGTACTGAGTGAAAAGTTAACCTGTAAGCCCTGTATCTTAAGCATCTCAACACTGTGTTTCAGTTCTCCAGTCCAAATCATCTATATATGCCAAGAACAAATGGGGATCCCGTACTAATGACTTAGGAAAAAGATTGGAAGTGATGTACCCATCTGACAATTGTTTAAAAAATATATTTAGAGTACCCAATTATTTTTTCCCCAATTAAGGGACAATTTAGCATGGCCAATCCACCTAACCTGCACATCCTTGTGTTGTGGGGGTGAAACCCACGCAGACATGGGGAGAATGTGCAAACTCCACATGGACAGTGACCCAGGGCCGGGATTCGAACCCGGGTCCTCAACACCGTAGTCCCAGTGCTAAACACTGCTCACCATGCCGCCCCAACATTTGACAATTTGCTTAGATCTGTCAAACTGCTCGGTATCTATACAAAGGCAATACTGATGCTGGAAATCTGAAATAAAAACAGAAAATGATGGATTTACTGAGCAGCATCTATCGCAAGAGAAATACTTGATGCTTCAGGTGAATGACCTTTCATCATTTGGACTGAAAGGTTGTGAGATTTTGTCGAATGGTGGCGGTCTCCTCGTTGCAATGGTTTTCAGGTTGCTGGCACCTATGGGCAAGAGGCAGAATCTCCGCCATGATATTGCAAAGAGGAGGCAAATAAGAGCCAGTAGGCCAGGAGGTAGAGAGTTAGCCCATGCTGCCGGATGCACGCTGCTGGCACATTCAGAGGGCCTGGAGCCTCAGCAGTGCTAATGCGAGAGGTGGCTGTTTGTAAGACAGCAAGGAAAATGCAAGGTAACCCTCCTTTTAGGTACCCTTGGAAAGGTAAGCTTTAAATAAATTTCCACATGGCCAAGCAGGCAAGGCCTACAGAATGGAGCAGAAACGCCTCCAGTTGCAGCCTCTGAGGGGCCACGTTTGCCAAAAGCTACCTCCGACTGTCATGGAGGCTCCGGCTTTGATGATCATTCCCATTCAGGTGACTGCCTCCTGATGTAACAAGGGACCACTCTGCCACTGGCGAAAAAAAAACACCCTTCATTGGGCTATTGATCATTCAGATTGGCTACTCGTCTCCGTTTGGTCGGCAGCTGAGCAGCCACCATTCCCACCAATGGGAAACCTCCCGGCAGAGCGACTGCATGGGGAGCCATCCCTCCCTCGCTCACCAACATTATACCAACCCTCCCCAATCTCGCCAGCTGGGGGCTGGTTACATCCCATCCATTAATACTGTTTCTCTCCAAAGATGCTGCCAAACCTGCTGAGTGTTTCTGGAATGTTCTGTTTTTCTAACTTGGTATCCATGCTGGTACATTTTCTCATACCATACATCTGAATTTTAGAACAGGTCCCATTTTGAGTATACTTTATATGCCTTCTGAAATTTGATTTATGCAAATCTGCTTCATTCCCTTTGTCTAATTGATCATTACTTCAAAAATGATTTACCCTAATCAACTTCATGTTGATTGGGTTTGATTAATCCATGTAACTTTAAAGTTCATTAATTTTATCCCAATTTTGGATTCCAGGAATTTGTCCCTTATTGATAATTGTATTAAACTGGGTGACCATTGATCAAATTTTCCTTTTCTCCCTTTTGAATAGAGTAATATATTTATGAATTACCAAATTATTTTAATATCAGTGCTCTCCATACAATTTAAAATTAGATTGGATTGGATTAATTGTCTCGTGTACCGAAGTACAGTGAAAAGTATTGTTCTGCGTACAAACTAGGCAGATCGTTCCATACATGAAAAAATATAGGATGTATGATAAGTACACCATGTAAATACAAAGACACAGACATCGGATGAAGCATACGGAGTGTAGGACTGTCCAGTAGAGAGGATGTGTGGAGAGAGCAGTTCAGTCCATAAGAGGGAGTCTGGTAACAGCGGGCAAAAAACTGGTTTTGAACCCATTAGTGCATGTTAGACTTTTGTATCTTCTGCCCGAAGGAAGAGGTTGGAATAGGGAATACCCCGGGTAGGATGGATCTTTGATTATGCTTCCCACTTTCCCAAAGCAGCGGGAGGTGTAGATGGAGTCAATGGATGTGAGGCGGGTTTGCGTGATGGACTGGGCTGTGCTCATGACTCTCTGTAGTTTCTTACAGTCTTAGGCCGAGCAGTTGCCATACCAGGCTGTGATGCAGCCGGATAGGATGCTTTCTATGGTGCATCTGTAAAAATTGATAACAGTCAATGTGTTCATGCCGAATTTCCTGAGGAAGTATAGGCGCTGTTGTGCTTTCTTGGTCATAGTGTCGACGTGGATGGACCAGAACAGATTGTTGGTGATGTGCACACCTAGGAATTTGAAGCTGTCAACTATCTCCACCTCTGCACCATTGATACAGACAGGCTGTGTATGATACTTTGCTTCCTGAAGTCTATGACCAGCTCCTTAGTTTTGCTGACATTGAGGGAGAGATTGTTGTCAATACAGCATGCCACGAGGTTCTCTATCTCCCTCCTGTATTCTGACTCATCGTTGTTTGAGATCCGACCCACTATGGTTGTGCCATCAGCAAGCTTGTAGATGTAGTTGGAGCCATATTTTACCACACAGTCGTGTGTATATAGGGAGTATAGTAGAGGGCTAAGTACGCATCCTTGAAGGGCCCCGGTATTGAGGACTATCGTGGAGGTGTTGTTTATCCTTACTGATTGTGGTCTATGGGTCAGGAAGCCGAGGATCCAGTTGCAGAGGGAGGAGCCAAGTCCTAATTTTTGGAGTTTTGATATGAGTTTGGCTGGGATTATGGTGTTGGAGGCGGAGCTGTAGTCAATGAATAGGAGTCTAACGTAGGAGTCCTTGTTGTCGAGATGCTCCAGGGATGAGTGTAGGGCCAGGGAGATGGCATCTGGACCAGTTGTGGCGGTATGTGAATTGCAGTGGATCAAGGCATTCTGGGAATATGGCGTTGATATGTCTCATTACCAACCTCTCGAAGCACTTCATAATGTTGGCTGACAGGGCCACCAGACGGTCGTCATTTACGCATGTTGTCTGGTTCTTCTTTGGCACCGGTATGATGGTGGTCTTCTTGAAGTAGGTGGGAACCTGGGAACGGAGTAGGGAGAGGTTGGAGATGTCCACGAACACACTGGTCCGCATTAATGCCTTTTACGTTTTGATCCACAATGTCATTTGTACACCGTAGCATATTATTACAGGCATCTCCAAATATTAGTAACGGATCCTGTGCAAAAACTGTAATAGAACGAGACCCAAAAAAATTCACTTCAGCATCTTCCTGTTGTCAAAGGAGACAAAAGAGCCCTGCTGTTATGTCTAGAGTCAAATCCTATCAAAGTCATTACAATAAAAATATATTCAAATATTTTGCATCTTGGGTATGTTGACATGATATTTTGTTTGTATATATTCAAAACTTGGTTTGAATTCAAAATGGGTAAGAATTCAATTACTGTCTGTGTAAAATATTCATAGTTATGTCTTTTCTGGTTACCTTAATTGTTTTTGATCTACTTTAAAGTAAATAATTCTGACCGTGAAGCCATATTTCATGATTTCCCTCATTTTGGCATACATTAGCAGAGTATAAATGATTAAGTGTGGATATCCGAAGCATACAGCTGTATCTTTCAATTAAAGCCGCAAATAAATCACATTGACAGGAAAGAATGTCTTAAATGTATGTTATTTGCAAGATTAATCATGTATGACTGTTAGCTGGATTGAAAAACAAAAAAATAAACATAAAGCCATTTCAAGATAAACAGCAAGCAATATAATTTGATAAAATAACAGTGGTATTCTTCCGTGACACATGGTACATTATCTGAGAAAATGACCAAATCTGTTGGGGATCTCCCCATGTCAAAATTGTTCTTGATCACATCCTTGTCCTCCATGGTTGGCCACACTATTTTGTTCTGCCATTATCTGCACCTCTTGAAAGAAAAGACTCAAGTGGCATATCCCTTTTAAGCTCATGGCTAAACCACTTGTTGTTTTGCAAGTAAGTACGGTAAAGTCGCCATAGTCCCAGATGACCATAGGCTGCTTTCCCCTTTGAGGGGGAGAGGGTGGTGATTTAACCTGAGGATCACCACACCTCAGGCGAGGGGCATGGTTGAGAAGGTGGGGCCTTCAGGCAGTATGGGAATTCAACCCACGCTGCTGGCTCTGCATCACAAACGAGCTGTCTAGCCAAGTGAGCTAAACGGCCCCACTAGGGCCATTAAATCATAGGGCACCATTAACTTCCCATCGAAAGTGAAGCTCTTTCCTTTAAATTTCTAAAGTTTAATTTGTGAGTAAGACTTGGGCAAGGTGAATCAGAGTCTAATTGCCCATTGGTAAAGGAAGCTTGCAGATGAACAGATTGCTTAATATTAAGGATTTCTGTCAATAACTGGCTTTTTTTTTAAGACTGTTTGCATCTGCAGCAAAGATGTACCTGGAAAGGCACATTTTAAAAATTAATTCATAGGACATCGGCATTGCTGGCTGGGCCCTAATTGCCCTTGAATTGAGTAGGCCATTTCAGAGGCCAGATATAAGTCAATCACACTCGGCCAACCAGTTACAGGACATTCTGGAGGGGGAGGGTGAACAGCCTGTGGTCATGGTACACATCGGTACAAACAACATAGGTAAAAAAAGAGATGAGGTCCTAAAAGCAGAATATAGGGAGTTAGGTTCTCAGGATTACTACCAGTGTAACGTGCTAGTTAGAGTAGAAGTAGCAGGATATAGTGGATAAATATGTGGCTGAAGAGATTGGGGGGGGGGGGGGGGGGGGGGGGTCAGATTCCTGGGGCATTGGGACTGGTTCTGGGGCAGGTGGGACTGGTACAAACTGGGCGGGTTACAACGTGGCAGGACCGGGACTGATGTCCTTGGGGGAGTATTTGCTAGAGCGGTTGGGGATGATTTAAACTAATATGGTAGGGGAATGTGGAGGAAATAAGGGTAGGAGTCGGAGGAGGAAATAAGGACAAAAACAAAAGACAAAGGGGAATAAGAAAAATGACAGACAGATAAACCAGGAGCCAGATTCAAACAGGGCCAGAGTGAAAAATATTGGAAGCGGGGCTAGTAATGTCAAAAAGACGAGCTTAAAAACTTTGTGCCCTAATGCGCGGAGCATTCACAATAAAGTGGATGAATTCATTGTGCAAATAGACGTAAACAGGTTTGACGTATTCGGAATTGCGGAGACATGACTGCAGAGTGACTAGGGATGGGAACTGAATGTCCAGGGGTATTCCGCATTTAGAAAACACAGTCAAAAGGAAAAGGCGATGGGGTTGCATTGCTGGTCAAGGAGAAAATTAACACAATAGTGAGGGAGGATACTAGTTCCGACAATGCAGAATCTGTATGGGTAGAGGGGAGAAACCGCAAGGGGCAAAAAATGTTAGTGGCCGTCATATATAGACCCCAAACTGCAGTGATAATGTTGGGAATGGCATTAAACAGGAAATTAGAGACGCATGTGATAAAGGAACAACTATAATGACCGGGCAAACACGGTAGCACAGTGGTTAGCACTGTTGCTTCACAGCGCCAGGGTCCTGGGTTCAATTCCCGCTTGGGTCACTGTCTGTGTGGAATCTGCATGTTCTCCCCGTGTCTGCGTGGGTTTCCACTGGGTGCTCCGGTTTCTTCCCACAAGTCCCGAAAGACGTCTTGTTAGGTGAATTGGACATTCTGAATTCTCCCTCTGTGTACCCTAACAGGTGCCGGATTGTGGTGACTAGGGGCGTTTCATAGTAACTTCATTGCACTGTTATTGTAAGCCTACTGGTAATAATAAAAATTATTATTATGGGTGATTTTAATCTGCATATAGATCGGGAAAAATAAATTATCCACAATACCATAGCGAAGGAATTCATAGGACTGTATGCGGGATGATTTCCTGGATCGATATGTTGAGGAGCCAACTAGAAAACCGGCCATCCTAGACTGGGTACTGTGTAATGGGAACAAAATCATTGGCAATCTAGTTGTGAGCAACACCTTTGGGATGAGCGACCGTAATATGGTAGAGTTGGGTTGACTATGATAGATTGTGGAATGTTACTTAAAGGGATGACAGTGGTACGTGAAGAGAAAAAGATTGGTGAAGACAAATGTGGGTCCCTTACACTCAGAAACAAGGGAATACATTATAGGGGACAAAGACATGGCTGAGCAACTAAATACATACTTTGGTTCTGTCTTCACAAATGAGGACACAAATAAGTTACCAGAAATGTTGGGGAATACAGGGTTTAGTGAGAAGGAGGAATTAGAGGTGATCAATATCAGTAGAGAAATGGTGTTGGGGAAATTGATGGGATTGAAGGCTGATGAATCCCCAGGGCCTGATAATCTATATCCCAGGAGGTAGCTCTCGAAATAGTGGATGCATTGGTGGTCATCTTCCAGGATTCTACAGACTGCGGAACAGTTTCTGCAGACTGGAGGGTGGTGGATGTAACTCCTCTATTTAAAAAGGGAGGTAGAGAGAAAGCAGGAAATTATAGACCAGTAAGCCTGACATCAATAATGGGGAAAATTCTAGAATCCATTATCAAAGATTTTATAGCAGAGCACTTAGAAAATAGTGGCATGATCAGACAGAGTCATCATGGATTTATAAAGGGTAAACCATGCTTGACAAATCACCTGGAATTCTTCAAGGATAAACTCGTAGAATTGATGAAGGGGAGCCAGTGGATGTAGTGTATTTGGACTTTCCGAAGGCTTTTGACAAAGTTCCGCATAAAAGATTAACGTGTAAAATTAAAGCGCATGGGATTGGGGGTAGTGTATTGAGATGCATAGAAAACTGGTTGCCAGGGGAGATCTGGAGTAGTGATATTGTCACAGGACTAGTAAACCAGAGACCCAAAGTAATACTCTGGGGACCCAGGTTCAAATCCCACCAGTGCAGATGGTGCCATTTGAATTCAATAAAACAAAATCTGGAATTAAAAGTCTAATGATGACCATAAAACCATTGTTGATTTGTCGTAAAACCCCGTCTGGTTCAATAATGTCCTATTAGGGGAGATAATCTGTCATCCTTACCTGGCCTGGCCTACATGTGACTCCAGGCCTAAAACAATGTGGTTGACTTTTAACTGTCCCCTCATAGGCAATTAGAGATGAGCAATAAATGCGGGTACAGCCTGCGACGCCCACGTCCCAAGAACAAATATGAACAAAAAAAACAGGAAACAAAGAGAAGGAATTAACGGGTCTTTTTTCAGAGACGGGTGGGCTACTGCAGGGATCAGTGCTAGGAATCCAGCTAAATTAATGGTTTAGATGAGGGAACAGAATATCATGTATTTTGCAGATGACACCAAGTTGGGTGGGAGGGTGAGCTGTGAGGAGGATGCAGGGATTTTTCAGTGTGATTTGGATAAGTTGAGTGAGTGGGCAAATGAATGGCATGCGCAGTATAATTTGGATAAATGTGAGGTTATCCACTTGTAGCAAAAACAAGAAAGCAGACTATTATCCCAATGGCCATAAATTAGGAGAGAGGAACATGCAACAAGACCTAGGTGTCTTCGCACACCAGTCATTGAAGCTGAGCAGGCAGGTACAACAAGCGGGAAAGAAGGCAATTGGTATGCTGGCCTTCATTGTGAGTACAGGAGCAGGGATGACTTGCTGAAATTATACAGGGCCTTGGTGAGGCCACACCTGAATATTGTGTGAAATTTTGGTCTCCTTTTCTGAGGAACAATGTTCTAGCTATAGGGAGAGTGCAGCAAAGGTTTACCAAACTGATTCCTGGGATGGCAGTGCTGATGTATGAGGAGAGATTTAATTGGTTAAGATTGTATTCGCTGAGCTGGGAGGGTGCAGACGGTGAAGATGACGGTCCTCCCGAGATTCCTGTTCATGTTTCAATGTCTCCCCATCTTTATTCCGCGGTCCTGTTTTAAACGGGTCAACAAAGTGATTTCTGGCTTTGTTTGGGCGTGCAAGAACCCGCGAGTAAGGACGGCAATGCTTGAGCGGAGTCGGGGAGAGGGCGGGCTGGCGCTGCCAAATTTTAGTAACTATTACTGGGTGGTGAATATAGCCATGATCTGGAAGTGCGTGGTGGGGGAGGGGTCGGCATGGGAGCGTATGGAGGCGGCTACATGCAAGGGCATCAGTTTGGGGGCGTTGGTAACTGCACCTCTGCCGTTTCCGCCGGTACGGTACTCCACCAGCCCCGTGGTGGTGGCGGCCCTGAGAGTCTGGGGGCAATGCAGGAGACATGTGGGAGCAGAGGGAGCATCGGTCTGGTCCCCAATCTGAAATAATCACCGGTTTGCCCCGGGAAGTATGGATGGGGGTTCCGGATATGGCGGAGAGCAGGGTTTGAGAGGACCGGGGATATTTTTATAGAGGGGAGCTTTCCGGGTTTGAGGGCGCTGGAGGAGAAGTTTGGGTTGGCAAGGGGAAACAAATACAGATATCTGCAGGTGCTGGACTTCCTACGTAAACAGATGTCAACCTTCCCGCTCCTACTGCTAAGGGGGATTGTTGCTAACTTTTGGTTGGCTCTTAATTTGACTCTGTTTAATCACATTTGCTCAAGAGTTGCCAGGTATCTTTCGACACCGCCACAAGGTTCAGAACCGAATACTGATCAATGGCTCGATACACCAGTTAGTAAGTTCAAAAACATTGCTCATTTATTTATACACAGTCAAATCTACTCATGCATAAACTCTACAAACTAAACTACCACTATTACTAAAGCCTATACTTAGCTTCGGGTGCCCACTCAGTCAGAGGAACAATGGCCGTTGCTCGATTCCCCATGGTAGGCTTATGCAGAAAGTAAGGAGGCATGGGATAGTGGGAAATTTGGCCAGTTGGATAACGGACTGGCTAACCGATAGAAGTCAGAGAGTGGTGGTGGATGGCAAATATTCAGCCTGGATCCCAGTTACCAGTGGCGTACCGCAGGGATCAGTTCTGGGTCCTCTGCTGTTTGTGATTTTCATTAATGACTTGGATGAGGGAGTTGAAGGGTGGGTCAGTAAATTTGCAGACGATACGAAGATTGGTGGAGTTGTGGATAGTAAGGAGGGCTGTTGTCGGCTGCAAAGAGACATGGATAGGATGCAGAGCTGGGCTGAGAAGTGGCAGATGGAGTTTAACCCTGAAAAGTGTGAGGTTGTCCATTTTGGAAGGACAAATATGAATGCGGAATATAGGGTTAACGGTAGAGTTCTTGGCAATGTGGAGGAGCAGAGAGATCTTGGGGTCTATGTTCATACATCTTTGAAAGTTGCCACTCAAGTGGATAGAGCTGTGAAGAAGGCCTATGGTGTGCTCGCGTTCATTAACAGAGGGATTGAATTTAAGAGCCGTGAGGTGATGATGCAGCTGTACAAAACTTTGGTAAGGCCACATTTGGAGTACTGTGTACAGTTCTGGTCGCCTCATTTTAGGAAGGATGTGGAAGCTCTGGAAAAGGTGCAAAGAAGATTTACCAGGATGTTGCCTGGAATGGAGAGTAGGTCTTACGAGGAAAGGTTGAGGGTGCTAGGCCTTTTCTCATTAGAGCGGAGAAGGATGAGGGGCGACTTGATAGAGGTTTATAAGATGATCAGGGGAATAGATAGAGTAGACAGTCAGAGACTTTTTCCCCGGGTGGAACACACCATTACAAGGGGACATAAATTTAAGGTGAAAGGTGGAAGATATAGGAGGGATATCAGAGGTAGGTTCTTTACCCAGAGAGTAGTGGGGGCATGGAATGCACTGCCTGTGGAAGTAGTTGAGTCGGAAACATTAGGGACCTTCAAGCAGCTATTGGATAGGTACATGGATGACGGTAAAATGATATAGTGTAGATTTATTTGTTCTTAAGGGCAGCACGGTAGCATTGTGGATAGCACAATTGCTTCACAGCTCCATGGTCCCAGGTTCGATTCCGGCTTGGTCATTGTCTGTGCGGAGTCTGCACGTCCTCCCAGTGTCTGCGTGGGTTTCCTCCGGGTGCTCCGGTTTCCTCCCACATTCCAAAGATATGCGGGTTAGGTGAATTGGCCAATGATAAATTGTCCTTAATGTCCAAATTGCCCTTGGTGTTGGGTGGAGGTGTTGAGTTTGGGTATGGTGCTCTTTCCAAGAGCCGGTGCAGACTCAAAGGGCCGAATGGCCTCCTTCTGCACTGTAAATTCAATGATAATCTATGATTAATCTAGGACAAAGGTTCGGCACAACATCGTGGGCCGAAGGGCCTGTTCTGTGCTGTATTTTCTATGTTTTCTATGTTCTATGTTCTGAGGCTGTTGGGTTGAGCTGTTTACAGGGTAGCAACGAGGAGCGTCTATCTCGTAGCGTGCGTTGACTTGGAACTTACTTGGTCTGGTGCAGCTGCTAGGCAGGTAAGGAGGGCGGTTCTCCCTTGGGGGATACCTTTTATACTGAAAAGGGCTTCGCGTGCTTTTGGGCGGGCCTTGAACTTGGCCTCAACTAATTGGGTCTTTCCCAATCATCTATATCGATTTTCCTCCAGTAGAGGGTTGGTTCCCTGATCGCTGGGCGTGTCCTGGTGACTGTCCGTCTGCTTTGTCTTAGCTTCTTCTCGCGCTGGGGAGTCTGCCTTAACATTGTGTATCTAAATGTTTCCCTTTTGTCCCCGGAGATGGCTCATTAGTATGTAGATTGTTTGGTAGTTTCTGTCCTGTCTGAGAGTTTAAGGTTCTAACCAACAGACAGAGCTTGCACCTGCTCGTTTCTTAGCATTGTCCAATTTTCCCTGCATTCTTTGCAAGTGTCCATTTTGTAATCGGGACGTGGCCATCCCAGATGGCTACAGGATTCAGGACAGGATAGTTTCCAGAGGTTGGTTAGGAGAAGGGAGCGTCTCCGACATTTACAAGGAACTTATGGGGTCAGAGGAGACGCAGACCGAGGAGCTGAAACGCAAGTGGGAGGAGGAGCTGGGAGGAGAGATAGAGGATGGTCTGTGGGTGGAAGCATTGAGTAGAATCGACGCGTCCGCAACATGTGCCAGGCTCAGCTTGATACAATTTAAGGTCATTCACCGGGCTCACATGACAGTGTCCCGGATGAGCAGATTCTTTGGGGTGGAAGACAGGTGTGCAAAATGTGCGGGAGGACCAGTGAACCGTGTCCACATGTTCTGGGCGTGTCTGAAACTTAGGGGATTTTGGCAGGGGTTTGCAGATGCCATGTCCACGGTGTTAAAAACAAGGGTGACGCTGGATCCAGAGGTGATGATTTTCGGGGTGTCGGAAGACCCGGGAATCCAGGAGGAGAAAGAGGCAGATGATTTGACCTTTGCTTCCCTGGTAGCCCGGAGACAGATACCATTAGCTTGGAGGGACTCAAAGCCCCCAAAGTCAGAGTCCTAGCTATTGGACATAGCTAGCATTCTCTGTTTGGAGAAAATCAAGTTTGCCTTGAGAGGGTCACTGTTAGGGTTCACCCGGAGGGGGCAACCATTCATCGACTTCCTCGCGGAAAATTAATCATCAGCAGAAGGAGAGGGGGTTGGGGGGGGCTAGTTTAGCTTTGAGTAGGGGGTTAATAAAGGTGGAACCTGTAAGGGAGGGAGACGGCTTTTGCACTATGTTTATAGTTTCATGTACATTGTTTATTGTGTTGTTGTTATAATACCTCAATACCTCAATAAAATGTTTATTTTTAAAAAAAAGATTGAATTCGCTGGAGTTCAGAAGATTGGATTGGATTGGATTTGTTTATTGTCACATGTACCAAGGTACAGTGAAAAGTATTTTTCTGCGAGCAGCTCAACAGATCATTAAGTACATGGGAAGAAAAGGGAAGAAAAGAAAATACATAATAGGGCAACACAACATAGAGTAGTGAGGCCGTGGAATTCCCCACCTGCTACAGTAGTGAACTTGCCAACATTGAGGGCATTTAAAAGTTTACTGGATAAACATATGGATGATAATGGCATTGTGTAGGTTAGATGGCTTTTGTTTCGGTGCAACATCGTGGGCCGAAGGGCCTGTACTGCGCTGTTTCGTTCTATGTTCTGTATACAATGGAACTACATAAGCACTGGCATCGGATGAAGCATACAGGGTGTAGTGTTAATGAAATCAGTCCATAAGAGGGTCATTTAGGAGTCTGGTGACAGTGGGGAAGAAGCTGTTTTTGAGTCTGTTCGTGCGTGTTCTCAGACTTCTGTATCTCCTGCCCGATGGAAGAAGTTGGAAGAGTGAGTAAGCCGGGTGGGAGGGATCTTTGATTATACTGCCTGCTTTCCCCAGGCAGCGGGAGGTGTAGATGGAGTCAATGGATGGGAGGCAGGTTCGTGTGATGGACTGGGCGGTGTTCACGACACTCTGAAGTTTCTTGCGGTCCTGGGCCGAGCAGTTGCCATACCAGGCTGTGATGCAGCCTGATAGGATGCTTTCTATGGTGCATCTGTAAAATTTGGTAAGAGTTAATGTGGACATGCCGAATTTCCTTAGTTTCCTGAGGAAGTATAAGCGCTGTTGTGCTTTCTTGGTGGTAACGTCGACGTGGGTGGACCAGGACAGATTTTTGGAGATGTGCACCCCTAGGAATTTGAAACTGCTAACCATCTCCACCTCGGCCCCGTTGATGCTGACAGGGATGTGTACAGTACTTTGCTTCCTGAAGTCAATTACCAGCTCTTTAGTTTTGCTGGCATTGAGGGAGAGATTGTTGTCGCTACACCACTCCACTAGGTTCTCTATTTCCCTCCTGTATTCGGACTCATCGTTGTTCGAGATCCGGCCCACTATGGTCGTATCGTCAGCAAACTTGTAGATGGAGTTGGAACCAAGTTTTGCCACGCAGTCGTGTGTGTACAGGGAGTAGAGTAGGGGGCTAAGTACGCAGCCTTGCGGGGCGCCGGTGTTGAGGACTATTGTGGAGGAGGTGTTGTTGTTCATTCTTACTGATTGTGGTCTGTTGGTCAGAAAATCGAGGATCCAGTTGCAGAGTGGGGAGCCAAGTCCTAGGTTTTGGAGCTTTGATATGAGCTTGGCTGGGATTATGGTGTTGAAGGCAGAGCTGTAGTCAATAAATAGGTGTCTAATGTAGGAGTCCTTGTTTTCGAGATGCTCTAGGGATGAGTGTAGGGCCAGGGAAATGGTGTCTGATGTGGACCGGTTGCAGCGGTATGCGAATTGCAGTGGATCAAGGCGTTCTGGGAGTATGGAGGTGATGCGCTTCATGATCAACCTCTCGAAGCACTTCATTACGACTGAAGTCAGGGCCACTGGTCGGTAGTCATTGAGGCAAGTTGCCTGGTTCTTCTTTGGTACCGTATGCTGGTGGTCTTCTTGAAGCAGGTGGGGACCTCGGAGTGGAGTAGGGACAGGTTAAAGATGTCCGTGAATACCTCTGCCAGCTGGTCCGCGCAGGCTCTGAGTGCACGACCAGGGATCCCGTCGCCTTCCGAGGGTTCACTTTCAGGAAGGCCAATCTGACTTCGGAGGCTGTGATGGTGGGTATGGGTGAATTATGGGCTGCTGGGGCACTCGCCAGCGGATTGTTGGTTACCTGCTCGAACTGGGCATAGAATGCATTGAGTTCATCGGGGAGGGGTGCGCTGCTGCCAGAGATACTGTTCGGCTTCGCTTTGTAGCCCGTTATGTTGTTTAGTCCTTGCCACAACCGCCGAGAGTCTGTCTGTGACTCTAGCTTGGCACTGTGAATGAGGGGGAATCTCATTTTTATAGGGCATTTTATAGGGAAACCTATAAAATTCTAACAGAACTAGACAGGGTTGATGCAGGAAGGATGGTGGGTGTGTCTAGAACCAGGAGTCACAGTCTGAGGATACGGGTTAGACCATTTAGGAGAGAGGTGAGGAGAAATTTTGTTACCACAGGAAGTAGTTGAGTCCAAAACATTGTACAGTTTCAAGAAGCAGTTCGGTATAGCAGTTAGATATAGCACTTCAGGCGAAGGCGATCAAAGGATATGGGGGAAAGCGGGATTAGGCTGTTGAGATGAATGGCGGATGAGGCTTGAAGGGCCGAATGGCCTCCTCCTGCTCCTATTTTTTGTGACTCCTGTGCTTAACACACAATGGATAACTGTTTTGCATTTTACAAATTCTGCCATATATTGTGAGGAAAAACATGCCTGCAGTATTTGAGAAGCTCGGCTGATGCATGTTCCATGATTCAGCTCAAATCCAACAAGCTGCAAAAATAGTTACACCCACAGATTGATGAAAAATGATAGTGAGGGTAAAGGTTTGGGTTCAGTGCATTGGTACATTTGCATGGTGTGTTACTGCCAGAATTGCTGATTGAACGCAGAATATTAAACGGGGTGTAGAACAACCAAATATTGTGGTCCAATTTGGAACCAGTGAGATGGGTAAGAAAAGAGTCGTAGTTCGACAGTTTCCGGACAATGGAGAAATTTCAAGAGTGGGGCCTCAAAGGTACTAATCGCTGGATTAATCCCAGTGCTACATGCAGGTGAGTATAAGAGAAATAGGATAAGATAGTATAACGCTATGGCTGGCGAAATGGTGCAGGTGGGAGGGCTTCAGAATCTTAGGGAGTTATTTGGGACCAGTTCTGAGGCAGTGGTGATCTTAACAGGACGGATTGAATGTACCTCAACAGGGCTGGTACAAGTCTTTTTGTCATGAGATCAGCAATGAGGAATTAATCTAATTTGACAATGGGTTAGACACTGAACTGAAACACTAGAGGGGAGATTAGAAAGCAATACATAGAATAAAGTAATTCAGAAATAGGAAGGATGAGACTTGGAAATCTCATGCTAACTGAGATTATTTTAACTCCATGTACATAAATGAACAGAATGGCAATAAGGTTGACATAATAGAATCTTTATTGTCATAAGTAGGCTTCCATTAACACTGCAATGAAGTTACCATGAAAAGCCCCTTGTCGCTACATTCTGGCGTCTGTTCGGGTATACAACAGGAGAATTCAGAATGTCTAAATTACCTAACGCACGTCTTTCGGGACTTGTGGGAAGAAACCGAATCACCCGGAGGAAACCCACTGAGACATGGGGAGAACGTGCAGACTCCGCATAGACTGTGACCAAGTTGGGAATCAACCTGGGACCCTGGCGCTGTGAAGCAACAGTGCTAACCACAGTGCTACTGTGCCATCCGGTGAACTGCAGGCACACGTTAGGCCCTGAACTGTGCCCCCATTTACTAGATTCCCTTGCTACGGAAACAACCTTTTGGTATGTACCCTATCAAACCTATTTAGAATCTTGTCAGCTTCAATGAGATCACCTCTCATCCTTCTAAACACGAGAGAGTGCAGGCTCAATTTCCTCAGCCTCCCACAATAGAGCAACCCTTCCATCCCAGGATCCAATCTCGTGAACTTTCATTGCACCGGTTTCAATGCAACTTCCCCTAAATATGGAGACTAAAACTGCATGTCATAATCCTGATGTAACCTCACCAAAACCCTCTACAATTGGCAGAAGACTTTCTTGCTCTTGTATTTCCATCCTCTTGCAATAAAGACCAACATGCCATTTGCTGTACCTGCATGCCAACTTTCTATGATCCTTCTATGGGTATACACCGGTTCCTCTGAATATCAGCATTTACAAATTCACATCTTTTAAAAAAAAATTCTGCTTTACCATTATACTATCAAAGTGAATAACCCCCACATTACATCCACCTGTCAACTTATTGGCCACTCATTTAATCTTTCTATGGCTGGTATTTTCCCAGATATTGGCAAAGTACAGCACAGGAACAGGCCCTTCGGCCCTCCAAGCCTGTGCCGACCATGCTGCCCGTCTAAACTAAAATTTTCTGCACTTCTGGGGTCCGTATCCCTCTATTCCCATCCTATTCATGTATTTGTCAAGATGCCCCTTAACCATCACTATCGTCCCTGCTTCCACCGCCTCCTCCGGCAGCGAGGCCAATGTCGGGCAGGAAAAGCAGCATTGAAGTTCCAATGGCAATGGCGGCTTTGGCTGCCATATACCTTTAATTTACCATCTCTTGACTGTGGATATCCCAATCCCTTGTTCTGGTTACTTTTCAATTATTCCAAGCTAATTCAACTGAATACTTCCTTTTGCAATAAGACACTGTTAGGCCCACTGTAGATTCTCCCACTATTTTCAAATTGGGCAATTTTCCAGCTTCTCTTCCCGTACAAGATTCAAACTGAGATTAAGCCTTACCTGCATTCCACATTGAGAGTAATGGAGTTTATTTTTATTTTTTTACTCTGCTTACAGCACAGGTCTAGCTAACTGTTGTTTACTTTGGTCATCTTCTTTCAGTAACTGTAAACCACACAAGATCCTAACTGTGATTAACTCTCTCGGCAAATACCCAGATAAATTGAAACCAGAGAATCTCCCTAAACTCCATCCAACCTGCTCTGGGCTGTCTTCAAAAAAGTTCATTTTCCTTCATTTAAAAATTCTTCTTCGGTCTAATGAAGTAAATGGATGTTTACAATATTTCAGGGTTTACTGAATGTTTTTTAAACTAATTTAGGTCAAACTCCCCAAAACAAAATCATTCCTCCAGACTTCCATTACTGCAAGATTTTAGACCTCATGTCTCCAGCTCTTGGCTAAGTAAGACCATCTGCTGCTTATTAGTTTTATCTCTCCGACTTAAAGAAACAGGGTCACCTTTTGACCGACCATTTGTTGAGATTTCCTGGTATTCTTTAAAGTCCAGCATTTAAGTACCTTGCCTTTCTAGCTGTTAACCTCTTATGGCAACATGACCACCAACCCCCAGACGCTAAGCTTGCTTTCATTGAATATATCTCATTTTCTACAGTTAAACTTCAATTCCTAAAACTAAAAATTATATTCTAAAATACATGAACCATGAGCTAGGTATTTGCCTCAACATGATTAAAAACAGATAAAGAAGTGACATTTAATAGATTTAAACACTCAAAGTAGAAAAGTCACCCGGATGGGATGCATCCAAGTTGCACAGGGAATTGTGGAAGTTCTGGTCAAAATTTTCCAATAATTTCTCTGGTGCCAGAGGACTGGTGGATTGAAAATGTTACAGTCCTGTTCAAAAATGGGAGGGGATAAACACGCCAATTACAGGCTAGTCAGACTAATGTCAATGTTGAAGAATCTTGAGAGACCGTAATCCAGGATAAGATTAATTGGCACTTTGGAAAACATTGATTAATAAATGAAAGTCTGCATGAATTTGTTAAAGGCAAATTGTGTTTGACTTCTCCTTTGTTGAGGACATTCATAGATTCATAGAATTTACAGTGCAGAAGGAGGCCATTCGGCCCATCGAGTCTGCACCGGCTCTTGGAATGAGCAACCTACCCAAGGTCCACACCTCCACCCTCTCCCCATAACCCAGCAACCCCACCCAACACTATGGGCAATTTTGGACACTAAGAGCAATTTAGCATGGTCAATCCACCTAACCTGCACATCTTTGGACTGTGGGAGGAAACCCACGCACACACGGGGAGGATGTGCAGACTCCGCACAGACAGTGACCCAAGCCGGAATCGAACCTGGGACCCTGGAGCTGTGAAGCAATTGTGCTATCCACAATGCTACCGTGCTGCCCTAGTGTGACTAATGTGTATATGGACTTTTGAAAAGGTATTTGATAAAGTATTAGACAATAAACCAGCTCGCAAAATCGAAGCTGATGAGATTACAGGGACAGTGACTGCTCAGATATAACTGCAGGTTAAAGTCCAACAGGTTTGTTTTGATGTCACTAGCTTTCGGAGCGCTGCTCCTTCCTCAGGTGAATGAAGAGGTATGTTCCAGAAACATATATATAGACAAATTCAAAGATGCCAAACAATGCTTGCAATTCCAAGCATTGTTTGGCATCTTTGAATTTGTCTATATATATGTTTCTGGAACATACCTCTTCATTCACCTGAGGAAGGAGCAGCGCTCCGAAAGCTAGTGACATCGAAACAAACCTGTTGGACTTTAACCTGGTGCTGTAAGACTTCGTACTGTGCTCACCCCAGTCCAAAGCCGGCATCTCCACATCACAGATATAACTGGACAAGGGACCAAGCAGAGAGGAGTGGTGAACATTTGAATTGAGACTGGAGGGAAGTGTGTAGTGGTGTACTTCAAGGATCAATATCGAGACCACTGCTCTTTTTGAGATGTGGACTTGGAAATAAAGGACATAATTTCAAAGCTTTCAGATGGCACAGAGCTCGAGTGTAGTCAATAGTGAGAAGGATAGAAACAGATTTCAGGAGGACACAGGATCCCGAAATGAGCGACACATAGATGAAATCCAATGCCGAGAAGTGCAAAGTAGTTAATTTTGGTTGGAAGAATGAAGATGGGCAAAACTAATTGGTACAATTTTAAATGGGGCACAGGAACAGAGACATGGGGGTTGACTTACAAACTTTTAAAAATGGCTAGACTAGTTGATAAGTCTGTTAAGATGACATTTGGGAATCCTTACCTTGTTAAATCAAGGCCTAGAGTACAAAAACAAAGCCTCTTATAAAATACATGTTGTGTCCAATTCCAGCTGCTCCACTTTACGAAGGATGCCAAGGTCTTAAAGAGGGTGCAGTTTAGATTAACAAGAAACATACCCAGTATTAAAGAATCCTGTTAGATGGCAAGACAAGAGGTACTGGAGTAGTTCTTCTTGGAACAAAAAAGGTTAAGGCGAGATTTAACAGAGGTGTTCAAAATCTTAAAGGTTTTGATAATAAATAAAGAGAAGCTGTTTCCTCTTTCCAAAGATGACGTGAGGAAATAAAATTTAGGAACACAGGACCAAGAGTGAGCTATTCGGCCCGTCGAGCCTGCTCCACCATTCATTAGATCATGGGCTGGTCATCTATCTCAACGCTACGTTTCCCATACCTCTTGATGTCACCAGTGTCCAGAGATCTATTGATTCTCTGTCTTGAACATGCTTGATGATTGAGCACTGTTCTGGTATAGAGATTTCAAAAGATTCACCACCCTCTTGAGTGAAGAACGTCTTCAGTCTTAAGTGAACTGTCCCTTATTCTGTGACTGTGTGCCCTGGTTCTAGACACACCAGCCACAGAAACATCCTGTCTACATGTACACTGTCATGCCCTTTAAGAATTTTGTAAGTTTCAATGAGATCAACTCTCAAGCTTTGAAACTGAATACAGGCCCAGTGACCTCAATTTCTCCTCCAGACAATCCGCCCATCCCAGGTATTAATATGGCGAACCCCATTGCACTCAGTCTATGGCATGTATAAGAGAGCAGAACTGTACATAATACTCTAGGTGTGGTCTCACCAAGGCTCTATACAATTGCAGCAAGACATCATTACTCCTGTACTCAAATCCCTTGTGATGAATGTGAGCATACCATTTGGCTTCCTAATTGCTTATTGCACCTGTGTGCTAGCTTTTGGTAACTCATGAACAAGGACACCCAGGTCCTTTTGGGAATCAACATTTCCCAATCACTCACCATTTAAGAATTAAAAAAAAAAAATAGAGTACCCAATTCATTTTTTCCAATTAAAGGGCAATTTAGCATGGCCAATCCACCTAGCCTGCACATTTTTGGGTTGCGGGGGTGAAACCCACGCAAACACGGGGAGAATGTGCAAACTCCACACGGACAGTGACCCAGAGCCGGGATCAAACCTGGGACCTCGGTGCCATGAGGCAGCAGTGCTAACCCACTGCGCCACCATGCTGCCCTCCAGTTAAGAAATATTCTCCCAAAGTCATTGACTTCACACTTATTCACATTATATTTCATCTGCCATATTCTTGCCCATTCACTTAGCCTGCCCAAGTCCCCTTGAAGCCCACATGCATCATCCTCATAGTTTATATTCACACATAAACTATCAGCAATTTTGGAAATTTTACATTTGGTCCCCACATCCACTCGTTCTTGTTTATGTATTTGGTCTTCACCATAGAGCACACCAGTAACATCACAGAAATATCTAAGTCAGGAAATGAAATGAAATGAAAATTGCTTATTGTCACAAGTAGGCTTCAAATGAAGTTACTGTGAAAAGCCCCTAGTCGCCACATTCCGGCGCCTGTTCGGGGAGGCTGGTATGGGAATTTAACCGTGCTGCTGGCCTGCCTTGGTCTGCTTTAAAAGCCAGCTCTTTAGCCCTGTGCTAAACCAGCCCCTGGAAAGAGGGGAAGAGCTCATGAAAATTGCAATCATCAGAGAAGTGGTACTGAGAACATAGTTTGGAGCTGCAGGCTGGCAAGTCCTCAGGTCCTAATGGACTTCATCCTAGGGTCTTAAAATAAATGACTAATGGTTGTGGGATAATCCAGAATAAGTAAAAACTGTTGTAAAATAAAGGGTCCTGTCAACGGCTAATGGTGAGCCTGCTTCGCCACCAGAAAACTCACCACGGGGGCCCCGGAAAATTTCAGCCACAGTGTAATTGTTTAGTTGCTTAGTACTTTTCTACTTGTTACCAGTTTTGCAGATTTGTCCCAATCTTGGATTCCTTTTAAGGTTCCCATCCCACTGCCAATCTGGGTTAAAGCCTCCCCAACAGTACTAGCCAATTTCCTTGTGTAAGTGTTAGTCCCAGTCCTGCTATAGTGTAACGCAATCATCTGTACTAATGCCTCAAAAATCTGATGCCCTTCCTCCTATACCAATTCTCCAGTCATGTGTTCATTTGCTCAATCCCCCAATTCCTATGGACACGAGTACGTGGCACTGGGAGTAATCTTGAGATCACTGGATTTGGAGATTCTGCTTTTTAATTTTTTTCCTAAATCTGCTTTCAGAACCTCATTCCCCTCCCTACATATGTCCTTGGTACCAATATGGACTATGTCCTTTGGCTGTTCCCCCTCCCTCAGAAGAATATTACATCCTTGACCTTGGCACCAAGGAAGCAACCATACCATCCTAAATTCATGTCTAAAACTGCAGAAAGGCCTGTTGTCATGTGAGAGTACCTTTCAGAAATGGGTGCTTAAGAAATGTACCTTTAAGAAATGGGTGTTTATCAGTGATGTCAGAGTGTGGGTGGAGCTGGGCTGTCTGTCAGCTTTTTACTTTTGTTTTAGGCTGTTTGCTGCAGGGTGTGTTTTAGTTTCATTTTCAGTGTTGGAGCTGAAGTCAGACAGAGCAGGTGTGCTGTTGATCTCTCTGCCATGAAAAGATTGTCTCTTGATCATTTGGTGAATTCAGAATTATAAATGTTCTCAGCAGTGAATGTAAACCTAATGTGCTTCTGGTAAAAGATGTTTTAAGTCTTATGGATGTTAAAAGAAAAGCTTAAAGGATTACTTAGTGTTGTATTCTTTGGGGGTTGTATTTGAATTAATCGTTGCTAAGATGTTCACTATGTTTAAAAAAAGTTAACTTGAGTTCATAGAATAAACATTGTTTTGCTTTTAAAAATACTTTTCCATCTCTGCTCTACCACACCTGTAGAGTGGGACGTGTGCTCCCCATACCACAATCTAGTAAAAGTTGTGGGTCAGGTGAACTCCATGATACACTTTGGGGTTCTCTAAACCCTGGCCCATAACAAATTGGGGGCTCGTCCGGGATAAAAGTCTGTCTACTGGATTGGCTTAGTGAACTTAAAGACAGTGAGGGGTGAGCATATTGCGGTTGCTTTTCAGGTGTGGTATTCTAGTTTAAGTAAGGAGTGTGTTGTGGACAATGGCTCTTTCAGAGGCTCAGCCGCTTTTGGGGTGGAAACAGTCCACGCAGTACCTTACGACAGAGACTAAAAGCCGACTGTTAGATTTGGCAAAAACATTGCAGTTAACATTACCTGACAAAATGCGAAAAGGTGAGGTAATTATGGCGGTGGCTCAGCATTTAAAGTTGCCTGAGATACAGTCTGACTCATTAGAAATGGCAAAGATCCAGTTGCAGATTAAGCATCTTGAACATGAGAAAGAATTAAAGCAGCTTGAATACGAAACAGAGGAAAAAGAAAGAGAAAGAGAGGAAAAGGAGAGAGAATAAGGAGAAAAGAAAGAATAGCCCTAGCAGAACAAAAAGAAAGAGAAAGGGAGATACAGATAAGGGAAAAAGATAAAGAGAGAGAGTTTGAACTTCAGAAAATGGCCATGAAACATGGCAGTCAGTTAAAATTGGCAGACGTAAAGGGAAACGTAGAGTTGGATGAGAGTGATGAGGATAGTGCGAAAGAGCGTCAAAGGCTTGGTGGGAATCTATTAAAATATGTCCAAGCATTGCCAAGGTTTGACGAGAAGGAGGTAGAAGCCTTTTTCATTTCATTTGAGAAGGTGGCTAAACAAATGAAATGACCACAGGACGTGTGGGTATTACTGATTCAAACAAAGCTGGTAGGTAGGGCTAGTGAAGTGTTTTGCATCACTGCTGGAGGAGGTATCTGGGACGTATGAGGAGGTGAAAAAAATCCATCTTCGGTGCATATGAACTAGTGCCTGAAGCCGACAGACAAGGGTTTAGAAATTTAAGGAAAGAACCTGGTCAAACATACATGGAGTTTGAAAGGATCAAACAGAGTAATTTTGATAGGTGGATAAGGGCTTTGAAACTAGACCAAACGTATGAAGCTCTCGGAGAAATTATCCCTTTGGAGGAGTTTAAAAATTCAATTCCTGATGTAGTGAGAGCTCATGTGGAAGAACAGAGGGTTAAAACTGCGAGATTAGCAGCAGAAATGGCAGATGATTATGAATTTGTTCATAAATCAAAGCTTGGTTTCCGACATCAGTTTCAGTTTGTGAGGGATAGAAACTGGGGACATGAGAAATACTCAAGTGGTAAAGGTGATCTGATGGGAGATAATAAGGAGAGTGTACCTCAGATTAAAAATGAAACCCAGGAGGGTGGAAAGGAAATCAAAAATTTCAAATGTTTTCACTGTAATAAACTAGGCCATGTAAAGTCACAGTGTTGGTGGTTGAAGAAAAGCACTGGAAAGGCGGATGTGGTAAAACAGGATAAATCAGTGGGGTTTGTTAAAGTGGTAAAGGACAGCCCAAGTGAAGCGAAGGAGATGCAAAAGATTGTACAGCCTGATCAAGAGGTGATTGATAAGAAGGTGCCAGATCTCTTTAAAGAATTTACTTGTGCGGGTAAAGTTTACTCATGTATATCAGGAGGAGCAGGTAAAGAAGTCACAATTTTAAGAGATACGGAGCTAGTCAACATTTAATGGTAAGCGATGAGGAGTTATGTAGTTTGGGAAGAATGTTGCCAGAAAAGGTGGTAGTATGTGGAATTCGGGGTGAGAGGAGGAGTGATCAATTATATAATGTAAGGATGGAAAGTCCAGTGAAGAGTGGTGAAGTGATAGTAGGAGTAATAGAGAAACTATCTTGTCCAGGAATACAGTTTAACTTGGGTAATGATATAGCTGGATCGCAGGTGGGAGTGATGCCTACTGTGTTTGATAAGCCAGTGGAAAATCAAACAATTGAAGTGTTGAAGGACGAATATCCTGGGATTTTTCCAAATTGTGTAGTAACAAAGTCATTTCAGGATTACCCAATTGCACGGTATACATCGACGATCTGGTAATTTTCAGCCAGACATGGACAGAACATTTGAAACAGCTGATGGAGTTATTCGATCGACTTCAGGAGGCGAGTTTGGTGATAAACCTAGCCAAAATGAATTTGGAAAAGCCCAAGTCACTTTCCTTGGCCATACAAACGGACAAGGTCGTATGGTTACACGGGATGTGAAACAAACAGTTATTGAGGAGTTTCCAATACTCTCAAGATGAAGGGAAATAATGTGATTTCTTAGCATGAGTGGATTTGATCGAACATTTGTACAAATGTTTTGTAGCGTGATTGCTCCACTGATGGACTTGCTGAAGAAACATCAAAAATTTCAGTGGACAGCGGACTTTCAACAGGCATTTGACATCTGAAAGCATTGATAGCCAATGCTCCTTTGTTGGGGAGTGACAGGGGACTCTGTGATCAGATTGAACAAAAGTATCTGACTTTAAAGAGACATGCTGAGGCGTAGAGAAATGGACGGATCATGCAGAGACCTTGTTCAAAGAGACTGTCAATCGAGAAGGATTTCAGCTGGAAGAAGAACGGGGAAAGAATGGACTATATTATTATACCTGTTTGCGTGTGTTGTTTTTTTAAACGAAAAAGTATATTTACTGTGTGCATTTATTGTGAAAAGGTGAAAAATGAAACCATCTTGAAGTTGATGGGTTTTTTTTTCTTGGGGGGAGGTGTCATGTGAGAGTATCTTTCAGAAATGGGTGCTTAAGAAATGTACCTTTTAAGAATTGGGTGTTTATCAGTGATGTCAGAGTGTGGGTGGAGCTGGGCAGTCTGTCAGCTTTTTACTTTCGTTTTAGGCTGTTTGCTGCAGGGTGTGTTTTAGTTTTGTTTTCAGTGTTGGAGGTGAAGTCAGGCAGAGCAGGTGCACTGTTGATCTCTCTGCCATGAAAAGATTGTCTCTTGATCATTTGGTGAATTCAGAATTATAAATGTTCTCAGTAGTGAATGTAAACCTAATGTGCTTCTGGTAAAAGGTGATTTAAGTCTTATGGATGTTAAAAGAAAAGTTTAAAGAATTACTGAGTGTTGTATTCTTTGGGGATTGTATTTGAATTAATCGTTGCTAAGATGTTCACTATGTTTTAAAAAGGTTAACTTGAGTTCATAGAATAAACACTGTTTTGCTTTAAAAAATATTTTTCCATTTCTGCTCTACCTGTAGAGTGGGCCGTGTGCTCCCCATACCACAATCTAGTAAAAGTTGTGGGTCAGGTGAACTCCATGATACACTTTGGGGTTCTCTAAACCCTGGCCCATAACACTGTCTATCCCCTTAACTAGTGGATCCCAATCACTATTACTCGTCCACTCTTCGTTCTCCCCTCCTGTGTAGCTGAACCACCCATGGCACCATGGACTTGGCTCTTGCTACACTCCTCTGAGATACCATCACACTCTCCAGTATCCAAACAGGAAAAAGAGTCAGATAGCAAGATTGATTCAGGGGTCTCTGCACTACCTGCCTGGTTCTCTTAGACGACCTTGCAGCTGCCCATACCCAGTCTACAGGAATGCTTCAAAATTGCAGTCTGACCATCTCCCTAAATATGCTATCCGTGTAGTTCTCTCCCTTGTGGGTGCGCCCGATAACTCTACCCACTTCTTGAAATCTGAAACCCAGAGCTCAAGCTTTTGCAGCTGGTAATGCACCTCGCAGATGTGCCTGTCTAGGTCATATGGTGCATCCATGGCTTCCCAGATTCAACATGATTCATTTATGCAGAGTTAAAGTCCAGAATATATTGACTGAAACGGTGGTGGAAACAGATTCTGTAATCACTATCAAAACGAGTTGCTATACAATGCCTGGTTAGCTGTTTATTCACTTTGTGGAGTGCTTTCTGATACTTTATCCACAACAGATATTGCGACCATTGGTCTTAATTTTCCTGGATCCCCATGATGCATTTTTCAAAGATTAGCGCTATGTTCGCTGCTCATCAAGTCCCTGGGACGACTTAAATTTTTTCTCACATTTCCAAAAAATAAACTGAGCTTGCTGACCACTTCAAATAATTCCTCACTTAAGATTTCACTTGGACAATCGCTGCAGGGGAGGGGGGAGGAGGTTGTCAGAGATAGCTACTTGCCATCTCTCCTGCTTGCTGCATCTTCCATCCCTCGCTCTTTACGCAATCGCCACTCCTCAACCCTCCGGCTCATTCCTGATGGTGTTCCCCGCCTTTCCTGTTATCCGACCCTCCCGCACATCGCTTCACTCTCCTGAATCCTCATGTGAGCAGGGATTTGGAAGAGGAGTGGCGTGAGGCAGTAATCAACCTACGGGGTGGGGGCAGCTTTGAATTTAGGATCACGGAGGTCAGCCAGAAGCTGGGGAGCTGGCCAGCGGAAGGGCTGGGGAGCAGGAGACCCTGCTCTAAAATGGTGCCAATTGGGGCATGTGTCCCTACGTCTCACACGGCAACATTGTGTCGCCTGTCCATGGGTGCATCTTGGCTTTGTTTAGACTTCTGCTGCAGACTTTTACTTGGCTAAATCTTTTTGGAATTTCTACTTCCTCTTTCCCATTATTCCTCACCCCTAATTCAAATTCTGTGGTTTCAGACTATTTCCCATCTATAGACTACCCCTTGTGATCCTGGACACTGCAATAGACTCTGTGAAAGAAATCATGTGATGATTGGTGAGGTGCTGCAAAAGGATCTGGCAGATTAACCACACTGCAAATTAATAACTGACCTGGCAAGGGCAGTCCACCTAAAGTCACTTGAGATGTTTGAGGGCTATAGCCCCCATCAGTTGGTCTATGGGAGGAATTCCAAGATGCCTTGTATGCTGTGGAATATTCCCCTGCCCTACAATTAGTTCCATTTGGCCTGCACACATGTAGTTTACTTGCAGGGACAAGGGCATTCATCAAGATCTCTGAGAGCTGCAAGACATATTTTAAGACTATCTGAGATTAACTTTAATCCTGGGGATTTAGTATACTATAAAAGAGAGGGTCATAAAGAGTGAAAATGTCTGGGTAAGGGTGTGATGCTATGACAGTAATTCTCCAAAATGGCAGTCAGGCTCTTAAGGACCATTGATCTTGATTAATTGAGATTGATTATAAACTTTAATCATCTGAGCGGCTCATAGAAGGTAATGAGGCACCCTGTACGTCTCATACTCATGTGTTTGACAGTTATGAGAATAAGAATATGGTAGCTCAGGTAGATGGTGATGGGCAGAATGATACTGATGCACAGAACAGAGTTATCGTATCCAAAGGACAACTGCTTAGAATGGGTACTCAATTGATATATGACACAGGGTCCAGTAAATGGAGGCATGTGACTGTTGTAGAGAAACCAGGGAAAATTACCAGCAAATTCAAACATTGGCGAAATGGATAAGAGGTAAAATCCATGGACTGGCAATATGAGCTGAAACAGTGCAAGGTCTCAATTGATCTGAGAGTGGGCACAGCAAGAAGCCTTACAACACCAGGTTAAAGTCCCAACAGGATTGTTTGGAATCACTAGCTTTCAGAGCGCAGCTCCTAAGAGTGATTCTTGTGGTAAACCACATTATTGTCTTATATTCACTGTGCTGTATTGTACATGCCTGGGCTTGTCCAGGCTTGCTCTGCCTGTGGCTCCTCCCCTCAAGCTTCTGTATAAAAGTGCAAGTCTCCGCCTCTGGACCGAGTTCGGGTCCAGAGGCAGGAGGCTTGCTGTTTAGTGTATTAAAGCCTCAGTTACATTTATCACTCATCGTCTATTATTGATGGTGTATCAATTTAATACACTAAACTTCTAAAGATGGACTCTTCACTCAAGGTGAACTCCTCACTCAAGCCTGATCGCTTGCAACTGGACGCAAAAGCAGCTGACGCTACAGAGACTTTTGAACACTGGCTAAGCTGCTTCGAGGCGTACCTCGCATCTTTCAACGAAGATTTCACAGACCTCCAGAAGAAGCAGGTTTGCACGCACGGGTGAGCCCAAGAGTCTTTAACCTCATCAGGGACGCCCCCTCGTACGCGGAATCAATAACGCGGCTAATGGGACATTACGTGAAATCCGTTAACCAGGTATATGCTAGGCACGTCCTCGCCATGAGACGTCAACACCCTCGGGAATCACTCGCGGAATTCCTGTGTGGCTCTGCCGGAACTGTGACTGTCGGACGATATCGGCTACCCAGCACGCGGAGCTGCTGATCATGGATGCCTATGTCGCGGGCATGCACTCAAACTATATCCGCCAACGATTATTAGAATGGGGGACATTCGGCCTCTCAGAGACAGGACAACTCTCCAACTCACTGGAGGTGGCCTCCCAGAACATGGGGGGCCGACACCTCCAACCGCACGGCACCCTCATGGGCCTTGTGGGCGCAGCCATCAACTGACCCGGGTGCGACACAAGCCTGCGCCGCACAGCGGCCCGCCAACGCCGGAGGCCCAAGTGCTACTTCTGCGGCCAGAGTAATCACCCCCGACAACGCTGCCCGGCACGGAACGTGACCGTAACAGCTGTGGGAAGAAGGGACACTTAACAAAAGCCTGCCAGGCCCGACCCCCCCCTAAACCTTCTAGGCCCAGCAGCGCTGCTTGCTGCCTGTCAGGGCACTCTCAACTGCCGCGCCACCCGCCATGTGCGACCCGCGGGTGCCGCCATCTTTAATTTCGGCCGACATGTGCGACCCACGGGGGCTGCCATCTTGGACGCCATCTTACACCCCACCCGCCACGTGCGACCCACAGGGGCCGCCATCTTGGGACCATTCCGCGGCCTACCGGGAGCTCTGCTCACCCGACCGTACGCTGGCCGCCGCCATCTCCGACCGGCTACCAACCGCCTTCCGACACTCGCCTCCGTCACACTCGACCAGTCCCGGCCGCACCACCTCGCGAAGTCCACGATGACCATCAGGATCAACGGGCACGAGACAGCCTGCCTTTTCGACTCCAGGAGCACGGATAGCTTCATACATCCAGATACGGTAAGGCACTGCTCCCTGCCCATCCTACCCGCGATCCAAAAAATCTCCCTGGCTTCCGGATCCCACGCAGTGGAAATCCGGTGGTACTGTGTCGCGACCCTCACTGTGCAAGGCGTAGGGTACACCAACTTTAGGCTCGACGTCCTCCCCCATCTCTGCGCTGCCCTATTACTGGGGCTCGACTTCCAGTGCCTTAGCCTAAAGTTCAACAGACCCCTGCGCCCCCTCACCGTCGAAAAGGAGGCCCAAGCCATAGTAGAAGCTGTGAGACATTGGAGCCATTACCTGGCCGGCAGGTGATTCATTCTCCTCACTGACCAATGGTCGGTTGCCTTCGTGTTCAATAACACACAACGGGGCAAGATTAAGAATGACAAGATTCTGAGGTGGACGATCGAGCTCTCCACCTACAACTATGATATCTTGTATCGACTCGGGAAGCTCAATGAGCCCCTAGATGCCCTATCCCGCGGTACATGAGCCAGCGCACAAGTAGACCGACTCCGAACCCTCCACAACGACCTCTGTCACCCGGGGGTCACCCGCTTTTTCCACTTTATCAAGGCTCGCAACCTGCCCTACTCCATCGAGGAGATCAGGTCCGTGACCAGTAACTGCCAGGTCTGCGCGGAGTGCAAACCGCACTTCTATCAGCCAGACAGAGCACATCTGCTAAAGGCCTCCCACCCGTTTGAGCGCCTCAGCATGGACTTCAAAGGGCCCCTCCCCTCCACTGACTGTAACGTGTACTTCCCCAACATCGTTGATGAGTACTCCAGATTCCCCTTCGCCATCCCCTGCTCTGACATGACCTCTGCCTCCGTTATCAAGGCCCTGCACAGCCTGTTCGGGTTCCCCGCCTACACCCACAGTGATCGGGGCTCCTCCTTTATGAGCGACGAGCTGTCAGTTCCTGCTCAGCAAAGTCATCGGGACGACCAGCTACAACCCCCGGAGAAATGGACAGGTGGAGAGGGAGAACGCAATGGTCTGGAAGGCTGTCCTCCTGGCCCTACGGTCGAAAAGTTTGCCAGTCTCCCGCTGCAGGAGGTCCTCCCCGATGCACTCCGCTCCATCCGGTCGCTCCTATGTATGGCCACTAACGAGACTCCTCATGAGCGAATGTTTGCTTTCCCCAGGAAGTCCACCTCCGGGGTCTCGCTTCCGTCCTGGCTGACAGTCCCGGGGCCCGTCCTTCTCCGCAAGCATGCAAGGAGCCATAAAACCGACCCCCTCTTCGAGAAGGTCCTGCTGCTCCATGCAAACCCTCAATATGCCTACGTGACACACCAAGACAGGCGGCAAGACATGGTCTCCCTTTGGGATTTGGTTCCTGCAGGCTCCCCGGCGACCATCACCACCACACCCCACCCTACACCGTCTTCCGCCACCTCCGCCCACTTCCCTCATGACCTGACACCCGCAGGCCCACCGAGGACAAGCACCACCACCTCTGCCCATACACCGCCCACCCCCCCACCTTCGCCGATCAACATCTGGGTGAAGAAGAAGAAGTCAACACGCTCCCGGGCGCGCATGTCTCGACGCCGGCACCCACACCACAGTGGGGACTGAGACGGTCACAGCGGAAGGTCAAGGCCCCCAACAGACTGGACCTTTAAGACCACTTCAGACCCCGCCGGACTTTTTTTAAAAACCGGGGGTGAATGTGGTAAACCACGTTATTGTCTTATATTCACTGTGCTGTAGTGTACATGCCTGGGCTTGTCCAGGCTGGCTCCATCTGTGACTCCTCCCCTCCGGCTTCTGTACAAAAGTGGCAAGTCTCCGCCTCCGGACCCAGTTCGGGTCCAGAGGCAGGAGGCTTGCTTTTAATGTATTAAAGCCTCAGTTACGTTTATCACTCGTCGTCTATTATTGATGGTGTATCAATTCTGGCACTCGGAAACAATCACGTACTGGTGAAAAGATGTCTTATCTTAGAAGGGAGAGATCCTGTAGTAGTAGTAGTAGTTCACAAAAAGATAGACTGGGACTTCCGATGACGGTGATTGGCTGAGCGGACGCACACCAGGTGGCTCTCCTCCCAAACTAACCCAACAGTGGCAATTTATTGAGAATTTCGGCTTAAAAAGCCCACCAAAACCCAGCCAAATGCGAAAGATGCGTAAAATATGCGTCCAAAAAAGGGTCTAAAAAATGTTAGCTGGGGTTACTGGGTTACGGGAATAGGGTGGAGGTGTGGGCTTGGGTGGGATGCTCTTTCCAAGAGCCGGTGCAGACTCGATGGGCCGAATGGCCTCCTTCTGCACTGTAAATGTTATGGTTCTTTAAAGGAATATGCCTAGTAATAATAAACAGAGGGGACGGCAAGATATTAGGAGCAGCAGCGAAGGAAAGTGGCAGGAGCTGCGGGCATGCAGATAGGCACCCACACAAGGCGAGACGGAGGTTCAGGCGAACCAGGAAGGGGAAAAGCTGGCGAACCGAACAGCGGAGCGGGAACAGGACACGGCGACCATCCCCCCCAGGCCCCCCTCCCCGCGCAGGGGGAAGAATGGAGAAGCGCGCTGAAAAGGGAGTTAAATGCCATGAAGGAGGCGATCAGGACGGAGTTACACACTATGATGAAGGCGGTGATGTCGGAGGCGATAAACAAAATGCAGCGGACCATATAAGGCCTCAGAAGGAAGGTGGAGGCGCAGGAGAAAGCAATGCTGGAGTTGGAGAAGGCCGCCTCAGACCAGAGTGACAGGATTGTAGATCTGGAAATTGAGGTGAGACGGTTGATGACGACCCAGGTGATGTACCGTCAATTTAGACGAGACGAGAATGGTAAAACAATCGAGGCTTTATTGCACAAGATGTTGTGCCTCCTGCAGCTGGAACCAGAATGGGAGCAGCGCAGGAGAGCATACACTTTTATACGTCACTTGCTGGGAGGAGCCAGCAGGCTGGGATTTACTGTGGTACCTGTAATACAGGGACAGTACCGTAATACATGCAATGTGTTACCAGTGGTGTTTACCACACCAGGGGATCCTAAGCGAGAAAGTGGAGGACCAGGAAAACAGGTCCAGATGGCAGAATATTGGGCCTGCCAGTGGGGATAGAGGGTAGAGATCTAACGGGCTACATCGCCCAAATGCTGGGCAAGCTAGTGGGGAGGGAGAGCTTTCCAAAACCCCCAGAAATGCACAGGTCGCTTCGACCCAGGCCCAAAGCCGGGAGTAGCCCAGAGCGATTATCGAAATCTGCACCGGTTCCATGACCGGGAAAAAAATCTTAAGGTGGGCCCGTCAGACAAAATCATGCTCGTGGCAAGGGAAGAAGATAAGGGTGTACCAGGACTTTGGAGCGGACCTTGGCAAAAAAGGGTCGAGTTCAACCGAGCAGAATCATCACCCTACAAAAGTAGGATGCGATTTGGGATGTTATTCCCGGCCAGACTCTGAGCAACATTCAAGGGAAAGGAACTGTACTTTAACACCCCAGCGGAGGCTGATGAGTTTGTGAAATCGAACAAATTGGGGGAGAAACAATCGCAACAACAATGAAAGGTGCAGGCGCGGAAAAAAGGATTGAAACAAAGAGTGGAGGACAAACCGCAAACAGAGACTATAATATCACGAACTCTCTGCGTATGTTTTTGTTTTACGTGGGTCTGTGCTGCCTCACTTTCGGGCTCTTCTCTTCCCTCAATGTGATGAGAGGAAACAGAGCAAGGGGAGCGAGAGTGAGAAAAACAAGCAGGCAGGAGGGCGAGATAAGGGTTGGGAAGAGGAGGGGAAAGCAGGGCCAGAGCCGGGCAAGTACTGGGAGGGGAGCCACCGTGCTAGTGACGTGGGCCAACACAGGAGGGCAGAAAGAAAGGAGGGCCATGGCACACCTCTCCAAGAGAGGGAGCACCTGGAACAAAGAGGGGACAGGGACAGGGCAGAAGGGAGGGAGGAACATGGGGGTAGGGGAGGAGGGTCGGGGGGGAGCGCAGAACAAAAAAGAAGCAAAGGGAAGGTGAAGGTAGAGAAACAGAACAGACGCAGTGATGCGACCATCAATTCACACGAAACCGGGAGTAGAAGTAAACTGTGGCTTTAATCAACTAGAACAGTGCCTGCCTGCGACTGATCTGTTAGTGGGAGCCGCCTACAGGGTGACTGCTCTTTATACCTCCCCTCAAGGGGTGGAGCCAGGGGCGGAGCCCACACAGGCCCCAACATGCTACATCATAGGTAATACCTTACACTGGTCCATAGGTGGAGCCCACATGGGCAACAGCGTAATACAGATATGCACATGATGAATTGTTACAGCAATACATTCACCACACGCAGGCCTCGGCAGGCATGGAGCAGAGTGAGGAACCAAGATGGCGCCGCAAACAGCCACTCGGGAGGGCATCAGGGCGAAGGGAGACCCCGAAGTTCAGGGGTGCATCCACGTGGCGTACACATAGTTGGGGGCCATGTTGGGTGACCTCTGGACAAAGGGAAACACCGAAGCGCTGGGGCTTACCTCATGGTCAGAGTGGCGATCGCTGCCGTTTTGGACGGCGCCCTAACAGGACCAGGGTGGTCAAAAAGACCCCACCAGGATTGTTACCTGGAACGTAAGGGGACTCAACGGCCCAGTGAAAAAATCCAGAGTCTTCGCCCATTTAAGAAGCCTAAAAGCAGACATAATCTACTTACAAGAAACAAACCTGAGGGAGAAGGACCGACTGCTGGTAAGGAAGGGCTGGGTGGGACAGACACACCACTCATGCTACGGACGAGGGCTAGAGGGGGTAGCAATACTAATCAACAAGGAAACGAGGTTTACAGAAACCAAGACAGTTATGGACAGGGGGACGGTACGTCATGATTAGCAGTGGCCTGGAAGGGGCACCGGTGGTACTGGTAAATGTGTGCGCTCCTGCACCCCACTGGAAGCCTCTGAAAGAGCACCCAACCTAAGCCCACTCCCCCCACCCTATCCCCGTAACCTAGCCTGTACACCCCTGGACACTAGGGGGCAATTTTGCATGGCCAATCCACCTAACTAGCACATCTTTGAACAATGGGAGGAAACCAGAGCACTTGCAAGAAACCCACGCAGACACAGGGAGAAAGTGCAACCTCCACACAGTCACCCAAGGCCGAAATTGAACCCAGGTCCCTAGCGCTGTGAGGGAGTAGTGCAGTCTTTCCAATGTATTTTTGAGCCATAAGTTGCTGGAAATGTGAGTTATGGCAGGATGATATTATCAGTGCATATGGAACTTTCCTCAATGATAGATATTTAAGGATGAAGAATGAAAAAGCAAGCAGTGAAGATAATTAAGTGAATGTATGTCAAATTAAACACAGAAAAAAACATGGATTGAGAGTTGAAGAAGAAAGGAAAGGCTTAAATAAAAATAGTTTATATTTACGTAAACCTCCAGGAACAATTTATTATCCGTAGGAGTGAAGCCCCACAGCTTCGACTGTGCTTTTCCGGCTCTCCCATGGACAAATTTCATATCAAGACCTGAGATGATTAATAGGGCCCTTGTGACAAGGAATACCAGCCATGATGTCTATGATTAGATTAATGTGTATTTATGGCAATTTCGACTGATAGCACATCCCTTTCTCACCACAAATTGCTGGAGTTAGCATTCACAAAGGTGAAAGTTGTGAACTTGTGATTATTTTCCCATCAGTTTGTCAACCTTTGTCTGTACAATCCAACCACGTTAAAAAATAAAGAACGGGTGGCGCAGTGGGTTAGCCCTGTTGCCTCACGGCGCCGAGGTTACAGGTTCGATCCTGGCTCTGGGTCACTGTCTTTGTGGAGTTTACACATTCTCCCCATGTTTGCGTGGGTTTTGCCCCGGAACCCAAAGATGTGCCTGCTAGGTCGATTGGCCATGCTAAATTGCCCCTTAATTGGAAAAAATGAATTGGGTACTCTAAATTTTAAAAAAAATAAAGAACAAGACTGGGAAAGATGCTGCAGTGTCTTTGGGTGGTTCCCAAAATACTTCTCAGTCAGAATTTGAAATTGCCACAGTAATTGCACAACAAGTACCCTGTCAACAATTGAATTAATACCACTTTGTGGAGAAGGATCATTGACTGGCAAGATCAAAAGCCTAGTTTCTCATTTCATTTCTTTTTTTTTATCCTCCACTTTTTTGTGTCATGATTTCTGTTATCATTGCAGGATGTGACTGTTAATTTACCCAAACAGACTTCAGTGTCAACACAGTGAGAGGAACCAGAGTTCTATTTTTGTGGATTCCCAGTGTCTGAAGCCTGACCCTGGTACCAGTATACACTCTGAATTATTGCAGACCATGTGGTATTATTCCTGGATTGTGACAAAATAGAGTTTAGAGAAAAGCTATTTTAGATTTTATTTCAAACTTCCTCATTAGTTGCCAGTAAGCTATAAACTTGACAGTTTCGTCCAACCATCAATTCTGAATAAAAATAAAATTCATAACACATTTTAATTACCTTAAAAATAAAGGGCACGCTTTAATGGGGGGAAAAAACAGAGTCCCATTTTGGGCATATTTAGCGGATGGACTCACTTTGGAGCATCCGCAATGCTGAGGACGTCGTGGATAGCACGTTTAGTGAGTTGGTCACACCTCAGGTGAAAGGTACTGAGGGAGATAGAAAATGGGTGACCAAAAGACAGAGCAAGAGTAGGAAGGCAGTGCAGGTGTCTTCTGCGATCATCTCCCTGCAAAACAGATATACCGCTTTGGATACTGTTGAGGGAGATGGCTCACCAGGGGAAGGCAGCAGCAGCCAGGTTCATGGCACCTTGGCTGGCTCTGCTGCGCAGCTGGGCAGGAAGAAGAATGGCAGGGCTATCGTGATAGGGGACTCAATTGTAAGGGGAATAGACAGGCGGTTCTGCGGACGCAATCGAGACTCCAGGATGGTATGTTGCCTCCCTGGTGCAAGGGTCAAGGATGTCTCGGAGGGGAGGGTCAACAGCCAGCTGTCGTGGTGCACATAGGCACCAACGATATAGGTAAAAAATGGGACGAGGTCCTACAAGCTGAATTTAGGGAGCTAGGAGTTAAACTAAAAATGAGGACCTCAAAGGTAGTAATCTCAGGATTGCTACAAGTGCCACGAGCTAGTCAGAGTAGGAATGTCAGGATAGAGAGGATGAATGCGTGGCTCGAGAGATGGTGCAAGAGGGAGGGATTCAAATTCCTGGGGCATTGGAACCGGGTCTGGGGAGGTGGGACCAGTACAAACCGGACGGTCTGCACCTGGGCAGGCCTGGAACCGATGTCCTGGGGGGGGGGGGGGGGGGGTTTGCTAGAGCTGTTGGGGAGAGTTTAAACTAATGTGGCAGGGGGATGGGAACCGATGCAGGAAGTTGGAAGGTAGTAAAACAGGGACAGAAATAAAAGGCAGTAAGGGGGAAAAGTGTAAGGCAGAGAAGCCATAGTCAAAAATCAAAAAGGGCGACAGTACAAGGTACAGTGATTGAGGGGAGCTCAGTGAATAGGACCAGGAATGCTAAAAAAAATAAAACGGGAAGTGAAAACATTAATGGTAAGCGACGCGGCAGGTTGTTACATGAAGATATGGGTTCAACGACAAGGAAAATTAGGAGAAAGGTTAAGAGGAAATATAACTTAGGAGAGGTTACTGATCGAGGTGTTAAGATTCAGAACAGAGGTAAAAAAAAGCCAACATAAGTGTACTTTACCTGAATGCTCGTAGTATTCGGAATAAGGTAAATGAGTTGCTGGCGCAAATCATCATGAATGACTATGATTTAGTGGCCATTACTGAAACATGGTTAAAGGATGGTCACGACTGGGAGTTAAATATCCGAGGGTATCAAACTTTTCGGAAGGACAGAGTGGATGGTAAGGGAGGTGGTGTAGCTCTGTTATTTAAGGATGACATCCGGGCAACAGTAAGGGACGACATCGGTGCTACGGAGGACAAGGTTGAATCCATTTGGGTGGAAATCAGGAATAGTAAGGCGAAAAAGTCACTGATAGGAGTAATCTATAGGCCACCAAATAGTAACATTATGGTGGGGCAGGCAATAAACAAAGAAATAACAGATGCATGTAGAAATGGTACAGCAGTTATCATGGGGGATTTTAATCTACATGTTGCTTGGTTTAACCAGGTCGGTCAAGGCAGCCTTGAGGAGGAGTTTATAGAATGCATCCGCGATAGTTTCCTAGAACAGTATGTAATGGAACCTACAAGGGAACAAGCGGTCCTAGATCTGGTCCTGTGTAATGAGATAGGATTGATTCAGGATCTCATAGTTAGGGATCCTCTCGGAAGGAGCGATCACAATATGGTGGAATTTAAAATACAGATGGAGGGTGAGAAGATAAAATAAAGCACTAGTGTTTTGTGCTTAAACAAAGGAGATTACAATGGGATGAGAGAAGAACAAGCTAAGGTAGACTGGGAGCAAAGACTTAATAGTGAAACAGTTGAGGAACAGTGGAAAACCTTCCAAGTGATTTTTCACAGTGCTCAGCAAAGGTTTATACCAACAAAAAGGAAGGGTGGTAAAAAGAGGGAAAATCGACTGTGGATATCTAAGGAAATAAGGGAGTATCAAATTGAAGGAAAAAACATACAAAGTAGCAAAGATCAGTGGGAGACTAGAGGACTGGGAAATCTTTAGGGGGCAACAGAAAGCTACTAAAAATGCTATAAAGAAGAGTAAGATAGATTATGAGAGTAAACTTGCCCAGAATATAAAAACAGATAGTAAAAGTTTCTACAAATACATAAAACAAAAAAGAGTGGCTAAGGTAAATATTGGTCCTTTAGAGGATGAAAAGGGAGATTTAATAATGGGAGATGAGTAAATGGCTGAGGAACTGAACAGGTTTTTTGGGTCGGTCTTCACAGTGGAAGACACAAATAACATACCAGTGACTGATGGAAATGAGGCTATGACAGGTGAGGACCTCGAGAGGATTGTTATCACCAAGGAGGTAGTGATGGGCAAGTTAATGGGGCTAAAGGTAGACAAGTCTCCTGGACCTGATGGAATGCATCCCAGAGTGCTAAAAGAAATGGCTAGGGAAATTGCAAATGCACTAGTGATAATTTACCAAAATTCACTAGACTCTGGGGTGGTCCCGGTGGATTGGAAATTAGCAAACGTGACACCACTGTTTAAAAAAGGAGGTAGGCAGAAAGCGGGTAATTATAGGCCAGTGAGCTTAACTTCGGTAGTAGGGAAGATGCTGGAATCTATCATCAAGGAAGAAATAGCGAGGCATCTGGATGGAAATTGTCCCATTGGGCAGACGCAGCATGGGTTCATAAAGGGCAGGTCGTGCCTAACTAATTTAGTGGAATTTTTTGAGGGCATTAACAGTGCAGTAGATAACGGGGAGCCAATGGATGTGGTATATCTGGATTTCCAGAAAGCCTTTGACAAGCTGCCACACAAAAGGTTGTTGCACAAGATAAAGATGCATGGCATTAAGGGGAAAGTAGTAGCATGGATAGAGGATTGGTTAATTAATAGAAAGCAAAGAGTAGGGATTAATGGGTGTTTCTCTGATTGGCAATCAGTAGCTAGTGGTGTCCCTCAGGGATCAGTGTTGGGCCCACAACTGTTCACAATTTACATAGATGATTTGGAGTTGGGGACCAAGGGCAATGTGTCCAAGTTTGCAGACGACACTAAGATAAGTGGTAAAGCAAAAAGTGCAGAGGATACTGGAAGTCTGCAGAGGGATTTGGATAGACTAAGTGAATGGGCTAGGTCTAGCAGATGGAATACAATGTTGACAAATGTGAGGTGAACCATTTTGGTAGGAATAACATCAAAAGGGATTATTATTTAAATGATAAAATATTAAAACATGCTTCTGTGCAGAGAGACCTGGGTGTGCTAATGCATGAGTCGCAAAAAGTTGGTTTACAGGTGCAACAGGTGATTAAGAAGGCAAATGGAATTTTGTCCTTCATTGCTAGAGGGATGGAGTTTAGACTAGGGAGGTTATGCTGCAATTGTATAAGGTGTTAGTGAGGCCACACCTGGAGTATTGTGTTCAGTTTTGGTCTCCTTACTTGAGAAAGGACGTACTGGCACTGGAGGGTGTGCAGAGGAGATTCACTAGGTTAATCCCAGAGCTGAAGGGGTTGGATTACGAGGAGAGGTTGAGTAGACTGGGACTGTACTCATTGGAATTTAGAAGGATGAGGGGGGAATCTTATAGAAACATATAAAAATTATGAAGGGAATAGATAGGATAGATGCGGGCTGGTTGTTTCCACTGGCGGGTGAAAGCAGAACTAGGGGGCATAGCCTCAAAATAAGGGGAAGTAGATTTAGGACTGAGTTTAGGAGGAACTTCTTCACCCAAAGGGTTGTGAATCTATGGAATTCTTTGCCCAGTGAAGCAGTAGAGGCTCCTTCATTAAATGTTTTTAAGATAAAGATAGATAGTTTTTTGAAGAATAAAGGGATTAAGGGTTATGGTGTTCGGGCTGGAAAGTGGAGCTGAGTCCACAAAAGATCAGCCATGATCTCATTGAATGGTGGAGCAGGCTCGAGGGGCCAGATGGCCTACTCCTGCTCCTAGTTCTTATGTTCTAAGGTTGTGCACCGGGCTCACATGACAGTGGCCTGGATGAGCAGATTCTTTGGGGTGGAGGACAGGTGCACAAAATGTGCGGGAGGACCAGCGAACCACGTCCATATGTTTTGGGCATGTTCAAAGCTCAGGGGATTTTGGCAGGGGTTTGCGGACGTCATGTCCAAGGTTTTAAAAACAAGGATGGCGCTGGGTCCAGAGGTGGCGATTTTTGGGGTGTCAGAAGATCCGGGAATCCAGGGGGAGAGAGAGGCAGATGTTCTGGCCTTTGCTTCCTTGGTAGCCCAGAGACGGATACTATTGGCATGGAGGGATCTAAAGCCCCCGAAGTCGGAGACCTGGCTATCGGACATGGCTAGCTTTCTCTGTATGGAGGAAATGAAGTTCGCCTTGAGAGGTTCACTGCTAGGGTTCACTCTGAGGTGGCAACCGTTCGTCGACTTCCTTGCGGAAAATTAATCGTCAGCAGACGGGGTGGGGGGGGGGGGGGGTGGGGGAGTAGTTTAGGTTGGAGTAGGGGGATAATAAGGGTGGGACCTGTACGAAAGGTAAAATGTTTTTTGCACTATGTCTATGGTTTCATGTATCTTGTCTATTTTGTTGTTGTTTCTATACCAAAAATACCTCAATAAAATGTTTATTAAAAAAAAAAGAATGTGTATAAATTGAGAGAGATTGATACTCAGCGGGTGTCCTCGTGAATCAGTTGCTTACAGTAAGCGTGCAGGTACAGCAGGCAGTAAACAAGGCAAATAGTATGTTGGCCTTCAAAGCGAGACAATTTGAGTAGAATCATAGAATTTACAGTGTCGAAAGAGGCTATTCAGCCCATAATGTCTGCACCAGCCCTTGGAAAGAGCACCCTACTTAAGCGTATAGGAATAGGGATGTTTTGCTGCAATTATATAGGGCATTGGTGAGACCACACCTGGAGTATTGTGCGCAGTTTTGGTGCCCTTATCTGAGGAAGGATGTTCTTGCAAAGGAGGGAGTGCAGCAAAGGTTTTTAAAAAAAACAAACATTTTATTAAGGTTTTTATAATAATAACAATAAACAGTACAAATGTAAACATAGTGTGGAAAAACATCTCCATCCCTCACTAACCTCACCTACCCTAAACATAAAATAGCACCCCCCCCCCCCCCCCACCCCACCCCGGGACCACCCGCTTTTTATTGCCTCTGCTAACAGTTTTGTTTTCCCCGAAGAAGTCGACAAATGGTTGTCACCTCCGGACAAATCCTAGCATTGAACCCCTTAAGGCGAACTTAATTTTCTCAAGTCTGAAAAACCCAGCCATGTCGCTAACCCAGATCTCTGATCCGGGGGTTTCGAGTCCCTCCACGGGATCAATATCCGTCTCCGGGCTACCAAGGAGGCAAAGGCCATGCTCGCCCCTGGACTCCCGGATCTTCCGACACTCCCAAAATCGGCACCTCTGGTGCAAATCCCTGCCAGAATCCCCTAAGTTTCGGACATGCCCAAAACATATGGACATGGTTTGCTGACCCTCCCACACACCTTGCACACCTGTCCTCTATCCCGAAAAACTTGCTAATCCGGGCCACCATCATGTGTGCCCGGTGAACCACCTTGAATTGTATCAGACTAAGCCTAGCGCATGATGAGGACGTGTTGACCCTGCTCAGAGCGTCCACCCACAGACCCGCTTCTATCTCCCCCCCCCCCCCCCCCGCTCATCTTTTCATTTGCACTTTAGCTCATCTATCTAAATCATCTCCCACTCCATAAACTCTTTGTAGAAATCCAAAACCTTCCCCTCCCCCACCCCCCGTTCCAGAAACTGCCCCGTGGCGGTAGGAGCGGAAAGGTCGAGACCTGCCTTTGCACAAAATCCCCCATCTGCAGATATCGAAACCCATTCCCTCCCGGCAATTCAAACTTCTCCTCCAAATCCTCTAAACATGGAAAGCTCCCTTCGATAAACGGAGCCCCCAGCCTCTCGATCCCTGCTCTCTGCCACCCCCGAAACCCCCCATCCAACCTCCCCGGGACAAACCAGTGATTATTACGAACTGGAGCCCACACCGATGCTCCCTCCACTCTCGTATGCTTCCTCCACTGCCCCCAGACTCTCAGGGCCGCCACTACCGCCGGGTTGTCGAGTACCGGGCCGGCGGGAACGGCAGAGGTGCCGTTATCAATGCCCCCAAACTTGTGCTCTTACATGATGCCACCTCTACTCGCTCTCACACCACCCCCCCACTATCCACTTCCTAATCATTGCTATGTTTACCGCCCAGTAATAGTTGCTAAAGTTCAGCAGCACTTTCTTTACTCTCGGGATTTTACCCACCCCCACAAACCAGAGATCAGCCTATTTGCCCGTTTACAAAAAGGCCTTTGGGATAATGATAGGGAGGCACTGGAAAACAAACAAAAATCTCGGGAGGACCATCATTTTCACGGTCTGTACCCTGTCCGCCAGTGACAGCGGGAGCATATCCCACCTTCGAAAGTCCTCCTTCATTTGTTCCACTAGCCGGGTCAAGTTTAGTTTGTGTAGCAGCTCCCATTCCCGAGCCACCTGGATTTCCAAATAGCGGAAGCTCCCTCCCACCACTCTGAACGGCAACTCCCCCAGTCTCCTCTCCTGCCCCTTTGTATGGATCGGAAACATCTCACTTTTACCCATATTCAATTTGTAACCCGAAAACCGGCCAAATTCCCCCAAGATCCGCATAATCTCCCCCATCCACCCCTAACGAGTCGGATATATACAGGAGCAGGTCAACTGTGTATAGCGAGACCCTGTGTTCCAACCCCCCCCCCCGGACTATCCCCTTCCAGTCCTTTGATGCTCTTAACGCCATCGCCAGTGGCTCTATGGCCAAAGCAAACCGCAATGGAGAGAGGGGACATCCTTGCGTTGTCCCTCGGTGCAGTTTAAAGTAGCCCGACGCCAGCCGATTCATTCGTACACTCGCCACCGGCGCCTGGTACAACAACTGAACCCAGTCAATGACGCTCTGCCCAAACCTGAATCGTCCCAATACCTCCCACAAATAATTCCACTCCACCTGGTTGAAGGCCTTTTCCGCATCCAGAGTGACCACTACCTCCATCTCCCTCCCCTTGGTCACATTTAAGAGCCTTCTAACGTTGGCCGTTAGCTGCCTGCCCTTAACAAACCCTGTCTGATCTTCCCTTATGACCTCTGGGACACAGTCTTCTATCCTTGAGGCCAAGATTTTAGCCAACAGTTTCGCATCGACGTTCAATAGGGAGATTGGCCTGTATGACCCGCATAGCTCTGGGTCCTTCTCCCGCCTCAGGATCAATGAGATCGAGGCCTGTGACATTGTTGGGGGAAGAACACCCCCTTTCCCTTGCCTCATTAAATGCCCTCACCAGCAGCGGGCCCACCATCCCAGAAAACCTGTTGTAAAATCCCACTGGGTAGCCGTCCGGTCCCGGGGCCTTACCTGACTGCACGGCTTCCAGTCCCTCGACTATTTCTTCAATCCCAATCGGGGCTTCCAACCCTTCCTCCACCTTTGGAAACTCGAACACCTCCAAAAACTGCCTCATCCCCTCCATCCCTGCTGGGAGTTTCGACTTATACAGCCGACTGTAAAACTCCTTAAACACCCCATTCACCCCTGCTGGGTCTAAGGCCATATTCTCTCCTCTGTCCTTCACCCTTTCTATCTTCCTGGCCACCTCCCTTTTCCTTAGCTGGTGTGCAAGAATCCTGCTGGCCTTCTCCCCATGCTCGTATATCGCCCCCCTCGCCTTCCTTAATTGATCCACCACCTTCCCTGTAGATAACAGACCAAACTCCTTCTGTAGCTTCTGCCGCTCCTTCAAAAACCCTGCCTCCGGGGCCTCTGAATATCTCCTATCCACCTGGAGTATTTCCCCAACCAACCTAAGTATCTCTGCTCGCTCCACCTTCTCCTTATGGGCCCGTATCGAAATTATCTCCCCCCTGACCACTGCCTTCAGCGTTTCCCAAACAGTTGTTGCCGAGACTTCCCCCGTGTCATTTATTTCCAAATAGTTCAGGATGGCCTCCCTCACACACCCGCACAACCCCTCATCCGCTAAGAGTCCTACGTCCAGTCTCCATTGTGGGCACTAACCACCCTCCTTGCTCACCCGTAGATCCACCCAGTGTGGGGCATGGTCCAACACAATCGTCGAATACTCGGTATCCACCACCCCGCCAGTGAAGCCCTGTTCAAGGTGAAAAAATCGATACGGGAGTATACTTTGTGGACATGGTGTCATGGGAATGTCACTTTAAGAAATGTTTGTCTTCTCAAGTGGCTGCAGTGATGTCATTGTGTGGGTGGAGCTGGGCTCTGCCTCTGCTTTTTACTTTCGTTATGAGCTGGAAGCTGTTTTTGGCTCTGAGTTTTACTTTCGGTTTTCAGTTGGGGAGCTGCATCCAAACCAAGGAGGTGTATTTTGGTCTCTCTTTGCATGCTATAGAATGTCTCCAGATCACTTGATAATTTCAAAGTAATACCTGTTTCTGTAAGGAATGCAAACCTACTGTTTTGTCGGAAAAAAGGGTGTTTATCTTATGGATGTTGTTACAAAAGTTACTAAGGGTTACCTATAGAGTACTGTGTCTTTGGGGGAGTATCAGTGTTGGTAGTTGATGAGAGGTTTACTGTGTGTTTGTAAAATGTTAATTGGATTCATAGAATAAACATTGCTTTGTTTAAAAATACTTTAGATCTCTGTTGCATCACACCTGTAAAGTGGGACCTTGTGCTCCCCATAACCAAAACCTATTAAAAGTTGTGGGTCAGGTGAACTCCTTGATATACTTTGGTGTTCTCTAAACCCTGGCCCATAATAATGGGAAAAGAAAGAAAACTCCTTCGCTCTTGGCTGCCCGCACCTCCATGGGTCTATCCCCCCCCCCCCATCTGCTCCATGAACCCCTTTAGTTCCTTCGCCATGGCTGGCACCCTCCCTGTTCTTGAACTCGACCAGTGTAACCTTGGATAAATGACCATATTGTAGTCCCCACCTCACCCCATGATCAGCTTATGAGAGTCCAGGTCCGGGATCTACCCTAACACCTGCCTCACTCCACATCGTCAAAGTTTGGGCTGTAAATATTTATGAACACCACCGGCATCCCCTCCAGCTTCCCGCTCACCATGATATACCTACCCCCCCCCCCCCCCCCCCCCCGAGTCCCCAACTATATTCCCTGTCTCAAATGACACCCGCTTATTGATAAGGATCGCGACCCACCCCTTGTGCTGCAAAGTTTTATCAGGCTGGTTTCCAGAATGGCGGGACTGTCATATGAAGAGAGACTAACTTGGTTAGGATTATATTCATGGAAATTTAGAAGAGTGAGAGGGAATCTCATAGAAACTTAGTAAATTCTAACAGGGCAGATTCAAAAAGAATGTTCCCGATGGTGGGGGAGTCCAGAACTAGGGGTCATAGTTTGAGCATAACGGGTAAGTAAACGCTTTTGGACTGAGCTGATGCTAAATTTTTTTCACCCAGAGAGTGGTGAATCTATGGATTCACTACCACAGAAAGTAGTTGAGGCCAAAACGTTGTTTGATTTCAAGAAGGAATTAGATATAGCTGTTGGTGCTAAAGGGATCAAGGGATATAGGATATTGAATTTGATGATGTGGAGATGCCGGCATTGGACTGGGGTGGGCACAGTAAGAAGTCTTACGACACCAGGTTCAAGTCCAACAGGTTTGTTTTGAATCACTAGCTTTCGGAGCGTAGCTCCTTCCTCAGGTGACTGAAGAGGTGGGTTCCACGAACACATATATAGACAAATTCAATGATGCAAGATGATCCCTGCGGAACTCCTCCAGTAATCAGATGATTGACCATCAATCTCCACAATCCTCTTTCTTTGGGCCAGATATAACTCCAACCAGTGGAGAGTTTTCCCCCCTGATTCCCATTGACTCCAGTTTAGCTAGGGCTCCTTGATGCCATACTCGGTCAAATGCTGCCTTGATGTCAAGAACCATCACTCTCACCTCACCTCTGGCATTCAGCTCATTTGTCCATGTTTGAACCAGACTGCAATGAAGTCAGGAGCTGAGTGACCCTGGCAAACTGAGTGTCCGTGAATGGGTTACTGCTGAGTAAGTGCTGTTTGATAGTACTGTTGATGACTCCTTCCATAACTTTGCTGATGATGGAGAGTAGACTGATAGGATGATAATTGGCTGGGTTGGATTTGTCCTGTTTCTTACGTACAGGACACATCTGTGCAATTTCCCAGGTAAATGCCAGTATTGTAACTGTACTGGAACAGCTTGGCTAGGGCACACGTCCTCATTACTATTGCTAGAATATAGCCTTTGCCTTTCCAGTGCCTGCAGCCATTTCTTGATATCACGTGGAGTGAATTGTATTGGCTGAAGACTGACAATTGTGAATCTGTAACCTCCGGAGGAGACCAAGATGGATCATCACTCGGCACTTCTGGCAGAAGATTGTTGCGAATGATTCAGCCTTGTCTTCTGCACAGATGTGCTGGGCTCCTCCATCATTTAGGATGGGGATATTTGTGGAGCCTCCTCCAGTGAGTTGTTTAATTATCACCACCATTCACGGCTGAATATGGCAGGACTGCAGAGCTTAGATCTGATGCGTTCATTGTGGAATTGCTTAGCTCTGCCTATCACTTAATGCTTATGCTGTTTGGCACACAAGTAGTCCTATGTTGTAACTTCACTGTAGGTTCACCTGGTATGCCTGGCATGCTCTCCTGCACTCTCCATTGAACCAGGGTTGATCTGCTGGCTTGGTGGTAATGGTAGAGTGGGGGATATAGAACATAGAATATACGCTGGGCCATGAGGTTACAGATTGTAGTTGAATACAATTCTGCTGCTGCTGATGGCCCACAGCGCCTCGTGGATGCCCAGTCTTGAGTTGCGACTGTTTGAAGTGTTCAAACTGGTCAAACTTGCTTTCTCTGATGACACACAAAAATGTGCAGTGCAAACATCTGTCATATCCATTGCCATTCCCTCACTGAACCTCTATGCTGCCCTTGTCCCAAATTCTTGTGTTGACTGGACAGGCATATAGGATTCCCATGCGGTTACTGTTATATTATTTTCCTGCATGCCATTGTAATATAAAGCTGCTTGGCAGAGCAAGGGTTATTATTGCAAATTGTTATACTCCATTAAAAGGGAGGAAGGTTTTCTACTGTGAAGAATGGGGGATAATGGTTAACATGGGATTGGAGAATAGCACCATCCAGTGTGATGTATCAAGCCACATGTTACTAAACATTGAGAGCACTCTAGAAGCCTTCCTGCATGGAGAAGCGGCACCATGCAAGACAATATCTGGGATTTGTAAATAGTTAAAGGTTAACAATTAATGGTTCAAGTTTCAACACATGAGTGTCACAAGATAACACAAGATAATAAATTTGCTAATGCTCTTCGGGAGGGTTTAAACTAGTTCAGCAGGGGCATGGGAACCTGAATTGTAGCTCCAGTATACAGGAGGTTGAGAGCAGTGAGGTCATGAGTAAGGTTTCAAAGTTGCAGGAGTGTACCGGCAGGCAGGAAGGTGGTTTAAAGTGTGTCTTCTTCGATGCCAGGAGCATCCGGAATAAGGTGGGTGAACTTGCGGCATGGGTTGGTACCTGAGACTCCATTTCGGAGACATGGATAGAGCAGGGACAGGAATGGTTGTTGCAGGTGCCGGGGTTTAGATATTTCAGTAAGCTCAGGGAAGGTGGTAAAAGAGGGGGAGGGGTGGCATTGTTAGTCAAGGACAGTATTACGGTGGCAGAAACGACATTTGATGAGGACTCGTCTACTGAGGTAGTATGGGCTGAGGTTAGAAACAGGAAAGGAGAGGTCACCCTGTTAGGGGTTTCCTATAGGCCTCCGAAAAGTTCCAGAGATGTAGAGGAAAGGATTGCAAAGATGATTCTGGATAGGAGCGAAAGCAACAGGGTAGTTGTTATGGGGGACTTTAACTTTCCAAATATTGACTGGAAATGCTATAGTTCGAGTACTTTAGATGGGTCCGTTTTTGTCCAATGTGTGCAGGAGGGTTTCCTGACATAGTATGTAGATAGGCCAACGAGAGGTGAGGCCATATTGGATTTGGTACTGCGTAATGAACCAGGACAGGTGTTAGATTTGGAGGTAGGTGAGCACTTTGGTGATAGTGACGATTACGTTTACTTTTGTGATGGAAAGGGATAGGTATATACCGCAGGGCAAGAGTTATATCTGGGGGAAAGGCAATTATGATGCAATGATGCAAGACTTAGGATGCATCGGATGGAGAGGAAAACTTCAGGGGATGGGCACAATGGAAATGTGGAGCTTGTTCAAGGAACAGCTACTGCGTGTCCTTGATAAGTACATACTGGTCAGGCAGGGAGGAAGTGGTCGAGCAAGGGAATCGTGGTTTACTAAAGCAGTCGAAACACTTGTCAAGAGGAAGAAGGAGGCTTATATAAAGATGAGACATGAAGGTTCAGTTAGGGCGCTCAAGAGTTACAAGTTAGCTAGGAAGGACCTAAAGGGAGAGCTAAGAAGAGCCAGGAGGGGACATGAGAAGTCTTTGGCAGGTAGGATCAAGGATAACCCTAAAGCTTTCTATCGGTATGTCAGGAATAAATGAATGACTAGAGTAAGAGTAGGGCCAGTCAAGGACAGTAGTGAGAAGTTGTGATTGGAGTCCGAGGAGATAGGAGAGGTGCTAAATGAATATTGTTTGTCAGTATTCACACAGGATAAAGACCATGTTGTCGAGGAGAATACTGAGATTCAGGCTACTAGACTAGAAGGGCTTGAGGTTCATAAGGAGAAGGTGTTAGCAATTCTGGAAAGTGTGAAAATAGATAAGTCCCCTGGGCCGGATGGGATTTATCCTAGGATTCTCTGGGAAGCTAGGGAGGAGATTGCTGAGCCTTTGGAGTTGATCTTTAAGTCATCTTTGTCTACAGAAATAGTGCCAGAAGATTGGAGGATAGCAAATGTTGTCCCCTTGTTCAAGAAGGGAGTAGAGACAACCCCGGTATCTATAGACCAGTGAGCCTTACTTCTGTGGGCAAAATCTTGGGAACGTTTATAAGAGATAGGATGTATACTCATCTGGAAAGGAATAATTTGATTAGAGATAGTCAACACGGTTTTGTGAAGGGTAGGTCATGCCTCACAAACCTTATTGAGTTCTTTGAGAAGGTGACCAAACAGGTGGATGAGGGTGTAAAGCAGTTGATGTGGTGTATATGGATTTCAGTAAAGCGTTTGATAAGGTTCCCCACGGTAGGCTACTACAGAAAATACGGAGGCATGGGATTCAGGGTGATTTAGCAGCTTGGATCAGAAATTGGCTCGCTGGAAGAAGACAAAGGGTGTAGGTTGATGGGAAATGTTCAGACTGGAGTCCAGTTGCTAGTGGTGTACCACAAGGATCTATTTTGGGGCCACTGCTGTTTGTCATTTTTATAAATGACCTGGAGGAGGGCGTAGGAGGAGGGGTGAGTAAATTTGCAGATGACACTAAAGTCGGTGGAGTTGTGGACAGTGCGGAAGGATGTTACAAGTTACAGAGGGACATAGATGAGCTGCAGCGCTGGGCTGAGAAGTGGCAAATGGAGTTTAATGCAGAAAAGTGTGAGATGATTCATTTTGGAAGGAATAACAGGAAGACAGAGCACTGGGCTAATGGTAAGATTCTTGGCAGTGTGGATGAGCAGAGAGATCTCGGTGTCCATGTACATAGATCCCTGAAAGTTGCCACCCAGGTTGAGAGGGTTGTTAAGAAGGCGTATGGTGTGTTAGCTTTTATTGGTAGAGGGATTGAGTTTCGGAGCCATGAGGTCATGTTGCTGTACAAAACTCTGGTGCGGCCGCATTTGGAGTATAGCGTGCAATTCTGGTCGCCGCATTATAGGAAGGATATGGAAGCATTGGAAAGGATGCAGAGGAGATTTACCAGAATGTTGTCTGGTATGGAGGGAAGATCTTATGAGGAAAGGCTGAGGGACTTGAGGCTGCTTTCGTTGGAGAGAAGAAGGTTAAGAGGTGACTTAATTGTGGCATACAAGATGATCAGAGGATTGGATAGGGTGGACAATGAGAGCCTTTTTCCTCGGATGGTGATGTCTAGCACGAGGGGGACATAGCTTTAAATTGAGGGGAGATAGATATAGGACAGATGTCAGAGGTAGGTTCTTTACTCAGAGAGTAGTAAGGGCGTGGAATGCCCTGCCTGCAACAGTAGTGGACACGCCAACACTAAGGGCATTCAAATGGTAATTGGATAGACATATGGATGATAAGGGAATAGTGTAGATAGGCTTTAGAGTGGTTTCACAGGTCGGCGCAACATCGAGGGCCGAAGGGCCTGTACTGCGCTGTAATGTTCTATGTTCTTTATTGTCACAAGTAGGCCCATATTAACACTGCAATGAAGTTATTGTGAAAATCCCCTCGTCGCCACCTTCTGCCGCCTGTTCGGGTACACAGAGTGAGAATTCAGAATGTCCAAATTACCTAATAAGAGAGCAAATAAGATCGGAAACTGTAAATCTGACACTGAAGTGCAAGGTCCAAGCAGAAGAAAAAACACTGGATGTCTCAGATGTAGTGAGAACCATTGAGCTTGAAAATCTCACTTAATAGTTCATGGCCATGGTGAAATATTCATCTAGAATGTAAATTTGATCTGCTTTTACACCACTGAGATCACAAAAAATCTTACAACAACCTGAAATTGTCAGTGACTAGGTATAACTGACTCTCTCTTCATTCTGGAATGATTGTGAATGTTTTATTCATGGTCTGTGGAAGGTTCAGCAATTTGCTTATGTTGTGGGAAGTAGAGTTCATGAAGGAGTCAAAGACAATTAAAACCTGACAATGAGCAGTCACTAATTACTGCTTGAATCTTTATGAAAAAGCTTCTTATTTAAAAGTGTATCATAGTAATTACTGTCTATCCAGAGGGCCTTTTGTTTTTCAACTTCTGCACGTGCAGTTGTGTGGAAAATGATTAAACAAGTATTGTACTGAGAAATTCATGGAATGGGGAAGATATGGTTCATAGTCAGTAGGCAAACATTGTGCAGTGATGGTGAAAAACTGTTATACCGTGCTTCAGTTGGCTGTTTGAACTATTCCAATGAATCTCCAGGGAAATAGTTTGCTTTCTTTGATGACTATTATGGTATAGAAAATTGCATTAGTTTCAGTTCATTACATTCCATAATCTTATTTGTTTAATGTTATTATGTAGCCGGATCAGTCAGAGGCATTATATTCGTTCTTACTACACATAGTATGGGTTTCACGGTCAATATTTACCAAGCAAGCAGATGGGAAAGTAATTGTAATGAATAGCTGTCTGGATATTGATGTCCAAATAAAACCAATTGATTAATTTGTGTGTTGCACGATTTAAATAAAAACAGAAAATACTGGAAATTCTCAGACCAGCACACCTATGTAAAGAGAAACAAAGTAACCCTTCTGATTAAAACTCAGCCGCTTGAAGGGTTAGTTTCTTTCTCTTTCCATAGATGTGCTGGTCTGAGAATTTCCAATATTTTAAATCTGCAGTACAGATCTGATGGGCTGAAGAGTCTTGCTCTGTGCTGTACTATTTTTGATTCTATCTTCCTTCCCTCAATAAATGATTGTGCATGCCAGAGCTTTCGGAAGATGTCAAAGAATCCATGGCTGTTTTTGAAATCAAACAAGCAAGGAAGCCTACTCTCGCCAGAATTCATCCCTGAAGTGTTCGTCGTACTACTATGGAATCTTGCTATGTGCAAAATGTCTGCTGCATTTGTCTATATAAAAGTGTTTGCACTCTTAAAAAGCCATTCATTGTATCAAGTGCTTGAGACACACGAGACACTGGGGAAGTAATGATATTTTCCACATCTATTTTTGTGAGACATCTTCAAGAAGAGTAGGGAATTCTCTGGAACTCTCTCTTCCGCCTTCACCCCATTTCTATTTCTGTCAATTTATTTTCATTTCTTCAATCGATCCCTTTTCCCCTCACCATTGTCTCTCTCTCTCCCCTCTCCTCCCCCCCCACCCTGCCTCGCTAGGGCCATCTGTTCCCTGTTCCATGTTTTTTGCACTGCTCACCTTTGTTCTGCTATTAACACATTCTGAACTCTTAATGTGCCACTATCAGTACCCTTCTCAGCCATGATCACCATCATTTACATTCCCTTTGTCTTTTTGTCCATGACATCTTTGTCAATCATCGCCTATCGCGAACCCTCTATCCAGCCCCACTGCTCCATGCACCCCTCACCCCCACAACAGTATAAATCTCATCCTATACCAGTTCTCACTAGCTTTGACACAGAGTCATCCAGATTCGAAACATTAGCTCCGTGTTCTCTCCACAGATGCTGGTGACCTGCTATGATAGCCCAACATTTTCTGTTTTTGTTAGGGAATTTACTTGTTGCTCCAAGCAACATTTCTCCTTTACCGGTACAGCACAGAAACAAATTAACTGGTCATTCATTTCACTTGTATCTGCCTGACGTTACTGCTGAAGTTGCCTATACAACAATGATTGCACTTGTGTAGCTTACAGAAGCTTAAAGAAGAATATTTCTGACTTAGAAGTAACACGAGGAACAAAATTCTGCATGCAGATTTCCCCGGTGCTAAGTTGACTTTACATTTTCAGTGTAAGTGAAAATTAAGAATGAATTAACACAAGGAGGATTATGTCATTACAGTATCTTCAGAGTTCAGAATATTTGAACAAGTGCACTCCTCTGATGCCTTATAAATATTCCGATTTCTCCATACAGTTGATTGTTCCTCTAATTTCTGTAAACGTTAACGTTTGTACGCTGATGCACGATCAATTGCACAAAGACTAAAGTTGGGTACAACTGTGGCTTTATTACAGTCAGATGCGTGGCCTCCTGCTGCAGCTGGCGAAATGGCAGGGCACTGGAGGTCATGCATATTTATACAGTTCTCAGTGGGCGGAGTCAGCCGGCAGGAGCTACCGGCGAACCTGTAGTGCAGGTCCTACCTTACATCTCCTATTACAGTGGTTCACCACATAATATCCCAGAGCGTTGAAGAAGGTGGTGTAGAGATAGTGGATGCATTGGTGGTTAACTTTTGAAATTCTGTAGATTTTGGCAAGGTTCCTGCAGACTGGAACTAGAAAATGTAACCCCACTACTTAAGGGAGGGAAAGAAAGAAACTGAGAACTGCAGACCAGTTAGTTAGGCGTCAGTTATAGGGAAAATATTAGGATCTATTATAAAAGATGTGATAATTAGACACTTGGAAAATAATATGATTGTGCAGAGTCAATGTGGATTTACGAAAGGAAAGTAATGTTTGACAGTCCTGTTTACAAAATTCTACATGGCATAACAGGGTAGATGTTGATAGGATGTTTCCCCTGACTGGTGAATCGAGAACAGCGGACACAGTCTCAGATTAAGAGGTAGGCCTTTAAGACTGAGATAAGTAGGAATTTCTTCACTCAGAGTGTGGAGAATATTTAGAGTTCTCTGCCCACAGAGCTGTGGAAGCTTAACCATTGAGCATGTTAGAGACAGAAATTGATAGATTTCTGGATACTAATGACAACAAGGGATATGGGGATAGTAAGGAAAAGTGGCACTGAGGTAAAACATCAATTATGATCTAATTGAATGGCAGAATAGGCTCAAAGGTTTCAATGGTCTACACCTGCTCCTTTGTTTCTATGTTCATGAAGATGTGCTTTATGCCAAATGTTAAATATAATGAGGGTATGATTTTTAAAGCCAAGACCCTTGAGCAGTTGTTTTGATGCTGGCCTTTGCACATTGCAGTCACAGGCACAGAGATTGAGTGATTCCAATGGCAGGGCCATAACCCATGCTTCTGTAAGGGAAATGTTTGACTGATTGTCTCTTTCCACCTGTGCTGAAGTAAATCGCCGTAATGTGGTGACTAGGGGCTTTTCACAGTAACTTCATTGCAGTGTTAATGTAAGTCTGCTAGTCATTCAGAGTCTCAAATCTCCCCACCATGTGTGACAAATGTCCTGTTGCCTAGATCCCACGTTCATCATTGACAACTCTTGAGGTGCCTCATGATCATCAGAGGACAGCTCGCGTAGTGCCTTTCTCTGGCTCCAGTTTCCCCCCATATCCCTCCTAGAGCACCCGGTTGTACAATGAACAGCGGAAGCTAATGATGTGGGGTGCTCATTGCACGGTAACACAGTTAGCATGGTTAGCATTGTTGCTTTGCAGCGCCAGGGGCCCGGGTTCGATTCCCGGCTTGGGTCACTGTGCAGAGTCTGTACGTTCTCCCTGTGTCTGCGTGGGTTTCCTCCGGGTGCTCCGGTTTCCTTCCACAAATCCCGAAAGTTGTGCTTGTCAGGTGAATTGGACATTATGAATTCTCCCTCCGTGTACCTGAACAAGCGGCGTAATGTGGCTTCTAGGGGCTTTTCACAGTAACTTCATAAATCTGCTTGTGACACTAATAAAGATTATTTATTTATTTACTGCACGGCTTGCTCAAGATCTATCGAAGCATTAAAACTGAATCGTCAAGTGGCTGATGGACTGACAGGTGGCGGCTCTTGTAACCACGTGGCAGCAGTTAAATTTTTCTTCTGCCTGTATGTTAAGGTCAGAATACATGACTTTAATGGATACACCTTGTCTCCCAGGATACATCCACAAACCATCCGCAAGGTTTAAAGAGCTGAGACAATTGGGACTGGCTACTTATGTTCGCATTGTGGCAGCATCCTAGGAACCTTGCATACACCTGTATTAAGCACTAATGGTGGTCACACAATCTGAACATTGAGAAAGTGAAAGCGAAAGCTCTTTCTATTCATATGGGCATCTTGTTGCTGTGAGGCCATCCCTAATGGCCACGTGTGTACAGTCAATAACTCCCTGCACCTTGGAAAATCCAGCAATGACCTCAAAGTCGACAGCCCTGTTTGAGTATTCTGATTTCTTGTGCGCTTGATATATTGGCCAGCCCGAGAGTTCATGCATCCATGACGTCCTTTACGCAACAATAGGCTGCTGACTGAAAGAGGCCACATAGATTTCCAGGCAATCTCTGGAACAACTTGCTCGCACAGAAATTGAGTGCCAGTGGTGACAGTCATTGGGTGCTCTCCACTTCCCAGCGGCCTCAACTCCCGTTCTATTATTCCACGTTGTTTTGTCACCACCAGCCTGGAAAGGCACAGTCTGTATAAACATTGTTGCTTAGAAATCTCAATGAAACTGAGACTCTATGCTCTGAACCGGGTAGCGCCTTCTGTGACCAGGTTGCCCTAATTGCCCACATGTGACCTCCTCATTCACCTCCAGTGGCATTTTCTGCACCTGGAACTCCCTTTCTTTCCAAAGCCACAACATGAGGCTGCATGCCCATCTCTGGGCCCCTCTCCTCCAGACTGGAGAGTGAGTCAGAGTCTGAAAATGCTAACCCTATCACCAGACGAGGCTTCCAGTGCCTTGCGGTTCCCACTGACCTTTGTCCTGCCTCCAGTGGCCCCTTATGGTGTGGGAGACATCCTTTCAGCACCAACAACTGTCCTTGGCTTCCACCCTCTGCAGAACCAAGCCTGATAGTTTGGCTTGTTGGAGGGCACACCCTCCATCCGGGTTCACAGACCTGTCACTGCTGGCTCTAAGTTCTTGCTTTGCTGCACATGGTGAGATTCTGACCGTCTGTGCTTCCCATGTGCCCGGTAAGATTGCTAATACCTGATAAAATATTGGCTCCTTAATTTGTTAAGTGCCTTCCTATTTCCAGTCAGTCTACCATCGATCTTCCATGTGGCCACATTTGGACAAATCACCCAATGGCAGAAAGAGGTTTGGGCCCGATTTGGGCTCACTCTATTTTACTGGTTGCCCTGCCTCCAATCCTGCCTTTGAGACTGGTAAAATTCTACCCATGAACTCAAATAATACTGATAATTCGTCCCGACGTTCTGCCTGTTACATGATCGTTATTTTTAACGGTGTATGCCAGTTAGCTTATTTCGCAATGAACTGAAGTATCTGTAGTGTTTTGTGATTGGCCCAAACAGCCTGTATTAATTTATAACCCAGTGTTGAAGGGAATTCTGAGGAGTTTTATTGTGGCTGACCCCTGTTTCGAACGTAACAATTCAATTTTCCCCACATCAGGCCATTTGTGTCTTCACACAATAATAATGAATGCTCTAACTTGTACTTTTCGATACTTCCCTAAAATTAACACAAATAACAAACCTGTAGATAGTTACCTCTTTATAATGTGAACATTGAAGAGTGCATCATTATTCAGTTGAAGTCTACTACCAATTCAAGAGATGACAATTTTACGGTTACTTAGCACAGTATTACAGTATTACCAATTAGCATAAAGCCACACACACAAATTCCAGTGATGAAGCTCAAAGGGACAAGTGTTTGTGCCATCATTAGCAGTAAGAATATACTATCATATTAAGCATAACATTTTTCGCTCCTTAAACTAGCAAACGAGCAGCATGTTCAGTGTTGCATCTTTTTAAATATGACCCCAGAGTAAAAGTAGAATCCCTGTGGATGAAATGCATTGAGGTATGCGGTATTTTGCTAGGGCAACAGAACAACAGCTGTTTCTGACTCAGTGCATGGATCCTATGGAGTGTATTTTGATCCAAAGCTGTGAACTTTGTAACAGGCTAGTTTCACATGAAAATCCCTTTCACGCCTGCATTTGGGAATGTAATTATTCCATGGGAATGACTTGTTAGGCAGTGCTGTTCACAGGCACATGATTTTTCTGTTTCATCCTTTGCATTCCAAAATTGAAATTTATAGCTCGGAAAGCCAATTTATGTCATAACTTGGTAAAGATAAAATGTTATTGAAACATGAAATGTTGCTGTGTCAATTTTAATGTGTACATTGACTGCGCTACTCCTAATTTGTTTTGTCAGCCCTACTTAAGCCCGGTTTACCTCCTTCCACCGCTTCCTTTCACCAAGTCACAACATTTTTTGTTTGCCTTGTCTAGGACCATGCCTCCCTTAAACCCCTTCCCACCTATCACTATTTTTTCCATGCTTGAATTCCTCAAACAAGACTATGATTTCCCTTTATGCTTTCCTATCATCTCTCATCTGGGAAGGAGAGGCATGCCAGGGGATCTTGGAAACGCTGTGATCATGACTATATTTGAGAAGGGAGCCCCAATCGCAGCAACTATAGAGGAGTCTCATTGCTGTCTGCCACAGGAAAGATAATTGCAAGGATTCTCCCTGACGGCCACCTTGCATTGTCCTCCTGGATTGCTGTGGGTTTTCTGTCATCAAGGGAGAACACAGACATGCAACAATGAACTATGCAACTACACGATACAACAAAACGCAAGGGACAGCACCAACGACTGTACATGGTCTTTTTCGACCTCTTGAAAGGCTTTAGCTCTGTCAACCAAGAATGCTTATGGAGTATCATCTTCAATTTGGCTGCCCTCAAAGTTGATACCATCCTCCGCCTACACCAGCATGACTTGCAAGCTGTGACCCTTACTAACTGAACCATCAGAAATGCTATCTGTGAAGAATGGGGTCAAACAAGGCTGTGTCATTGCACCAACTCTGTTCTCCACCTTCCTTGCTGCAATGTTGCACCTTACCTCCAACAAATTACTACAGGCATAGAGATAATCTACAGAACAGCCAGGAGACTGTTCAACCTCCGACGCTTCAATCCAAATTAAAACCACTCCAATCTCAGTCATAGAGCTCTAGTATGCAGATGAAGCTTATGTGTATCACTCACTCAGAAACTGAGCTCCAGATCATTGTCAATCCCTCTGATACATATGAGAAAATGGGCCGTTCACTAAACACCTAGTAAATTAAGGTCCTCTTCCAACCAGCTCCCAAAGCACAACAATTCCGTTCCTTCCTCCCCCTCCTAAGGTCTGCAACGAGATCCTGGAAAATGCAGACCATTTTCCATATCTTTGCACTCGCTCATCGCCTCCAGTGTGCCAGCTCAACTTTCAGCTGATTAACAAACGGAGTATTTGAGGACCAAGATATTAGACCACAGACTAAAATCATAGTTTACTGGGCAGCGGTAATCCCCGTGCTCCTTCAGAAACAGCCTACAGTAGGGACATCAAAGCACTGGAGAAGCAGTACCTTTGCTAGATCTTCCCAGTCACGTAACAAGAAAGACGTTGCAACAACAGTATTCTCTCCCAAGCCAATCTGCCCAGCATTGAGACGCTAATCACTCAAACCAAGCTGTGCTGGGCAGTTCTGACATAAGACTCCCGAATCACTTGCTCTACTTGGAACATGATCATGGCCGTCGACTCATAGGCAGACAGCAAAAACGCTTTAGGGATGTCCTCAAAACACCCCTGAAAAGGTCAGCCATCCCTACTCTGGAGTCCCTGGCTTGGGACAGACTAAACTAAAGAAGGCTCATTCGGGAAGGTGCTAAACATATTAAAGGACTCCTTTGGGAACATGCAGAGGTGAAGTTGTGGTGTTGGAGGGAACGCAAAAACTTCCAAACAACCCACCAATGTAACTCTGCAAGCACCATCTGCCCTGCAGGTGTTAGACATTTTAGTTGCTGTGATATGAAGTCTAAAGTTCTGTCCCTTTTTCACAAACACACATTTATTTCATTCCAACAGCCTTTGCACTAAACTTTAACTGTACATCACCTGACAGAGGCCACCTGAAGCCCCTTTACATATCAGTGTCAATTAATGGATACTTAACGGCTTCCGTTTGCGGCTATGCGGAGCTAAGTCGCACATTCGGCAGCTCCCACTAAAAACAGACTTTTGGGCTCTTTTCAGGGCCCCCAATGGCACTTTTTCGACGTTTCTCGGTGTGGGAAGGAGATTACAATAGTTCCCCGACAGTATATGGCTTGTACCAGGAGCGGGGCGACTAAAAAAGTGGTGATGGACCCAAAGAAGGTGTGAGGGAAGAAGAGCAAAAGGTGGCGGGCGGGGACCAGGCAGCGTGGATGCAGGAGCAGCAGGAGGTTATCCAGCGCTGCTTCAGGGAGATTAAAGCGGACCTGCTGGAGCCGATGAAGGCTTCTATCAATAAGCTGCTGGAGACCCAGGCGGCCCAGGGGGTGGCGATCTGCGAGGTCCGACAAAAGATCTCCGACAACGAGGCCGAGATCTTAGGCCTTGCAGTAAAGGTGGATGCGCACGAGGCGCTTCACAAGAAATGGCAGGAACGGTTCGAGGAGATGGAGAATCGGTCGAGGCGGAAGAATTTGCGGATTCTGGGCCTCCCGAAGGGGCCGGAGGGGTCGGACGTGGGGGCCTAAGTGGTCACCATGTTCAGCTCGCTGATGGGAGCTGGGTCCTTCCAGGGGCCCCTGGAGCTGGAAGGGGCCCATAGAGTGTTGGCGAGGAGGCCCAAGGCTAACGAGCCTCCGCGGGCGGTGCTGGTGCGGTTTCATTGGTTTTCTGACCGGGAGTGCGTGCTCAGGTGGGCCAAGAAAGAGAGGAGCAGCAGGTGGGAGAACGCGGAGATTCGAATATACCAGGACTGGTGTGCGGAGGTGGTGAAGAAGAGGGCCGGGTACAACCGGGCGATGGTGGTGCTGCACAGGAAGGGGGTGAAGTTTGGCATGCTGCAGCCGGCACGACTGTGGGTCACCTACAAGGACCGGCACCATTATTTTGAGTCTCCGGAGGAGGCGTGGGCCTTTGTTCAGGCCGAGAAACTGGACACAAGTTGAGGGTCGGGATGGGCGGTTGGGGATTGCTGTTGGTGTGTTACATTTTGAGGGGGGGTTCCTTGCCCTTGTTTCTTTTTGGTTCAGTGAGGGTGGTTAGGGTGGGTTTGGCACTGTTTTGGTTGGGTCTGTCAGGAGGGCTCTCTGAGGGGGGCAAGTAAATGGAGCAGGGGTGGATGGCCGGTAGGCGGGATGGGGCCCTGCGGGGGAGGGTGAGGCCCGAGTTGGGGGTGAGGGGACTGGAAAAGGAGCTGCGTCAGAGGTGGCGGGGCCGGGTAGGTGGAAAGCGCGGGCTTTTTCCCGTGCTGAAGACTGGAGGGGGTGGGGCTGGGAAGCGAGGGTTGTTTCCCGCGCTTGGGATGGAAGGGGGAAGTGGAGAGCCTGCGGATGGGTAATGGAAGAGGAGGGTATGTCACACAACGGGAGGAGACGAAGGAGAGGCGGGAGTAGCCGGGGTCAGCAGGAGTCAGCTGACTTGCGGGAGTGCAATGGGGGGAGTAAAGCAGCTAGGAGGGGTCCTAGCTAGGGCGGTGGTGTGGGTGGGGGGGGGAGGGGGGGGAACAGAGTTGCTGCTGGTATGGTCAATAAGGAGCTGGAGCGAGTAGAGGGGGTTGGGACGGGTGTCTGCCGCCGTGGGGAACGGGCCGGGTGTGGGGCGCGAATCTGGCCGAGGAGGGGTTATGGCTAGTCGGCGGGGGAGGGGGGCAGGTAGCCCCCTGATCCGGCTGATAACCTGGAATGTAAGGGGACTGAACAGGCTGGTCAAGCGTGCTCGGGTGTTTGCGCACCTGAAGGGGCTGAAGGCGGACGTGGTCATGCTCCAGGAGACACACCTGAAGGTGGCAGACCAGGTAAGATTGAGGAAGGGGTGGGTAAGTCAGGTGTTTCATTCGGGGCTGGATGCCAAAAATCGGGGGGGTGGCGATCTTGGTGGGAAAGAGGGTGTCGTTTGAGGCGTCGAGCATTGTGACAGACAATGGCGACAGGTACGTAATGGTAAGTGGTAAGCTGCAAGGGGAGAGGGTGGTGCTGGTCAATGTGTATGCCCCGAACTGGGACGATGCGGGTTTTATGTGGCGAATGCTGGGTCGGATCCCAGACTTGGAAGTGGGGGTCCTGATAATGGGGGGGGGACTTTAACACGGTGTTGGATCCGGCACTGGATCACTCCAGGTCTAGGACGGGTAGGAAGCCGGCGGCGGCTAAGGTGCTGAGGGGGTTTATGGACCAGATGGGAGGGGTGGACCCTGAGAGATTTGCAAGGCCGGGGGCTAGGGAATTTTCATTCTTCTCACATGTTCATAAGGCTTATTCCCGGATTGACTTTTTTATTATGAGCAGGGCGCTGATAGCGAGAGTAGAAGATACCGAGTATTCGGCGATAGCCATTTCGGATCACGCCCTGCAATGGGTGGACTTAGAGCTGGGGGAGGAGAGGGACCAGCGCCCATTGTGGCGCTTGAAGATGGGGCTGTTGGCGGACGAGGAGGTGAGTGAGAGGGTCCGAGGAAGCATAGAGAGATACCTGAAGGCCAACGATAACGGGGAGGTCAGAGTGGGATTGGTATGGGAGGCGCTGAAGGCGGTGGTTAGGGGAGAGCTGATCTCCATTAGGGCCCACAAGGAGAGGAGAGAGCAGAGGGAGAGGCTGGTGGGGGAGATGGTGAGGGCAGACAGGAGGTATGCGGAGGTGCCTGAGGAGGGACTGTTGAGGAAGAGGCGCAGCCTCCAGGCCGAATTCGACCTGTTGACCACCAGGAAGGCGGAGGTGCAGTGGAGGCAGGCCCAGGGGGCGATTTATGAGTACGGGGAAAAGGCAAGCCGGATGCTGGTGCATCAGCTTCGGAAGCGGGACGCAGCTGGGGAGATCGGGGAGTTAAGGATAGGGGAGGGAGTGGGGTTGGCATCAATGGGGTCTTCAGGGACTTTTATGAGGAACCGTATCAGTCCGAGCCCCCACTGGAGGAGGGAGGGATGGGCCGTTTTCTGGATCAATTGAGGATCCCGAAGGTGGAGGAGGGATTGGTGGCGGGATTGGGGGCCCCGATTGGGCTGGAGGAGCTGGCTAAAGGGATAGGGAGCATGCAGGCGGGGAAGGCACCGGGGCTGGATGGTTTCCCAGTCAAAAATATGTGGACCTGCTGGGCCCTTTGCTCGTTAGGACCTTCAATGAGGCAAGGGAGGGGGGGGCTTTGCCCCTGACGATGTCCCGGGCACTGATCTCCTTGATCCTAAAGCGAGACAAGGATGCAGTGTGGGTCTTACAGGCCGATTTTGCTATTAAACGTAGATGCCAAGGTGCTGGCGAAGATCTTAGCCACGTGAATTGAGGATTGTGTGCCGCAGGTCATCCATGAGGACCAGACGGGGTTCGTGAAGGGGAGGCAGTTAAACGCGAATGTGCGGAGGCTCCTGAACATTATTATGATGCCGGCGAGGGAGGGGGAGGCGGTGATAGTGGTGGCGATGGACGCTGAGAAGGCCTTCGATAGGGTAGAGTGGGGGTACTTGTGGGAGGTGCTGAAGAGGTTCGGGTTTGGGGAGGGGTTTGTCAGGTGGGTTAGGCTGTTGTAAGAAGTCCCGATGGCGAGTGTGGCCACGAACAAGAGGAGGTCTGAGTACTTTCGGTTGCATCAAGGGACGAGGCAGAGGTGTCCCCTGTCCCCCCTGCTCTTCGCACTGGCGATTGAACCCCTGGCTATGGCACTGAGGGAGTCGAGGAACTGGAGGAGGTTGGGGTGGGGAGGAGCATAGGGTGTCGCTCTATGCAGCCGACTTGCTGCTATATGTGGCGGACCCGGTGGGGCGAATGCCGGAGGTAATGAGGATCCTCAGGGAGTTTGGGGATTTCTCAGGGTACAAGCTCAACATGGGGAAGAGCGGGTTGTTCGTGGTTCACCCAGGGGACCAGGAGAGGGGGATTAACGCACTCCCACTAAAAAGGGCAGAGAGGAGCTTCAGATATTTGGGGGTCCAGTGGCCAGGAGCTGGGGGGCCCTGCATAGACTTAATTTCACAAGGCTGGTGGAGCAAATGGAGGACGAGTTCAAGAGGTGGGACGCGTTGCCGCTGTCTCTGGCGGGTAGGGTGCAGTCAGTTAACATGACGGTGCTCCCAAGGTTTTTTTCCTGTTCCAGTGCCTCCCCGTGTTCATCCCGAAGGACTTTTTTAGGCGGGTCAACGGGAGCATAAAGGGGTTTGTGTGGGCGTGAGGGACTCCGAGGGTGAGAAGTGTGTTCCTGGAGCGAAGAAGGGATAGGTGGGGGCTGGCGCTACCCAACCTCTGTGGGTATTACTGGGCCGCCAATGCGGCGATGGTGTGCAAGTGGGTGATGGAGGGGGAGGGGGCTGCATGGAAGAGGTTGGAGACGACGTCTTGTGAGGGTACGAGTCTAGAGGCGCTGGCAACGGCGCCGCTGCCACTCCCTCCAAGGAGGTATACCACGAGCCCGGTAGTGGCTGGGGGCAGTGGAGGCGGCACAAGGGGGAAGTTGGGGCCTCGGTGTGGACCCCAATATGGGGGAACCACCGGTTTGTCCCAGGGAGAATAGATGGAGGGATTTCGGGGTGGCACAGGGTAAGGATAGAAAGGTTGGGGGACCTGTTTGTGGACGGGACGTCCGCGAGCCTGGGGGAGCTGGAGGAGAAGTATGGGCTCCCCCCGGGGAACAACTTCAGATATTTACAGGTAAGGGCGTTTGCCAGGCGGCAAGTGGTGGGATTGCCACGCACAGTACAGGACCGTGTGCTCTCTAGGAGGTGGGTTGGAGTGGGGAAGATCTCGGAAACTTACCAGGTGATGCAGGAGGAGGAGGATGCTTCTGTGGTGGAGGTAAAAGGTAAGTGGGAGGAGGAGTTGGGAGAGGAGATTGAGAAAGGGACGTGGGCAGATGCCCTAGGGAGGGTGAACTCTTCCTCTTCGTGCGCGAGGCTCAGCCTCGTCCAGTTCAAGGTGCTGCACAGGGCACACATGACCGGGACAAGGATGAGCCGGTTCTTTGGGAGTGAGGACAGGTGTGTTACGTGCTCAGGGAGCCCAGCAAATCTCACCCATATGTTCTGGGCATGCCCAGCGCTGGAGGAATTTTGGAAGGGTGTAGCGAGGATGGTGTCGGGGGTGGTAGGATCCAGGGTCAAGCCGGACTGGGGGCTCGCAATACTTGGGGTCGCAGAGGAGCCGGGAGTGCAGGAGGCGAAGGAGGCCGGTATTCTGGCCTTTGCGTCCCTGGTAGCCCGCCGAAGGATTCTTCTTCAGTGGAGGCATGCGAGGCCCCCAAGCGTGGTATCCTGGATCAACAATATGGCGGGGTTCATTAATTTGGAGAGGGTGAAATTCGCCTTGAGGGGATCGGTACACTGGTTCTTCAGGCGGTGGCAACCGTTCTTGGACTTCCTGGCAGAACGATAGATAATGGTCTGTAGCAGCAGCAACCCGGGAGGGGGTTCTATTCTATTTTTGTTATTTTGCACTGGGGATCTGAGGGGGTGTATATATTTGCTATGTTTGATCTGTGTTAATTCGGGGTGTTAATTTATTATTTATGTACAGGGGGGAGGGGGCACACGGGTTGCTTTACTGTGTTTTACATTTAATTCTGTTGGGTTCCTTTTCCATTCTGATATTTTGTGAAAACCTCAATAAAAATTATTTTTTTTAATAAAAATGGATACTTAACATAAATGAGACAACTAATTGCAATGTCTCTTAACCCATTACTTAACAGTCTCCCCTTCCTTGGAGAAAAAAATAATAATTAGGTGCAAACAAAATTTCAAGAAACTCAAAAACACACATGATTTCCCCCCCCTTTTTTTTTTTGTTTGGACGAGAAAGAAAAAAAAAAAAGTCACAGAAACAAGCGCCCTTCATTAGCAATATCCAAAAGTTTCTGTGAACTCGCCCCTCTTTCCGTAAAACAGCCTGACAGTTGATAGCTTCTGACAACCCATTTAATTTTTGTTATTTCCCCTCTATCCGACATCTGCTTAAAACTTGCAATGTCTATCCGTAACCTCTTTTCATTGAAACTTTTTGTAGAGTACACATTTTCCCACAGGGATTTATTGTCAATAGGTATATTACCCAAATCCCCTAATCCCAAAATTTCTGTCAATACCATACTTGTATAAAAGGCCATATCCACCGCCTCTACAAGGCTTAACGTCTCAGCAGCCAAAGTGCTTTTTACCACTCTCCTTATTTTCTTTGTTTCCCACACAAGCGGGCAACATTTACCATTGTTCCCCAAAAGTAAAATTATGAAACCTCCTGCGCTTGAAGCCCCATCACATAAATTTGCGTAGGACGCATCACTATAAACTATGAGCTTCAAGTGCCTACGGTCACTTAAAACTGGGAACTTCAAAACACACTCCTGCATTTTTAGTTTGGCCAACGCTTTATTTACTCTTATTATGTCTTCCACTTTGGGATCATTCATTTTTGTACTCAACTCTAAGACATCAAAACTCACATCCGGTCTCGTCTGTCTACCTAACCAGTTCAGTTGCCCAATTAAATTTCGCAGTTGCTCTTTTCCTATTTTTGAAACCATTGCGTCTTTTTGTGAAACTCGGCCACGACTAATTGTTATTGGGGTGATGCTTTCCAAATAAGATTGCTGAATTAAAGTTGCCCCTGACTTAGTCTGTCCAATTTCCAGTCCAATATATTTAAATGCACCGGAAGCCTGACTTCCAACCCTGAATTCTTTCCTCAAACCAGAGATTGCAATAGCTTCAAAATCACTAGCCCCACCCCACAAAAAATCATCGACATGTATCATAAAAATGCCAGAAAGATTTCCTTTATAGTGCCAGTAAAACATTGCAGGATCTGCTTTCAACTGGTAACAGCCTAACTTTAACAAAACTGACCTTACCGAAAAATACCAGACTCTAGATGCATCATTTAATCCAGATACACATTTGTTCAACTTCCAGAGTACCCCTTCTGTGTTAGCTGCTTCTTTAGGAGGACGGAGAAAAATGTCTCTCTGGAGCTGATGCCCCTGCAAAAAGGCAGCTTTTATATCTATAGATTTGCATTCCCATGCCTTTGTGGCTAATAGAGCCAAGAAGATCTTTAAAATAACCTTTCCTGCTGTAGGTGAATCTACCCTTAAATCCTGATCTTCTAGGTTTTCTTCAAATCCCCTTGCCACAAGCCTGGCCTTTGCCTTATAAGTTCCATCCGGAAGAACCTTTTCCGTGCAAATACATCAGTGGGATAGAGCTCTTTGTCCCCTATCCGGTACTTCCGTGTATACCCCAAATTCACTCCAACTATGCAATTCTTGCTGTTTAGCTTCTTTGATAACTTTTTTCATCTAATTTATTTGAAGCCACCAAAATCTCACGTGCATGTGGGCTTCGACTCCTATTAGTATTCATAGTCTTACTCATGTTCCGAGATCTTGATAAACTACGTCCCCTTTCCCGCCTGGTATCTCGTTCTGTACTGATGTTGCTTGATCTTTCCCTTCTGCTGTGTGATGTCCTTTCAATAGTTCTCGACTTTTTCCTGCGGACCTGTTCACTATCCGATGTACTATCTGAACTGGCACTGCGTTTCTGTGCCCTCCATTTTTAAACTTTGTGTTCCCAATCCATTGTCTTGACTCCTTCCGCTGAATGCTGTACATTCAACCAATGTTTATACTTTCCAGTGGCCTTCCCTGCTCTACCAATAACAGTTGCATCCTTCCATTGACTAGATCCTTCAGGCAAGTATGTCACTTTTGTACCAACTTTTGGCAGTTGCCCTTTCGGAAAAATGGCCTGTTCTAATTCATCAGAAGTGTTGTGTTCCTCCACAGAAACCCTGTCTACATCAGTTAATTGGTCCTCATAGTTCTGTAACACATGCGTACCAGATGACTCTGGTTCCTCGTCATGTCTGTCTGCTCTGTCTAAATTTGAAAATTTGTAATCTGTACCCATTATCCTTGATGAATGTACCCTAACAGTTTGATTACCATGTTGCAAAATAATTGTTTTGCCATCTATGCCTATGATCTTCCCTGGGCCTTTCCATTCATTAAAATTGTCTCTCTTATAGTATACCATGCCTCCTTGCTGAAAAACGGCATCTGGTGGCCGTACGTTATGTCTTGAAGCTCTGCGAATTCTTTCAGAGACTTCTGCTTCCAAAAAAGCTTTTCTACTGCCATGTAATGCATTTAAATGTTCAGCAAAACCAGAGCTAATTGTCGTCCCCTCCCAAGCTGGAGGCTGGTCATCCAAAATGGACGGAATTTTAGGATTTCTACCAAACACTAATTGATGAGGACTATAGCCCCAAACCAGCTGCAATGAATTCTTTGCATGTACTGCCCATGCTAAAGCTGAATTTAGCCTGCAATTTGGTCGATCTGCCAAAATTTTCCGAAGCATGTCATTGATGACAGCATGATTTCTTTCACAGACACCATTACTAAATGGACTTTCTGCAGCCGTATTCATAACTCTGATATTCATGTTTTCACACATATCCCTAAACTCATCATTGGCAAATTCTCCCCCGTTGTCCGTAAGGAATTTTGCCGGTGGACCCATTCCTGTCCCGATCCATTTTTCCACGATTTGATCCAGAATGACTCTCTTTTCTTTACTTCGTACAATCGTTGATTGACTAAATCTGGTTGCTAAATCTACAAAATGCAAAATAAATATATCTGTTTTATCCCAGATCTTAAGGTCCATGGCCACAATGTCGTTAAAATCCCTGGCAAAAGGTAGGGTTACTATCTGTCGTGCTGGTGTCCTTCTGTACTTCCTACGAACTTCACAGCGGTCACTAACCTGTTCTATCAGTTTAGTATAGTCGTCATCCCTTACCCCTGCATCCTTTAATAAATTTTTCAGCCTCCGAGGAGACGGATGTGCAAATTGCCTATGCAGTTTTAATACCACAAGCTTTTTATCAGCTAAAGTCCCATTTTCAACTGCCATTAACACATCCTTAACCACTCTACTTGAAAAATGATTTGTCAGTAATGGAATACAATAGTGTCCCAACTGTGTAAATTGTAAGTCCACCGTCTTTCCAAAAACTGTTGCCTTATCCTGTTCCATATCCAGTTTCATGTGTGCTTTCTTCATCGACGGTCTGCTCAGAAGCAAAGGTATCCCACTTGATACAATATCCGTGCTAATGAAATGATTCACTCCGGAAATATTGCAAGGGATCACCACTCTTTTCAGCGACTTCAGAGTATTATCATCCCCAAACCTGAAACTTGTGGAACTTTCAAATTCCTTAACCTTGTTACGATTTTCAGCATTCAAAGAGTCCAGGTAACATTTTAACCAGTCAATTCCACACACAGATGTGCAGCCACTGTCCAATACAGCACAGTTGAAGGATTCTGCAACCAACACCCTCATTACCGCAGTCAGAAGAAAAGCTGTGGAATGGATGGCGAAAAGACAAAAAGCAGAGAGTAGGGGCAAAACTGTTCAGTCACAGAATGTGGAAAGTGAAGTCTCTCGCATCAGTGTTGGCACCATTGTTCTCACAATTTATATTAATTAATAAGAATTTGGAATCAAATACACTTTATATACTATTTGTAAATCTGCGATGATACCTTATAGACTAGCTAGTCAATACTGAGGGAGATTGTAACAAACTATATCAATTACCGGCGTAAAACTGCTTGTCAATAGGACAATGCCTTCTTTCTGGTCACTATCTTTTTCCTCTTCTGACTCTTCCGTGTCATGTGTCGCTTCAAACACTGTATCATAACAAGTTGGACAGTTGAAAGCATAATGGTATTGAGAGTCACATCGAAAACATCGATTTATCATGCTCCGTGCATTTCTGGGGTTCATCTTCCTATTGTGGGTTCTAACTGGGTTTCTGTCTTCATAATTTCCTTGTCTCGGTCTCCTTCTATAGTCTTGAGCCCTGTTCGTAGCCATACGATTTTGCCATCCTGTTAGTAGTGTATCTTCCATATTCTGCCTTATTGCAGGCTGACCTATTTGGGTCATCAGAGCCATCGGAATCGAATGTTTCCCCAGAAACGTTTGTAAAGCTTTTGGCATCTGTTCGAATAAGGTATCCTTATCAGTAAACTGAACTCCTGTCAAAACGAGGAGCCTATCCATGTTGCTCACTCTAGCACAGTCAAGTAATTTAAAGGCCAACACAGACTGGAAATTCCAGGTTGTGTTTCTGCAGCCTTTTATATAATCTGCCAAATTCCATTATGTAGTCGTCCATGGAGATATCCTCCATTTTCCGGAACTTATCAAAATCCGACCATGCTTCATACACACGTAACAAGTCATCTTTCTTATAAATCTTATCCATATAATGTAATAAAGTCTCCAGACCTTCTTCTGAATCTAACTCTTCCAATTCCAGCTCAGAAAGCACTTTGTTTTGGATTTTACTGCCATGTGGTAGAGAAAGAGCCAATGCCATACCTTGTTTTCTCTTTCCCAAAGCAGTTACCTTAGTCCACATAACTACTGCACTTCTCCATTGGCCGTATGATTCGCTTTCAGAAAATAAGGGAGGATAGTCATATCCAGCCATCTTTATCCTCGGTTCAGCCATATATCCCTTTTTTTTTCTTTTCTCACTCACTCACTCCTTGGTTTGATCTGGAAAAGTTGTATCTTTCAACCCTTCACATTTACACAGCAACCATCCTCTGCTACCAATTGTTAGACGTTTTAGTTGCTGTGATATGAAGAGTCTAAAGTTCTGTCCCTTTTTCACAAACACACATTTATTTAATTCCAACAGCCTTTGCACAAAACTCTAACTATACATCACCTGACAGAGGACACCTGAAGCCCCTTTACATATCAGTGTCAATTAATGGATACTTAACATAAATGAGACAACTAATTACAATGTCTCTTAACCCATTACTTAACAAAGGTGGCAGAGTGTACAGGTTATGGATTGGACTTGGCCATCTTAGAACCCATCAAATCAGTGTGGAAGCAAGACATCCTTGCAGCTGAGGCGCTGCAATTAAGAAGAAGGAGAACAGGGATTCCATTTCTTCTCTGCTCATGGAAACCATTTAATTTTGTGCAGCCCTCTGAAAGTGATAGCTCAAAGCCAATCCCATCATTTAATCAAAAGTTAGCAGAATAAGACCATAAGATGTAGGAGCAGAATTAGGCTGTTTGGCCCATTAAGTCTGATCTGCCATTCAATCATGGCTGATATGTTGGTCATCCCCATTCTCCTGACTTCTCCCTGATTAACCCCTGATTAATCAAGAACCGATCTATCTCTGTCTTAAAGACACTCAGTGACTTGGCCTCTGCAGCCTTCTGCGGCAAAGAGTTCCACAGATTCTCCAACCTCTAGCTGAAGAAATTCCTCCTCATCTCAGTTTTAAAGAATCATTTCTCAGTCTGAGGCTGTGCCCTCTGGTTCTAGTCTCTCCTACTAATGGAGACATCTTCTCCACGTCCACTCTATTTCGGACTCACAGTATTCTGTAAGTTTCAATGAAATCCCTCCTCGTCCTTCTAAACTCGAGTACAGGTCCAGAGTCCTCAAACGCTTCTCATATGACAAGCCCTTCATTCCAGGGATCATTCTTGTGAACCTCCTCTGGACCCCCTCCAAGGCCAGCACATCCATCCTGAGATATGGGGCCCAAAACTGCTCACCATACCCCAAATGGGGTCTGTCCAGAGCCTTTTACAGCCTCAGCAGTCCATTCCTGCTCTTGTATTCTAACCCTCTTGAAATGAATGTTAAAATTGCATTTTTCTTCCTAACTGTCAACTGAACCTACATGATATCCTGAAGAAAATCTGAACTAGAACTCCTAAGTCCTTTTATGCTTCGAATTTCCGAAGCCTCGATTGTCCCTTGGCGAAGAGTTCCTGTCTCTTTACAGTTTAGTGTGCCATTGTTGCCTGCCCTCTTCAAGTTCACCTTATCCATAAGTCCCACCCTTTGCTCCCATGATCTCCTTGCCAATTAACCCTCTGACCATGCCAACTTGTACTGGTATTGGCCGTCTTCGCTCAGGTACAGTCCTTTTGTCATTCACTACTGTCATATCCCCATCTCAAAAAAACCCATCCCCAATTATTTTCTCCAACCACCATTTCTAAAATCCCTTTCCTCTGAAGGTCATCAAACAGGTAATTGCCTCCAGCTCCATTGTCATCTCTCCCAAAATACCATGTTCAAACGCCTCCAAACTTCATGGCTTCTGTATTTTTAAAGACTGAAATAGCTCTAGCCAGAGTCATGAAGGCCAGTGTCTGTGACTGTGGTTCACCCTCCTTTTTTTATCATCTTTCCCGAAGTGTTCAGTACGGTTGGTCAGGTCACACCTTCCAAAACCCCTCGTTCATCACTCAACTTGGTGGGAATATTCTTCCATTCGACCTAGCCAGATGGAACTGAGCCAGTTCCAATAATGGTTTTGTTATCCAATATCCACAGAGTTATCTCCCGGATCTCGAGGGATCTAATGCCTACTCTTCTTTATCAATGTGTTATCTTTTAGATTATCCACAGTCGCACACTCATGATTTCTACTTCTCCAATTCTTCGCAACCCTTGAACAATATGCTGCAATAATGCGCATCTTATATTGTCATGGGCTAGTTACATCTTCCTGCTGATCAGTATTAAGACTAAAACCATTGTCTGTTGGCCCCACCTGCAAACTCTTCTCCTTTGTTACTGACTCTATTGCCTTCCACAGCCTATGCTCAGACTTAGCAAGATACATTGTAATTTTGGCACATTGTTTAACCCATATCTGATCCATCATCAAGACTGGCTGCTGCAACACCTTTATCTTTTTGCTGCTGACACTTGTATATCTCCATATTTGACTACTCTCGCATTTGTTTTGTTGGTCATTCATCCTTCACTCTATAAACTCCAACTCCGTTGTACCAAGCTCCACTGGTTCATTATCCCCATTCTTATCGATTTGTTCCAGAAAGCTGTTCCCCAACAATTTCAATTTAAAATCATTGATTGCCTCAAATTTGCTCCAGGATAGTGTTTGCCTTATCCCTGCAATTCCTCCAAACGTTCCAATTTTCAAACTTCTGCCTTCTACGCATCCTTTTCCCTTTGACTCACCTTTGTTGATTAAAGCTTTAGGTACTTCAGTAATCCACGTTGGAAGCCTTCCCCTAAACTTCTCACACTCTGCACTTCTGTCTCCACATTTCAAGACCTTGATAGTCTAGCCTTCAGTCACCCTTTATAATTTCTTACTTTCTGACTCGCGCTGTGTTTCCATTACACATATTTGTGAAACCCTCTGAGATGCTTTATACATATAAATGAGTTTTGTTCCTGTAGTCTCTGTGTTTTCCTGCACAAATGTTCATGCTGTGAAACCTTTTGACTCTGGTCACAAGAGATGCCTTTTTTTTGAATTGGGCTAGTCTGAATCCACCTTTGCTTTGCCATTTTTACATAGATTTGCATTGAACAGAAGGAGGCCATTCGGCCCATCGAGTCTGCACCAACCCACTTAAACCCTCACTTCCACGCTACCCCTCAACCCAATAACCCCTCCTAACCTTTGTGGACATTAAGGGCAATTTAGCATGGCCAATCTTCCTAACCTGCACCTCTTTGGACTGTGGGAGGAAACCGGAGCACCCGGAAGAAACCCACGCAGACACGGGGAGAACGTGCAGACTCTGCACAGACAGTGACCCAGCGGGGAATCAAACCTGGGACCCTGGCACTGTGAAGCCACAATGCTAACCACTATGCTACCGTGCTGCATAGTCCTAAGGAACTCACTTGCGGGTTTATAGTTCCATCTGTATGACTGTTATATTCCTTGCCTTTTCCTCCAAGATAGCTAGATATGTAGTGTTGACAAAGAAATAAGAAGTTTGAATCAAAACAAATTTATTTTGCATTACTAACTGATTAGATTCGCACACTTTACTGAGTTACAGATACTAAACTATTGATACTGAATCTGTAGTACAGTAATCAACATTCTATCTAACTAATAAACTACACTATTACTGGGCCTTGTGCTATATCTATGTGCCCTATGTCCTATATAGCGCACCCCTCGCCGATGAACTCAATGCATTCTATGCTCGGTTCGAGCAGGTAACCAACAATCCGCTGGCGAGTGCCCCAGCAGCCCATAATTCACCCATACCCACCGTCACAGCTTCCGAAGTCAGATTGGCCTTCCTGAAAGTGAACCCTCGGAAGGCGACGGGCCCAGGCGGGATCCCTGGTCGTGCACTCTGAGCCTGCGCGGACCAGCTGGCAGAGGTATTCACGGACATCTTTAACCTGTCCCTACTCCACTCCGAGGTCCCCACCTGCTTCAAGAAGACCACCATCATACCGGTACCAAAGAAGAACCAGGCAACGTGCCTCAATGTACTACTGACCAGTGGCCCTGACTTCAGTCGTAATGAAGTGCTTCGAGAGGTTGATCATGAAGCGCATCACCTCCATACTCCCAGAACGCCTTGATCCACTGCAATTCGCATACTGCTGCAACCGGTGCACATCAGACACCATTTCCCTGGCCCTACACTCATCCCTAGAGCATCTCGAAAACAAGGACTCCTACATTAGACTCCTATTTATTGACTACAGCTCCGCCTTCAACACCATAATCCCAGCCAAGCTCATATCAAAGCTCCAAAACCTAGGACTTGGCTCCCCGCTCTGCAACTGGATCCTCTATTTTCTGACCAACAGACCACAATCAGTAAGAATGAACAACAACACCTCCTCCACAATAGTCCTCAACACCGGCGCCCCGCAAGGCTGCGTACTTAGCCCCTTACTCTACTCCCTGTACACACACGACTGCGTGGCAAAATTTGGTTCCAACTCCATCTACAAGTTTGCTGACGATACGACCATAGTGGGCCGGATCTCGAATAATGATGAGTCCGAATACAGGAGGGAGATAGAGAACCTAGAGGAGTGGTGTAGCGACAACAATCTCTCCCTCAATGCCAGCAAAACTAAAGAGCTGGTAATTGACTTCAGGAGCAAAGTATTGTACACACCCCTGTCAGCATCAACGGGGCCGAGGTGGAGATGGTTAGCAGTTTCAAATTCCTAGGGGTGCACATCTCCAAAAATCTGTCCTGGTCCACCCACGTCGACGCTACCACCAAGAAAGCACAACAGCTCCTATACTTCCTCAGGAAACTAAGGAAATTCGGCATGTCCACATTAACTCTTACCAACTTTTACAGATGCACCATAGAAAGCATCCTATCAGGCTGCATCACAGCCTGGTATGGCAACTGCTCGGCTCAGGACCGCAAGAAACTTCAGAGAGTCGTGAACACCGCCCAGTCCATCACACGAACCTGCCTCCCATCCATTGACTCCATCTACACCTCCCGCTGCCTGGGGAAAGAGGGCAGTATAATCAAAGATCCCTCCCACCCGGCTTACTCACTCTTCCAACTTCTTCCATCGGGCAGGAGATACAGAAGTCTGAGAACACGCACGAACAGACTCAAAAACAGCTTCTTCCCCACTGTCACCAGACTCCTAAATGACCCTCTTATGGACTGATTTCATTAACACTACACCCTGTATGCTTCATCCGATGCCAGTGCTTTTGTAGTTCCATTGTATATGTTGTGTTGCCCTGTTATGTATTTTCTTTTATTCCCTTTTCTTCTCATGTACTGAATGATCTGTTGAGCTGCTCGCAGAAAAATACTTTTCACTGTACCTCGGTGCACGTGACAATAAACAAATCCAATCCAATATCTCTACAATCAATTCTGACTCTGTTCTCCTCAGTTTCTCATCATGTTCTCCCAGAATTCATAGACATGCTGTCTTATATACAATGAATCAGTAATGCCATCTAGTGTTTGATTTACACATGGTTTCAGATGTTAACCCTAACTACACTGGCACTATACATATCATTACAATGACCACTGGCAATTTTCTTCTCTCTGGTTCCAACTTGCCTCTAAGCCCGGGACAGAAGCCCAACATAGTATCCTCATCACCATTCAACAGAATTTCTGCAACTTGGGTATTGAATCTGGAACTTTCCTGCTCTGCTCAGCAATCGTTCGGGATTATTTTCGCAATGACAGCAGGCTTTTGTTTCAGATTTCTAACTCCCTCCTTGTAACGTGTTTCTCCACTTGATTATAATGTTTTTCCACATTTAAAATGAATCGATAAATCCTGAAAACATTGGAATTGTAACACAGAAGGAGACAATTAGGTACAGGGCCAGCTTTTCGAAGGAACAATCTACTGTAAACCAACTTCTCTACTATTACTTGTGTACCTTTAAGTCTTCATTTTGAAATACTTACCAAATCCCTTTTTAAAGCTTTTAGCTTGCACTTTGCAGTAGTAATGACATTGAAACTGTCAGTGTTCACTATCATTACTCCACTGAAACTGACAGCAACTTCTGGAATTCGCACACATGGCAAACTTGCTTTTGAACAATTTATGACAATCGACCAACTGCAATCGTTTAGGTTAAGTATTTTTCAAACTTTTTTCCGGGGACCCATTCTTGCCAATCGGCCGACCTTCGCGACCCACGCCGGCCGGCCGACCTTCGCGACCCACGCCGGCCGGCCGACCTTCGCGACCCACGCCGGCCGGCCCACCTTCGCGACCCACGCCGGCCGGCCCACCTTCGCGACCCACGCCGGCCGGCCCACCTTCGCGACCCACGCCGGCCGGCCCACCTTCGCGACCCACGCCGGCCGGCCCACCTTCGCGACCCACGCCGGCCGGCCCACCTTCGCGACCCACGCCGGCCGGCCCACCTTCGCGACCCACGCCGGCCGGCCCACCTTCGCGACCCACGCCGGCCGGCCCACCTTCGCGACCCACGCCGGCCGGCCCACCTTCGCGACCCACGCCGGCCGGCCCACCTTCGCGACCCACGCCGGCCGGCCCACCTTCGCGACCCACGCCGGCCGGCCCACCTTCGCGACCCACGCCGGCCGGCCCACCTTCGCGACCCACGCCGGCCGGCCCACCTTCGCGACCCACGCCGGCCGGCCCACCTTCGCGACCCACGCCGGCCGGCCCACCTTCGCGACCCACGCCGGCCGGCCCACCTTCGCGACCCACGCCGGCCGGCCCACCTTCGCGACCCACGCCGGCCGGCCCACCTTCGCGACCCACGCCGGCCGGCCCACCTTCGCGACCCACGCCGGCCGGCCCACCTTCGCGACCCACGCCGGCCGGCCCACCTTCGCGACCCACGCCGGCCGGCCCACCTTCGCGACCCACGCCGGCCGGCCCACCTTCGCGACCCACGCCGGCCGGCCCACCTTCGCGACCCACGCCGGCCGGCCCACCTTCGCGACCCACGCCGGCCGGCCCACCTTCGCGACCCACGCCGGCCGGCCCACCTTCGCGACCCACGCCGGCCGGCCCACCTTCGCGACCCACGCCGGCCGGCCCACCTTCGCGACCCACGCCGGCCGGCCCACCTTCGCGACCCACGCCGGCCGGCCCACCTTCGCGACCCACGCCGGCCGGCCCACCTTCGCGACCCACGCCGGCCGGCCCACCTTCGCGACCCACGCCGGCCGGCCCACCTTCGCGACCCACGCCGGCCGGCCCACCTTCGCGACCCACGCCGGCCGGCCCACCTTCGCGACCCACGCCGGCCGGCCCACCTTCGCGACCCACGCCGGCCGGCCCACCTTCGCGACCCACGCCGGCCGGCCCACCTTCGCGACCCACGCCGGCCGGCCCACCTTCGCGACCCACGCCGGCCGGCCCACCTTCGCGACCCACGCCGGCCGGCCCACCTTCGCGACCCACGCCGGCCGGCCCACCTTCGCGACCCACGCCGGCCGGCCCACCTTCGCGACCCACGCCGGCCGGCCCACCTTCGCGACCCACGCCGGCCGGCCCACCTTCGCGACCCACGCCGGCCGGCCCACCTTCGCGACCCACGCCGGCCGGCCCACCTTCGCGACCCACGCCGGCCGGCCCACCTTCGCGACCCACGCCGGCCGGCCCACCTTCGCGACCCACGCCGGCCGGCCCACCTTCGCGACCCACGCCGGCCGGCCCACCTTCGCGACCCACGCCGGCCGGCCCACCTTCGCGACCCACGCCGGCCGGCCCACCTTCGCGACCCACGCCGGCCGGCCCACCTTCGCGACCCACGCCGGCCGGCCCACCTTCGCGACCCACGCCGGCCGGCCCACCTTCGCGACCCACGCCGGCCGGCCCACCTTCGCGACCCACGCCGGCCGGCCCACCTTCGCGACCCACGCCGGCCGGCCCACCTTCGCGACCCACGCCGGCCGGCCCACCTTCGCGACCCACGTCGGCCGGCCCACCTTCGCGACCCACGTCGGCCGGCCCACCTTCGCGACCCACGTCGGCCGGCCCACCTTCGCGACCCACGTCGGCCGGCCCACCTTCGCGACCCACGTCGGCCGGCCCACCTTCGCGACCCACGTCGGCCGGCCGACCTTCGCGACCCACGTCGGCCGGCCGACCTTCGCGACCCACGTTGGCCGGCCGACCTTCGCGACCCACGTTGGCCGGCCGACCTTCGCGACCCACGTTGGCCGGCCGACCTTCGCGACCCACGTTGGCCGGCCGACCTTCGCGACCCACGTTGGCCGGCCGACCTCCGCGACCCACGCCGGCCATTTTGTTGATGACATTGACCTTCCGGTAGTCTATACAGAACCAGGTTATCCCATCCAGCTTCGGTACGAACATCACCAACGAACTCCAACTACTCTTACTTTGTTCAATTAACTGATTCTCAAACATGTATTGCCAGAAACCTTCAGCAGCTTAAGCTTTCCTCCCAGCACTATCGCCATGACCTAGACAGCACTGAATCATTTCTGGTATGCTTCTTAACACTTCTGCAACCTCAGGACAAGTTATCTACTTGCTCGAAATAGAAAAGCTTCCACACAAACTGCCTATCAACTATTTGGTAAGGGTAGTCGGGCGAGTCCATCCACGTTCCCATGAAAGTTTTACTGACGATACTTGATTGTGCATGTGTGTACTAACTAGCAATGACCACCTCTGCACCCTGTTTGCTGTCATTGATGGAATCCCGTTATGAGGTCCAAGAATTGTTGTTCGTGAATTTCCTCCTTTCAGGAATTGGTAGAACATTTTATTCCTCCATCTTTTTTCTTCATCTGTGTGTAATTGATTGCGGCCTTATTCAAGGTCTTTGACACGAAGGCCGTTGGCTCCCCTTCACTTGGGCATTATGTTGAAAACCGTCGCCAACCCCATAACGTGATGTGTCGCATTTTTGGATTAAAATGTGTCAGAACATCTGACTCGAGTAATGCTTCTATGGCTTGCATGAATGCTCTCTCAAAGTGATCCTTTTGACAGTAAACTGATGTAAGGGTTTTAGAATAGTAGCCAGATTATGGTCAAACCTTCTATAATAATTTGGTAAGTTTAAGAAAGAGTGAGGTTGGTTTACATTCTGAGGTGCAGGGGGGTGCCTTGGTAATGTCTTTACATTTTGGAGGTGACTTATGCAGTCCCTTGGCCTCATTAACATGTCCCAGATATTTGATTTAAGATGAGAAGAATTCACATTTGTCTTTTTGGATTCTTAAACCATAATCTTCTTATCTCTGGAGTGTGGCATCGAGGTGACGGAGATGTTCACCCTCATTCTTTCCAGTAACCATAATGTCATCGAACATTGGACTCCGTCTAATCCGCTTAAAATTTGGTCCATAGCTCATTGGGATAACACTGGTGTAGTAGTGATGATAAATGATAATTTTTTACATCAAAATAACCCTTTTGTGTGTCACAATCATCAAGCACTATTGTGAACCTGGATCCATATTCATTTAAAGATATGCTTGACTGAGGTCAATTTTACAGAAGTGTTGGCCTCCAGCCAGTTCAGCGAATAAGTCCTCAATCAAGCGCAGAGGGTTTTGCACCCAGTGCAGGATTAAAAGTGCCTATTGTGATTCCTTGAGCTTGAAATCAACTGTTGAGCTTCATTGGCTGTTAATTCCATGGATATAGCAACTTCTAAAGCTTTCCTTCAGGTCAAGTTGCTTCCGGTTAACAACCGCTTTTGAAACGCTCTTTAAACCACAGGCTGATCTATCTCTGATGGTATCGTTTAACATCCCTGAATTTGCAAGGTTCCGCCAGTCTTTTCAGGGTAGCTACAAACTGTACAATCAATTCACCTTCTTCTTAGTTGCGCTTATGAAACCTAACGCTTCAGATGATGACCAAAGGCTTCCGTGACTAGTGGGCCTGTAATATTTCCACTATTTCATCATAGGTTTTCGTGCCTGGCTTTTCCAGCTGTACCAGACTCCTCAGGAGCTAAAATGTGCCCCCCCTTCTCCCATTGTGCTCAGGAAAATTGGGACTTTTATATCTGCTGCTATCTTGTTCCCTTGAACATAGTCGAACATCTGTGTATGAGCTTCATCGCCTTGTATTCTCATCAAATGGTCCCACGGTGCCATTTCCGCCATTTTCAATATGGAAGAAGCTGCATGTGCACGATGTGCCACAGATTTTTCTCACTACCATGCTTCCTTTCTCCTTAAAACAAGGCAAACCTGAGATCAGTCTGTTTTCCTTTCATGGTTTACAGCACGTCCAGCTCTAAATTTGTTGTTGCAGGGTAGTTGCTACTCACAGCTACCAAGTTTGTTTTGGTGCTGCACGTAGCGAGCTTCTTTCCAAAGTGTTCTTTGGATTCCCCGATGATTTTCCGGCTCCTCGGATGGTTGAAACTGTTGTTTGCGTGATGATTGGAAGATGTTAGGAATATTGGATTCATATTTGTCATTTAATGAATACTATCACAGGTATTTCTCTTTGTTCTTTCCTTCCCTCCATTCCATAACTCAGTGTTCCCCTTTAAACTATTAAATCTCTTTCGTCAATTTTTGCGACGCTCGGAACGCCTCGCCATGGCGCCAATCAGCACTGGTCTATGCTTGTGTGGACCAGGTGTAACGGCACCTGGGGCGATCTCTCAGGCCATCAGAGGCCCCATCGAGCACTGGGCAGGGTGGTGCCCTGACAATCCTAGCACTGGGCACCTTGGTGTTGCCAGCCTGGCATCTTGGCAGTGCCACTTAGTCACCCTGGCAGGGGTACCCTGGCAGTGCCACCATGGCATTTCCATGGTGTCTGTGTGGCACTACCAGGCTGGCAGGGGAGCTAGCCCCCGGCTTTACCTGCGGATACGGCCATAGAATTGCCGGGTCCGTGGCCGTGCGGGTGCACGGCCGCGGCTGCGCTGTGCAACATGGCACCGACTGCGCGCGTACCCGGCCTGCCAAAAACTGCCCCCCTGTAACCAGCCTCGCCACCATCGGACCACCCCCCACCAGTTCCCCCCAGCCCAGACGGCGTGCCCCCCGACTGTGGCGGAGCTGGACTCAGTCCACAGCCATGCCGGGTTCACGAAAAATATAGGATAAGTGTTCCATGCCATCGGGAACTCTGCCCATCAGGGGAAGGGGCTCGATTTTGGCGCTAACGTGGATTCTCCGGCCGATTGCCGAAGGTGATTTCAATAATCCCATCCATTGTGTGTGGCCTTAGTAAGATGATGTGCCAGAGTGCTTCCGGTGGCGGCTATGAAGGAGTAAGTCGCACATTTGGTGACTCCCGCTTGGGTCGGACTTTTGGACCTTTTCCCCTGATTTTCTACTGGACTTGAACTGTAAAACTGAAGACAGAGGCAATTGTGTACTGAATTCCCACATCGGTGCATGGAGAGAAGGACTAGAAGTGCTCGTAAAGGCAGAAACAGAAAGACAGCAGGCTTGGGCTGAAGCAGCAGCAGGAGACAGCATGGCAGAGGACCGAGCCTCTGGTTTGTCGACTCAGCGGTCAACGGAGCAGCTGATACAAGTTATTCAGGAAGGCTTTGCTAACGAGAAACGGAACTGTTTGGACCCGATTAAAGAGTCGATTGAGCGGCTGGTGCTTAGATTGGATGCCCAAGATCGGGCGATCCAGAAGGTGGAGAAGGCGCTGGCTGAGCAGGAAGAACATCAAATGCGGTGGGGATGCTGAGAGACCAGCAGAAGAAGCTCCTGGAGAAGGTGGAGGACCTAGGGAATACTGGTAGAACTTGAGAATCGTTGGGCTCCGGGAGGGAGAGGGGAAAATGTTTTGCTGACGAGGGAGGGACTTGGGCCAAGGGACAGAGAGGAGGCTGGGGGCGGAGGCTGCCTGGGGCGGGCTGGTGGAGGCACGGAGCATGTGTTGCAGGCAGACCCAAAAGAGGGGATAGCTGATCGTGAAGGTTTGGGGGCAATGAACCCCCCAACTAGGCTGATCACCTGGAATGTTCGAGGGTTAAATGGGCCGGTCAAGAGGGCACGTGTGCTTGCGCATCTTCGGGCATACATCGCAGATATGTTTGAGAAGCTGCTGGGGTATGGGGTATTCTCCCGCCCCTTGGAGGTGGACAGGACTCACAGAGCACTCGGGAGGAAGCTGCGAACGGGAGACCCCCCCCGAGGGCAATGGTGGTGAGATTCCACAGGTACTTGGATAAGGAGCGCATTCTACAGTGGGCCAAGCAGACATGGAGCTGTAAGTGGGACAACAGTATCCTGCGGGTCTACCAAGACCTGAGTGTGGAAGTAGCCAGGAGAAGAGCAGGCTTCAACCTGATTGGGTTGATCCTTTTTAAGAAAAAGATGAAGTTCGGATTGTTGTATCCAGCCTGTCTCTGGGTCGCGTACGAGGAACAGCACCTTTATTTCAAGTCGCCTGAGGACGTGCTGGACTTTGCGGAAAGGACTAGTGGTGGACTGAGAACTTTTGAACTTTGCTGCAACGTTTGTGGGTTTTTTTTCTTTTTGTTTCTCTGTTCTTTTTTTTTTTTTTAAAAAGTTTCTCGTTTTGTGGAACCTGCTTGTAATGCCTTCTGTATTGATTTGGGACCAGCGGTAGAGCTGAGTGAGTTAAGGTTTTCATTTGCACTGTTGGAGGATGGAGGAGTGCTTGTTTAGATTTTGGTGTTTTTCTGGCGGGCAATTGTGTGGGGATTGTTTGATGTTGGGCTATGTTTGTATGAGCAGTGGGGGAGGGAACAATAGGTGGGAGACAACCCGGCGCCAGGGATGGGGCCGCCAAGCTAGCTAGGTGGGCTAGCTCACGGAAGCGCAGTGGGGGGTGTGCATATGTTTGGTTTATCAAAGGGGTTGGGTTACAAAGTGTTGTTACTAGGGGGGGGAAGGGGGGAAAATGTTCTGCTGACGAGGGTGGGACTTGGGCCAAGGATAGAGAGGAGGTTGGGGGCGGAGGCTGCCTGGGGGCGGGCTGGTGGAGGCGCGGAGCATGTGCTGGAGGCGGGCCCATAAAAGGGGATGGCTGATCGCGAAGGTGGAGGGCAATGAGCCCCCCAACTAGGCTGATCACCTGGAATGTTCGAGGGTTAAATAGGCCGGTCAAGAGGGCACGTGTGTTCGCGCATCTTTGGGCACTGAAGGCAGACATGGTAATGTTGCACGAGACGCACCTTCAAGTAACTGACCAGATTAGATTGAGGAAAGGCTGGGTCAGTCAGGTCTTTCACTCGGGACTGGATTCAAAGACTAGAGGGGTCGCGATCCTGATCAATAAGCAGGTGGTGTTTGAGGCGGATAGAATAGTTTTGGATGTGGGAGGTCGGTACATTATGGTCAGTGGGAAACTGGAGGGGGTGCATGTGGTATTAGTAAATGTGTATGCGCCAAATTGGGATGATGTGGAGTTTATAAAGAGGATGCTGGGAAAGATACCGCTGGACTCTCACAGGTTGGTCAGGGGAGGGACTTCAACACAGTTATTGACCCTGGCTTGGTCCGGTCAAGCTCGAAAACGGGCAGGATGCCAGCAATGTCAAAGGAACTAAAAGGGTTCATGGAGCAGATTGGGGGGGGGGGGGGGGGTATCCATGGAGATTTGGGCAGCCGAGGGTGAAGGAGTTCTCCTTCTACTCACACGTGCATTAAGTGTACTCCCGGATCGATTTCTTCATTTTGAGCAGGGCCTTACTGGCAGGGGTGGTGGACACGGGGTACTCGGCGATCACAATCTCAGACCATGCTCCGCACTGGGTTGACCTGCAGGTTAGTAAAGACAGTAACCAGCTCCCGCACTGGAGGTTAGATGTGGGGCTTTTGGTGGATGAAGGGGTGTGCGAGCGGCTGAGGAAATTTATTCAGAACTACCTGCAGGTCAATGACACGGGGGAAATTTCAGCAGCGGTGGTGTGGGAAGCACTGAAGGCGGTGGTCAGAGAGAAGCTGATCTCGATACGGGGCCACAGGGAGAAGGTGGACAGGGCAGAGACGGACCGACTGGTAAAGGAGATACTACAGATCGATAGGAGGTATGCGGAGATCCCAGAGGCAGAGCTTTTAAGGGAACGGCGGAGGCTATAGGCGGAGTTTGGCTCGTTAACCACAGGTGGGCGGTGGAGCAGCTGAGAAAGGCGAGGGGGCGATCAATGAGTATGGAGAGAAGGCCAGCAGAATGCTTGCACAGCGGCTTAGAAAGAGGGAGGTAGCCAGGGAGATAGGGAATGCAAATGACGGAGATAGGAACATGGTTGGAGATTCAGCAGGGGTGAATAAGGCATTTAGGGATTTCTACAGTAGGCTGTACAGGTCGGAACCCCCTGGGCCGGAAGGGATAAGGCACTTCTTGGGGGGGGCTGAATTTCCTCAAAGGTGGACAGGAGCTGGTAGAAGGGCTGGGGGCCCTGATCGGGTTGGAAGAGACAGTGGAGGGCCTGAAGGCCATGCAGGCGGGTAAAGCCCCGGGGCCGGACGGGTACCCAGTGGAGTTTTATAAAAAGGTTCTCTGGGATATTGGGGCCGGTGTTGATGAGGATGTTCAATGAGGCAAGGGAAAGAGGGGTGCTGCCCCCGATGATGTCACAGGCCACTATTTCGCTGATTCTGAAGCGGGACAAGAACCCGGAGCTGTGTGGGTCCTACAGGCCGATATCCCTGTTGAATGTGGACGCCAAACTGCTGGCCAAACGTTTGTCCTCCAGGATTGAGGATTGTGTTCCGGCTGTTATTGGGAAGGACCAGACGAGATTTGTTAAGGGCACGCAGTTGATGGCTAATATAAGGTTGTTAAACGTGATCATGATACCCCCGGAAGGTAGGAAGATGGCGGTAGAGATCGCAATGGATGCAGAAAAGGCTTTTGATCGGATAGAATGGGACTATCTGTGGGAGGTACTGGGACGGTTAGGATTTGGGCGGGGCTTTATTGACTGGGTCAGGTTGCTGTATCAGGCTCCTGTGGCAAGTGTACGGACGAATAGGACAATATCGGACTACTTTAGACTGCACTGGGGGACGAGACAGGGATGCCCCCGCTCCTCGCGGTTGTTCGCGCTAGCTTTAGAGCGGCTGGCAATTGCTCTAAGAGCCTTGAGGGGCTGGTCCGGGAGGGGAGGGGAAGGGGGGGTGGGGGTGGTGGTGGTGGAGCACAGAGTCTCGTTCTATGCAGATGACCTGCTTCTGTATGTATCGGACCCGTTAGAGGGGATGGAAGAAATCATGAGGATTCTAGAGGAATTTGTCCGGTTTTCTGGGTATAAGCTAAATATGGGGAAAAGCGAGATGTTTGCAGTCCAGGCGAGAGGACAGAAGAGGCGATTGGGGGAGCTGCTGTTTAGATTAGTAGGGGGAAGCTTTAGGTACCTAGGCATTCAAGTGGCGCGGGAATGGGACCGGCTGCATAAAATTAAATCTGGCCCGGCTAGTAGACTCAATGAAGGACGATTTTCGGAGATGGGACGTGCCCCCATTGTCATTAGCTGGGAGGGTGAAGATGACGGTCCTCCCGAGATTCCTGTTTGTGTTTCAATGTCTCCCCATCTTTATTCCGCGGTCCTTTTTTAAACAGGTCAACAAAGTGATCTCTGGCTTTGTTTGGGCGGGCAAGACCCCGCGGGTAAGGACGGTAATGCTGGAGCGGAGTCAGGGAGAGGGCAGGCTGGCGCTGCCAAATTTTAGTAACTATTACTGGGCGGCGAATATAGCCATGATCAGGAAGTGAGTGGTGGGGGAGGGGGAGGCATGGGAGCATATGGAGGCGGCTTCATGCAAAGGCACCAGTTTGGGGGCGTTGGTAACTGCGCCTCTGCTGTTCCTGTCGGCACGGTACTCCATCAGCCCCGTGGTGGTGGCGGCCCTGAGTGTCTGGGGGCAATGGAGGAGACATATGGGAGCAGAGGGAGCATCGGTCTGGTCCCCAATCTGTAATACTCACCGGTTTGCCCCGGGAAGTATGGATGGGGGGGGGTTCCGGATATGGCGGAGAGCAGGGATTGAGGGGATGGGGGATATGTTTATAGAGGGGAGCTTTCCGAGTATGAGGGCACTGGAGGAGAAGTTTGGGTTGGCAAGGGGAAACAAATTCAGGTATCTGCAGGTGCGGGACTTCCTACGTAAACAGGTGTCAACCTTCCTGCTCCTACCACGAAGGGTATTCAGGACAGGGTGGGTCGGCGAAGGGAGCGTCTCGGACATTTACAAGGAACTTATGGGGTCAGAGGAGACGCAGACCGAGGAGATGAAACGCAAGCGGGAGGAGGAGCTGGGAGGAGAGATAGAGGATGGTCTATGGGCGGACGTGTTGAGTTGAGTCAACGCGTCTGCAACATGTGCCAGGCTCAGCCTGGTACAATTTAAGGTCATTCACCAGGCTTAAGTGACACAGATTCTTTGGGGTGGAAGACAGGTGTGCAAAATGTGCAGGAGGACCAGCGAACCATGTCCACATGTTCTGGACATGTCCGGAGCTTAGGGGATTTTGGCAGGGGTTTGCAGATGTCATGTCCACGGTGTTAAAAACAAGGGTGGCGCTGAGTCCAGAGGTGGCGATTTTCGGGGTGTCAGAAGACCCGGGAATCCAGGAGGAGAAAGCGGCAGACGTTCTGGCCTTTGCTTCCCTGGTAGACCGGAGGCGGATACTATTAGCTTGGAGGGACTCAAAGCCCCCGGAGTCAGAGACCTGGCTATCGGACATGGCTAGCTTTCTCTGTTTGGAGAAAATCAAGTTAGTCTTGAGAGGGTCACTGTTAGGGTTCGCCAGGAGGTGGCAACCATTCGTCGACTTCTTCGCGGAAAATAAATCGTCAGCAGACGGTGGGGCGGGGTTAGTTTAGCTTAGAGTAGGGGGTTAATAAAGGTGGGCCCCGTAAGGGAGGGAGACGGCTTTTGCACTATGTTTATAGTTTCATTTACATTGTTTATTGTGTTGTTGTTATAATGCCAAAACGTACCTCAATAAAATGTTTATTAAAAAAAAAAATGAAGGAGCCAGAGGTTGAAGCAATTAGGCTCTGAGTTCAAGTTTCTGAAAGCAGTTTAGGCTGGAGATGTGAACAGACGAGCAGCTTTTTGCCAAATGCTGACAAGTTTAAAAAGTAGTTTGACGCAGGTAAGTATATGCAAGCTGGTTCCTGAAGGACTTCTCTCAAAGCAGTTTATCCAAGGCATCTGAATTAAGCAAGTATTTCTGGGTCTGCTAACTGTATTGAAGAGTGAATTTTGACCTGAGATAGGTTTTGTTTGAGTGGAGATTGTTTCATGGGTAATTGTTATCTATTTTCTTGTATAAAAAAGTTATTTTAATACTTTGTTAGTAATAACGTTTGTTTTGATATGCTATATCCTTGTTTGTGCATAGAGTCACTCCTGGAGTGAAGCATCCCTTCCTCACAGTCTTACAAGTTAAATAAAATATTGGGGGGCTTTGTCCGGTGTCCTAGCAACTGTTGTAGTCTGGTCCGGAATCGTAATATGTGGGTAAGCTATTTTGCATGATCCTAATGGAAAGAATATTAAAAAGTAAGTTTATAAAGTGCCAAGAGGTCCAGTGGACACTTTTAAAGACAGGAGTTGCACAGCACTCAAGATAAATTGAAAATGGTGTGAGGCAGCCTTGGCTCTTACAGACCTGATGTTATTATGCTTTCAGATTGAAATTTGGCTCCAAGTCTGTTGTGAACGCTTCGATCGATATTTTGTCAATATAAAGTGGCAGGGTAACTACATCGAAAATCATCAGGCACATGTTTATTAAATGGATGCAATTGCAACCTTGTCATCTATGTTGTCAAAATGATTCTCCATTATTGAATTAATAATACGATTGTAAGAATTGACTAATGATTTCAAAGTCCATAAGAAGTGAATAGAAAATCAGTAATAGTGTGCCTACGGTTTTATGATTTTTGCTTGCAGCAGATTAATCACCTTTACAAACATAGATTGCAAAAGTCCAATCCACCCTTAAGAGTAGCATCTCTTGTCAATACACTTAATTGTGGGGGTTTTTGTGGTTCTTGGGTGTTTTGATTTATGGACTTGTGTTATGTAATTTTGAATAAAAGATGCTCCAGACTTTGAAGTGTGTTCAATGTGTTTTATTGAACTATTAGCACAGTTCTCAATGAGTTTGACTCTCTGCAAATCTAAATGTAGTAACTCAGTCTAACTGAACCAGCCTTGCTCGAAGCCACGTGCTGGGGTGTGATGCTGAGGATACACCCTGTCTCACTCTGTAGATGTTGGTCTGTGGAAAGAGGCGGGGTGCGAGTGCCTCATCCCTTTTACAGTGAGATACCACCCTGAGTGTCCTGACTGCTCATTGGTCATGTCCTATTCTATGTGTTCATTAGCTGCTTGTTTGCATATGACATGCACAACCTGGAATTATTAAATCAGCCCTATTTATAGAATCATAGAACCCCTGCAGTGCAGAAAGAGGCCGTTTGGCCCATCAAGTCTGCACCGACCCTCGAAGGAGCACCCTACCTAGGCCCTATCCCCCTAGCCTTGTAACCCCTAACTTTTGGACACTAAGGGACAATTTAGCATGGCTAATTTACCTAAACTGCACATCTTTGGACTGTGGGAGGAAACAGGAGCACCTGGAAGAAACCCACGCAGACAATGAGAGAAAGCATAAACTCCACAGTCACTCAAGGTCAGAATTGAACCCAGGTCCTGGCGCTGTGAGACAGCAGTACTAACCACTGTGCCATCATGCCACCCTTGTGGAATATCTTCTGCATCTGAAGGCTGCCGAGTGGTGAATTTTTAAACCAAGGAAGGAACTCAGCGAATTAAGCCTCTCTCATACGTGAGTATGTATAGAGTCAATCAAAGATGTTTAAAAGTTTTAGGAAGGGAATGGAGTGCGGAAGCATTGCTACGTAGACCTTGTATCAATTGCAGAGACAGGACAGGCAGCCTCACAGGCCGTTACCTGCATGGCTTTCTTCATTGATATCACATGAGCAAATCTCTCCCACAAAGATTCTGCAATTTTTGGTTTCTGTAGGTGTGGAACTGGTGTCCTTATGAGTGGATGAGAGAATATGAAATTTGGCTGTTTCCGATTGTATTCAAAACCGCTCACTTATATTGGAGAACTCCCATGTTTTGTGGGTTTCGCCCCCACAACCCAAAGATGTGCAGGCTAGGTGGATTGGCCACGCTAAATTGCCACTTAATTGGAAAAAATGAATTGGATACTCTAAATTTATCCCCCCAAAATAAAAAAAAATAAAAAATTAAAATATTGGAGAACAATACAGAACTCTTTGTCGATGACTGTAACAAAAATGGAAGATGAAAACCACATAACATTGCCTGCCATAATGTGCAAATAATCTGGGTAGAATTGGGTTTTAAGGCCAATATCATAAGTGGTATATTATCTCTACTAACTATTCATCACATGTTTTTAACAATTGATTATATCATCAGAATTGTTTCTTAGTTTTGCATAAATCAGCTAAAGTGTAATTAAATGATTTGGACCATATTTTATGTAACTGGGCCTGGTTTCTTGATGCAGATGCAGTAAGCTCAAAATTATACCGTACCAGCAAGAATCAAGAGTCCCGAAAAAGAGTTTGTATCTAGCTCCAGGTCAAGAGACTAGTGGACAACAAATCTTCCAAGAATATCTTGATAAATCTTATCTGCACATCTATCAAAGTTCCCAAATTTAAATTAAACAAATAGAAATTAAAATGTTAATGTTTTAACAGAACCCTCAGTTATACACCAATTTCTACTGTTTAGCAGAATGGGTCAGCCCGTTCATTACGTGGGATAATAGATGTTTCACTATTCAACTAGATTTCTTCTTTAAAATTTCACTTTAACAGAGAAATATACATTACCAAGATCATCGATCTGCTGATGTTAAACAGTTGTAAAGAAACTTAATAAGCAAACCTATATGGGTCCATCAATATAGAGGACATGTTTGTTTTGAATACAAATATACTCTACGGTATAGATAAGGTTTATACTATACCCTTGATGCCAGTGGGATAATGATGTCTATTTGTAGGTACATATTCAGAAGAGCAATTCTTTTCTTTTTGGTGAGATGTTATGTGAGGTAGAAGAAAGTTTCCAAGACACTGGAAGTTGAAAGGCAGATGGATGCTAGAATAGGTGGGAATATTGTTACGACATACATGCTCCACAGGGATTTGAGAAGTCAGATGGCGAAGCACTGAGTCACTGGTATTGAACTACTGGAATTGTCTTCCATTCATTGGAGGGAATCAAGAGAAGGTAGATCAAAACCAAGCTTTTGTTTCTTATTGCCAGGTTCCCTTGAGGTTTGTGTTGACCAGTCTTCACAAATGCCCAAGAGTTTTATGTTGCAGTAATAAGTTCCGAATATAGAAGTTTGTCTTTAAGTGGAGGGTGTCCATTATCAACTATTGACCAATCGGTTTTCAGTCCTTTGGACTATGATATCAGTGTTGCTTGGTATCTTGTGAGTTGCACGATACCATGGCTCAAAAGGTTCTCCACTCTGTATCCCACATAGTGGGAAGTGCAATTAAAACTTTGAAATTAAACTATTAACATTTGTCTTTTTTTAAAACATTGGCTCCATCTAGTGGCAATAGTATGTAGAGTTGTTTAATTTTCTTACATATATGTATCTAAGATTAATGCAGATGAATGGGACCATGCATTTTATCTTCACCTCAGCATAAATAAAACATTTCCCCTTCACATCAAGTTGACTATCAGGCACTCCCTTTCAAGTTGAAGAGCTCTAAACTGAATCCATTAATATTATATGGCGCACTATCCATGTTTGAATGTTCATCTTAATGATTGTTTCTGAATTGAAGCTATATTCTGATCTGGATGCTGAACAGTTTTAGCATGCCATTTTCTGAATTATACTCAACTGAGCAAATAATATAGTTCAGAAGTTTGCTTCACAATGACTTGGCATACTATATGCTGAATCTACAATCAATTCCACACCTTTCTGCTTTACTTATAGCAGTTTCTAAACCATCCATTGTATACTTGAGGTTCTTGGGATTAGAAACAGCCAGAATTAAGTGCACAAACAATATGGCTTCTTTATTAAAACGGTTTCTTTATTTTTTGCTCCTGCCTGCAGACTTCCTCAGCTGGTATAATTCAGTATGGTCACATTAAAACAACAATTTACATGAATGCACTACATCCCTCCCCTTCTTAGTAAATGAGAGACATTTGTCTCCAAAGTGTAAACAATAAAACTTGAGCATTCAACTTTTTACATATTCTAACTTTTGTTAATTTAATAATGTGCTTAGTTATATGCAATAAAATGAAGTGTTCACCAACTGCAAATAGTTCACTTCGTCTCAAAGCCACTTGGGTGTGCTGGATATTCTCATGCAAATAGGATATTGTCTAACATCAAGTGTAGTCTCATTCAACTCATGATTTAATTTGAGGTGACAACATCAATCAGATTCAGTGTTTAGGATTGGTGTTTCCAGTGTTTTGAAGACTGGCAAGTTTAGTGTGATTATTTGTGAATCTTTAGCAGTGAATGTTGATCCTTTTGCTTGGGTCACAACAAATGGTTGGATGTAAAAATATTTTCCAACATTTTTTTTTCTTTTATATAAATTTAAAGTACCCAATTAAGGGGCAATTTAGCGTGGCCAATCCACCTAACCAGCACATCCTTGTGTTGTTGGGGTGAAACCTATGCAGACACAGGGAGAATGTGCAAACTCCACACGGACATTGATCCAGGGCTGGGTTTCGAACCCGGGTCCTCAGCGCCATAGGCAGCAATGCTAACCATTGCGTCACATGCCGCCCCCATTGTTTTCCAACATGACCATCACGTTTCATATGCATGTTATCGCCTGTTTTAGTGTTGAGTTTTATGTTTCGTTGTGCATTTACTTTTGTTCAACCCTCCTGTTCTCAATCATGTTCGCATACATATTGATCATTAGCTCCACAGGGTGGTTCAGGAAGACGTGTGTGCATAGCATGTGCAAATTTGAGTCTAGCTGGAGTTTTCCAGTAGTCGCGTGCAAAGTAGCTCTAATTGCCAAGAAAGGAATATAGCTGTTCCTTCCAGGATTTGCTGTCAGCTGTAGCTGTATCACTTTTTACAAGGTATGCATGAATCTCTCAACTTCTCAATTAGTTCTTGGCCCAGCAGGGTGTGATTTCCTGATGACCGAAACCTAGATAGTTTGAAAATTTACTAAACTAGTCACTGTTGAATGGTGGTTCATTGTCATTTCTCACCATTTGACGGATTCCAAGCAAGGCAAAAAAATCTGTTTTTTTAGATGCTCTCTCGACCGTATCTTTCCAGTTTTACGATTCCATAGCTGTCGTATATAGTTGTAATGCCTCATCTTGTTTTGTTGCTACTTTGACATCAGCTACTGTGTGACTTTGGCTCTGCATTTAAGTTTATGTATTTCAAATTTTGTTCAGCAATCGTTTCCTCATGACTAGCAGGACTGACTGTTGGCAACGGATGTTGCAAAAGGTAGTTTGCTGGGTTAAACTTGCCTGGCTCTGTGCCAACATGGAACTTGTGCTCTTATAGTTTGAATATCCACTGCTCTACTTGAGGAGGTGGCTTGGTATACGCAGAAGCATACATAGAAAAATGAAGCTAGAAGACACCATTCGGCCCTTCGAGCATGCTCAGACATCATTCCAATCATGGCTATTGTTCAAGTTGAGATTGCATCGTCTAAGGCATTGTACGCATGCATACGAGCATGTCTCAAGTTCACTTTCAGTGAGGCTGTAGATGAGAATGTCATCACTGATGTTCAGTGTGCCTTCAAGTTCTTGAAGTGAAGGCTGCATTGTGTGTTGAAATACCTCCGATCCTGAATTGACTCCAAAGTTGAGCCTCTTGTACGGAAACGGTCCAACATGAATGCAGAATATTGTAAGCTATCTTGATTCTGCTGTTCGATTTGATGGTTTCCTGCATTGAAGCTAAATTTATTAGCACCATGCACTTTCTCCATGATGTCATTGATTGTCAATGTCAAGTGTCTTTCTTGTTGAATGGTTTGGTTTGATACCTCAAATCAATGCAGATTCTAATCTGGTTCTCACTCTTGGACTTCTTGACAATTTGTAAGAGTGAGGCCCAAAGGGTAGGCTGATCCCCAACTTGCTCAATAATGTAAAGGGCACATAGATTTTGAAGTTCCTTCTCAGTCTCCCTCCGGACATAGCATGGTGTTCACAACCTTGGATGTGCAACATTGGGATCTATATGCAGCTTGAAATTGCCAAATAGTCATCAAATCCATCTGGTTCAGTCATCTCATTGGGGAACGGCATCTGCCACCTTTCCTGATCTGCCTGACATGTGACCCAGACCAACAGCAAAATGTTTAACATTTAACTGGATTTGAAATGGAGAAACCTGCTCCATTACAGAGATTTGGGCAGCACGGTAGCATAGTGGTTAGTACACTTGCTTCACAGCTCCAGCGTCCCAGGTTCGATTCCCGGCTGGGTCACTGTCAGTGCGGAGTCTGCACGTTCTCGCCGTGTGTGAGTGGGTTTCCTCCGGGTGCTCCGGTTTCCTCCCACAGTCCAAAGATGTGCAGGTTAGGTGGATTGGCCATGATAAATTGCACTTAGTGTCCAAAACAAAGTTAAGTGGGGGTTACAGGGATAGGGTAGACAGGTGGACTTGAGTGGGGTGCTCTTTGTAAGGGCCGGTGCAGACTCGATGGGCCAAATGGCCTGTAAATTCTATGATCTATGATGAGGAATAAATGCTGGCCTTATGAGTAATACTGTGAAGATGGGCGATATTGTAAAAAATATTTTGGGCAATATTGTGTTATTCTATAAAGAAGACGGTGTGTGTCTGTGTGTAAATGATTTAATTGTCAGGGCGAATTGAGAAATGAAAAGGAGTAGAGGTGTTGAATACATGCATTTGTAATGAAGCTGTGGTCAACCTGATTTGTAAGAAAAGTTTAGCATTAGGAGATAGAGAGAGGTGCAGTTTTTCCAGCTGCTAAATGTCAAAGGGGCATAAAAGGTTTTTTACAACTTTCAAAGGTTTCATAAGAAAACAACGAATGGTTATTACATTTTAATTGACCCTGAAGTGGGGTCCATAGGAAAGCATAAAATATTTTTATATTTTGGAAAAGCGGAGTTCAAAGAAGTACTGAGAACAATGGATTCAAATCTGAAAGGGAAGAAAGCTATTTAATGAGATGTTTAGCTGATTTGGAGTTAGGTATGCAGGGAATACCTCCTGGTAACACATCTGGGTTAGGAGAGGGTGAAGTTTGAATCAGCTATCCAGTCAAACCACAAATGTCTTGGGCAAAAAAGTCTTGTTCTGAGATTTTTTTGATTTCCACAGCAGAGTGGAAGTGTGTTTGATAGGTTGGGTGGTAAACCTTTATTAATGCTACAGCAGCTTTGCTTTGGGTAATATTACAGGATTGTTATATCTAATCATTGATAAATTAGTGTTGCCTGGAAGATATTTACATGTGGATCTGACCAAGTAAGTAATCTTTTGGCGGCACTATTTTGTAAGACTGTTTTTAAACTTTGCAACTGTAATCTTGTGCACTTCAAGTTTTTTCTTGTTGATAAGTATTTTACTTTGTTTTTAAAATCCCAAAAGCATTATTGGACTTCTTGCTGCTGAGATCAAAATGTTCTCCTCGTTTTCAGAATATAAATAATAGGTCGGGCCCACAAGCCAAGTTTACCTCTGGGATTTCATTTTCTCAGCAATTAACATCTGCTGTGGTTATAACAATTCCCATATCCATTCAATTAATGTTTTTTTTTGTAAATATTTTATTGAGTTATTTTTGGTTTTACAACAACAACAAAATAAACAATGTACATGAATCTATAAACAGTGCAAAAGCCGTCTCCCTCCCTTACGGTTCCAACTTTATTAACCCCCGACTCTAAGCTAAACTAACCTCCTCACCCTTCTGCTGACGATTAATTTTCCGCAAAGAAGTCGACGAACGGTTGCCACCTCCGGGCAAACTCTAACATTGACCCCCTCAAGGCGAACTTAATTTTCTCCAGACAGAGAAAGCTAGCCCTGTCCGATAGCCAGGTCTCCGACTTCGGGGGCTTCGAGTCCCTCCAAGCTAGAAGTATCCGTCTCCAGGCTACCAGGGAAGCAAAGGCCAGAACGTCTGCCTCTTTCTCCTCCTGGATTTCTGGATCTTCTGACACCCCGTAAATAGCCACCTCTGGACTCGGTGCCACCCTTGTTTTTAATACCGTGGACATGACATCTGCAAACCCCTGCCAAAATCCCCTAAGCTTCAGACATGTCCAGAACATATGGACATGGTTCGCTGGTCTTCCCACACATTTTGCTCACCTGTCTCCCATCCCAAAGAATCTGCTCATCCAGGCCACTGTCATGTGAGCCTGATGAATGATCTTGAATTGTGTCAGGCTGAGCCTGGCACATGTTTTGGACGCGTTGAGTCGACTCAACGCGTCCGCCCATAGACCATCCTCTATCTTTCCTCCTAACTCCTCCTCCTTGCGCTTCAGCTCCTCAGTCTGAGTCTCCTCTGACCCCATAAGTTCCTTGTAAATGTCAGAGACGCTCCTCTCTCCCACCCACCCTTTGGAAACTACCCTGTCCTGAATCCCCCTAGGTGGTAGGAGCGGGAAGGTTGAAATCTGTCTACGTCGGACGTCCCGCACCTGCAGGTACCTGAATTTGTTTCCCCTCGCCAATCCAAACTTCTCCTCCAGCGCCCTCAAACTCTGAATGCTCCCCTCTATAAACACTTCCCCCATCCTCTCAATCCCTGCTCTCCGCCATCTCCGAAACCCCCCATCCATACTTCCCGGGGCAAACAGGTGATTATTACAGATTGGAGACCAGACCAATGCTCCCCCTGCGCCCACATGTCTCCTCCATTGCCCCCAGACGGTCAGGGCCGCCGCCACCACTGGGCTGGTGGAGTACTGTGTCGGCAGGAACGGCAGAACCGCAGTTACCAACGCCACCAAACTGGTGCCCTTGCATGAAGCCGCTTCCATACTCTGCCATGCCGACTCTCTCCCCACCACCCACTTCCTGATCATGGCTATATTCGGCGCCCAGTAACAGTTACTAAAATTTGGCAGCGCCAGCCCATCGTCTCCGACTCCACTCAAGCATTACCTTCCTTACTCGCAGGGTCTTGCCCGCCCAAACAAAGCCAGAGATCACTTTGTTAACCCGTTTAAAAAAGGACCGCGGAATAAAGATGGGGAGACCCTGAAATACAAACAGGAATCTCGGGAGAACTGTCATCTTCACCGTCTGCACCCTCCCAGCTAGTGACAATGGAAGCTCGTCCCATCTCCGAAAAAGAGTCCTTCATTTGGTCTACTAGTCGGGCCAGATTTAATTTGTGCTGCCGGTCCCATTCCCGTGCCACTTGGATGCCTAGATACCTAAAGCTTCCCCCTACTAATCTAAACGGCAGCTCCCCCAATCGCCTCTTCCGTCCCCACCTGGACCGCAAACATTTCACTTTTCTCATATTTAGCTTATACCCCGAGAATTCTCAGGATTTCTTCCATCCCCTCTATTGGGTCCGATACATACAGAAGCAGGTAGTCTGCATCGAGCGAGACCGTGTGCTCCCTGTACCCGGACCAACCCCTTGAAGCTCTGAGCAATCGCTAACGGCTCTATAGCTGGCGCGAACAACAATGGGGAGAGGGGGCATCCTGTCTCGTCCCCCAGTGCTGTCTAAAATAGTCCGATGTTGTCCTATTCGTCCGTACGCTCGCCACAGGAGCCTGATACAGCAACAGCAACCTGACCCAGTCAATAAAGCCCCGCCCAAATCCGAAACGTCCCAGTACCTCCCACAGATATTCCCATTCTACTCTATCAAAGGCCTTTTCTGCATCCAGTGCAACCACTACCTCCACCTCCCTACCTTCCAGGGGCATCATGATCACGTTTAATAGCCTTATATTGGCCACCAACTGCCTACCCTTAACAAACCCCATCTGCTCCTCCCCAATAACGTCCGGAACACAATCCTCAATCCTGGAGGACAAAATTTTGGCCAGCAGTTTGGTGTCCACATTTAACAAGGATATCGGCCTGTAGGACCCACACAGCTCCGGGTTCTTGTCCTGCTTAAGGATCAGCGAAATCGTGACCTGTGACATCGCCGGGGGCAGCACGCCTCTATCCCTTGCCTCATTGAACATCCTCATCAACAACAGCCCCAATATCCCAGAGAACATTTTATAGAACTCCACTGGGTACCCGTCTGGCCCCCGGGGCTTTCCCCGACTGCATGGCCTTCAGATCCTCCACTATCTCTTCCAACCCGATCGAGGCCCCCAGCCCTTCTACCAGCTCCCCGTCCACCTTTGGGAAACTCAGACCCCCAAGAAGTGCCTCTTCCCCTCCGGCCCCGTTTGGGGTTCCGTCCCAAATCGCCTACTCTGAAAATCCTTAAATGCCTTATTCACCCCTGCTGAATCTCCAACCAGATTTCCATCTCCATCATTTACTTTCCCCATCTTCCTGGCTGCCTCCCTCTTTCTAAGCTGCTGTGCAAGCATTCTGCTGGCCTTCTCTCCATACTCAGCTGCTCCACCGCCCTCCCTCTGGTTAACAAACCGAACTCCGCCTGTAGCCTCCGCCATTAAAAGCCCGGCCTCTGGGGTCTCCGCATACCTCCTATCGATCTCTAGTATCTTCTTTACCAGTCGGTCCGTCTCTGCCCTGTCTACCTTCTCCCTGTGGCCCCGTATCGAGATCAGTTCCCCTCTAACCACCGCCTTCAGTGCTTCCCAGACCACCGCAGCTGAAATTTCCCCCGTGTCGTTGACCTGCAGATAGTTCTGAATACATTTCCTCAACCACTCGCACACCCCTTCGTCAGCTAAAAGTTCTACATCTAACCTACAGTGCGGGCGCTGGTTACTGTCTTTACTAACCTGCAGGTCAACCCAGTGCGGAGCATGGTCTGTGATTGTGATCGCCGAGTACCCAGTGTCCACCACCCCTGCCAGTAAGGCCCTGCTCAAAATGAAGAAATCGATCCGGGAGTACACAATGCACGTCGGAGTAGAAGGAGAACTCCTTCACCCTCGGCTGCCCAAATCTCCATGGGTCCATCCCCCCCATCTGCTCAATGAACCCTTTTAGTTCCTTTGCCATTGCTGGCAGCCTGCCCGTTTTTGAGCTTGACCGATCCAAGCCAGGGTCAATAGCTGTGTTGACGTCCCCTCCCATGACCAACCTGTGCGAGTCCAGGACCGGTATCTTCCCCAGCATCATCTTTATGAACTCCACATTGTCCCATACACATTTACTAATACCACCTGCACCCCTCCAGTTTCCCCACTGACCATAATGTACCAACCTCCTACATCCGAAACTATTCTCCCCGCCTCAACCACCACCCGCTTATTTATCAGGATCGCAACCCCTCTAGTCTTTATCATAGAATTTACAGTGCCGAAGGAGGCCATTCGGCCCATCGAGTCTGCACCAGCTCTTGGAAAGAACACCCTACCCAAGGTCAACACCTTCACCCTATCCCCATAACCCAGTAACCCCACCCAACACTAAGGACAATTTTGGACACTAAGGGCAATTTATCATGGCCAATCCACCTAACCTGCACATCTTTGGACTGTGGGAGGAAACCGGAGCACCCGGAGGAAACCCACGCACACACGGGGAGGATGTGCAGACTCCGCACACAGTGACCCAAGCCGGAATCGAACCTGGGACCCTGGAGCTGTGAAGTAATTGTGCTATCCACAATGCTACCGTGCTCTAGTCCGGAGTGAAAGACCTGACTGACCCAGCCTTTCCTCAATCTAATCTGTTCAGCTACTCTAAGGTGCGTCTCCTGCAACATTACCACGTCCGCCTTCAGTCCCCTCAGATGCGCGAACACGCGTGCCCTCTTGACCGGTCCATTTAGCCCTCGTACATTCCAGGTGATCAGCCGAGTTGGGGGGGGGGGGGGCTCATTGCCGCCCCCCTTCGCCAATCAGCCATTCCCTTTTTTGGGCCAGCCTCCTGTCCGTGCCTCCACTGGCCCGCACCCAGGCAGCCTCCACCCCCAACCTCCTCTCTGTCCCTTAGCACAAGCCCCTCCCTCATCAGCAAAATGTTTCTCCCACCCCCACCCCACAAAATAACTCAACACCTTTAATAAACCTAACATATGCACACCCCCCCACTACGCTTCCATGAGCTAGCCCGCCCCGCTAGCTTGGTGGCCCCCACCCCTGGCGCCGAAAGGTCTCCCACCTATTGTTCCCTCCCCACCCCCATACATACATATTCCAATGACAAACAATCCAGACAGAAAAAATAGGAAGAAAAAACAACACTAACAAAGATCAAGTAAGAGATCCAAAATCTAAATAAGCACATCTTCATTCCCCAACAGTGCAAACATAAACCTTAACTTAGCCATCTCTGCAGCTGGCCCCAAATCAGTACAGAAGGCATTACAGACAGCATCCACAAAAAAAAAAAAAAAAAAAGAGAAACTTGTTTTTTTTTTTTAAAAAACATGAACATTGCAGCAAAGTTGGAAAGTTCTCAGTCCACCACTAGTCCTTTCCGCAAAGTCCAGCGCGTCCTCGGGCGACTCGAAATAAAAGTGCTGTTCCTTGTACGTGACCCAGAGATGGGCCGGATACAACAGTCCGAACTTCACCTTTTTCTTAAAAAGGGTCGACCTGATCTGGTTGAAGCCTGCTCTTCTCCTGGCCACCTCCGCACTCAGGTCTTGGTAGATCCGCAGGATACTGTTGTCCCATTTGCAGCTCCGTGTCTGGTTGGCCCACTGTAGAATGCGCTCCTTATCCAAGTACCTGTGGAATCCCACCACCATTGCCCTCGGGAGGGGGGGGGGGGGGTCTCCCGTTCACAGCTTCCTCACGAGTGCTCTGTCCACCTCCCAAGGGGCGGGAGAATGCCCCATCCCCCAGCAGCTTCTCAACATATCTGGAATGTATGCCCCAGCATCCGCTCCTTCGGACCCCTCCGGGAGTTACGCCACTCTGTCTGGTGCCAGAAACGGTCCTGCTCGGTTGGGGGAGCCTCAGCCGGTAGTTCCCTCTGTCTCCAGTTAGTCCTAGCAGACTTGGGGCAGTTCTGGGGTTTTCCTTTGGCCCTCTGTTCCTCAGGCTTTTCCTGAGGGCGGCTATCTGGTAGCTGGACCCATTGTGGTAGTCACTCTCCCAGGTGTCTACATACATAGAACATACAGTGCAGAAGGAGGCCATTCGGCCCATCTAGTCTGCACCGACCCACATTAATCCCTCACTTCCACCCTATCCCCGCAACCCAATAACCCCTCCCAACCCTTATGGACACTACGGGCAATTTAGCATGGCCAATCCACCTAACCTGCACGTCTTTGGACTGTGGGAGGAAACCGGAGCACCCGGAGGAAACCCACGCAGACACGGGGAGAACGTGCAGACTCCGCACAGACAGTGACCCAGCGGGGAATCGAACCTGGGACCTCCATTGGCATGCCCTGTAGTTCCTGCGCCCCACTTGCTGCCTTTTCTAGGGACAGTGCGAGCTGTAACGCCCGCCTGCAGTCTAGCTGCGTTTCCACCAACAGGCGCTTCTGTATTTGGAGGTCATTTATGCCACACACTAACCGGTCCCGAAGCATTTCATTTGGCGTCGGGCCAAACTCACGTTTTTCCGCCACCCTTCTCAGGCAGGTCAAGAAATTAGTGACTGATTCTCTGTCTTCCCGCTTCATTGTGTAGAATCTGTGCCTACGCAAAATGAGGGGTGGTTTTGGGTCATAGTGCTCTTCCACCAATTTCATTAATTCTTGGAAAGGTATCATGTCCAGTGTATCAGGATAAGTTAGACTAGGTATAACGGCAAAGGCTGAGGGTCCGCACACCGACAGCAGTATAACCAGTTTCCTTCCGTCCTCCGTTATCTCATTGGCCTGGAAAAAGGAACACATTCTCTCTACATACTGGGACCAGTCCTCAATAGTCGGGTCGAATGCATCCAACTTCCCAAAAAGAGGCATTTTTGAAAGAGCAAGGCTTACCCTCCGAGTGCAGCAGCTGGTCTCCGCAAGGTTCTTTGTTTACCTCATCGCCACTGTAATAATCCACAGGAGGCAGGGGTTCCGTCACCACACCAGTATTTATTTGCAATAACTTATATACACGAGCAGCTCCAAATAGTGCTGCTAGCATTCCAGTCAATTTAAGACTGCCTCACAAAGCCTACACAGGTGCTTATATGGGCCCCCTCAATGAGCTATCATTGAGGGAGCTCATACTCCAATTGGCCAACCAATAATGCCAATTGGAGGTCATTACAGATGTAAAAAGGAGTTGAGAATAATACTTTCACTTGGTTGTCTGGATCTGGATTGTTCTCCCTGAAGAGGTGTTGATAGCTGCTTCCATAACTTTAAAGGGGTTTGAGGATGAGGTATATACAAGATTACAGACAAAAGGCAGTAATGTGGGATTAAGCATGACTGCTCTTCCAAAGAGCCAGCACAGGCATAGTGGACCAAATGGCCTCTTCCCTCACTATAAGTTCCTACGATATATTCAAGTCAGGATAATGAGAGATTTGGAAGAGAACTTGTGGGTGATGGTCTTGTAATACTTAGTCAGTAGTGACCCTCTGAAGCAATGATTATTAACACTGAGGAAACCTGCAAAGTATGCCCACATGCATATGGTTCTATTTCTCATTTTATTAATTGACAAAGATTATGCATAGATTCAATTAGTCCAGTGTAATCAGGCAATGATACTCTATTCCCAAAATGACAGTACAAATTGAGCTGTATAAATGTGGCATATTACCAGCTTGAACAACAAGTTTTTTTTTAAAATAATTTTTATTACAGTTTTCACAAAATATCAACAACAAAATGTAAAAGGAACCCAATAAAATTAAATACTAAACAAAACAAAACAACCCAGTGCCCCCCCTATACATAAATAATATATTAACACCCGCCTAAACACAGAGCAAACATAGCAAATATATACACCCCCTCAGATCCCCCAGTGTAGACAAACAAAAATAAAATAGAAACCCTCCCCCTTCTCCTCCTCCCCCCCCCCCCCCCCCCTACTCCGGGTTGCTGCTGCTGCTGACCATTGTCTACTGTTCTGCCAGGAAGTCCAAGAACGGTTGCCACCGCTTGAAGAACCCTTGCACCGATCCCCTTAAGGCAAATTTCACCCTCTCCAATTTAATAAACCCCGACATATCATTGATCCAGGATTCCACGCTTGGGGGCCTCGCATCCTTCCACTGAAGAAGAAACCTTCGCTGGGCTACCAGGGACGCAAAGGCCAGAATAGCGGCCTCTTTCGCCTCCTGCACTCCCTGCTCCTTTGCAACCCCAAATATTGCGAGCCCCCCGCCAGGTTTGACCCTGGATCCTACCACCCTCGACACCGTCCTTGCTACACCCTTCCAAAACTCCTCCAGCGCTGGGCATGCCCAGAACATATGGGTGTGGTTTGCTGGGCTCCCTGAGCACCTAACACACCTGTCCTCACCCCCAAAAAAACAGCTCTTCCTTGTCCCGGTCATGTGTGCCCTGTGCAGCACCTTAAACTGTATGAGGCTGAGCCTCGCGCACGAAGAGGAAGAGTTCACCCTCCCTAGGGCATCTGCCCACGTCCCCTCCTCGATCTCCTCCCCCAACTCCTCCTCCCACTTACCTTTCAGCACCTCCACCGAGGCCTCCTCCTCCTCCTGCATCACCTGGTATGTTGCCGAGATATTCCCCTCTCCAACCCACGCCCCCGAGAGCACCCTGTCCTGTACCGTACGTGGCGGCAGCAGCGGGAATTCCACCACTTGCCGCCTGGCAAATGCCCTTACCCGTAGATACCTAAAGGCGTTTCCCGGGGGGAGCCCGTACTTCTCCTCCAGCTCACTCAGGCTCGCGAACTTCCCATCCATAAACAGGTCTCCCAACCTTATTATCCCTGCCCTGTGCCACCCCGAAAACCCTCCATCTATTCTCGGTGGTTCCCCCGTATCGGGGTCCACACCGAGGCCCCCACTTCCCTCCTGTGCCGCCTCCATTGCCCCCAAATTTTGAGGGCAGCCGCCACCACCGGGCTCATGGTATACCTTATTGGAGAGAGCGGCAGCGGCGCCGTTGCCAGCGCCTCCAGACTTGTACCCTCACAAGACGCCGTCTCCAGTCTCTTCCATGCCGCCCCCTCCCCCTCCACCATCCACTTGCGCACCATCGCCGCATTGGCGGCCCAGTAGCACCCACGGAGGTTGGGCAGCGCCAGTTCCCCCCCCCCCATCCCTACTCCGCTCCAGGAATACCCTTCTCACCCTCGGAGTCCCTCGCGCCCACACAAACCCCGTTATGTTCCTGTTGACCCGCCTAAAAAAGCCCTTCGGGATAAGAATGGGGAGGCACTGGAACAGGAACAAAAACCTTGGGAGCACCATCATTTTGACTGACTGCACCCTACCCGCCAGGGACAGCGGCAACGTGTCCCACCTCTTAAACTCCTCCTCCATTTGCTCCACCAGCCTCGTGAAATTAAGTCTATGCAGGGCCCCCCAGCTCCTGGCCACCTGGTCCCCCAAATACCTGAAGCTCCTCTCCGCCCTTTTGAGTGGGAGCTCGCCAATCCCCCTCTCCTGGTCCCCTGGGTGAACCACAAACAGCTCGCTCTTCCCCATGTTGAGCTTGTACCCTGAGAAATCCCCGAACTCCCTGAGGATCCTCATTACCTCCGGCATTCCCTCCACCGGGTCCGCCACATATAGCAGCAAGTTGTCCGCATAGAGCGACACCCTATGCTCCTCCCCACCCCGCACCAACCCCCTCCAGTTCCTCGACTCCCTCAGTGCTATAGCCAGGGGTTCAATCGCCAGCACGAATGGCAGGGGGGACAAGGGACACCACTGCCTCATCCCTCGATGCAACCAAAAGTACTCAGACCTCCTCTTGTTCGTGGCCACACTCGCCATCGGGACCTCTTACAACAGCCTAACCCACCTGACGAACCCCTCCCCAAACCCGAACCTCTTCAGCACCTCCCACAAGTACCCCCACTCTACCCTATCGAAGGCCTTCTCAGCATCCATCGCCGCCACTATCTCCGCCTCCCCCTCCCTCGCCAGCATCACGATAACGTGCAGGAGCCTCCGCACATTTGCGTTCAACTGCCTCCCCTTCACGAACCCCGTCTGGTCTTCGTGGATGACCTGCGGCACACAATCCTCAATTCTCGTGGCTAAGACCTTTGCCAGCACCTTGGCATCTACATTTAACAATGAAATCGGGCTGTAAGACGCACACTGCAGGGGATCTTTGTCCCACTTCAGGATCAAGGAGATCAGTGCCCGGGACATCGCCGGGGGCAACGCTCCCCCCTTGCCTCATTGAAGGTCCTAACCAGCAACGGGCCCAACAGGTCCACATATTTTTTGTAAAATTTGACCGGGAAACCGTCCGGACCCGGTGCCTTCCCCGCCTGCATGCTCCCTATCCCTTTGGCCAGCTCCTCCAACCCAATCGGGGCCCCTAATTCCGCCACCAGTCCCTCTTCCACCTTCGGGAACTTCAGTTGATCCAGAAAGTGGCCCATACCTCCCTCCTCCAGTGGGGGCTCGGACCGATACAATTCCTCATAAAAGTCCCTGAAGACCCCATTGATGCCAACCCCACTCCGCACTTCACACCCCCCCACCCCATCCTTAACTCACCCAATCTCCCTAGCTGCGTCCCGCTTCCGAAGCTGATGCGCCAGCATCCGACTTGCCTTTTCCCCATATTCAGAAATCGCCTCCTGGGCCTTCCTCCACTGCACCTCCGCCTTCCTGGTGGTCAATAGGTCGAATTCGGCCTGGAGGCTACATCTCTCCCTCAACAGTCCCTCCTCCGGCACCTCCGCATACCTCCTGTCTACCCTCACCATCTCCCCCACCAGCCTCTCCCTCTCCCTCTGCTCTCTCCTCTCCTTGTGGGCCCTAATGGAGATCAGCTCTCCCCTAACCACCGCCTTCAGCGCCTCCCAGACCATCCCCACACGGACCTCCCCGTTATCGTTGGCCTCCAGGTATCTCTCTATACTTCTTTGGACCCGCTCACTCACCTCCTCATCCGGCAACAGCCCCACCTCCAAGCGCCACAACAGGCACTGGGCCCTCTCCTCCCCCAGCTCTAGGTCTACCCAATGCGGGGCGTGATCCGAAATGGCTATCGCCGAGTACTCTGTATCCTCTACTCTCGCAATCAGCGTCCTGCTCATAACAAAAAAGTTGATCTGGGAACAGGCCTTATGAACATGCGAGAAGAATGAAAATTCCCGAGCCCCCGGCCTTTCAAATCTCCAAGGGTCCACCCCTCCCATCTGGTCCATAAACCCCCTCAGCACTTTAGCCACCGCCGGCCTCCTACCCATCCTAGACCTGGAGTGATCCAGAGCGGAACCAACACCGTGTTAAAGTCCCCCCCGCCCCATTATCAGGCCCCCCACTTCCAAACCCAGGATCCGACCCAACATGTGCCGCAGAAAACCCACATCGTCCCAGTTCGGGGTGCACACGTTGACCAGCACCACCCTCTCCCCTTGCAGCTTACCACTTACCATTCCATACCTGCCGCCATTGTCTGTCACAATGCTCGATGCCTTGAACGACACCCTCTTTCACTCCAAGATCACCACCCCCCGATTTTCGGCATCCAGCCCCGAATGAAACACCTGACTTACCCACCCCTTCCTCAATCTTACCTGGTCTGCCACCTTCAGGTGTGTCTCCTGGAGCATGACCACATCCGGCTTTAGCCCCTTCAGGTGTGCGAACACCCGGGCCCGCTTAATCGACCCGTTCAGCCCCCTTACGTTCCAGGTTATCAGCCGGATCAGGGGGCTACCCGCCCCCCTCCCCCTCCAACTAGCCATAACCCCTCCTCGGCCAGCCACGCGCCGTTCCCCACGGCGGCAGAGACCCCTGTCCCAACCCCTCTACTCGCTCCAGCTCCCCCTTGACCATACCAGCAGCAACCCGGTTGCCCCCCCCCCCCCCCTCCAGTTAGGACCCCTCCTAGCTGCATTGCTCCCCCCATTGCACTCCCGGAAGTCAGCTGACTCCTGCTGACCCCGGCCGCTCCCGCCTCTCCTTCGACTCTTCCCATTGTGGGACTTCCCCTCCCCCTCCATTACCCACCAACAGGCTCGCCGCCTCCCCCTTCCATCCCAAGCGCGGGAAAAACCCGCGCTTCCCCGCCCCGGCCCCGCCCCCTCCAGCCTTCAGCGTGGGAAAAAGCCCGTGCTTTCCACCTGCCCGGCCCCGCCTCCTCTGTCGCAGCTCCTTTTACAGGCCCAGTCCCCTCACCCCTGACTCGGGCCTCACCCTCCCCCGCGGGGCCCCATCCCCCCTACCGGCCATCCACCCCCTACTCCGTTTACTTGCCCCCCTCCAAGAGCCCGCCCGACAGACCCAACCAAAAACAGTGCCCAACCCACCCTAACCACCCACACCGAACCAAAACTAAACAAAACAAAGAACTCCCCTCAAAATGTAACACAACAACAATAATCCCCGACCATCCCCACGTCTGACCCCCCCCATCCCGACCCTCAGTTTGTGTCCAGCTTCCCGGCCTGAACAAAGGCCCACGCCTCCTCTGTGGACTCAAAATAATGGTGCCGGTCCTTGTAGGTGACCCACAGACGCGCCGGCTGCAGCATGCCAAACTTCACCCCCTTTCTGTGCAGAACCGCCTTCGCCCGGTTGTACCCGGCCCTCTTCTTCACCACCACCACGCTCCAGTCCTGATATACTCGAACCTCCACATTCTCCCACCTGCTGCTCCTCTCTTTCTTGGCCCACCTCAGTACACACTCCCGATCAGCGAACCGATGAAACCGCACCAACACCGCCCGCGGCGGCTCGTTAGCTTTGGGCCGCCTCACCAGCACTCTATGGGCCCCTTCCAGCTCCAGGGGCCCCTGGAAGGACCCCGCTCCCATCAGCGAGTTTAACATGGTGACCACATAGGCCCCCACGTCTGACCCCTCCAGCCCCTCCGGGAGGCCCAGGATCCGCAGATTCTTCCGCCTCGACCGATTCTCCATCTCCTCGAACCATTCCTGCCATTTCTTGTGGAGCGCCTCCACCTTTACTGCTAGGCCCAAGACCTCGTCCTCGTTATTTGAGATCTTTTGACGGACCTCGCGGATCGCCACCCCTGGGCCGCCTGGGTCTCCAGCAGCTTATCAATAGAAGCCTTCATCGGCTCCAGCAGGTGCCCTTTGAGCTCCCTGAAGCAGCGCTGGATAACCTCCTGCTGCTCCTGTGCCCACTGCATCAACGCTGCCTGGTCCCCGCCCGCCGCCATCTTGCTCTTCTTCCCTCGCACTTTCTTTGACTTCACCACCACTTTTTTAGTCGCCCCGCTCCTGGTCCAAGCCATACACTGTCGGGGGAATGTTGCAGTCTTCTTCCCACACCGGGAGATGTCAAAAAAATGCCGTTGGGGGCCCTGAAAAGAGCCCAAAAGTCCGTTCCAAGCGGGAGCTGCCGAATGTGCGACTTAGCTCTGCATAGCCGCAACCGGAAGTCCTTGAACAACAATGTTAACATCTTGGAGATCAGAATTCTCCAGAAGCTCAATTCGACCAACTATATAACACTGATTATAAAATCAGGATAGAGTAACCTGCAACAAATAACACATCTCCAGATGCCTCAAATCCTCTCCACTATCTTTAGGCTAGCACGGTAGCATTGTGGATAGCACAATTGCTTCACAGCTCCAGGGTCCCAGGTTCGATTCCCGGCTTGGGTCACTGTCTGTGCGGAGTCTGCACATCCTCCCCGTGTATGCGTGGGTTTCCTCCGGGTGCTCCGGTTTCCTCCCACAGTCCAAAGATGTGCAGGTTAGGTGGATTGGCCATGATAAATTGCCCTTAGTGTCCAAAATTGTCCTTAGTGTTGGGTGGGGTTACTGGGTTATGGGGATAGGGTGGAGATGTTGACCTTGGGTAGGGTGCTCTTTCCAAGAGCCGGTGCAGACTTGATGGGCTGAATGGCCTCCTTCTGCACTGTAAATTCTATGATAAAGACCCGTGTGTGGAATACCTTCCATTCACCCGGGTGGCTGCACCCACAACAGCACTTAATAAACTTTACAGAATCCAAGACAGGGCAGTATTCTCAATAGGTGCTGTCACCAGACCTAATACCATGCACCCATCCTTAGCATAGTGGGACTGTGGTGCATGCAAAGGATACACTCCAACAACTCACCAAGGTTGTGTCAACAGCCCTCCCCTTCCTTGTGACTGTCTCCATGGCGAATAACTGTATCAAGGGAATACCGTTACCCCAAGCACATATCCTTTCTTTTTTGGATCTATGCCACTATTTCTAAATCAATATCCCAGAATCTCCCATCTAACACCAGCATGGAAGTGCAATCCCCACACTAATTAAAGGAGACGACGTACACCCATCAGGGTAACTGAGGATGAGCAATCTAGCCAGCATCAGCATGAGAATAACATTTTTTTTAAATCGCAAACTACTCTAGTAATTACAGATTTGACTTATACACGTTTGTGATTCATTTTGCACTAATTTTTTTAAAATCTCAAATTGAACACAAAATGTGAGCAATAATCTGTAGATTTAGAAATGAATGGATGATCAAGTCCTGGTCAGCCTCCATTTGACAAAACAATTGGCGTGATTCCATGTACAAACAGTGGGGGGCAGTAACACTTCTCACTATACATAGCTTAGAATAATGACGCATTACATATATACGCAAATTAAGCTGCTGTTATTCACAAATTTGAAACACTCCTGTGGTAGATCATTTAAAGCCTAATTTGTTTAGAATTTTAAAGTTTCATGAGTGTGGCTCTAATCTCAAATTTTCCTTATAAAATGTAATTAGGTTCATGAAAAAAAATGAGTACCTCAGGCAAGCAGTTATATAAACTGATCTTAAGTTATTTTCATATGCAATGTGCACCAACTGTCGAAATATGTGCCGCTGCCAATTCAAGGGCATGACCAGGAGAGCTTGAAAATGGAAACATGCTGGAAGGCAATGGGTGGGGGGGGGGGGGGTTTAAAAAGTTTCTTAAAGCATTTACTTGGCTCCTTTCATGACCACAGGATGTCCTGAACTGCAGTCACTGTTGCAATGTAGGAAACATGAGAGCCAATTTATGCACAGCAAGCTTCCATAAACAGTAATGTGGTAATGACCAGATAAGTTGTTTTTAATGATAGTAGTTGAGCGACAACTCCCTTGCTCTTCGAAAGAAAACCAGAGAATCTTTTACCTTAACCTGAGAAGGCAAATGGGACCTCGGTTTAACGTCTCGTTGGAAAGCGAGACCACTGAGAATGCATTGCTCTTACCACTGAACTGGAGTGTTGAATGCATGTTATGAAAGTTAGCGTTGAGAGCGAAGGTCGGGAATTTCAACTCCAGAGGGACCGCCAAGCTTCTGCACATGTGCAGAATGCGATTTTTACCATTCCCGCAAACCTGAGCCAGAAGAGAAAGAGCACAACAATGGGAGTCATGTGACTTTGAACGGAATACCATTGCCAGCAAGAGGCCCAGGCAGGCGACAGGGAGGGGTTCCAAAAGAAGAGTCCCAGACACGGGAGAGGGACAGAAAGGATCCAAGGTCAGTTGAAAAGAGAAGAACAGAGTAAAAGGGCTGAAGAGGGCTCAAGGGAAGCCATGATAATCGATGAGGACACAGAAGGAGCCCTGAATCAGCATGGTAGCAAAGTGGTTAGCACAATTGCTTCACAGCTCCAGGGTCCCAGGTTCGATTCCCGGCTTGGGTCACTGTCTCTTTGGTGTCTGTACGTTCCCCCGTGCGTGCATGGGTTTCCTCCGGGTGCTCCGGTTTCCTCCCACAGTCCAAAGATGTGCAGGTTAGGTGGATTGACGATGATAAATTACCCTTAGTGTCCAAAAAAATTAGGTGGGGTTGCTGAGTTACTTGGGTGGGTGGATATGTGGGCTTAAGTGGGCTTCTCTTTCCTAAGGGCAGTGCAGACTCGATGGGCCAAATGGCCTCCTTCTGCACTGTAAATGCTATGATTCTATGAAGATCCAAGGAGGTCGATGCTTCCGTACTGCAGGCCGTTGGGGCAAGGGTGTTGGAGTAATAGTGTTCTCCTTGGCAACTATAAGTTGCGCTTGCGAGTTGGTGTTTGAGTGTATACTCAGGAATCCAGGAGAACGGAATCTCGGGAGATGAGATTGAAACCCTGCAGGGTGAGCCATCAAAATTGGGGCGACTTTGAGAAAATTCTAAGGCTAATCTTCGAAGGTGAAGACTTGAATCCCTTGTGAGAGACAGAGTTTGTGAGATTGGATGACTCATCTGTTACTGACATCTGGGTGGGTTGTTAAGAAATCCACAGACTCTTGAGTTCGTCACATCTGCCATTTATTGTATGGTGGAGTGTGTTTGACCACCGTTGGCTTGTTAATTCACATGTACCTCAAACGTACCTGAATGTTAGAGTATAAAATACATATTTTAAACTGTTTCATCTTTCTGACCTTGTAAAGTTCATTTTTGTTTGTTCCGACGAATCTCGTAGTTTTATTCACTATGCAAGTGTCTTAAATCTCAAACTTGATCTACTTTGAACCAAATGTTATTGGTCCCGAACTGGCTCTCACCAAAAACCTGGGAGCATGGCCGAGAGTCATAACATGTGTTAATTGTAAAATTTAAATAGGCACTGAGGATTCATGTACATATGGTAGTACATTTGAAAGGAACATGGTCAGAGCTACTGGCAATCAGCAGTAACACAGCCACAAATTGAGCAGATTCACTGGAATAATGATGTCTATTGCTGGCTGCAGTTTGTGGAAGTTGATTATTCCTTTTCTTTTAAATAATGCTTCAGTACAAGATAAATTACAACTCAAACTTTGGGCAATTGGGGAACCTGATGTGCAGTAAAACGAAGATTTGGTATTAGGAATCAAGGTATCAGGAGATCCTTGTTCCAAAAGTTATCTTGTCACAGGATTAGTACTTCTTGGAACCTGTTTTGAGTTTGTAATACTAAAATGGTTTTATAGTGGAGCTGAAACTCTGATACCATGTGGCTTACTGGCAAATAATTTCCAGGCTTTTTGGCTTCAGCCAACATAAAAGCTAAAGATGAATAATGATCATTGGAGCTATTTGTAAACAAGCGTAATGTTTGAAATTCAAGAATCCTGCATAAATCTATTCAGAGTTTCAGGCTGATAAATTTGCAGTGTGCTTCAACTACAGAACTGCATTTTTCAAATCTATCTATGTGTAAGTACAAGAGCCACCATGTTGTTAGAACCAGTTTTGTTTTGTTACATCCCACATGCCCCGACCTTCCTCTGGCCAACTGGCCATTTCATCTTTGCGAAAGAAATAAGCCACCAATAGGCTCCCAAATTCTTTACTCCTAATCAGCTTTCTATACATCACATAACTCAACTCTCATCAACCTTCAATTCTGTAGTGCCTCCGATTTCAAATAGGAACAGGTCATGTCATTCGTAGTCTCCAAGACGGAAACTACCTGTGTAGTTGCTGTCTGTCAACTGCCCCTTCCAATTTGATCACCACCTCCAACCTTATTTTTTGCAACAGTATGTTGATAGCCCAACCAGGGAGGGGGCATTACTCGGCCTAATATTGGGGAATGAGCCCGGCCAGGTGATCAGAAGTTTCAGTAGGGGAACATTTTGGGAATAGTGATCATAATTCTGTAAGTTTTCGAATACTCATGGATAAGGACAAGATTGATCATCGATTGAGGGTGCTAAATTGAGGGGAAGCTAACGACAACAGAATTCGGCAAGAGCTGGAGAATATGGATTGAGAGTGGATGTTTGAGGGTAAATCACATTTGATATGTGGGAGTCTTTTAAAAACCAGTTGAATAAAGTGCAGGACAGGCATGTCCCTGCGAAAATGAAGGACAGAAATGGCAGAATGAAGAACCATGAAAGACACGGGAAATTGTGAGACTAATCAAAAAGAAGCATACATAAGAATCTAGGCAACTAAAAACAGACGTAAGCTTTTGAAGGATATAGGGAAAGTAGAAATAAACTCAAACAGGGAGTTAGGAGGGCTAAAAGAGGCTATGAAATGACATTGGCAAGCAGGGTCAAGCAAAATCACAAGGCTTTTTATACATATATGAGGAGCACGAGGATAGCTAGGGAAAGAGTAGGCCCACTCGAGGACAAAGGAGGGAAGTTATGCGTGGAGTCAGAGGAGATGCTTAATGAGTATTTTGCATGAGTATTCACCAAGGAGAGGGACATGATGGATGTTGAAGTTAGGGATGGGTGCATGAATACTCTAGGACATGTCAGCATAATGAAGGAGGAAGTGTTGGATATCTTAAAACACATTAAGGTATGCAAGTCCCCTGGGCCGGATGGGATATAACCCAGGTTACTGTGGGAGGCAAGAGAGGAAGTAGCTGGGGCCTTGTAGTATATATAAATGATCTGGAGCAAAATGTAGATGGTCTGATTAGCAAATTTGCAGATGACACTAAGGTGGAGTTGCAGATAGTGAAGGGGACTGTCAGAGAATACAGCAGAATACAGATAGATTGGAGAGTTGGGCTGAGAAATTTTAATCCTGACAAATGCAAGGTGATGCATTTTGGAAGATCAAATTCGGTGCGAGTTATCCAGTAAATGGCAGAATTGGTATACAGAGGGATCTGGGCATTCAGGTCCATAGTTCCATGAAAGTGGCAATGCAGATGGATAAGGTGGTCAAGAAGGCATAAGGCATGCTTGCCTTCATCGACTGGGGCATGGAGTTGGCAAACCATGTTACAGTTGTATAAAAATTTAGTTAGGCCACATTTGGAATATTGCATGCAGTTCTGGTAGCCAGACTGACACGACCAGAAGGGCGTGGATGCTTTGGAAAGAGTGCAAAGAAGGGCAGCACGGTAGCTCAGTGGGCAGGACAGCACAGTAGCACAGTGGGTAGTACTGTTGCTTCACAGTGCCAGGGTCCCAGGTTCGATTCCTGGCTTGGGTCACTGTCTGTGTGGAGTCTGCACATTCTCCTTATGTCTGCGTGGGTTTCCTCCGGGTGCTCCGGTGTTCCTCCCACAAGTCCCGAAAGAAGTGCTGTTAGGTAATTTGGACATTCTGAATTCTCCCTCTGTGTACCCGAACAGGCACCGAAATGTGGCGACTAGGGGCTTTTCACAGTAACTTCATTGCAGTGTTAATGCAAGCCCACTTGTGACAATAAAGATTATTATTATTATTTACCAGGATATTGCCTGTGTTAGCTATGTGGAGAGGTTGAATAAACTTGGATTGTTTTCATTGAAAAGATGGAGATTGAGGGGAGACCTGATTGAGGTCTACAAAATTACAAGAGGGATAGATTGGGTGAATGGTCAGAAGCAGACTCAATCACTCCATTTCTGCATTGGTTTCCTCCGGGTGTTCCGGTTTCCTCCCACAAGTCCCGAAAGACCTGCTTGTTAGGTGAATTGGACATTCTGAATTGCGGTGTTCATGTAAGCCTGCTTGTGACACTGATAAAGATTATTATTATTATTATTACAAGGGGACACAGGTTCAAGGTGACAGGGGAAAGGTTAAGGTAGATGTGCAGTGAAAGTTTTTCACGCAGAGGGTTGTGGGTGCCTGGAATGTGTTGCCAGTGGAGGTGGTGGAGCCAGGCATGATAGCAACATTTAAGATGTATCTTGATAGACACATGAAAGGTTTGGGAAAGGAAGGATACAGATCATTTGGACAATAAGTAGTAGGTCTAAATAAGGAATCTGGTTCGTCGCACGTTTGGTGGCCGAAGGACCTGTTCCTGTGCTGTAATATTCTTTGTTCTTCCATGTACTCTTATCCTGTTATTACGCAGCTCCGCTCGCATCTCATCTCCTGTCCAAACTCATCTCTTCCATAAGACCCACAACTTGCATCCTCAATCTCCATGCCAACCAAATTCTAATCACTCAATTACCTTTGACACCTTTTGCTCAGCCAACACCCTCCTTTCAAGATTTTTCCATTATCTACCACTTCTCAGAATTTCCACCCTTGACCTTTTCATCCCCCCCCCCAACCAGCACCTCATGTCTAACCTCCTTTCACTGAATCTATTGTTATTAATAAGTTCCACGCTGAACGCTCCAAAATCAATCTATGCAAATCCATTTCGGTCTTGTTTTCCACCCTTCTCCCTTCAGCAAGACGGCCTGGCCCATGTTACAAAATGTCCTCTCATGGCAGAACATCATTCTTCCTTTTTCTTCTCAATTTTCTCAAAATTCACTCAATTGCATATGTCCCAAAACCTTTCCTCTGTTGTCCATTTTCATGGCAAGGTTCTATATATCTGAACCATCTCATATACCAAGAATGTCATCTCTTTAATGCCTCACATCTACACTGGAAAATCCATGCTCTCCACTCTTTCTCGGTAACAGACTCCTCGCGCAGTGATCAGCCTTGTGCTCTTCTCTCTGCCTCCAGCGATACAATGTCTCCCTTGTCTCTCGCAACAAAAATTAGACATGCTCAAGAAGCAGTTTGACGAAGTGCTGTCAGTTTTAGGGGGACAAATTAAATTCTGAGAGAAGACACATCAGATTGATATTAAGGGGTAAGCAGCTTTAGATCTAAATGCCTGCAAATTACACCTCTTCATTCACCTGAGGAAGGAGCAGTGCTCCGAAAGCTAGTGTTTGAAACAAACCTGTTGGACTTTAACTTGGTGTTGTAAGACTTCTTACTGTGCAGATTATAAGAGGAAGGAATGATGCAAGAAAGATTTTGTTTGCACCATCTGCTCACCCCTTATCCCCCTCCTGCCACCCCGATCCCACAATCTAGGTTGTGGGGGGAAAGGAAGTTTTTAAGAATTTTCTTCCTTTCACAGTCATCCCAGATGAAAAGGTGGCAGATAATTGAACAGTCCTTGGATGACCCAGCATCGAACTCCTTGCTCAGACCTCATTTACAATATTTCATTCCAAAAGAAAAGTTAGTCGAAAGTAAAATTAGAATATAATTTTATTAATGATGGGTTAACACCTAAATCAGTTCCTCCCAAATGTAGCAGCTGCATGCAGCATTAAACTCGCATCAATCTTCAATATGATGCAGATTAAATGGAGCCAAATCTGTTCTGTCAAATATTACTCGTCCATTTGTAAGTCCATAATTCTTCCTCAAAGTTTCAAAAAATTATTTTTCTTTCCTTTTGCTTCCTTTGCATTGGACATTATTGACAGAAAGAGGTCAAGCAACACAGTTTGCTGGTGCCAAACTGAGAAGAATGTAGGGGATTTGACTCTGATATCCTATCAACACCAACATTTTTAGTTGCTCAGTTGGCTGCATTGCTGGTTTGTGATGCAGAGCGATGCCAACAGAGTGGGTTCAATTCCCGTACCCGCTGAGGTTACCATGAAGTTACCATCTCAACCTTGTCCTGAGGTGTGGTGCCCATCAGGATAAATCACCACCAGTTAGTTCTCTCTCCATGGGGAGAGCAGCCTATGGCATCTTTCCCTTTTCACTTAGTCCATGCACAGATATGCAGAGAACACTGATACATTTTGCTTTTATTCTGTAACATGGGTGAGCTGCTGCCTGTTGCTATCTTTATTTTGTGTATATAAATTACAATGCCATATAGCCTGAAATCACAGTGGCCATTTCACGAGAGGTGATTGCTAAAATGCAGTGAATACTGTAATGATGCTTAAATTCTTTGAGATGTCTGCAAATTGTTCACAGTCACAAAGATTTGTTGCGCATGATATTTGCAGGATAAATATTATGCAAAATATGATATAACGTACATTGGCTGTTTAAACATTTGTTCGAAGTACCCTTCGCAAGGACAGTTGATTACGGAGTAAAGATACTAATCGAGTGTGGTAAACCACTGTTAGTGTATTGTATGTATTGTGGTAAACTGTTACTGTACTACATGTATTGTGGTAAACCACTGCCTGATGGCTCCGCCTCCCCTCGGGCTCGGTATAAAGGCGGCTGACCTCCGGTCCTGCCCCAGTTTGGGATCAGTGGCCAGGAGGCTTTCTGTTGAGCTTATTAAAGCCACAGTTTCGTTCACTACTCGTCTTGTGTTAATTGATGGCACATCAATTTAATAAGCTAAACTTTTAAGATAAATTCATCACTCAAGCCTGATCGCCTGGAGCTAGACCCACAAGTAGCCGACGCCACTGCGATATTCGAGCACAGGCTAAGCTGCTTCGAAGCATACCTCCACCGCCGACGTCACCAAAATCCAAAAGCTTCAAATACTCAACACACGGGTGAGCCCGCAAGTTTTCCTTCTTATCAGAGACACCTTCTCGTATACGGAGGCGATAATGCTGCTGAAGGGACAGTACGTAAAGTCAGTAAACGAGGTGTACGCCAGGCACCTCCTTGCCACGAGGTGACAACGCCCTGGGGAATCACAAGCCGAATTCCTGCGTGCCTTGCGGGTACTCGGCCGGAACTGTGCTTGCCAGGCGGTATCGGCTGTCCAACACACGGAGCTGCTGATCAGGGACGCCTATGCCGCGGGCATTAAATCCAATTACATCCGCCAGCGATTGCTAGAAGGGGGTACATTCAGCCTCCCAGAGACAGTGCAGCTCTCAAACTCGCTGGAAGTGGCCTTCCAGAACATGGAGGCCCACACCTCTGACCATGCGACACCCTTGTGGATGTCGTGGGTGCCGCCATCACCCGACTCGTGTGCGGCGCAAGCCTGTGCCGCGCAGCAGCCTGCCAATGCTGGAAGCCCGAAATTTGCGGCCAGAGTAAGCACCCCAGACAAGGCTGCCCTGCAGGGAATGTGATTTGCAACGGGTGTGAGAGGGAGGGCCACTTCGCCAAAGTCTGCCAGGCCCGACCTGCCCCTAAAGTTCCTAAGCCCAGCAGCGCTGCCTGTAGTCTGTCGGGACCGCCCCCATCTGCCGTACCACCCGCCATGTGTGACCTGTGGGCGCTGCCATCTTCGCTGCCACCCGCCATGTGCGACCTGTGGGGGCCGCCATCTTTGATTCCACCCGCCACGCGTGACCCATGGGGGCCGCCATCTTTGACGCCACCTTCGATGCCACCCGCCATGCGCGACCAATCGGGGCCGCCATTTTGGAACCAGTCCTCCGCCTCAGGGGACCCCTGCTCACCCGGTCGTACACTGGCCAACGCTACCTCCGACCGGCCCACCCACCACCTTCCGAAGCTCGCCTCCATCACACTCGACCAGTCTCGACCTCATCATCTCACGAAATCTACGATGAACGTCCGGATCAACGGGCACGAGACTGCCTACCTCTTCGACTCCGGGAGCACAGACAGCTTTATCCACGCAGATACGATAAGGCGCTGCTCACTCCCAATTTTACCCGCGACCCAGAAAATCTCCCTGGCTTCCGGATCACATTCCGTAGAAATCCGGGGGTACTGTGTCGCGACCCTTTCGCTACAAGGCGTACACTAACTTTTAGCTCCATGTCCTCCCCCATCTCTGCGCTGCCCTATTACTGGGGCTCAACTTTCAGTGCCACCTCCAAAGCATTACCTTAAAGTTCGGTGGACCCCCCCCCCCCCCACCACCGTCTGTAGCCTCACGACCCTTAAGGTCGCTCCACCCTCGCTCTTCGCTAACCTCACCCCGAACTGTAAGCCTGTTGCCACTAGCAGCAGATGATACACTGCCCGGGACAGGGCCTTTATCAGGTCAGAGGTCCAGTGACTCCTACGAGAGGGGTTCATTGAGGCTAATACCAGCTCCTGGAGAGCCCAAGTGGTGGTCGTCAAGACTGGGGAGAAGCACCGGATGGTCATCGACTACAGTCAGACGATCAACCGGTACATGCAGCTCGATGCGTACCCCCTCCCCCGCATATCTGACATGGTCAATCAGATTGCGCAGTACCGGATCTTCTCCACAGTTGACTTGAAGTCCGCGTAACACCAGCTCCCTATCCGCCCGTGAACCGCCAATACATTGCCTTCGAGGCAGATAGCCGCCTCTATCACTTCCTCAGGGTTCCCTTCAGCGTCACAAATGGGGTCTCGGTCTTCCAGCGAGAAATGGACCGAATGGTTGACCAGTACAGGCTGTGGGCCACGTTCCCGTACCTAGATAATGTCACCATCTGCGGCCATGACCAGCAGAACCATGACGCAAACCTCCGGCATTTCCTCCACACCGCTAAGCTCCTTAACGTCACATACAATAAGGAGAAATGCGTTTTCCGCACAACCCACCTAGCCATCCTCGGCTATGTCGTGGAAAACGGAGTCCTAGGGCCCGACCCCGACCGCATGCGCCCCCTCCTGGAACTCCCCCTCCCCCACTGCCCCAAGGCCCTGAAGAGATGCCTGGGGTTCTTCTCTTATTATGCCCAGTGGGTCCCCAATTATGCGGACAAGGCCCGTCCACTCATTAAATCCACAATTTTTCCCCCTGACGACTGAGGCCCGACTGGCCTTCAATCGCATCAAGGCAGATATTGGCAAAGCCGTAATGCACGCTGTGGACGAATCCATTCCGTTCCAGGTGGAGAGTGATGCGTCGGACTTTGCCCTGGCCGCTACCCTCAACCAGGCGAGCAGGCCCGTGGCTTTCTTCTCCCGTACCCTCCATGCCTCCAAAATCCGACACTCCTCCGTCGAAAAGGAAGCCCAAGCCATTGTAGAAGCTGTGCGACATTGGAGGCATTACCTGGCCGGCAGGTAATGCCTCACTCTCCTCACTGACTAATGGTCGGTTGCCTTCATGTTTAATAATACACAGCGGGGCAAAATCAAGAACAACAAGATTCTGAGGTGGAGGATCGAACTCTCCACCTACAACTACGATATCTTGTACCGACCTGGGAAACTCAATGAGCCCCCAGATGCCCTATCCCGCGGTACATGTGCCAGCGCACAAGTAGACCAACTTTGGGCCCTCCACAATGACCTCTGTCACTTGGGGGTCATCTGTTTTTTTCCTTTTATCAAGGCTCGCAACCTGCCTTACTCCATCGAGGAGGTCAGTACCGTGACCAGGGACTGCCAGGTCTGCGCGGAGTGCAAACCGCACTTCTATCGGCCAGACAGGGCGCACCTGGTAAAGGCCTCTCGCCCCTTTGAGCGCATCAGCATCAACTTCAAAGGGACCCTCCCCTCCACTGACTGTAACGTGTACTTCCTCAACTTGGTTGACGAGTACTCACAATTCCCCTTTGCCATCCCACATCCCATGCCCTGACATGATCTCTGCCACCGTCATCAAGGCCCTGCACAGTCTCGTCATCTTGTTTGGTTTCTCCACCTGCATCCACAGTGATCGGGGTTCCTCCTTCATTTTTTTTTTTTTAAATATGTTTTATTGAAATTTTTTTCCCAAACAACAATTTTTCCCCTCTTACAAAGCAAACGCAACAATAACAATACAGACATTTTTAACAATACACAAGTAACAAAACCCCTTTATCTTTGACCTAAACTAAACTAAACCACCCCCCCCTCCCCCCTCCCCCCCCCCCTTCCCCCTGGGTTGCTGCTGCTGGTCATCTGTCTTCCCTCTAACGTTCCCCTAGGTAGTCGAGAAATGGCTGCCACCGCCTGGTGAACCCTTGAGCCGATCCTCTCAGGGCAAACTTTATCTGCTCCAGTTTAATGAACCCCGCCATATCATTTACCCAGGCCTCCAGTCCGGGGGGTTTCGCCTCCTTCCACATGAGTAGGATCCTGCGCCGGGCTACTAGGGACGCAAAGGCCACAACGTCGGCCTCTTTCGCCTCCTGCACTCCCGGCTCTTCCGCAACTCCAAATAGAGCTAACCCACAGCCTGGTTTGACCCGGGCCTTCACCACCCGCGAAATCACTCCCGTCACTCCCTTCCAATACCCTTCCAGTGCCGGACACACCCAAAACATATGTGCGTGGTTTGCCGGGCTCCCGCCACACCTCCCACATTTGTCCTCCACTCCAAAGAACCTGCTCAATCTTGCTCCCGTTATGTGTGCTCTATGTAGCACCTTAAATTGAATCAGGCTAAGCCTGGCGCATGAGGAAGAGGAATTTACCCTGTAAGGGGCATCAGTCCACATACCCTCCTCTATCTCATCCCCTAGTTCTTCTTCCCACTTTCCTTTTAATTCGCCCACCGACTCCTCCCCCTCTTCCCTCATCTCTCGGTAAATCTCTGACACTTTGCCCTCTCCGACCCACACCCCTGAAAGCACCCTGTCCTGTATCCCCTGTGTCGGGAGCAACGGAAATTCCCTCACCTGTTGTCTAGTAAACGCCCTCACCTGCATATATCTCAAGAAGTTTCCCCGGGGCAACCCATACTTTTCCTCCAATGCTCCCAAGCTCGCAAAAGTCCCATCTATAAATAAATCTCCCACCCTCCTAATTCCCAACTGGTACCAGCTCTGAAATCCTCCATCCATTCTTCCTGGGGCGAACCTATGGTTGTTCCTGATTGGGGACCCCACCAGGGCTCCCCGCACCCCTCTCTGTCGCCTCCACTGTCCCCAGATATTCAATGTTGCCGCCACCACCGGGTTCGTGGTAAACTTTTTAGCTGAGATCGGTAGCGGCGCCGTCACCAGCGCCTCTAAACTCGTCCCTTTACAGGACTTTCTCTCCAGTCTTTTCCACGCCGCTCCCTCACCCTCCATCATCCATTTACGTATCATTGCCACATTGGCGGCCCAATAGTAATCGCCCAAGTTCGGTAGTGCCAATCCTCCTCTGTCCCTACTACGCTGAAGGAACCCCCTCCTTACTCTCGGAACTTTCCCTGCCCACACGAAGCTCGTGATGCTCCTGTCTATTTTATTAAAAAAGGTCTTGGTGATTAGTATAGGGAGACATTGAAATACAAAGAAGAACCTCGGGAGGACCATCATCTTAATTGCTTGCACCCTGCCCGCCAGCGATAGAGGCTGCATGTCCCACCTCTTGAAGTCCTCCTCCATTTGTTCTACCAAACGTGTCAGATTAAGTCTGTGCAAGGTTCCCCAGCTCCTAGCGATCTGAATCCCCAGGTATCGGAAGTTTCTTTCCACTTTCCTTAGAGGCAAGCCTTCTATCTCTCTACTCTGGTCCCCTGGATGTATCACAAATAATTCACTCTTCCCCATGTTTAGCCTATACCCCGAGAAATCCCCGAACCCCCTCAAAATTCGCATAACCTCTATCATCCCCCCCGCTGGGTCCGACACGTATAACAATAGGTCATCCGCGTATAACGAGACTCGGTGTTCTTCTCCCCCTCTAATCACCCCTCTCCATTTCCTGGAGTCCCTCAACGCCATGGCCAGAGGTTCAATTGCCAACGCGAACAACAATGGAGACAGCGGGCATCCCTGTCTTGTTCCCCTATATAGTCGGAAATACTCCGATCTATGTCGACCTGTAACTACGCTTGCCGTTGGAGCCCCATAAAGAAGACTAACCCAGCTAATAAACCCGTTCCCAAACCCAAACCTTCTTAACACTTCCCATAAATACTCCCACTCCACCCTATCAAATGCCTTCTCTGCGTCCATTGCCGCCACTATCTCTGCCTCCCCCTCCATTGGGGGCATCATTATCACCCCTAATAGTCGTCGCACGTTAACATTCAGTTGTCTCCCTTTTACGAACCCTGTCTGGTCTTCGTGCACCACCCCCGGGACACAGTCCTCTATCCTCGATGCCAGTACCTTTGCCAACAATTTGGCGTCCACGTTCAATAATGAAATGGGTCTATAGGACCCGCACTGCAACGGATCTTTATCCCTCTTCAAAATTAACGATATCGTCGCCACCGACATCGTCGGGGGTAGAGTCCCCCCTTTCCTGGCCTCATTGAACGTCCTCACCATCAACGGGGCCAACAAGTCCACATATTTTCTGTAATACTCCACCGGGAACCCGTCTGGTCCTGGGGCCATCCCTGCTTGCATGCTTCCCAGTCCCTTAATAACCTCGTCCACCCCAATCGGTGCCCCCAGGCCTACCACCCCCCGCTCCTCCACTTTCGGGAACCTCAATTGGTCCAGGAACTGCCGCATCCCCTCCTCTCCCTCTGGGGGTTGAGACCTATACAGTTCCTCATAGAAGGTCTTGAACACCTCATTTATCTTTCCTGCCCTTCGCACCGTGTCTCCCCTTTCGTCTCTAATTCCTCCTATCTCCCTCGCTGTTGCCCTCTTTCGCAATTGATGAGCCAACAGGCGACTAGCCTTTTCCCCATATTCATACCTCCTCCCCTGTGCCTTCCTCCACAGTACCTCCGCCTTTCTGGTGGTCAGAAGGTCAAATTCCGTCTGGAATCGTCTCCTCTCCCTGTACAATTCCTCCTCCGGGGTCTCTGCAAATTCCCTATCCACCCTTAAAATCTCCCCCAGTAATCTTTCCCTTTCCTTGGCCTCTGTTTTCCTTTTGTGGGCCCCAATGGAGATCAGCTCTCCTCTGACCACCGCTTTTAGTGCTTCCCATACCACTCCCACAGGGACCTCGCCGTCGTCATTGACCTCCAGGTATCTCTCAATACACCCCCGCACTCTTGCACACACTCCCTCATCCGCCATCAGTCCCACATCTAATCGCCAGAGTGTTCTCTGCTCCCTTTCCTCTCCTAATTCCAGGTCCACCCAATGTGGGGCATGATCCGAAACCGCTATGGCTGAGTACTCCGCTTCTTCCACCCTAGAGATCAACGACCTTCCCAAAACAAAAAAATCTATCCGGGAGTACACTTTATGGACATGGGAGAAGAAGGAAAACTCCCTAGCCCTAGGTCTAAGAAATCGCCATGGATCCACTCCCCCCATTTGGTCCATAAACCCCTTAAGTACCTTGGCCGCTGCCGGCCTTCTTCCGGTCCTTGAGCTGGATTTATCTAGCCCCGGGTCCAGCACCGTATTAAAGTCCCCTCCTAAAATCAAGTTTCCTACCTCTAGGTCCGGTATACGCCCCAGCATCCGTCTCATAAATCCCGCATCGTCCCAGTTTGGGGCATACACATTAACCAACACGACCTCCATTCCCTCCAGCCTGCCACTCACCATTACATATCTACCCCCGCTATCTGCTACGATGTTCTTTGCTTCAAATGCTACCCGTTTCCCCACCAAAATGGCCACTCCTCTATTCTTTGCGTCCAGTCCTGAGTGGAACACCTGTCCCACCCATCCTTTCCTTAGCCTAACTTGGTCCGCCACCTTTAGGTGCGTCTCTTGGAGCATAACCACGTCTGCCCTTAGTCCTTTCAAATGCGCGAGCACTCGGGCCCTTTTTATCGGTCCGTTCAGGCCTCTCACGTTCCACGTGATCAGCCTCACTAGGGGGCTACCTGCCCCCCTCCCGTGTCGACTAGCCATTACCTTCTCTAGGCCAGTCAATTATCCCGCCTCCGCGTTCCCGCTCGCTCCCCCAGCGTCGCACACCATCCCCGCCCACCCAGTCTTTAGCCATTTCCTTTTGGATTTCCGCAGCAGCAACCCAGTTGTCCCCCCACCCCCTCCCCCTCCCTCCCCCCCTCCCCGCTAGATCTCTTTCTAGCATGATTGCTCCCCCCATATTACTTCCGTAAGTCAGCTGACTTCAACTGACCCCGGCTACTCCTGCTCACTCCTCGACCCCCCCCCCCGTGTGGGGAACTCCCATCCGCCTTGCGCCTGTCTTCCCACCTTATTCTTTCTGGCGCGGGAACATCCCTTTACCTGACCCGCCTCTTATGGCGCAGCTCCCTTTCCCCTCGCCCTCCCCTTCCCCATTCTCCAACTATGTCCCGTCTTTCCCCCCTCACCGGCGCCCACATTTCCCCAATGTCTCCCCCCTTCCCAATTTACTTCTCAATTAACTTCAACCATAACATTAACAATAACATTTCCTGCAGCATCAGTCCCTCAGTTCCGATCCAATTTCTCTTCTTTGATGAAGGTCCATGCTTCCTCCGCCGTCTCGAAATAATGGTGTCTCTCCTGATACGTGACCCATAGTCTTGCCGGCTGCAGCATCCCGAACTTCACCTTCCTTTTATGCAACACCTCTTTGGCTCGGTTGAAGCTCGCCCTCCTTCTCGCCACCTCCGCACTCCAATCCTGGTATACCCGTACCACTGCATTCTCCCATCTGCTACTCCGCACCTTTTTAGCCCATCTCAAGACCTCTTCTCTATCCTTAAGGCGGTAAAATCGCACGATTATCACCCTGGGTGGTTCTCCCGCTTTTGGTCTTCTCGCCGGAATCCGATTTGCCCACTCCACCTCCAAGGGGCCCGTAGGGGCCTCAGCACCCATCAGTGAGCTCAGCATCGTACTTGCGTACGCTCCACAGTCCACTCCTTCCACACCCTCAGGGAGACCCAGTATCCGAAGGTTCTTCCTTCGCGCTCCATTTTCTAGGGCTTCGATCCTTTCAGTACACTTTTTATGAAGTGCCTCGTGCGTCTGTGTCTTAACCGCCAGGCCCAGGATCTCGTCCTCAATATCTGTCACCTTCTGCTCCACCACGCGGAGCTCTGTCTCCTGGGTCTTTAATGTCTCCTTGAGCCCCTCAATTGCCTGTAGCAACGGGGTCAGCACCTCCTTCTTCAGCAGCTCCACGCACCTTCTCACAATTTCATCCTGCTCAGGCCCCCATGTCGCCTGCGCTTTCTCCGCCGCCATCTTGTACTTCTCTCTTTCTGACCCTTTAGTCGACGATTCCTCGCGCTGCAGCCGCCGCCGCCGGTTTTTTCCTCCTTCGTTTGGGGGGGACTCCCTTCTCACACACCCCACACCGGGTTGCGTCATCGAAAAATTCTCCGTTGCGGCTCTTAAAAGAGCCCGAAGGTCCGTCGGAGCTGGAGCCGCCGAAGCGTGCGGCTAGCTAGGTATCACCGCAACCGGAAGTCCCTTCAGTGGCCTTGATGAGGTCTTTTCACAGTTGTTCCCTCTGCTGCTAGAATTCACCATTGATACAGGCCCTCAGGTCAGCTTGCAGCTTTAAGCTTGCCCTTCCCCCGCCTGCATGCTGGAAGAGGCCCTGTTTATCCTGCAGTTGCAGCCAAATCTTTTACTGTTTCTGACGTGTCTGGCAACGCCGAGACATACTCTTCCTGGGGGACACTGTCGGGGGAATATTGCAGCTTTCTTCCCACACCGGGAAATGTCAAACAAATGCCGTGGGGGCCCTGTAAAAGTGCCCAAAAGTCCGTTCCAAGCAGGAGCTGCCGAATATGCGACCTAGCTCTGCATAGCCGCACCCGGAAGTCGGGTTCCTCCTTCATGAGCGACAAGTTGCGTCAGTTCCTGCTTAGCAAAGGCATCGCCTCAAGCAAGACGACCAGCTACAACCCACGGGGAAATGGACAGGTGGAGAGGGAGAACGCGACGGTCTGGATGGCCGTCCTTCTGACCCTACGGTCTAGAAGTCTCCCAGTCTCCCGCTGGCAGGTGGTCCTTCCCGATGCGCTCCACTCCATCCGGTCGCTCCTGTGCACTGCCACCAATGAGACCCCTCACGAACGTATGTTTGCCTTCCCTAGGAAGTCCACCTCAGGGGTCTCGCTCCCATTCTGGCTGACAGTTCCAGGGCCCGTCCTCCTCCGGAATAATGCGAGGAGTCATAAATCGGATCCCCTCGTCGAGAAGGTCCTGCTCCTCCATGCCAACCCACAATATGCCGATGTGGCACATCATGACGGGCGGCAGGACACAGTCTCCCTCTGGGATTTGGCACCTGCAGGTTCCCCAGCGACCACCACCACCACCCCCGACCCTACACCGTTTCCCTCCACCACTACCCGGCTATTTCAAGATTTGGCACCCGCAGGCCCACTAGCAACCATCACCACCACCACCCCCCCCCCCCACCCCCTCACTCCGCCGACTCAATTACTGGGCGAAGAAGAAGGAAGAAGAAGACAACGTGCTCCCGGACGCACAGGCCTCGACACCAGTGCACACACCACAGCCGGGACTGAGGCGATCACGGCGGAAGGTCAAAGCCCCCGACAGACTCGACCTTTAAGTCCACTTCACCCCCGCTGGACTCTTTTTTTTTTTTTAAACAGGGGGTGAATGTGGTAAACCACTGTTTGTGTATTATATGTATTGTGGTAAACTGTTACTGTACTACATGTATTGTGGTAAACCACTGCTTGATGGCTCCGCCTCCCCTCGGGCTCGGTCTAAAGGTGGCTGACCTCCGGCCCTGCCCCAGTTCGGGATCAGTGGCCAGGAGGCTTTCTGTTTAGCTTATTAAAGCCACAGCTTCGTTCACTACACGTCTTGTGTTAATTGAAGGCACATCATCAAGTGACTGATTTATTATTGCATTTGCAGACTAAGTCCATTTGTGCATTAAACTGAGCTTGCCAGTCACCTTAGCTAGTTTGAAAAAGTAACAATTGTGAGAGCAGCTTATTCAAAGTAACCTATTAATTACACAGACTTATTAATATAGTTTAGTCAGTAAGTACATGCAGGAGTGAAGTCAAATGCTCTTGATGGATGAATTAAGATGGGCCAACTCCCTTTTTTATCCATAATCATCACATGGGTCTTACAAATCAGTCAGTTCAGTCAGGCTTGTTCACTGTCAACAGCTCTGTTTTAAGTAGGTCAGTAGCACACAGACTGATGTCTTCTAATACTGGTCTTCAGAGTTTGTCTTTTGTTTAGCTGCTGTAATTTTATAACAGTTTTATTATGATGCATTTAGGAATTTTATCTTTATGTATAAAATGCATTGATTTATGAATACGAGTGTCACATCAAATGTTTACATCTTATCACTTGTATGACTTAGTAATCACCCAATACTGTACAGCAAGAATACATATTCAATCGGAAACAACAAGCTACAATCTGAGTGATGTTGGTCTTTGCAAAGCAATAGTGAATTTTAGAGGCAAAAGGAGGCAGGAAAATGATCCCGACTTCTTCCCTTCATTCACCTCCCCAACCGGTTATATATAACTGTTTATAAAATTTGCTGTGGCTCCATGCTCACTCTTAACTGAAAACGCAGATGCTTCAAATGCTTAAAAGACAGGTTGAGTCAAAACTATTTCTGTGGTCCAACTTAATGTGGAGGCATCAGGAAGAAAGGCTAAAGGATACAATTAGATAATTGGACAAAATCAGTGACGCACCATAACCTCCCAGATTGCAGTTGAGGACAATGAAGCATGGCGATAAAACTTCAAAGTCAATGAATTTATTGTTCATGGAAAATAAATACTTCAAACAGGAAATTAAAATAAATTTTGAGATATGAAACAACTCCAGTACGTTCATCTGAAAAAGTATTTTAAATTTAAATTTTTCTTTTGGTAAATCAAAGTCTTGATTCCAATTCATTAATAGCTATTTGCAATGAGAATACGCATCATTGGAACATGAGGGGAACAAATACAAATGCTTTCATCAAGTGCCAAGGAGCCAGTGCCTTAAACTTCTGTTCGTTCATGTTCCATTGTCAGAAAATATTTGTTCAAACTCGCTGTTTTACTAAGTCTGTAATGTTGTGATCCCATTAAAAAGGGTCACCAGAAAGTTTGTTGAGGAAGTTATGAGTAAAAGATTCTTTGCAAAAACATTCAGCTTTTCCTTTCTTCATTAGAAAAACATAACCTCTTAATGTTAATTTATTGAGCAGAACCAAGGAAAACACAAGCTGCGCTTTTCTGAACAGATTTATTTGAATAATTAAAGTAAAGGGAATTAATTCTAAATCCACCGTAAATAATCCCTCAGAATAAGACTTCTAACTGAAACTGCTTATAGTTGGAAGAATCTGTTGTTTATGACTCCTCATGCAAAATCTAATATGATCAACAGAAGAGGCAGATCAGTCTGCCATTAATTCAGTCACATTTGGCTTGTGTCAAATGAAATGTAGCAACTGACTACCAACAGTTTGACATTTTAAACGAGATGTGGCATTCTCTAATAATGAATCAGAGAGCGGGATCCAGCAAACATTTCTGTTTTGAACAAAAACGTTGTTGAGCAGATATCTAGCATTGCACCCCAAATTAGTCCTTGAAGCATCTATCAAAAAGTAGCCCAAAGGAATTTAACATGCACTTATCCTAAAGTGCAGATAGCTTATGATCCAGAACACACAAAACAATATATGTTATGTGCAACAAATGATCTGCTTTGATTGCTGTCTCACTGTTTGACTCGAACACTGAACAATCTGGAGTATGTGCAAGCAAACGTTTCTCGCATTTTAAAAATGTCAGTAATGTAATTAATCCGAATTGTTTTGTGTTCCCTATGTATTACAGGTAATGCAAAATTATTTCCACACGGATGTCATTAGATAGTAGAAATCGGACTCCTTTTCCCTAATGGCTCCAAATTCTGTTGACGTTGGTGGACTTATGCCAGGGATATTTGACAGTGGACAACACCAATTGATTCTCTGGAGTCTGCTTGCCATAGTCTGTGCCTTCTTGCTCCTGGCCATTCTCAGTTTTCTGTGCAATAGCTGTGACAGGTAAGAATAACCCTTAACAGAGAAAATGTTTTCCAGTACCATACTCTGTTACACTTTAAGATGACAAAAGAGGGCACTTTCTCTGACAGAACACTGAGTTTGCATGAGAGTGGAGGGCACGTATTTATGGGGAAAATGTGATGATGCACTAATGATATCACTGCAGTAAGCAAAGTGGTGTGTAAAACCTGGTGATTTGGCACTGGATCACAGAGAAGAGGATTTTAGCTTCAAATGTATGACATGTGGATAACGCTTTATGGGATTTTAGGATTAATAATGCTGAAACTTTAAAGTGAAGTTATCTCTTTGTTCCTTGTGAATTTTTATTATAAACTAACGTTGGCTTATTTGTGTTTCTGCCTCTCTGAAGTTACAGAGCCTTTGTGGGTCTGGTACTCTGTTACATCACTGTGGGTGTCTTCTCCTAGCAGATGCCTCATCTATAGAATTTAGTTTGGATAGAAGAATTAGGAGCAGGAGTAGGTAATTTAGCCCCCTTGTCTGCTCTGCTTTCAATAAGATCATGGCTGATCTGACCACGGCCTCAATTCCACCTACTGGTCTGCTCCTCATAACCCTTGACTTGCTTGTGGGTCAAAAATCCATCTAACCGAGCCTTGAATATATTCAATAAACCAGTCTCGACTGCTCTCTGGTGAAGAAAATTCCATAAAATAATAACCTTCTGAGGAAAAATAAATTCTCATCTCATTCTTAAATGGTCAACCCCCAATGTTTATACTGTGTCCTCAAATTGTAAGCTCCGCCTCAAGGGGAAATATCCTTTCAGCATCCATGCCATTAAGCCCCCTCAGGATCTTGTGTGTTTCAAGAAGATCCCCTCTTATTCTTCTGAGCTCCAATGGATGCAGCTTCAACCTGTTCAGTCTTGCCTCATGAAATAATCCCTTCATCCCTGGAATCAGACAAGTGAACATCTCTGAATTGTTTCTAACACACTTATATCCGTTTTTATATAAGGAGATCAAAACTGTGCACAGTACTTGGGCCGGGTACAGCTTCAGCCATGTTTTAGACTCAAATCCCCTAGCAATGAACAACATTCGTCCTAATCACTTGCTGTGCCTCCATACCAACGTTTTATGATTCATGTGGCAGCACAACCAGATCCCTCTGTACCATAAGAGCTCTGCAGTCTCTCTCTTTCCGAATAATATATTGCTTTTCTATTCTTCCTGCCAAAGCTGGACAACCTCACATTTTCCCACATTATACCCTATCTGTCAAATTTGTGCCCGCTCACTTAACTTGTCTAAATCCATTTGTAGGCTTTTATGTCCTCTTGAGAACTTATTTTACTACCTACCTTTGTGTCAATTGCAAATTTACCAGCATACATTCGGTCCCTTCATCCAAGTCAGTGATACAGGTTGGAAATAGTTGACGCACCAACAATAATCCCTGTAGCACTTTTAAAAAATATATATTTTATTCAAATTTTTTGGCCAAACAAAACAATACAAAGGTTTTCCTTTTTACAACAGTAAAACAGTATAAATAACAGTGGCCGTTTTTAACAAATAAATAAATAATATATAAACTAAATGGCAACTGCCATATCAAAAATAATAACTCTCCAAAAATAAAATCAAACAATCCAATATACATAGCCTAATACAAATATCTATACAAAAACACCCCTGAGGACCCGCCCAGGCCCCCCCACCCCCTCTCCCCCCTGGGTTGCTGCTGTTACCTTCCCATTTCCTTTATCGTTCTGCGAGGTAGTCAATGAACGGTTGCCACCGCCTGGTGAACCCTTGAGCCGAACCCCTTAGTGCGAACTTTATCCGTTCTAGTTTTATAAACCCTGCCATGTCATTTATCCAGGTCTCCACGCCCGGGGGTTTGGCTTCCTTCCACATAAGCAATATCCTTCACCGGGCTACTAGGGACGCAAAGGGCAAGACATCAGCCTCTTTCGCCTCCTGCACTCCCGGCTCTTCTGCAACCCCGAATATAGCCAACCCCCAGCCTGGCTCGACCCGGACCCCCACCACCTTCGAAAGCACCTTTGCCACCCCCACCCAGAACCCCTGTAGTGCCGGACATGACCAAAACATGTGGGTGTGGTTTGCTGGGCTTCTCGAGCATCTCCCACACCTATCCTCTACCCCGAAAAATTTACTGAGCCGTGCTCCGGTCATGTGCACCCTGTGTAAAACCTTGAATTGTATCAGGCATAGCCTGGCGCATGAGGACGACGAGTTTACCCTACGTAGGGCATCAGCCCACAGCCCCTCCTCAATCCCTTCCCCCAGCTCTTCTTCCCATTTCCCCTTCAGCTCATCTACCATGATCTCCCCCTCGTCCCTCATTTCCCTGTATATATCCGACACCCTACCATCCCCCACCCATGTCCCTGAGATCACTCTATCCTGAACCTCCTGCGCCGGGAGCTGCGGGAATTCCCTCACCTGTTGCCTCGCAAAAGCCCTCAGTTGCATGTACCGAAATGCATTCCCTTGGGGCAACCCATATTTTTCCGTCAGCGCTCCCAGACTCGCAAACGTCCCGTCTACAAACAGATCTCTCAGTTGCACAACCCCAGCTCTTTGCCATGCTCCAAATCCCCCATCCATTCTCCCCGGGACAAACCCAGGGTTATGTCTTATCGGGGACCGCACCGAGGCTCCCGTCCTTCCCCTATGTCGTCTCCACTGCCCCCAAATTTTTAGTGTTGCCACCACCACTGGACTTGTGGTGTATTTCTTCGGGGAGAACGGCAATGGCGCTGTCACCATTGCTTGTAGGCTGGTTCCCTTGCAGGACGCCATCTCCAATCTCTTCCACGCCGCTCCCTCCCCTTCTCCCATCCACTTACACACCATTGAGATATTGGCGGCCCAGTCGTATTCACTTAGGCTCGGTAGTGCCAGCCCCCCCTATCCCTGCTACGCTGCAAGAACCCCCTCCTCACTCTCGGGGTCTTCCCGGCCCACACAAAACTCATGACATTTTTCTCAATTCTCTTGAAAAAAGCCTTTGTGACCATCACCGGAAGGCACTGAAACACAAAGAGGAATCTCGGGAGGACTACCATTTTGACCGCCTGCACCCTACCCACCAGTGACAGGGGCACCATGTCCCATCTCTTAAAATCCTCCTCTATCTGTTCCACCAATCTTGTTAAATTAAGCCGGTGTAAGGTTCCCCAACTTCTGGCTATCTGAATCCCTAAGTACCGGAAATCTCTTGTTACCTTCCTCAGCGGTAAGCCATCTATTCCCCTGCTCTGCTCCCCCGGATGCACCACAAACAACTCACTCTTACCCATATTCAATTTGTACCCCGAAAATTCCCCAAACTTCCTGAGTGTCTGCATTATCTCAGGCATCCCCTCCACTGGGTCCGCAACATACAGCAATAAATCATCTGCATACAAGGATACCTGGTGTTCTTCTCCTCCCCTGAGCACTCCCCTCCACTTCCTGGAGCCCCTCAGTGCTATGGCCAGGGGCTCAATCGCCAATGCAAACAGTAACGGAGACAGGGGACACCCCTGCCTCGTCCCTCTATGAAGATGGAAGTAATCAGACCTCTGTCTGTTCGTGACCACGCTCTCCACCGGGGCCCTATACAGCAGCAGTACCCATCCGATATACCCTTCTCCAAAACCAAATCTCCTCAGCACCTCCCACAGATAATCCCACTCCACTCTGTCGAATGCTTTCTCGGCGTCCATCGCCACCACTATCACCGCCTCCCCCTCTGGTGGGGGCATCATCATTACCCCTAGCAACCTCCGTATGTTCGTGTTCAGCTGTCTTCCCTTAACGAACCCAGTTTGATCCTCGTGGACCACCCCCGGGACACAGTCCTCGATCCTCGTCGCCATCACCTTGGCCAGGAGCTTAGTATCTACATTTAAAAGGGAAATGGGCCTGTAGGACCCACACTGCAGCGGGTCTTTTTCCTTCTTCAAAAGGAGCGATATCGTTGCCTCCGACATAGTCGGGGGCAGCTGCCCCCTTTCCCTAGCCTCATTAAAGGTTCTCGTCAAAAGCGGGGCCATTAAGTCCATATACTTCCTATAAAATTCCACCGGGAATCCGTCCGGTCCCGGGGCCTTCCCTGCCTGCATGCTCCCAATCCCTTTTACCACCTCCTTCATCTCAATCTGTGCTCCCAGTCCCGCCCTCTCCTGCTCCTCCACCTTAGGGAATTCCAGCTGATCCAAGAAACACATCATTCCCTCCTTCCCTTCCGCGGGCTGAGCCTTGTATAACCTCTCATAAAATGCCTTGAACACCCCGTTCACTCTCTCCGCTCCCCGTTCCATCTCTCCCTCCTCATCTCTCACCCCACCTATCTCCCTCGCTGCTCCCCTCTTCCTCAATTGGTGGGCCAGTAGCTGACTCGCCTTCTCTCCATACTCATACTGTACACCCTGTGCTCTCCTCCACTGTGCCTCTGCCTTACCCGTGGTCAGCAGGTCAAATTCCACATGTAGCCTTTGTCGTTCCCTGTACAGTCCCTCCTCCGGTGCCTCTGCATATTGCCTGTCCACCCTCAAAAGTTCTTTCAACAATCGCTCCCTTTCTTTACCCTCTTGCTTCCCTTTAGGTGCCCTTATGGATATCAGTTCCCCTCTAACCACCGCCTTCAACGCCTCCCAGACCACTCCCACCTGAACCTCTCCATTGTCATTAAGCTCCAAGTACCTTTCGATGCACCCCCTCACCCTTAAACATACCCCCTCATCCGCCAATAAGCCCATATCCATTCTCCAGAGTGGGTGCTGTTCTTTTTCCTCTCCTACCTCCAGGTCTACCCAATGTGGAGCGTGGTCCGAAATAGCTATGGCCGTATATTCCGTCCCTGTCACCTTCGGAATCAGTGCCCTTCCCAAGACAAAAAAGTCTATCCGTGAGTATACTTTGTGGACATGGGAGAAAAACGAGAACTCCTTCCTCCTAGGCCTACTAAATATCCAGGGGTCTACCCCTCCCACCTGCTCCATGAAGTCCTTGAGCACCCTGGCCGCTGCCGGCCTCCTCCCGGTCCTGGACCTCGATCGGTCCAGCCCTGGATCAAGCACCGTATTGACGTCTCCCCCCATTACCAACTGTCTCGCCTCCAGGTCCGGGATACGTCCCAACATACGCCTCATACAATTTGCATCATCCCAGTTCGGGGCATATACGTTCACCAGAACCACTGCCTCCCCTTGCAATCTGCCACTCACCATCACATATCTACCCCCACTATCTGCCACTATGGTCTTTGCCTCAAACAGTACCCGTTTCCCCACTAAGATAGCCACCCCCCTGTTCTTCGCATCCAAACCCGAATGAAACACCTGCCCCACCCATCCTTTACGTAGTCTGACCTGGTCTATCAGTTTCAGATGCGCCTCCTGCAACATAACCACATCTGCCTTTAATTTCTTTAGGTGTGCGAGTACCCGTGCCCTTTTAATCGGCCCGTTCAGCCCTCTCACGTTCCACGTGATCAGCCGGGGTGGGGGGCTCTTTACCCCCCCCCCTTGTCGACTAGCCAGCCCCTTTTTTAACCCAGCTCCTCACCCGGTTCCCACGTACCCGTGTATCCCCCCGACGGCCCCCCCCCGCCTCGACCACCCCGTCCCATAACAGCTCCCCCTTCTCCTTAGCAGCAGCAACCCAGTTAACCCCCCCCCACCCCGTCCCATAACAGCTCCCCCTTCTCCTTAGCAGCAGCAACCCAGTTAACTCCCCCCCCCCTCCGCTAGATCCCTTTCTAGCGTAGTTGCACCCCCCATGTTGCTCCCAGAAGTCAGCGAACTCTGGCTGACCTCGGCTTCCCCCCTTGTCCTCGGCCCCCACTGTGTGAGGCCCAACTCCTTCCTGCGTCCCTGTTCCCGCCATAATTACCATAGGGCGGGAACAAAGCCCGCGTTTCCCACTCGGCCCCGCCCCTAATGACCGGCGCCCACAGTTCCCCCCCCCCACCCCCCCCCCCCCCCCCCCCCCAACATGGGGAAGAGAGAAAAGTTACAGGATCGCAAGATTAACAAATTGAAAAATCATCCCCCCCTCACATAATCACCCCACCACTTTGTCCCAAAAGTTCTTTCTCTCGCCAGACTATTCCAGCTTCTCGTCCACAATGAATGTCCACGCCTCTTCTGCCGTCTCAAAGTAGTGTGTGACCCACAATCTCGCCGGTTGTAACATTCCAAACTGGATCTTCTTTTTGTGAAGCACCGCCTTAACCCAATTAAAACTTGCCTTCCTTCTCGCCACCTCCGCACTCCAATCCTGGTATACGTGGATCACCGCGTTCTCCCACCTACAGCTCCGAGTTTTCTTCGCCCATCTGAGGACCGTCTCTCTGTCATTATAGTGGAGAAACCTCACCACTATAGCTCGAGGTATTTCTCCAGCCCTCGGTCTTCGCGCCAAAACACGATAAGCTCCCTCCACCTCCAAAGGGCCCGTCGGGGCCTCCGATCCCATTAGCGAGTGAAGCACGTGCTCACATATGTCCCGAAGTCCGCCCCTTCTGCGCCTTCGGGAAGACCCAGAACCCTTAAATTCTTCCTCCTCGAATTATTCTCCAGTACTTCCAGCCTTTCCACACACCTTTTGTGCTGTGCCTCGTGCGTCTCTGTCTTCACCACCAGGCCCTGTATTTCGTCTTCATTTTCAGCAGCCTTTGCCTTCACGACCCGAAGCTCCTGCTCTTGGGTCTTCTGCTCCTCTTTTAGCCCTTCAATCGCCTGTAATATCGGGGCCAACAGCTCCTTCTTCAACTCCTTTTTCAACTCTTCCACACAGCGCCGCAGGAACTCTTGTTGGTCCGGGCCCCATAACAAACAGCCACCTTCCGACGCCATCTTGCTTTGAGCTTGCCTTCCTTGCCGCTGCTCCAGAGGATCCTCCGCAATCCGGCCGCTATCCTCTCCCTTATCCATGCGTGTCCGGGGGGATTCCCTTCTGGTTTACCACACAGTGTTTTTGGCCGTTTAAATTGCCGTTGGGGCTCCTATCAAGAGCCCAAAAGTCCGTTCCACCGGGAGCTGCCGAAACGTGCGACTTAGCTGGTCATCGCCGCACCCGGAAGCAATCCCTGTAGCACTTGACTAGTAACTTCTTGCCAACTCAAAAATGACCTATTTATTCACTCTGTCTGCTTCCCGTTACCAATCCTCTATCCATGCTAATATGTAATCCCCACACAATGAGATCTTACTTTGTGAGGCAGTCTTTGATGTGGCACTTTATCAAGGCAGTATTTGGTCGAGTATCAAGAAACCCGAGCAAAATGGGAATCGGAGAAAATTCTTCACCGGTTGGAGTCATATCTAGCATAAAGGAAGATGGTAGCGGTTGTTGGAGGTCAGTTATCTCAGTCCCGAGGCATTACTGCAGGAGTTCTTCAGGGTAGTGCCCTAAGCCCAAACATCTCCAGCTGTTTCATCAATGACCTTCCTTACAACATAAGATCAGATGTGGGGATGTTCTCTGATGATTGCACAATGGACGGCACCAAAAGAGACCAGAGGGGAAATTTCTTCACACAGAGGGTGGTGAGCATCTGGAAAGGGCTGCCCAAGGCAGTGGTAGAGGCGGGTACAATTTTGTCCTTTAAAAAGCAGTTAGACCATTACATGGGCAGGATGGGTTCAGAGGGATATGGGCCAAATGCGGGCAAGTGGGACAAGTTTAGTGAAAGAAACTGAAAGTTTCCATGCTGTAGACATCTATCACTCTATAACCGCGACTTCTGAGACACTGAAGCAGTTCACGTGCAAATGCAAAATCTAGGGAAGCAGGGTAAAGCTCTGGGGACCCGGGTTCAAATCACATCACGGCAGATGACAAAGTTTGAACTCAATAAAAATCTGGAATTAAAACTCTAATGATGACCATGAAACCATTGTTGGTTGCATGAAAACCCTTTTGTTCACTGATGTCCTTTAGGGAAGGAAATCTGCTATCCTTATCTGGTCTGGCCTACATGTGACTTCAGACGTATAGCAATGTAGGTGACTCTTAACTGCCCCTTCAAAGGCAATTCGGAATGGGCAATAAAAGCTGGGCCAGCCAGCGACGCCCACATCCCATAAACAATTTTGTTGTAAGCCTGGACAATATCCAGCTTGAGCTGACAAGTGGCAAGTAACATTCACGCCACACAAGTGTCAGGCAATGGGCATCTCCAATAAGAGAGAATCAAACCATAGCCCCTTGACATTCAATGGCATTACCATCAGGGGCTGGTTTAGCTCACTGGGCTAAATTGCTAGCTTTTAAAGCAGACCAAGGCAGGCCAGCAGCACGGTTCAATTCCCGTACCAGCCTCCCCGAACAGGCGCCGGAATGTGGCGACTAGGGACTTTTCACAGTAACTTCATTGAAGCCTACTCGTGACAATAAGCGATTTTCATTTTCATTTCATTTTCATTAAATACCCCCCACGATCAACACCCTGGGGGTTACCACTGACCAAAAACTGAACTGGACTAGCCAAATAAATACTGGGGCTGCAAGAGCAGGTCAGAAGCTAGGAATCCTGTGGTGAGTAACTCACCTCCTGACTCCCCAAAACCTGTACATCACCTACAAGGAGTGTGATGGCATATTCTCCACTTTCCTGGATGAATGCAGCTCCAACAATATTCAAGAAGCTGAACACCATCCAGGACAAAGCAGTCCACTTGAATGGCACCCCTTCCACAAATATTCACTCCCTTCGCCACCGATGCACAATTGCAGCAGTGTGTACCATCTACAAGATGCTCTGCAGGAACTCACCAAGGCTCCCTAGATAGCACCTTCCAAAACCATGACCACTTCCATCTAGAAGGACAAGGGCAGTAGATACATGGGAACACCACCAATTGGAAGTTCCCCTCCAAATCACTCACCATGCTGACTTCGAAATATATTGCCATTCCTTCACTGTCGATGGGTCAAAATCCTGGAACTCCCTCCCTAATAGCACAGTGGGTGTACCTACACCAGCTGGACTGCTGCAGTTCAAGAAGGCAGCTTCCCAAGGGCAATTAGGGATGGGTAATAAATGCTGGCCTAACCAGCAAAGTCCACATCCCATAAAAAGTAATTTTTTTAAACAATTATCTTTTGGAAATTCAGGTATACCACCTCTACAGGTTCCCCTTTTTGTCCACTATGCTATTTCAAAGAACTCTGATTAATCAAACATGATTTCTCTTTCATAAAACCATGCTGACTCTGCCTGATTGCATTATCATAGAATAGAATCCCTACAGTGCAGAGGACGCCATTTGGCCCATCAAGCCTGCGCTGACCCTCCGAGAGAGCACCCTACTTGGCCCGCACCCCCGCCCTATCCTCGTAAACCCACCTAACCTTTGGATTCTTAAGGGGCAATTTTAGCACGGACAATCCACCCAACCTGCACACCTTTGGACTGTGGAAGGAAACCGGAGCACCTGGAGGATACCCATGCAAACACCACACAATCACCCAAGGGCTAATGAACCGGGTCCCTTGCACTGAGGCAGCAGTGCTGAGCACTGTGCTGCCATGCTGCCCCATAATTTACAAATTTATCATTTTGTAAATGTCCTGCCATTACCTCCTTAAAAATGGATGCTGACAGATGTGAGGCTAACTGGCATATTGTTTCCTGCTTTCTGTCTCCTATCTTGAATTATGGCATTACATTTCCAATTTTCCAATCCACTGGAAATCTCCCTTGGATCTAGGGAATTTTTGAAAGATCACAACTAATGCATCTCCCACCTCTGCAGCCATTTTTTTTCACACCCGAAGGGTGCATTCCATCAGGCCTTGAGGACTTGTCAGCTTCCAGCTATAATGTTTTTCCCAGTACCTTTTCCGTAGTCATTGTGATTGTATTACGTTCCTCCCTTCCATTTTTCTTTTCATTAAAAAATAATCTTGGGATTTTTTATGCCTTCCACAACGAAACACAAAATAACTTATCCAATGGTTCCACCATTTCTTTGATTCCCATTATTAATGTCCCCGTCTTTCCCTCTAAGGGACCAATGCTCACTTTAGTTACTCTTTCCCATCCTTACTTTTTAAGTTCTTTGCTTGTTTCAAAAATATGTCGAAACTTCTGATCTATCATTAAACTTTGTAGTACTTTACTCATAGTATGCTTTTCTTTCAATTTGATAGTATCCTTAACTTGCTTAGCCATAGATGGCACATCCTTCTTAAAGAGTCTTTCTATCTTGGAAGAATGTATCTTTTTTGAGAATTAGGAAATATCTCTTTAAATATTTGCTACTGCTCCTATACTGTCCTACCTTTTAACCTATTTTCTAGATTCACTTTAGCTAACTCTGACTTCATACCCTTGAAATTGCCTTTAGGTTTCAGGCACTAATCTTAAACCCACACTTCTCACCCTGAAACTGATTGTGAAATTCTATCATGTTATGGTAGAACATATAGTTTCCTTCGTCATGACACCATTAGCGAATACTCTTTCATGGCACATTATCAGGTCAAATATAGCCTGTTCCTTGGATGGCATTAGAATATAAAGCTCCAAGAAACTGTCTTGAATACACACTATGATTCAACCCCTAGGCTCCATTTGCCAAATTGTCCAATCTATATTAAGAATAAAATCTCCTTTGATTGTTGCAGCACCGTTCCTGCAAGTCCTAATTATATTTTCCATGTACTCCATCCAATGTTGTAGCTATTGTTAGGGAGCCCATAAACTACTCCCACAGGTGGCATGGTAGCACAGTGGTTAGCACTGATGCTTCACAGTGCCAGGGACCCAGGTTCGATACCCGGTTTGGAGCGGAGTTCTGTGCGGTGTCTGCATGTTCTCCCCGTGTCTGCGGGGGTTTCCTCTGGGTGCTCTGGTATCCTCCCACAAGCCCTGAAAGACATGCTTGTTAGGTGAATTGGACATTCTACATTCTGAATTCTTCCTCCATGTACCTGAACAGGCCCCGGAGTGTGGAGACTAGGGAATTTTCATAGTAACTTCATTGCAGTGTTAATGTAAGCCTACTTGTGACACTAATTATTAATAATCACAATAAAGATTATTATGATTATTTTTATTACAGATGATCTCTACCCAAACTAATTACAGATGATCTCGACCCAAACTTGATTTTCAGAACTAAGGTCATCTCTCTCACCTGCACTAATATCAGCCTTGATTAAGAGAGCAACCTCACCACTTTTTTCTAGCTCCATGTTGTTCCTTAGTGCCAAACCCCCCTGAATAATTAGGTCCTTGCCTTGGTCACCTTGCAAACATGTCTCTGAAATGGCTATGCGGTCATACTTATTTATTTATATTTGAGCTACTAATTAATTAGCTTTGTTGGAAATGTTGCATGCATTCAGATACAGAGACTTTAATCCAGTCTGTTTACCATTCTCGTAAACTCTTACCTCGGGCGTCATTCTCCGACCCCCCCGCCTGGTTGGAGAATCGCCGGGGGCTGCCGTGAATCCCGCCCACGCTGGTTGCCGAAGTCTCCGGTACCGGATATTCGGCGGGGGCGGGAATCGGGTCGCGCCAGTTGGCGGGCCCCCCGCTGGATTCTCCGGCCCGGATGGGCCGAAGTCCCGCCGATAAATTGCCTGTCCCGCCGGCGTGGATTAAACCACCTTTTGAACGGCGGGACAAGGCGGCGTGGGCGGGCTCCGGGGTCCTGGGGGGGGCGCGGGGCGATCTGACCCCGGGGGGGGTGCCCCCACGGTGGCCTGGCCCGCGATCTGGGCCCACCGATCCGCGGGTGGGCCTGTGCCGTGGGGGCACTCTTTCCCTTCCGCCTCCGCCACGGTCTCCACCATGGCGGAGGCAGAAGAGACTCCCTCCACTGCGCATGCGCGGGAAACTTTCAGCGGCCGCTGACGCTCCCACGCATGCGCCGCCCAGACATGTCATTTCCGCGCCAGCTGGCGGGGCAACAAAGGCCGTTTCCTTCAGCTGGCGGGGCAGAAATTCCTCCGGCGTCGGCCTAGCCCCTCAATGTTGGGGCTCGGCCCCCAAAGATGCGGAGCATTCCGCACCTTTGGGGCGGCGCGATGCCCGTCTGATTGGCGCCATTTTGGGCGCCAGTCGGCGGACATCGCGCCGTTTCGGGAGAATTTCGCCCCTTATTTTTGGTGTACTCTTAGGTTTGTAGCCTCTCTCCCTTCTTGCCACATTCTGGTTACCATTACCCATATCTGTACCTTGCTTTAATGCTTTGTCCTTTCTCTTTATTTTACCACATCTCCCCTCATAGGATCCCTCTCTTTACCCTCCTCCCCCCCCCCACCCCCCAATCACTTCCACTTTTAATTTAACGTTCTTTCCACTGCCTTAGTTATATGACTAATTGCTAAAGATGCTGTCACAGGCGTTGATTACACTGGCCCTGAAGAAGGGGAAGGATCCACTGGAGTGTGGGTCATACACGCCCATCTCGTTGCTGAATACGGACCTGAAAGTATTGGCAAAGGTGTTGGTGGGTAGGGTGGACGGGTGTGTGCCAGAGGTGGTCTCTGAGGATCAAACAGGTTTAGTGAAGGGTAGGCAGCTCTCCACTAACATCATGTGGCTGTTAAATGTCGTTATGACTCCATCAGGGGGCGGGCGCTACAGGTTATTGTTTCTATGGACGCAGAGAAGGCTTTCGACCGGGTGGAGTGGGGGTACTTGTTTGAAATTTTGGGAAGGTTTGGGTTTGGGCCGAAGTTTGTGGCATGGGTGCATCTTTTGCATGCATCTCCGGTGGCAAGCGAGCTTACGAACGAGATGAGTTCACCGGACTTTGGGTTACATAGGGGAATGAGGCAGGGATGCCGCTATCACCATTGCGAATCGTTGGCGATTGAACCTTTGGCCCTTTGGAGGTCTGCTGAGTGGCAAGAGATTGGGAGAGGGGGCAGGGAGCACCGGGTGTCATTGTACGCAGACGACCTGTTGTTATTTGTGTCGGAGCCGCTGGAGAGTATGGGCAGGATCATGGGCTTATTAGAGAGGTTTGGGGTCTTCTCCAGGCATAAGCTGAACATTGGGAAGAGCGATGTGTTTCTGGTGAAAGTGGCAAGACGGGAGGCCAATTTAGCTGCACTACAGTTCAAGGTAGCTGGAGAGAGGTTTAGGTATTTGGGGATTCAGGTGACATGGGAATGGGCCACAATGCACAGGTGGAATTTGACAGCATTAGTGGAGGGGGTTAAGGGGGATTTGAAGAGGTAGGACTTGTTGCACTTGAAGTTGGCAGGGAAGGGTGCAGGTGGTGAAGATGAATGTGCTGCCAAGGTTCCAGTTTGTCTATCAGACCCTCCCGATCTTTCTCCCTAAGGCTTTCGTCCGGAGGGTGGAGGCACTGATCTTGGAGTGTATATGGCCGGGGAGGTGCCAAGGGTAAAGAGGGCTCTGCTTTGTGGGGTTGGCGCTCACAAACCTGATGCATTATTTTTGGGGGGGAGGTGGAGTTGGTCAGGTTAGAAGAGGAGTCCTGCAGGGGATCCAGACTGAGGGCCATGGTGATGACCCTGTTGCCTTTACCTCTGGGGAAGTATACAGGGCGTCTGGTGGTACAATCGACGGGCAGGGTGTGGAACCAGTTCAGGAGGCATTTTAAGTTGGAAAAAATGTCGGTGTGCCATTGTGTAGGAACCAGAGGTTCAAGACTGGGGAGACGGATGGGATGTAGGGAAAGAGGAGGAAGGCGGGATTGGAGCAAGTTGAGGACATGTTCGTGGAGGGGAAGTTTGCGGGACTGGACAGGCTGCGGGAGAGGTTTGAGCTGCCGAAGGGCAGTGAGTTTAGGTTTTTGCAAATGCGAAAGGAGTGGAGGGCATTCCCCAAGCTACCGGAGTACACACTGTTGGAGCAACTACTGCTTCCTGATGACTTGTGAGAGGGCAGGGTTGGAGATATATATGGGTGGTTGGGGGAGCAGGGTGGGGCGCAGGTGGTAAGGATCACGAGTAACTGGGAGGGAGAGTTGGGAGGGAAATGGGTTGGGGCTGTGGTGCGAGGCAAAGCGGCGGGTGAACTCAAACTCCTCCTGCACGAGGATGAGCTTGATTCAGTTCAAGGTGATGCACAGGGTGCAGATGACCTGGGCGAGGATGAATGGGTTCTTCCAGTGGGTGGCCAATGGGTTAGAGAGATTTGGGCGGGGACTGGCTAATCATGAGCATATGTTCTGGGGCTGTGAGAACCTCAAGAGTTATTGGGGGGCTGTGTTGGAATGCTAGCCAAGATAGTGGGGGTGAAGATCAAGCCAGACACTATGGTGGTGATATTTGGGGTCTCAGGTGCCGGAGCTTCTGAAGGGGGTGGGGGCTGATGTTGAGGCCTTCGCCTCTCTGATAGCTCGGCGAAGGATCCTGTTAAATTGGAGGTGGGACATGTCACTGGGCTTGGTTGGGGAATTTGTATGACTTTCTCCGGCTGGAGAAGATTAAGGGCAGGATTCTCCGTTGCCTGACGCCAAAATCTTATCCGGCGATTGGGCGGAGAATCCCCGTTTGTGACCGAATCGGGGTCAGCGCCGTTTTTCCGCCCCCTCCAAATCGGCGTCATCTAGGAGCGTGCCCCATGCCGTTGCAACGGCGTCAGCGCGTCGCTTTGAGGCCCTCCCCCGATGGTCCGCACCCGATGGGCCAAATTCACGACCACGCGGGTCGCATGTGGTCTGAGTTTTCATAAACCCGGCATGGCAGCTGCAGATTTTGTCCAGCGCCGCAATAGTCGGGGGTGGAGCTGTGCTGCTGGCAGGAGTGGCTTCGGAGAGGGCTGGGGGGACTGGTGGGGGTGGTCCGGGGGTGGCGAGGGGTGGTCCAGGGGGACACTATTTGGCCGGTCCAGTCCACGCTCGGCCAGCGCCATGTTGTACGGCACGACCGCTGCAGGGCGTCACCGCGCACACTTTCCCGGCAATTCTCCGGCCGTTTATGTCGGGAACGCTGGGAGTTTTACCTGTCGCTGCTGCTAGCCCCCCGCCAGGCGGAGCATCGGTGCGGGGGTGCCGCCAACCTTTTCATTGTAAAACTAGACACGTCCTCCGGGCATAGCCTCAAAATTGTAGAATCCAGCCCTAAGTTCAAGTTGAGGAGGTCAAAGGAGGATTTCGAGTTGCGATGGAGGCTGTTCAAGGTGCTATTTGAGAAGTTACTTGTCATGGGGGGAGGGGAGGGGATAATAGGGAAAAAAATTATACAAACTGTTGATTGTGATTTGATGGACTGTGTATTTTGCACTTTGTTGATGATACATGTGTTTGGAATTAAATACGTTTTTTAAAAAGCTATACAGCTAGCTCGAACACTGGTCCCAGCACAATTCAGCTGAAAACTGTCCCAATGGTACAGTACCCACTTTCCCCAATACTGGTGCCTGAGCCCCATGAATCGAACCCCATTTCTCCCACACCTAGCTTTGAGCCATGCATTCAACTCTTCTAATCATATTTACCCTGCACCAATTCAACTTGTGACTCGGGTGGTAATCAGCAATTATTAAATTTGTGGTTCTGTTTTTTATTTTGGCCCTCAGCTGCTAATAATCTCTAAGAATCCCACCAGGGCAGATGGTGGAATTTGAATTCAATAAAAAATCTGGAATGAAAAGTCTAACGATGACCATAAAACCATTGTCGTAAAATCTCATCAGGTTCACTAATGTCCTTTAGGGAAGGAAATCTGTCACCCTTACCTAGTCTGGCCCTCGTGACTCCAGACCCACAGCAAAGTGGTTGACTCTTAAATGCTCTCAGGGATGGCAAATAAATGCTGGCACAGCCAGCGACACCTACATTCCATAAACAAATTTTTCAAAAGCAGAACCTCGCTCTTAATCTATTCAATGTTATTGGTACCCACATGGACCACCACAACTGGATCCACCCCATCCCACTGCAAGTGCCTATCCATCCGCGAGCAGATGTCCCAAACCCTCACCGGATGAATGGCAAGTTGAGGTGGAGAGCAAAAGTTCTACCAATTCCTCCCCTTGCATCTAGATAAGACACCAGAGGACAATAGTGCTTCTGGAGCTGTACTTCATCAAATGATCATTTTCTTCGATGGAGAGAAGGGAAGGGAAGAAAATAGGTGAGAAAAATCCAAATTTCGGCGTGACCTGATCATCATTTAGTTACTGAATGAAATTATATTATGCCCCCATGTTTCATTTCAAGTTTAATCAAGTTATCTGTCAAGCCTTTTCCCCAATGAACTGCCTTGCTATTAAATTGCATTCTTCTGCAGTATAGAACAGCTTCTTAGAGTGCTGCTATCCAATTATGTGACTATAATGAGGAGAATATTTTCGTAATGCGCTTCACTAATTGGGCTGTGGAATTTAAGAAATAGAACAGTTCTGAACCTTAGCTACCTGGTTTGTACATTAGAAAAGGGAGCAAGACAATTTAATTTTAATTATCCACTAAGAATGCTCATTGCAGAAAGAGCTTGTAACCTAGATTTTCATGTTGTCTTCTAGTTATATTTATTACATTACACGCAGAAGATTAAAGAGCTGACCTAGAAAGGACTGTCTTCTAGTAATTCTCCAGCAATTTATAGGCAGTCCTTGAAATCGGCCCTGAACAGAAATTGAAAGCCTATGTCTACAATACTCTCTGTTTTGAGGTTGCCTATACAGACTTTGCAGTTTGTATAGGCAAGTCTGGGTATAGTGCAGCCAGGATCTAAGCAGATATTGACATCTCCAAACTGATTATTTAGAAGCTTATCATTGACTTTTTGCTAAGGTTTGTGCATCTATCTAATGTAAAGCGTCAGCGTATAATATATTCTTTAAGTGGAGTATTTTATTCAAAATCCATGATTTTCAGGACATAACATCTAATAACTGAATTGTTCAAGTTGCTCCTATTTCTTTGGCACTAAATGAGTAGGCTTTATTGTTTTTTTTTAAACATACATAGAATTTAGAGCGCAGAAACAGACCATTCAACCCAACAGTTTTATGATTTTTGTGAGCCTTCTCCCACCTGTCTTCATCTCACCCTATCAGCATATCCTTCTAATACTTTCTTCTCTGTATAATGATTAGCCCCATTCCCATGACTGTCTGCACCTTGGGGCAGATGTTGAATTAAAGCAGCTACAAGCAGAACAGGCTGGAGATTCTGTGACGAGTCACTCACATCCTGACTTCATCAAAGCCTTTTAACCATCTGTAATCTCAGATAAGGCATGTGATGGAATACTCACCATATCTCCATTAACTCTCACCATCGCCACTTGGATTCTATTCCTTCTTTGTTACTAGGTCATCATTCTAGAATTCCCTACTTCATCTAACAGAAAAAATACTGTTACATAGACTGAAGTATTCCAAGGAGACGCTACACAACCAACTTCTTGGTTGGGAGGTTGTGTGGGGGGTGGGGGGAGAGAATGTGATGTTATCAATTTCAGACCAATATACGGCCTCTGATATGCCTAATATACCGCCAGATGTCCAAACACAGTGGCACAGTGGTTAGCACTGCTGCCGCACAATGCAAAGGACAAAGGTTCAATTCCAGCCTCAGATGACTATCTGTGTGGAGTTTGCACATTCACCCTGTGTCTGCGTGGGTTTCCTCCAGGTGCTCCGGTTTCCTCCCACAGTCCAAAGATGTGCAGGTTAAGTGGATTGGCCACGCTAATTTGCCCCTTAATGTCCAAATGGTTGGGTGGGGTTACTGGGTTGTGGGGATTGGGTGGGGTCATGGGTCTCGTTAGGGTGCTCATTCCAACGGCTGGTGCAGATGTGATGGGCCATATGGCCTCCGTTTGCACTGTAGGGATTCTATCTGTGTAATTACACATTATCATTCATCATACTCTGTGCACTCTCCAAAAATTGTGCCTATATTTGTTAGTATATTTGTGTTGAGGGAGAGTTAATAATGTAACATTAGTCAACTCCTCAGCTTTGCAATACCTTGCAGCTACCCAAGGCTGTGGGCGTGTTTATGACCAACAGCGATACTGCTGTGTGACTATCAGGAAATAGTCTCCGAACAGAATCGGAAGGGCAGTGCTGGCTTTTTGTGGTTCCTTAACGCCATCACTCGTGTGACAAATGACAATTTAATAATGTGTTCTGACTAGAGACTGTAGATTGAGTGATTTTATAAACCTGACATTGGAAGTGATTACAGACCTTGATTGCAGGAGACAATTCCCAAGGATGAACTCTGGAGTAATGTTGGCAGCTTCTCTTTATTACTTTGGACATATCTTTCCTGGCCCATAAAGTCTCTTGGTAAGGTGGTTTGGGATCATTGGTACAGCTGATATGTTCAGGTTGTACTTTGTGATACATTATGTAGCACTCAAACAAGCGTATTTCATTTTAATGTGCAAATTACTCAAATGTCATGGGTCAACGAGGAGTGAAGGGTAACTGCTATATTTTAAAATGCTGTCTTGTTCAAACATGTCATATGTACATTTATAGCCGAATTAATGATGCAAATGCCTTTCTATTAGCAGAGACCTGGACACTGCTGAGCTGAATGGGGACATTGAGAATCTAATGAGCGTGGTACGTGTTATACAATTAGTTACTTTATTTCAAAATCTACCAAGACGATAGCAATGTAGCCACTAAAAATCCACATTTTGCTTTGGCATCCTTTCATGTGTAAATGCTAACTTTAGTTTGTCTGGAGGATTCTAGATATTTTAAAATATCGGGGAGTAATGCAAATGATATCCTTCACTAGAAGCATTTGCTTACTTCTCTTTTTATGCTTTCTAAGAATGTCAAAATCAGAGTGTCCATTTCAATATCAAACTTTTATATGCCAAAATCCAGTAGAACATTCTGGCATATAGGAAGGATATCCTGTGTTTTAAAGCACTGAGTAGACCTCAACTGATTAGGAGCGGGGTGGGGGGTGGTCGTGTGGTGGTTTAAGCATCAACGATCAACTGTAAAAACGCAAATGGCTGGAGTGAGAGCAGGAAAAGGTGTAGCTATGATTGGCTGTAGAACAGCAACTGACAGAGAAAGGGAATGTGTAATTGCAGGAACAATGATCGCAGGAGAGAGGTTATCTGTAATTGGAGGGTTAGTGAGTGCAGGAGAGAGGGCTCTAATGAATGGAGGAGTAGCAAGCCTGAGTGGTGAGGGGAAAAGGGTAGGTGTGTCTGCAATTGAATAGTCCATGGAGAAAAGAGCAGGAAGCAATGAGCCTGACGAGGCCTCGAGTGGACTGTGCTTCAGAAGCTGAGAGCACTTTGGTTTCATTGGACGGCACGGTAGCACAGCAGTTATCACTGTTTCTTCACAGTGTCAGGGTCCCGGGTTTGATTCCCGCTTGGGTCACTGTGCGGAGTCTGCACGTTCTCCCCGTGTCTGCGTGGGTTTCCTCCGGGTGCTCCGGTTTCCTCCCACAAGTCCTGAAAGACGGTTTGTTAGGTGAATTGGATATTCTGAATTCTCTCCCCGTGTACCTGAACAGGCGCCGGAGTGTGGCAACTAGGGGCTTTTCACAGTAACTTCATTGCAGCCTACTTGTAACAATAATACTTAATGTAAGCCTACTAGTGCAAAAGTAAAGATTATAATTATCATTGTTGGTCAAGTGTTGTGGGAAGTGGAGAGAGATTCGGCAGGGCGGGGGGGGGGGGGGGGGGGGGAGGGAAATGCCCTGGTAGCCAGTTGGCCTCTGAACAGAGGGGCTGATCTGGCTGGATGTAATAGGACCCGTTGAGCATCTGGTTGCCGGCTTTGGATTCGAGCCAAACTCTAGCATTTTCCCCATTCAGCCGCACTCAATGGCCCAGACACTACCTGGAGCCAAATGGGCCGCAAAAAAAACACAGAAACTCAAAATCATTCCAATGGGCATTGTCAATCATGGTCAGAAAATTCTTTGCCTCAGATCGTGTGTATTTCTCAAAGGATTTCGTCACAGTGAAAGCCGAATACTTTCTGGCAAGTTTATGATGCAGATTGTATTCTTGATAATGAATATGAAATGTGGCCAATGAACATCTCCTTCAGCATTGACTCACCCGTATGTACTATCCTGTAAGCCACAGGTTAATTGAGGGTGCCTAAATAATAGATGAGACACCAGAGTAAGAAAAAGCTATCACATCTTTGGCAAGATGAATGGATTTTTAAGGCTTTTTATGATCTAAATCCAGACTTTCTTTTTTTTTTAACAAACAATTTTATTGAGGTATTTTAGGCATATCGAAAAAGTGACATTGTACAGTACAAAAACAAAGAAGTCAAGACACAAATTAAACATAGTGCAAACCACGGCTCTGTTCATGCAAGGACCTGCCTCAATATCCCCCTACTCTACTCTACTCTACCCTAGCGCCCCCCCCCCCCCCCTCTCCTTCCTGCTGACACTTACTCCTCTGCGAAGAAGTCAATAAATGGCTGCCACCTTCAGGCGAACCCTAGTAGCGAACCTCTCAAGGCGAACTTGACTTTCTCGATGCCAAGAAAGCTCGTCATGTCCGATAGCCATACCTCAGCCCTCCATGCTAGCAGTATTTGTCGCAGGGCTACCAGGGAAGCAAAGGCCTGAACGGCGGCCCCTCTCTCTTTCTGGACTCCCGGGTCCTCCGAAACCCCAAAGATTGCCACCTCAGGGCTCATTGCACCCCAGTTTTCAGTACCCGGGACATGACATCTGCAAATTCCTGCCAATACCCCCTGAGTTTAGGGCACAACCAGAACATGTGTACATGGTTAGCCAGCCCTCCGGCGCATCTAGCACACTTGTCCTCCAGCCCGAAGAATTTGCTCATCCTGGCCACCGTCATGTGGGCCCGGTGCACGACCTTAAACTGGATCTGGTTGAGCCTGGCGCATGTTGCAGTCGTGTTTCTAAGTCCAGACTTTCAAGCTGCATGCATCTTCCCCTCCTTTCATGTTCCACTGAAAGTTCAAGCTCTTATGCCAGGAGGGAAAGTTAACAGTCTAGGTGTGGGATATATGTAAGGAGAGATAGAATGAGATGGAAGAGAGATAGAATGTAGTCAATGAGCAGAGAGCTGGAATCGGATGTGTGGAGAGGAGAATTGGAACCAGTAAGGAATAGAGATGGAAAGGGACCGTCAAGGAAAGGGAGAATAGGACCAGCAAGAGGAGAGTAGTATTCGCTCCAAGGTGCCAGCTTGTGGGTTATGCAGCTATCCACGCATTGAAGTAAACAGGTCGCTTACAATTTTGTGGAAATTCAGTGAATTTTAAAATGCAAGTTGTTCCTGGACAATGAGTAGTTTTCAGAGCGGTTTGGAGCCCATGCAGTACAAAGAAAGTTTGGAAGGAACATTTGTGCTGAGGTCAAGAATGGCACTTTAAAATACAAATCCTATTATTTCTGTTAGTCGTCATTAAAGTGGGAGCAAAGTACCATGGCGAGTGGAAATTGCAGATCATTCCAGTGTGCTCTTAACCGGCAAAACCGTGTAGTAAAGCTGAGGTGTTCAATTCCCATGAACTAATTGGAAGTCAGCTGCTTCCATTTGTGCGCACCATTGTCAAAGAGTATATCAGACGACTAGGTCTGCTTGCATTCATAAAATCTCTACAGTGCAGAAGGAAGCCATTGGGCCTGTCGAGTCTGCACCTACTCTGGGAAAGAGAACCTTACCTAGGCCTATGCCCCGATGCTATCCCCATAACCTGACCTAACCTTTTGGACACTAAGGAGCAATTTAGCATGGCCAATCCACCTAACCTGTACATCTTTTTTTTTAAAAATAATTTTTATTAAAGGTTTTCATAAAATATCAATAACAAAATGAGAAAGAAAAAAGAACCCAACAGGGTTAAGTACAAAACACAATCTAAAAAAGCAACTCCCCAAAACCCTCCCCCCCCCCCCTGTACATAAATAATAAATTAACATTAACACCCCCTCAGACCCTCCAGTGTAAATAACATAAACAAAAATAAAGTAAACCCCCCCCCCCACCCACCCCGAGCTGCTGTTGCCATTGACCAATGTCTATCGTTCTGCCAGAAAGTCTAAGAACGGTTGCCACCGCCTAAAGAATCCTTGTACCGACCCTCTCAAGGCGAATTTCACCCTCTCCAATTTAATGAACCCCGCCATATCGCTGATCCAGGATTCCACGCTTGGGGGCCTCGCATCTTTCCACTGAAGGAGAATTCTTCGCCGGGCTACCAGGGACGCAAAGGCCAGAATTCCGGCCTCTTTCGCCTCCTGCACACCCGGCTCCTCTGCCACCCCAAATATTGCGAGCCCCTAGCCCGGTCTGACCCTGGATCCTACCACCCTCGACACCGTCCTCACTACGCCCTTCCAAAATTCCTCCAGCGCGGGGCATGCCCAGTCAATATGGGTGTGATTTGCTGGGCTCCCTGAGCACGTAACACACCTGTCCTCACTCCCAAAGAACCGGCTCATCCTTGTCCCGGTCATGTGTGCCCTGTGCAGCACCTTAAACTGTATGAGGCTGAGCCTCGCGCACGAAGAGGAAGAATTCACCCTCCCTAGGGCATCTGCCCACGTCCCCTCTTCGGTCTCCTCTCCCAACTCCTCCTCCCACTTACCTTTCAACTCCACCACCGAGGCCTCCTCCTCCTCCTGCATCACCTGGTTAGTTCCGAGATCTTCCCCACTCCAACCCACCCCCCCCCCCGAGAGCACCCTGTCCTGTACTGTGTGTGGCAGTAGCTGCTGGAATTCCACCACCTGCCGCCTGGCAAATGCCCTTACCTGTAAGTACCTGAAGGTGTTCCCCGGGGAGAGCCCGTACTTCTCCTCCAGTTCACCCAAGCTCGCGAACTTCCCGTCCACAAACCGGTCCCCCAACTTTCGTATCCCTGCCCTGTGCCACCCGGAAAACCCTCCACCTGTTCTTCCTGGGGCGAACCGGTGATTCCCCCGTAATGGGGTCCACGCCGAGGCCATGACTTCCCCCCCCCCCCCTATGCCGCTTCCACTGCCCCCAGATTTTGAGGGCCGCCACCACACACGGGCTCGTGGTATACCTCCTTGGAGGGAGCGGCAGCGGCGCCGTTGCCAGTGCCCCCAGACTCGTACCCACACAGGACGCGGTCTCCAGCCTCTTCCATGCAGCCCCCTCCCCCTCCAACACCCACTTGCGCACCATTGTCGCATTGGCGGCCCAGGAGTACCCACAGCGCTTGGGCAGCGCCAGCCCCCCCCTATCTCTACTCCGCTCCAGGAACACCCTTCTCACCCTCGGAGTCCCTCGCGCCCACACAAACCCCATTATACTCCTGTTAACCCGCCTGAAAAAAGCCTTCGGGATAAACACGGGGAGGCACTGGAACAGGAACAAAAACTTTGGGAGCACCGTCATTTTGATTGACTGCACCCTACCTGCCAAGGACAGCGGCAACGCGTCCCACCTCTTGAACTCCTCCTCCATTTGCTCCACCAGCTTTGTAAAGTTAAGCCTATGCAGGGCCCCCCAGCTCCTGGCCACCTGGACCCCCAAAAACTCCTCTCCGCCCTTTTTAGTGGGAGCTCGCCAATCCCCCTTTCCTGGTCCCCTAGCTGAACTACGAACAGCTCGCTCTTCCCCATATTGAGCATGTACCCCGAAAAGTCCCCAAATTCCTTAAGGATCCTCATTACCTCTGGCAATCCTCCCACCGGGTCCACCACATACAGCAGCAGGTCGTCCGCATAAAGCTACACCCTATGCTCCTCCCCACCCCGCACCAACCCCCTCCAGTTCCTCGACTCTCTCAGTGCCATAGCCAGGGGTTCAATCGCCAGTGCGAAGAGCAGGGGGGACGGGGACACCCCTGTCTCGTCCCTCGGTGCAACCGAAAGTACTCGGACCTCCTCCTATTTGTGGCCACGCTCGCCATCGGGACCTCGTACAACAGCCTAACCCACCTGACAAACCCCTCCTCTAACCCAAACCTCTTCAGCACCTCCCACAGGTACCCCCACTCTACCCTATCGAAGGCTTTCTCAGCGTCCATCGCCACCACTATCTCTGCCTCCCCCTCCCTCGCCGGCATCATGATAACGTTCAAAAGCCTCCGCACATTCGCGTTCAACTGTCTCCCCTTCACAAACCCCGCCTGGTCTTCATGGATGATCTGCGGCACACAATCCTCAATCCTCGTGGCTAAGACCTTCGCCAGCACCTTGGCATCTACATTTAGCAAGAAAATCGGTCTGTAAGACCCACATTGCAGGGGATCCTTGTCCCGCTTTAGGATCAAGGAGATCAGTGCCCGGGACATTGTCGGGGGTAAAGCCCCCCCCTCCCTTGACTCATTAAAGATCCTAACTAACAGCGGGCCCAACAGGTCCATATATTTTGTATAGAACTCGACCGGGAAACCGTCTGGCCCCGATGCCTTCCCCGCCTGCATGCTTCCTCTCCCTTTGATCAGCTCCTCCAGCCCAATCGGGGCCCCCAATCCCGCCACCAGTCCCTCTTCCACCTTTGGAAACCTCAATTCGTCCAGGAAACGGCCCATCCCTCCCTCCTCCCGTGGGGGCTCGGATCGGTACAATTCCTCGCAGAAGTCCCCGAAGACCCCATTGATGCCAACCCCACTCCGCACCACGCTCCCTCCCCTGTCCTTAACTCCCCCGATCTCCCTAGCTGCATCCTGCTTCCGAAGCTGATGCGCCAGCATCCGGCTTGCCTTTCCCCCATACTCGTAAATCGCCCCCTGGGCCTTCCTCCACTGCACCTCCGCCTTCCTGGTGGTCACCAGGTCGAATTCGGCCTGGAGGCTGCGCCTCTTCTTCAACAATCCTTCCTCGGGCTCTTCCGCATACCTCCTGTCTACCCTCACCATCTCCTCCACCAGCCTCTCCCTCTCCCCCCACTCCGTCCGCTCCTTGTGGGCCCTAATGGAGATCAGCTCTCCCCTCACCACCGCCTTCAGTGCCTCCCATACCATCCCCACTCGGACCTCCCCGTTGTCGTTGGTCTCCAAGTACCTCTCAATACTTCCTCGGACCCGCTCGCTCACCTCCTCATCCGCCGACAGCCCCACCTCCAAGCGCCACAGCGGGCGCTGGTCCCTCTCCTCCCCCATCTCCAAGTCCACCCAATGCGGGGCGTGGTCCGAAATGGCTATTGCCGAATACTCGGTATCCTCTACTCTCGCTATCAGCGCCCTACTCAAAATGAAAAAGTCGATTCGAGAATAAGCCTTATGGACATGTGAGAAGAATGAAAATTCCCTAGCCCCCGGCCTTGCAAATCTCCAAGGGTCCACCCTTCCCATTTGGTCCATAAATCCCCTCAACACTCTAGCCGCCGCCGGCTTCCTACCCGTCCTAGACCTGGAGCGATCCAGTGCCGGATCCAAACCATGTTAAAGTGCCCCCCCATTATCAGGCCCCCCATTCCAAGTCCGGGACCCGACCCAACATGCGCCGCATAAAACCCGCATCGTCCCAGTTCGGAGCATACACATTGACCAGTACCACCCTCTCTCCCTGCAACTTACCACTTACCATTGTGTACCTACTGCCATTATCTGCCACAATGCTCGACACCTCGAATGACACCTTCTTTCCCACCAAGATCGCCACCCCTCGATTTTTGGCATCTAGCCCCGAGTGAAACACCTGACCTACCCACCCTTTCCTCAGTCTTACCTGGTCTGCCACCTTCAGGTGTGTCTCCTGGAGCATAACCACATCCGCCTTGAGCCCCTTCAGGTGCGCGAACACGCGGGCCCGCTTAACCGGCCCATTCAGCCCCCTTACATTCCAGGTTATCAGCCGGATCAGGGGGCTACCCGCCCCCCTCCCCTGCCGACTAGCCATGACCCCTCCTCGGCCAGCCACGCGCCCGCACCCCACACCCGGCCCGTTCCCCACAGCGGCATACTCCCGTCTCGACCCCCCCCCACTTGCTCCAGCTCCTCCTTGACCTTAGCAGCAGCAACTCGATTCCCCCCCACACCCCCCCCCCCCCCCCCTCCCCCCGGCTAGGACCCATCTTAGCTGGTTTACTCCCCCCATTGCACTTCCGCAAGTCAGCTGACTCCTGCTGACCCCGGCCACTCCCGCCTCCCCTTCGATTCCTCCCATTGTGTGGCACACCCTTCTCTCCCGCTCCCCATCCACAGGTTCTCCCCCTCCCCCCTCCGTTCTAAGCGCGGGAAAGAATCCTTGCTTCCCTGCCCGGCCCCGCCCCCCAGTCTTCGGCGCGGGGAACAAGCCCGCGCTCTCCACCTATCAGACCCCGCCACCAACCAAAACAGTGCCCAACCCGCCCCATCCACCCTCCCCAACCCGAAAGAGAAAAACACAGAGAAAAAGAAACCCAAAACAATGCAAGGACCCCCCCCCCCACCCCCCACCCCAAACCAAAAATAGGCATAATATCCACCGCAGTCCCCAATCGCCCATCCCGACCCTCAGTCTGTGTCCAGCTTCTTGGCCTGAACAAAGGCCCACACCTCCTCCGGAGACTCAAAATAATGGTGCCGGTCCTCGTAGGTAACCCACAGTCGCGCCGGCTGCAACATGCCAAACTTCACCCCCTTCCTGTGCAGCACCGCCTTCGCTCAATTGTACCCGGCCCTCCTCTTCGCCACCTCCGCACTCCAGTCCTGATATATCCGAACCTCCGCGTTCTCCCACCTGCTGCTCCTCTCCTTCTTGGCCCACCTGAGCACACACTCCCAATCGACGAACCGATGGAACCGCACCAGCACGGCCCGCGGAGGCTCGTTAGCCTTGGGCCTCCTCGCCAACACTCTATGGGCCCCTTCCAGCTCCAGGGGCCCCTGGAAGGACCCCGCTCCCATCAGCAAGTTCAACATGGTGACCACATAGACCCCCATGTCCGACCCCTCCAGCCCCTCCGGGAGGCCCAGAATCCGCAGATTCATCCGCCTCGACCGATTCTCCATCTCCTCGAACTGCTCCTGCAATTTCTTGTGGAGCGTCTCGTGCGCCTCCACCTTTACCGCCAGGCCTAAGATCTCTTCTTCATTGTCAGAGATCTTTTGTCGAGCCTCTCAGATCGCCACCCCCTGGGCCGTCTGTGTCTCCAGCAGCTTATCAATAGAAGCCTTCATCGGCTCTAGCAGGTCCGTTTTAATCTCTCTGAGGCAGCGCTGGATACCCTCCTGTTGCTCCTCCGCCCACTGCCTCCACGCTGCCTGGTCTCGCCCGCCGCCATTTTGTCCTTCTTCCCTCCCTTCTTCTGGTCCACCACCACCTTTTTTGTCGCCCCGCTCCTAGTTAAAGCTATATACTGACGGGGAGCTATTATTAACTCCTTCCCACACCGGGAAACATCGAAAAAGTGCCCTTGGGGGCCCTGAGAAGAGCCCAAAAGTCCGGTTTTGCGGGAGCCGCCAAATGTGCGACTTAGCTCCGCATAGCCGCAACCGGAAGTCTCGAGAGGGAATCCTTTTCGCAGTGTTCACTTCACCAATCTGCCCCAAAAAGTCTATGGAAACTCCTGAAAAAGGTCTGAGAGTCCGTTCCAGACGGGAGCTGCCGAATGCGTGACCTACTCCTCCATGGCCGCCACCGGAAGCCTCGTCCCCGCTTCTTCAATGGCCTTGGTAGATCTTTTCACAGTTGTTCCCTCTGCTGCTAGAATTCACCTTTAATAGAGGCCCTCCAGTCAGCTTGCAGCTTTAAGCTTGCCCTTCCCCCGCCTGCATGCTGGAAGAGGCCCCTCTCTCCCCTGCAGTTACAGCCAAACCTTTTACTGTTTCTGCCGGGTCTGGCAACCAAGAGACATACCATTCCTGGGGGACACTGTCAGGGGAATGTTGCAGTCTTCTTCCCACACCGGGAAATGTCAAACAAATGCCATGGGGTCCTGTAAAAGAGCCCCAAAAGTCCGTTCCAAGTGGGAGCTACCGAATTTGCGACCTAGCTCTGCATAGCCGCACCCGGAAGTAACCTGTACATCTTTGGGCTACAGGAGGAAACTGGAAACTGAGCATCTGGTAGAAACTCACACAGACAAGGGGAGAAAGTGCAAACTCCGCTCAGTCACCCGAGGCCAGAATTGAACCCGGGTCCCTGGCGCTGTGAGGCAACAGTGCTAATCACTATGTCACCGTGCCGCTTAAGCTCAGTGAGCAAGGAAATCGGGAAGTTGCTGTCTTGAGATTCCCTGCTCTTCCAAAAGCTTTGCTCAAATAATAACTCACCAAGAGACTTTTAATTCAGACAGATGCAATGATGTTATTTAACAATATGAATTAGTTACCAACTAATCATGTCCAAAGGGCGGTAGGGTGGCACAGTGATCAGCACTGCTGCTTCCCAGCACCAGGGACCAGGTTCTATTCCAGCCTTGGATGACGGTGTGGACTGTGTGGAGTTTGTATGTTCTTCCCGTCCATGCATGGGTTTCCTCTGGGTACTCCAGTTTCCTCCCATAGTCCAAAGGTATACACGTTGGGTGGATTGACCATGCTAAATTTCCCCTTAATGTCTCGGGATGTGCAGGTTGCGTTATGGGGTTACGGGGATAGGGTGGGGTGGACGGGGAAGTGTAAATGGGTAGAGTGCTCATTTGAAGGATTGGTGTAGTCTCGATGGGCTGAATGGCCTCCTTCTGCACTGTAGAGATTCCATGAAAAAGATTTGGAGCTCATCCATTTAATGTCGGTGAATTTTCAATAACTGTGATAAATTTTTATTGCTGCCAATCAGCCACTCTGGCACTGGAAATTTATTTTTATAAGTGTGGAGTCTCACGCCTTCATATTTTAATGTTTGTTGGAGATGTTTTAAAAATTTAAAAACACTTTTTAAAATTTATTTTTAAATCACTTTCTCAATCCCATCATTCTTTCCTTCTCACACAAGACCAGAGAATGCTGGAAAAATTCAGTAGGTCAGGCAGCAACTGTAGGGAGAGAAAACAGAGTTAACATTTTGAGTCTGTATGGCTCTTCTTTTCCTGGTTATCTTGCTTTCTGTACCTATCCACGTTTGAACTCGACATGCCTCAATGAGAATTCTTCAATCTGATTGATTGAGGGGACACGCTGTTAGTTGCCCTTCATACACAGGCCCCGATCCTCTGTAGACCTTGGCCTGTTTTGACTGTCCAATATCTGAAAACCCACACCAGTGCAATGATCGGCACAGGCCATTCGCCTGATTCTAACTGTAAAATGTTGCCAATAATTTTTCAAGTTTTCCTTTTCAATTTGTCTCCATTTCTATTTCCTCTGTTGATTAGCCGTGGCCCAACCTAGAGGACAGCCAAGTGACATGTGCATGATATTTGATGAACATCATTTTTGGATCAGTTATTCGGGACAAATGAGGAAGCAAAATGATTCACCATTTCATCTATTTCCATTATTGAGATTCCAGGCTATCTTGTCTTTCTTCCTGTGTCACAGACGTAATTTTGCACTTGCCTCATGGAGAATCATAAGCATCTATATCCTATATCCTGTTAAATTGTACCACCATACCACTAGTTCATATTTTTATTTTCACATGAATAGGAGTTATTTCCTTGAGCCTGTGAGATTATTCCTTGCTTTTTTTGCCATTTTTGCCCCAAATCTTTCAATAGTTTTGGTTAACCACAATCTATGGATCTCCATTTTAAATTTTAACATTTGCAAAAGAGAGTTCCTAACTCCTCCCATCGTTTCTGCATAAAAGTGTTTCCTATTGGTAAAAATGGTGATAGTTTCCTTTCAAAGTTTTCCTTTTGTGGTTAAACGGTTCTTTTAGTGGAACATAATCTGAAAAAATATTAATTTCCAAGATAAATTTGCAACACTGCAGAGCCACATAAACCTGTTAAAATAACCACATAATTGACAAGACCATGAACACACACATGAATCTGGAAGTCAACCAGCTAAGCTTGGTGTTGCAAGATATTTTTCTGTAGTTTTTGTGAGGCAACATATTTTCTTTCAATTCGTACAGAGCTGGTATGAAGGCGAAGTAAATCATATAATTGAAAGTGCCAGAGCAACTGGAAGAGTCAAATCATGTTGACATACTTTCAAAACAGTTAATTTTGCTTCTTTAAAGTAATAATATTTTAAAGTAGATTTTAAAATAGCTTTTTCAAAGTCAGAACATGATCTTGATTATGCAAGTCTTTTTATAGCTTTCAGAAAAGGAGACCAACAGTTATTCAGTCACCAATTTTGGAAATGAAGTGCCAGTAAATGGTCACACTGACAGTCTTGCAAATGGAGATGGTAAGCCAGCAATTAGCATTTCTTAATCCAGTGGCCTTTGAAGTAGCATTCATACTTGGCTTGAACCAACCCTAAAACAGTTGTGCACACTAATATTTAATTCTGTAATTACTTCTTAACTTTGTAATGGGTTGATTCCTAGTTGACAAAATTAAATACATGCTCCATTTGTGGAAATGTCATTTTAAAATTTTGCCTTGCATTTGCCGAAATGTTGATTCTTTGGTCATTGCCATTTTCTGATACTCTGTTGATATCAAAAGCGTCACATTGTACTTTTTCATTTGAAGCTTCTGTCCACTTGCAGCAACAGTTGCTGTTAACATTTGCTTTACATTAGTTGTTAGATTTTGGAGTTATTTTTACCCAAATGCAAATAATTCTACGTGTCTCATGTGTTGACTTTTTAAAATGGAACTGTAGGTAAATGATTTCACTTTGACAGTTCTTTCAGATGAGAGTGCAACTGTTCATCCTCCTGAAGATGCTGGGCTTCCAATTGTAGTAAATCAGCAAGATAGCTCCTGTAAGTCTTCAAAATGCCCTCAGAGTAGAGAACTTCCACAAATACCTGGGAATGATTCAGTACCAAACGTCGAATCTACAGAAGTGACTGAAAGCAAGACCTCTCATGGAGCATATGAGCCCTATGAGGTGCTAAAGGACAGTTCTTTTCAAGATATAATCATTGAAGACACCCTCTATGAAACCGTAAAGGAGCTAAAAGAGGAATCTGGCAATGTGGCCAATGAGATTTATGTTCAATCAGAAAACATGGATTTGAATATCATGGTACAAGGTCAAAATCCTGAAGTTGCTGGTGTGAATGCAGAATATGCAACAGTAAGCAAGCCAAAAATGAATCGGCAGAGCACTTCAACAGAACAGATAACGATTATGGTGGATGATCCTCCACCAATTCGAGTAAAGCAGCTGAGTGAAAATGAACAGATGGAGGATAAAGATGTAGAGGTAAGACATTTTGTTATTATTTGTAGCTCATTCGCTTCTGTCCAAAGATATGCAGGTTAACTGGATTGTCCGTGCTAAAATTGCCCCATTGTCTCCAAAAATGTACAGATTAGGTGAGATTATGGGGTTACGAGGAGGGGCAGGCAGATAGGATGCTCTTTCTGAAGGACGGTGCCGACTCGATGGCCCGGATGGCCTCCTGCTGCGCTATCGGGATTATATGGATTCTTTGAAGTGCTGACTCTCTCACATTTGATCAAGAAGGATCTAGCATGTGGAGTCGCCTCACCTTACTTGACAGTGTTATTGCAATACTGTTGGTTTAAAAAATAGCAATGTGTTTATGAATTCCTTTTTGGAACAAAGGACTTGGAGCAGAGTAGGCTCTGTGAACTTGCTTCACCATTTGATAAAATCATGGCTGAACTGATTGTGATCTGAACTCCACCTTCCTGTCTGCCCCCCCATAACTCTTGACTTCATTGTCTTTCAAAAATCTAACTCATCTATTTCATCGTCAAAGTAATTGAATTGTTCCACACCATTGCTTTTAGTTTCTTTCCATCGGGTACCCGTAATACCTCCAAAATAGTTTTACAGTACTTGTTATTTTTAGGAAAATGTTTTCTTAACTATATGTTATTTGTGTATGGGTAGTATTCATTTTCAGACTAAACTGAAAACATTCTTTGAACGCAAGTTTGCAACAGTTAAGTTGGAAACCTGCTGTATTAAATAGCATGGTCTTTAATTCTTTATTTTACTAATTTATGACCATCCTTGTGTAAAGATGGCTATGGACAATTTTGTTTTAAAGGAAGTGACTAGCAGATCTTAGCGGATGTTGTTTATAGTAAATTGAAGGATATGAGAGGCCTGTATAACTCAATATGTATTGCACTATATAACACTGTTACAAAAGGGGCAGCACGGTAGCACAAGTGCCTAGCACTGTGGCTTCACAGCGCCAGGGTCCCAGGTTCGATTCCCCGCTGGGTCTGTGCGGAGTCTGCACGTTTTCCCCGTGTCTATGTGGGTTTCCTCCCGGTCCTCCGGTTTCCTCCCATAGTCCAAAGACGTGCAGGTTAGGTGCATTGGCCATGCTAAATTGCCCTCAAAAAAAAAAGATTAGGAGGGGTTATTGGGTTACGGGGATAGGGTGGAAGTGAGGGCTTAAGTGGGTCGTGCAGACTCGATGGGCCGAATGGCCTCCTTCTGCACTGTATGTTCTATGTTCTAATTTCGCTAGAGACCAGTAACCTTTTTTTTTAAATAGAGGAAATACAAAATCCCAGTTCTTCACTAAAAGAATGATGCCACAAGATTCCATGGTTTAAAGCAAAATAATTTTTACCTTATAAGAGTCAACAAAACAAATGCTAAATACAATCTATCCTATACGCTGACATCTAGAATTAATAAGTTAAACATGAATTGACAGGAAAATTGTGGTCAAATATGAACCATAAAGTGCACGTTAAATGGCAACAAAGATCGAGCTTGCAAATTGACTCAGCAGTCCACTCAGACTTTAGTAACCACACTCCATCGCAAAGCCCTTCAAATTGTTTCTTCCTCATGAGGCATTTCAGCTCCTCTCCTTCTAGGAGCTAATCTGATCTCCAGCTGACAGCTGCTGTCAATGGACTCGAATTGCATGGGTACAATCTTCACCACAAAAGACATACGTCTGCAGAACCTGCTCAACTTGGTCTGGGTTGAGTAGACCCACCACAAACAAGAAGCTGCAGCAATCTATTCTCAGCTTCTGGATCTGTACTCTGCTTCCTTCAACTTGCCTGTTCTGGAACACGGGACTCATCAACTGCTCCTGCTCAGCTTGGACTGATCACTGTCTCACTATCTTTCAACTAGGGGTAGTTTGCCAGAAATTTTGGTTTGCAAGCCTCAATTTGTTTTTGTTTCCTTAGAAAATAGGAGGTTGAATTTCTTTACTATGTTTACCTGCTCTGTTTCCCTTTTTAGTTCAGTTTCTGTTTTAGTTAGAGTCTGCCTCAAAACATACAAATAACAATACAGCACAGGAACAGGCCGTCCGGCTATCCAAGCCTGTACCGGTCATAATACCACCCTTGGCCAAAATCCTCAATGCTTCCTCGGGCCGTATCCCTTTATACCCATCCTATCCACGTATTTGTCGAGATACCTTGTCCACTTGTGTTGCCACTTTCAAAGATCTGTGGACCTGTACGCCCAGAGTTTTGTCATTTACTGTATTCCCCTCTATGTTAGACCTACCAAATGCATGATCTCACACTTAGAACATAGAACATACAGTGCAGAAGGAGGCCATTCAGCCCATCAAGTCTGCACCGACCCACTTAAGCCCTCACTTCCACCCTATCCCCGTAACCCAATAACCCCTCCTAACCTTTTTGGTCACTAAGAGCAATTTAGCACGGCCAATCCACCTAACCTGCACATCTTTGAACTGTGGGAGGCAACCGGAGCACCCGGAGGAAACCCACGCAGACACGGGGCGAACGTGCAGACTCTGCACAGACAGTGACCCAGCGGGGAATCGAACCTGGGACCCTGGCACTGTGAAGCCACAGTGCTAGCCACTTGTGCTACCGTGCTGTCCGAGTTAAACTCCATTTGTCATTTCTCTGCCCATATCTCCAACCTATCTATGTCCTGCTGTAGCCTCTGACAATCTTCAACACTATCTGCCACTCCACCAATCTTGGTGTCATCCGCGAACTTACTAATCAGACCAGCTACATTTTCCTCCAAATCGTTTATGTACACTACAAACAACAGAGGCCCAAGCACAGATCCCTGTGGAACACCAATAGTCACAACCTTCCATTCAGAAAAACACCCTTCTACTGTGTCATGAGAGAGTGCCTTTAAGAATTGGATGTTTAAGAAATGTACCTTTAAGAAATGAAGCTGATCATATTACTGAAGTGATGTCACGGGGGGGAGCTGAGCTCACATCTGCTTTTGGGAGTTTTAGTTTCAGTTTGAAGACAGCTTGGGGGTGGCTATGAGCTGCATTGCTGGTGATCTCAACCATGAAGGACTATTGCTTAATCATTTGGTGAAATCGGAATTGTAAAACTGTCTCAGTATTGAATATAAATCTAATGTGCTTCTGTTTGAAGGATTTGTTAAGTCTTTTGGATGTGTAAAGGAACAGTTTGCAGGATTGGGTAGTGTTGTATTATTTTCGGGGTTATCTCTGAAGTAAGGGGTGTTAAGAGATCCAATGTTTATTTAAAAGGTTAATTTGAGTTCATGGAATAAACATTGTTTTGTTTTAAAAACACATGTCCATAATTGTAATACTACACCTGGGGAATAAGCCATGTGCTTCAAAAGCAACAATCCATTAAAGGAGGGGGTTGGGTGAACTCCATGATACATTTTGGGGTTCTGAAAACACCTCTCCAAAAACAATTGGGGGCTCGAGGGGGATAAAAGTCTATCTATTGGATTGGCTTTTGTGAACTTAAAGACAGTGAAGGATTGTTGCTTTTCCGGTGTGGTATTTTAGTTTTAAGTGGGGAGAGCGTTGTGAACAATGGCTCTTTTGGAGGCTCAGAAGTTTTTGGGGGTGGACATGGTAACACGTGATACCTTACTGACAGAGACTAAAACCAGACTGTTAGGTTTGGCAAAAACATTGCGGTTAACACTGCCTAGCAAAATACGAAAAGGTGAGGTACTTAACGCGGTATCTGCGCATTTACGTTTGCCTGTGATACATTCTGACTCATTAGATATGGCAAAACTCCAGTTGCAGATTAAGCAACTTGAACATGAAAAAGAATTAAAGCAACTTGAAAACACCTCTCCCATAACAACTGCTAGCCTCTGCCTTCTGTGACCGAGCCAGTTCTGTATCCAGCTTGCCACCTCACCTCTGATCCCGTGTGACTTCAGCTTTTGTACCAGTCTGCCATTATGCGCCTTGCCAAAGGCTTTACTGAAGTTTATTACAGTTGGGGAGCCTGTAATAAACCTCCAACATCCACTGCCCTCCCCTCATCAATAATCTTTGTCACCTCTTCAAAAAACTCAATCAAGTTAGTGAGGCCCCTTCACGAAACCATGCTGTCTATCACTAATTAGTCCATTTGTTTCCAAATGTGTATAAATCCTGTCCTGAGAATCCTCTCCAATAATTTACCTACTACCGATGTGAGGCTCACCGGCATATAGTTTCTTGGATTATCCCTGCTACCTTTCTTAAACAGCGGTACCACATTCGCTATTCTCCAGTCCTCTGGGACCTCACCTGCAGCCAATGACGATACAAAGATGTCAGTCAAGGCCCCAATAATTTCCTCCCTTGTTTCTCTCAGTATTCTGGGGTAAATCCCATCAGGACCAGGAGACTTATCCACCTTAATGTCTTTTAAAACACCCAATACCACCTGTTTTATGTCAACATGACCCAGACTAACCACACATCCCACCCAAGAATCATCTTCCACAAAGTTCTTTTCTTTGGTGAGCAAAGTACTCATTTAGTACCTCGTCCATTTCCTCTGGCTCAACACATTGATTCCCCCCACTGTCCTTAAGTGGTCCTATCCTTTCCCTGGCCACCTTCTTGCATTTTACATATGAATAAAAAGCTTTGGGATTCACCGTAATCCTACTTGTTAAGGACTTATCATAACCTCTCCATGCCTCCAAATTTCCCAGTAAGAAGTTTTACAACACCAGGTTAAATTCCAACAGGTTTGTTTCGATGTCACTAGCTTTCGGAGCGCTGCTCCTTCCTCAGGTGAATGAAGAGGTCTGTTCCAGAAACACATATATAGGCAAATTCAAAGATGCCAAACAATGCTTGGAATGCGACCATTAGCAGGTGATTAAATCTTTACAGATCCAGAGATGGGGTAACCCCAGGTTAAAGAGGTGTGAATTGTGTCAAGCCAGGACAGTTGGTAGGATTTCGCAGGCCAGATGGTGGGGGATGAATGTAATGCGACATGAATCCCAGGTCCCGGTTGAGGCCGCACTGTCTTCTTCTTTTCCATTCCCCCTATCTTTCTGTGAGGTATTCGACGAACGGTTGCCACCGCCTGGTGAACCCGTGAGCCGATCCCCTTAGGACGAACTTAATCCATTCCAACTTTATAAACCCTGCCATGTCATTTATCCAGGTCTCCACACCCGGGGGCTTGGCTTCCTTCCACATCAACAGTATCCTGCGCCGGGCTACTAGGGACGCAAAGGCCAAAACATCGGCCTCTTTTGCCTCCTGCACTCCCTGCTCCTCTGCAACCCCGAATATAGCCAACCCCCAGCTTGGTTCGACCTGGACCCCCACCACCTTCGAAAGCACCTTTGTCACCCCCACCCAAAACCCCTGTAGTGCCGGACATGACCAGAACATGTGGGTGTGATTCGCTGGGCTTCTCGAGCATCTCGCACACCTATCCTCTACTCCAAAAAATTTACTGAGCCGTGCTCCAGTCATATGCGCCCTGTGTAACACCTTAAATTGTATCAGGCTTAGCACACGAGGACGATGAGTTTACCCTACTTAGGGCATCAGCCCACAGCCCCTCCTCAATTTCCTCCCCCAGCTCCTCTTCCCATTTCCCTTTCAGCTCATCTACCATAATCTCCCCCTCGTCCCTCATTTCCCTATATATATCTGATACCTTACCGTCCCCCACCCATGTCTTTGAGATCACTCTGTCCTGCACCTCCTGCGTCGGGAGCTGCGAGAATTCCCTCACCTGTTGCCTTGCAAAAGCCCTCAGTTGCATATACCGGAATGCATTCCCTTGGGGCAACCCATATTTTTCGGTCAGCGCCCCCAGACTTGCAAACGTCCCATCTACAAACAGATCTCTCAATTGTGTTACTCCTGCTCTTTGCCATGTTCCAAATCCCCCATCCATTCTCCCCGGAGCAAACCTATGGTTATTTCTTATCAGGGACCACACCGAGGCTCCCGTCTTACCCCTATGCCGTCTCCACTACCCCTAGATTTTCAGAGTAGCCACCACCACCGGGCTTGTGGTGTATTTCTTTGGTGAGAACGGCAACGGCGCCGTCACCATAGCTTGTAGGCTAGTCCCCCTGCAGGACGCCCTCTCCAATCTCTTCCAATCCGCTCCCTGCTCTTCTCCCATCCACTTACATACCATTGAGATATTGGCGGCCCAGTAGTACTCACTTAGGCTCGGTAGTGCCAGCCCCCCCCTATCCCTACTACGCTGCAAAAATCCCCTCCTCACTCTCGGGGTCTTCCCGGCCCACACAAAACTCATGATATTCTTCTCAATCCTTTTGAAAAAAGCCTTTGTGATCACCACCGGGAGGCACTGAAACACAAAAAGGAATCTCGGGAGGACCACCATTTTAACCGCCTGCACCCTCCCTGCCAGTGACAGGGATACCATGTCCCATCTCTTGAAGTCCTCCTCCATCTGTTCCACCAACCGCGTTAAATTTAACCAATGCAATGTACCCCAATTCTTGGCTATCTGGATCCCCAAGTAGTGAAAGTCCCTTGTTACCTTCCTCAGCGGTAAGTCCTCTATTTCTCTGCTCTGCCCCCCTGGATGCACCACAAACAACTCACTTTTCCCCATGTTCAGTTTATATCCTGAAAATTCTCCAAACTCCCCAAGTATCCGCATTATCTCTGGCATCCCCTCCGCCGGGTCCGCCACATACAACAACAAATCGTCCGCATACAGAGATACCCGGTGTTCTTCTCCTCCCCTGAGTACTCCCCTCCATTTCCTGGAACCCCTCAATGCTATTGCCAGGGGCTCAATCGCCAGTGCAAACAATAATGGGGACAGAGGACATCCCTGCCTCGTCCCTCTATGAGGCCGAAAATATGCAGACCCCCGTCCATTCGTGACCACGCTCGCCATCGGGGCCCTATACAGCAGCTGTACCCATCTAATATACTCATCTCCAAAGCCAAATCTCCTCAACACCTCCCACAAATAATCCCACTCCACTCTATCAAATGCTTTCTCGGCATCCATCGCCACCACTATCTCCGCTTCCCCCTCTGGTGGGGGCATCATCATTACCCCTAGCAGCCTCCGTATATTCGTATTCAGCTGTCTCCCCTTCACAAACCCAGTTTGGTCCTCATGGACCACCCCCGGGACACAATCCTCTAGCCTCATTGCCATTACCTTGGCCAGAATCTTAGCGTCTACATTCAGGAGGGAAATAGGCCTATAGGACCCGCATTGCAGCGGGTCTTTTTCTTTCTTTAGGAGAAGCGATATCGTTGCCTCTGACATAGTTGGGGGCAGCTGTCCCCTTTCCCTCGCCTCATTAAAGGTTCTCATCAGTAGCGGGGCGAGCAAGTCCACATATTTCCTGTAAAATTCAACTGGGAATCCATCCGGTCCCGGAGCCTTCCCCGCCTGCATGCTCCTAATTCCTTTCACTACTTCCTCCATTTCGATCTGTGCTCCCAGTCCCACCCTCTCCTGCTCCTCCACCTTAGGAAATTCCAGCTGGTCCAGAAAACACATCATTCTCTCCTTCCCATCCGGGGGCTGAGCTTCATATAATCTTTCACAGAATGCCTTGAACACTCCATTCACTCTCTCCGCTCCCCGCTCCATCTCTCCCTCCTCATCCCTCACTCCCCCTATTTCCCTCGCTGCTCCCCTTTTCCTCAATTGGTGGGCCAGCAACCTGCTCGCCTTCTCCCCATATTCGTATTGTACACCCTGTGCCTTCCTCCACTGTGCCTCTGCAGTACCCGTAGTCAGCAAATCAAATTCTACGTGTAGCCTTTGCCTTTCCCTGTACAATCCCTCCTCCGGTGCCTCCGCATATTGCCTGTCCACCCTCAGAGGTTCTTGCAGCAACCACTCCCGTTCCCTACTCTCCTGCTTTCCTTTATGTGCCCTGATTGATATCAGCTCCCCTCTAACCACTGCCTTCAGCGCCTCCCAGACCACTCCCACCTGGACCTCCCCATTATCATTGAGTTCCAGGTACTTTTCAATACACCCCCTCACCCTTAGACACACCCCCTCATCCGACATTAGTCCCATGTCCATTCTCCAGGGTCGACGCCGTTCTTTTTCCTCCCCTATCTCCAAGTCCACCCAATGTGGAGCGTGATCCGAAATAGCTATAGCCGTATACTCCGTCCCCCTCACCTTCGGGATCAACGCCCTTCCCAAAACAAAAAAGTCTATTCGCGAATAAACTTTGTGGACATAGGAGAAAAACGAAAACTCCTTACTCCTAGGTCCACTAAATCTCCATGGGTCTACTCCTCCCATCTGCTCCATAAAGTCTTTAAGCACCTTGGCTGCTGCCGGCCTCCTTCCAGTCCTGGACCTCGATCTGTCCAGCCCTGGTTCCAGCACCGTGTTAAAATCTCCACCCATTACCAACTTCCCCACCTCTAGGTCCGGGATACGTCCTAACATGCGCCTCATAAAGTTGACATCATCCCAGTTCGGGGCATATACGTTCACTAAGACCACCGCCTCCCCCTGTAATTTGCCACTCACCATCACGTATCTGCCCCCACTATCCGCCACTATGGTCTTTGCCTCAAACATTACCCGCTTCCCCACTAATATAGCCACCCCCCTGTTTTTCGCATCTAGCCCCGAATGAAACACCTGCCCCACCCATCCTTTGCGTAGCCTAACCTGGTCTATCATTTTCAAATGCGTCTCCTGTAACATAACCACATCCGCCTTAAGTTTCTTTAGGTGTGCGAGTACCCGTGCCCTCTTTATCGGCCCGTTCAGCCCTCTCACATTCCAGGTGATCAGCCGGATTGGGGGGCTCTTTACCCCCCCCCCTTGTCGATTAGCCATCCCCTTTTACCCAGCTCCTCACCCGGTTCCCACGCAGCTGTGTCCCCCCCAGGCGGTGCCCCCCCGCCCACCCCACCCCATACCAGCGCCCCCTTCTCCCCAGCAGCAGCAACCCAGTAAATCCCCCCCTCCCACCACCCCCCCCCCCCCCCGCTAGATTCCCCCACTAGCGTAGTTACACCCCCCATGTTGCTCCCAGAAGTCAGCAAACTCTGGCCGACCTCGGCTTCCCCCCGTGACCTCGGCTCGCACCATGCGACGCCCCCTCCTTCCTGCTTCCCTATTCCCGCCATAATTATCATAGCGCGGGAACAAAGCCCGCGCTTCCCTTTTGGCCCCGCCCCCAATGGCCAACGCCCCCAACTCCTCCACCTCCCTTCCTCCCTCCCCCACAACCTGTGGAAGAGAGAAAAGTTACCGGGTCGCAGGATTAACAACATAAAAATCATCTCTCCCCCCTTTTTTCCCCCTTCTTCGCCCCCCATATTCGCCCCACCACTTTGTCTCAAACGTTCTTTTTTAATAACCCACTCATTCCCATTTCTCTTCAACAATAAATGTCCACGCCTCATCCGCCGTTTCAAAGTAGTGGTGCTTCCCTTGATATGTGACCCACAGTCTTGCCGGCTGCAGCATTCCAAATTTGATCTTCTTTTTATGAAGCACCGCTTTGGCCCGATTAAAGCTCGCCCTCCTTCTCGCCACCTCCGCACTCCAGTCTTGATATACGCGGATCACCGCGTTCTCCCATCTACTGCTCCGAGTTTTCTTTGCCCATCTGAGGACCGTCTCTCTGTCCTTAAAATGGAGGAATCTCACCACTATGGCTCGAGGAATTTCTCCAGCCCTCGGTCTTCGCGCCATAACTCGATAGGCTCCCTCCACCTCCAGCGGACCCGTCGGGGCCTCCGATCCCATCAACGAGTGTAGTATCGTGCTCACATATGCCCCGACGTCCGCCCCTTCTGCACCTTCAGGAAGACCAAGATTCCTTAAATTCTTCCTCCTCACATTATTCTCCAGCACCTCCAGCCTTTCCACACATCGTTTATGGTGTGCCTCGTGCATCTCCGTCTTCACCACCAGGCCCTGTATATCGTCCTCGTTCTCGGCAGCCTTTGCCTTCACGACCCGAAGCTCCCGCTCCTGGGTCTTTTTTGCTCATCTTTTAGCCCTTCAATCGCCTGTAATATCGGGGCCAACAGCTCCTTCTTCATCTCCTTTTTAAGCTCTTCCACGCAGCGTTTCAAAAACTCGTGTTGTTCAGGGCCCCATATTAAGCTGCCTCCTTCCGACGCCATCTTGCTTTGTGCCTGCCTTCCTTGCCGCTGCTCTAAAGGATCCACCGCAATCCGGCCACCTTCCTCTCCTTTTTCCATCCGTATCCAGGGGGGATTCCCTTCTGGTTTACCGCACAGTGCTTTTAGCCGTTAAAATTGCAGTTGGTGCTCTTATTAAGAGCCCAAAAGTCCGTTCCACCGGGAGCTGCCGAAACGTGCGACTTAGCTGGTCATCGCCGCACCCGGAAGTCATCAGTAGCTCGACCCTTTAAGGTACAAGATCTCATTACTTTTAATTGATGCAGCCCAAGGTAAATTAGAGCCCTATTGCTCATGGGCACAACCTAGGCTCACTTGGAAGCTACTTTCTGTTGCTGAAGGATTTTCCTTAGATTGGTTGCTGTTTAAAAATCGTTGGCTCCTTGCATGCAAAAAGGGTGGAAAAAAACAGTAGAAATTACTGTGCTTCTTTCTTATATTCAAGTGTGACAGGTGTGAATCAAGTGCTGAAAGATAAATTGAAGGAGCTGCGATGGTTTCTGTAGTTGAAGTGTTGGAGCTTACCTTTTCAAGTGGACTCAACAGGCAGAACAGGTCCTGAGAGTGAGTGAAGGCTCCTGTTTTCACTTTTATGGTACTGCAGATCATGGTTCTTGGTAGCCTGATTTAGTACAGCATTCCAAACATGTTTCTGGAAACTTTCCTCAGTGTCTCCCTGTTGAGAAGCAGTTTCCATTTCAGGGTGTCTTTCTCATAATGTTCAAGGTGGTTCTGAACATAAAATGGATGTTTGCAGTCTGTCTTTATATAGTTAAAAAAGTGAAAATGGCTGCCACGTTGTGATCAGGACAAAATGCCAAATCATCTTCCAAATAGGGCAACCACATTTAACAATCTAGATTCCCTTTATCACCTACAGTGTTCAAAAGGGATAAAGGTTTTCACACCTTTGAGGAAAGCCATTGTGTTATAACCTGCCTACTGACGATTGGCTGGGGACTAATGATTATCCCACAATCCTATGGGAGTATGAACTTCCCCAATGAGGGGGGCGGAGAAGCTCCTACTATAAATAAGCTGGCCAGTCCAGGAACCAGGAGGAAGGAGAAGGTAGCAAGGGAAGTTACTGCTACTGCTATGTATATATTGTTATAGTAAATAAACTTTATTATTTTGTATCCTTAAAACTCGTGCTGGATTCTTCGGGGCCCTGACAAAACTGGCGACGAAGGTAAAAGTGAATAGCTGTCTACACTGCTGAAGCCACCTCCCTGGATTTTTGTTGGATACAGGTTGGAAGTTGTTTTCTATTATACCATGCCTCTGTACGGACGTTTGGATGTTTTTGATGCTGCGCTGGAAAGCTGGAACCAGTACACGCAACGGATGCGTTACTATTTCCGGGCAAACAATATCACTGAAAACGAGCGCCAGGTGGTCATATTGCTCACCGCCTGCGGACCGCATACGTTTGGGGTGATTAGGAGCCTTACGTACCCAGCTGCGCTGGACACCAAAACGTTTGACGAACTTGTGAATATAGTGGGGCAACATTTTAACCCAACCCCGTCCACGATAGTCCAGCGTTACCGGTTTAATACCGCTGAGAGGACCCCTGGAGAATCCCTTGCCGATTTTTTTTATCCAGGCTACGCGGGATTGCGGAATACTGTGACTATGGTGAGACCTTGTCAGAAATGTTACGCGACCGTTTGGTTTGCGGTATTAACAATGCGGCCACCCAGAGAAAGTTGTTAGCGGAGCCAACATTGACTTTTCAACAGGCAATACAAATAGTCTTGTCCTGAGAGAGCGCAGAGCGAGGAGTACAGGAGCTACAGGGAATGGAAGTGCATGCCTTGGGGCGAAACCCTTTCCGCCCAAAAACGTCCCCCCGCACTCCTGCGGTACCTTGGGCGAGGCAACGACCAGACCGACGCCAGTGGCCATCGGACATTCCTCCCCGAAGGGAGCCTTCTCCAGAGCCAATGGATGAGGAGCCATGTCCGTGTCAGACTTGTAGGCGCCGACCCCGTCGCGGACGGCGGTCCTGGGGACGCCAGAGGCGCCGTCGTTCCGACCGAAACTGGGACCAGCCCAGGGGCCGTAACTGGGACCAGCCCAGAGGCCGTACCTTCCATGTGGATGAACCTGCGGCGACCACTCCTGAAGACGTGGAGACGGAGGACGACTGCCTGCAGCTGCATTGTGTGGCAGCTCCCCGTGTGGCCCCCATTAAGGTGACAGTACGGGTCAATGGCCACCCGCTGGAGATGGAGTTGGATACTGGCACAGCGGTCTCCGTGATCGCCCAGAGGACATTCGACCGCATCAAGCAGGATATACAGACCCTTACACTAACTGACTCACAGGCCAGGTTGGCCACCTACACGGGGGAACCACTGGACATTGCAGGAACTACAATGACCCCTGTTGTCTATGGACGCCAGGAGGGGCGTTTCCCACTTATCGTAGTGCGTGGCCATGGGCCCAGCCTGTTGGGTCGGGACTGGTTGCGCCATTTGCGGTTGCAATGGCAGCACATCCTCCAAACAGTTTCTGGAGGGTTGACTGTTGTGCTAGGACGATACCCAGAGGTATTCCAGCCTGGTCTGGGGAAAATAAAAGGGGCCGTAGCCCGTATCCAAGTTGAACCAGGAGCCACACCGCGCTATTTCCGGGCGCGCCCAGTGCCTTACGCTTTGCTCGAGAAGGTAGAAGGGGAGCTCACTCGTTTGGAGAGTTTGGGTATTATCAGGCCTGTCCGTTTTGCTGACTGGGCAGCACCAATTGTGCCAGTAATGAAGCCAGATGCCACAGTTCGCTTGTGTGGCGAATATAAACTTACAGTGAATACAGTTTCCCGACTCGACCGATACCCAATGCCTCGCATAGAGGATCTCTACGCGAAACTTGCAGGCGGACTCTCATTCACAAAATTAGATATGAGTCACGCCTACCTGCAGTTGGAGCTGGACCCTGCCTCCCGACCATATGTAACAATTAACACACACCGGGGCCTGTATGAATATACACAGTTGCCCTTTGGAGTATCCTCTGCCTGCGCAATTTTTCAACGTGTTATGGAGGGCATTTTGAGAGGTTTACCACGTGTGGCTGTCTACCTAGATGACGTGTTGATTACAGGGACGTCGGAGCAAGAGCATTTGGAAAATCTGGAGGCTGTCCTTAAACGCCTTTCGGAGGCTGGAGTCCGTTTACGTCACACAAAGTGCGTATTTCAGGCAAAAGAAGTAGTCTACCTAGGTTATCGGGTGGACCGCGAGGGTCTGCACCCCGTCGCAGAGAAGGTGCGTGCAATTCAACATGCCCCCACCCCGACTGACACTTCGCATCTTCGTTCTTTTCTCGGTCTCGTAAACTATTACGGGACGTTCCTCCCCAATCTGGCAACTACGCTGGCCCCCTTACACCTGCTGCTAAAGAAAAATCACACCTGGGTTTGGGGTCAGCCGCAAGAAACCGCTTTCCGGCGGGTAAAGCAACAATTGTCGTCGTCTGGGTTACTAACCCACTATGATCCGGGAAAGCCTTTGCTCGTCACATGTGATGCATCCCCGTATGGTATTGGGGCTGTCCTGTCCCACAAGATGGAGAACGGGGCCGAGCGACCGATAGCTTTCGCCTCCCGCACATTGACTGCAGCGGAGAAGAAGTACGCGCAGATCGAGAAGGAGGGCCTGGCAGTGGTTTTCGCGGTGAAACGCTTCCACCAGTATGTGTACGGCCGCCATTTCACTATCGTGACTGATCATAAGCCCCTGCTGGGACTCTTCAGAGAGGATAAGCCGATACCGCCCATTGCTTCTGCACGGATCCAGCGCTGGGCTTTGTTGCTTGCTGCATATGAGTATTCTCTGGAGCACAAACCAGGTACGCAGATAGCAAATGCCGACGCACTGAGCCGATTGCCTTTATCGACCGGCCCCATGTCGACCTCCACGACCGGTGAGGTGGTCGCAACCCTAAATTTTATGGACACCTTGCCTGTCACGGCATCACAGATCCGTGAGTGGACCCAGACGGAGCCAGTCCTGTCAAAGGTTCGGCACATAGTCCTGTATGGTGGGCAGCATAGACAGCTCCCAGGCGAGTTACGGGCATTTTCTTCCAAGCTGTCAGAGTTCAGCGTGGAAGACGGCATCCTCTTGTGGGGGACGCGTGTGGTTGTCCCGGAAAAAGGCCAGGAGCTGATATTATCAGACTTGCACAATGGGCATCCGGGCGTGACCAAGATGAAAATGTTGGCCCGGAGTTATGTCTGGTGGTCAGGCCTCGACACCGACATTGAGAAGGTGGCCCAAAACTGCTCCATTTGCCAGGAGCATCAGAAGCTTCCGCCGGCCGCGCCCCTACATCACTGGGAATGGCCAGGGCGGCCTTGGGCACGCTTACATGCAGATTTAGCAGGCCCTTTTCAGGGATCCATGTTCCTTCTACTAATTGACGCCCAGTCCAAATGGCTGGAGGTGCATAAGATGCAGGGGACAACGTCCTGCGCAACAATTGAAAAAATGCGTTTATCATTTAGCACGCATGGCCTCCCCGAGGTGCTGGTCACGGATAATGGCACTCCATTCACGAGTGAGGAGTTTGCTAGGTTTACAAAGATGAACGGCATCCGCCATATCCGCACTGCCCCTTACCACCCGGCTTCAAATGGGTTGGCAGAGCGTGCAGTGCAAACATTCAAAAGAGGCCTAAAGAAGCAGTCTTCCGGATCAATGGACACGAGACTGGCTCGGTTTTTGTTTACGTACAGGACCACCCCCATACAGTGACTGGGATAGCTCCCGCAGAACTCCTAATGGGCCGGAGACTTCGCACCCGCCTTAGTATGGTCTTCCCGGACATTGGCGCAAAAGTACGCCGCACACAAGAACGGCAGGGACCGGGATTGTCTCAGCATCGTCCGATTCGGCAGTTTGCGCCCGGTGACCCAGTATTCGTGCGGGATTTTGCTGGTGGTGCCCAATGGGTTCCTGGGGTAATCTTTCGCCAAACGGGCCCTATATCGTACCAAGTGCAAGCCCAGGGTCGTCTCCAGCGAAAACATGTAGACCACGTCCGGTCCAGAAGATCATCCCCGCAAAAGATTCCCCGCCCCCGGAGCTCAGTTCAACAGCGGCAAAGACCAGAAACAAGGGAAGGTAGTCCTCCAAATCTTCCACTGGTGCCTCACTCAAAGCCTGCGCAGGTCATGACGGGACCGAATGGGGAGAGAGACGCTGACATGACGGAGGCAGCAGACTCTGACTCCGAGATGGAGACACAGGATGAATCAGAGGGGGAATCCTCGGGTCCACAGGCCGTGGATGTACAACCACGCCGTTCATCACGGAAGCGCCGGTCTCCGTCTCGTTATACGCCGCCTGATCCAGCGCCGCGTGCAAATGGCATCCGGCCTGCGGCCAAACGAGTTTGACGCCTCCCTTCGCCAGGGCCTACGGTGGATTCCTTGGACTTTGGGGGGGAGGGATGTTATAACCTGCCTACTGACGATTGGCTGGGGACTAATGATTATCCCACAATCCTATGGGAGTATGAACTTCCCCAATGAGGGGGGTGGAGAAACTCCTACTATAAATAAGCTGGCCAGTCCAGGAACCAGGAGGAAGGAGAAGGTAGCAAGGGAAGTTACTGCTACTGCTATGTATATATTGTTATAGTAAATAAACTTTATTATTTTGTATCCTTAAAACTCGTGCTGGATTCTTCGGGGCCCTTACAAAACATTGTCTGTTTGAGGACTCATTGAATTTCAAGAGTCTTGTCATGTGTGGGTATATCTGCCTGCGATCCACTTAAAATGTTCAGGAAGCTTGACCACATTGCAGTTGAAAAGGTCAGGTGGGTTTTGGCAGCCATTTTTAAGGCTTCTTGTATCAATTTAAAAAGAAAGCTTGGTGTTTTTTTAATAAAATCTATAATATCACAACATGTTCACGACAGAGGTGAGAAAAGCAGAGATAGGGAACCAAGAGAGCAAGGCATCACCCACTGAAATACCATGCAATTCACAAACACCTAGACCTGACCCCTGAGGTGTGCTATGTCCTACACATCTATGGAATGGCATGAGGTCTGGAATTTGACATATCCAGAGAGGAGCTAAATGAAGGCGAAGATCCTGGCTGCAATGGCCAGAGTCAAATGACGATGTATGTCTGCAGGAGGTTTTGAGTCAATCAGATGATTGGAGTGCAAGTCACAGGCATTTCATCCAAGGCGCACTACCTTGACATTCACACAAAAAAAGACAGTTTTATTTCATTTCAATATTTTATTCTTACAAGAAATATTTTATAACTCAAGTGCGAAAAAATAACAATTATTTTCACAATAAGTTACTGTATTTGGAGCTTACAACATAATGTAAAGTAATCTCTGAGAAACATATTTTAATTTGCAGTGGTTTATTGGAATGTTAAACTCTATGAACTGCTTTTTACAACAGTTTAACTTTCAATGAGCAATAACAATAGTTAAGAATGATTGTCAAACTGAATTAAAATAATGCAGACATTTATATACATATTGGAAGTTTTAAATAAGTTAAATAAATATTTAACTTGTTGAAACAATGGCCGGGATTCTCTGACCGCCGCGCCTGGTGGGGGCTGTTGAACGTGCCCCCCCCCCCGGCGATTCTCCGAGCCTCGACAGGCCAAGTGCCCAACGAGTACGGCCAAGGCCCACCAAGTAGTCCCGCCGGTGTGGGTTACGTATGGTCCCACCCGGCGGAACCTCGGAGTTCTGGCTGCGGGAGCCGTCCTGGTGGGGAGGCGGGGGGGATCCGACCCCGGGTGGGGGCCTCCACGGTGGCCTGGCCCACGATCGGGACCTACCGATCAGTGGGCGGGCTAGTTCCGTGGCAGGCCTATGTTCCTCCGCGCCAGGCCCATGTGGGGCTCCGCCATATTGCCCGGGACCGACGCAGAGACAGGAACCCACGCGCATGCGTGGATTTGCCCCAGCCATGGCGCGCATGCACGGACTAGTGCCGACCATGGTGCGCATGAGCGGACTCGCGCCGGCTGTGGGCGTGCCGGCCTTCGGGTGCCAGAGCAGCAGACACCACTTCGGCGCCGTACTAGCCCCCTAGGGAGGGGTGAATACCTGCCACTTGAGGCCCGTTGACGCCCGAGTGGCTCGTGCCGCTTTTCACGCCGGCGCCAGAACTTGGCAGCGGGATTGGAGAATCCCAGCCAATGAGTTTTGTTTGACTAGCAGCAATAACACAGTGCACTAATGAGAGTCACAATGTTCCAGTCAAACAGCTTCCCCGCACTTCCTGAGAATGGAAGTGATAGCAGAGATGGAACAGAAATGATCACATCTCCTTCAAAGGACTTTACTTGACCTTGGCCATGGACAAGCTCGTTAACCAGCTGCTCCTCGTGCAGTGCTGCAGTAAACGGAACCAGAGAAGGGGAGGTTGGTGTGCGAACACACAAAATAGGAGAAGGAGCAGGTGACATGGCCCGCCAAGCCTCCTCTGCCATTCAATACGATCATTGATGGTCTTGGGTTTAACTTTGCTTTCCTGGCCCAGTCCCCATACCCCTCAATTCCCAGAGAGAGACACCAAAATTTGTCAATCACAGCCTTCAAGGTATTCAACGATAGTGCATCCATAACCCATTAAGGTACAGAATTCCAAAGATTCACAACCCTTGGGGGGGGGGGGGGGTTGCCATTTTGGATGGTGACTACTCACTGAACGTATCTGGGGTGCAAATGGCTCGAGATTGGTCCTGGCTCCCGTAAATTTTTACGAGCTACGAGCCTGGTGGGCAGGGTCAAGGTGGGTTTGTTGAGCTGGGTCGGCTCCTCCGTATCATTGGCAGGCCGGGTGCAGGCAGTAAAGATGTATGTTTTGCCGTGGTTTTTGTTTTTATTCCATTGCTTACTGGTATTCTTGCCAAAAGTGTTTTTTATGGGGGTGGAACAGTTAATTTACATCATTTGTCTGGGCAGGTAAGGTAGCGAGGATTTGGAGGACGGTGTTTCAGAGACAGACGGTAAGGGAAATATTACTTGCAACCTGTCAAGTCCAAGCCTGGATATTGTTCAGGCCTTGCTGAATTTTAACATGGACAATTTCGGTATCAAAGGAGTCATGAATGGCGCTGAATGTTGTGCAATCAACAGCGAACACCCCAAATTCTGATCTTATGATGGAAGGAAGGGCATTGATGAAGTAGGTGAAGATTATTGGGACTAGGACTCTACCCTGAGGAATTCCTGCAATGATTTCCTGAAGCTGAGTTGATTGATCGCCAAGCCACCACAGCCATCTTCCTTTGTGCCAGGTAAGACTCCAACCAGCGGAGAGATTCCTCCCTGATTTCCATTGACTCCGGTTTTGTGAGGGCCCCTTGATGTCAAGGGCAATTACTCACACCTCCCCTCTGGAATTCAGCTCTTTTGTCCATGTTTGAACCAAAGCTGTAATGAGGTCAGGAGCTGAGTGATTCTGGTTGAACCCAAACTGAGCGTTAGTGAACAGATTATTGCTAAGCAAGTGCCACTTGATAGCACTGTTGGTGAAACCTTCCATCACTCTGCTGATGATCAAGCAGAGGCTGATGGGGCAGTAATTTTTTTTTTTAAATAAACATTTTATTGAGGTATTTTTCGTTTTGTAACAACAACAAAATAAACAATGTACATAAAACTAGAAATATAGTGCAAAAGCCGTCTCCCTCCCTTCCAGGTCCCACCTTTATTAACCCCCTACTCTAAGCTAAACTAACCCCCACCCCCCCCATCTGCTGACGATTAATTTTCCGCGAAGAAGTCAACAAACGGTTGCTACCTCCTGGCGAACCCTAACAGTGACCCTCTCAAGGCGAACTTGATTTTCTCCAAACAGAGAAAGCTAACCATGACCAGTAGCCAGGTCTCTGACTCCGGGGGCTTTGAGTCCCTCCAAGCTAATAGTATCCGTCTCCGTGCTACCAGGGAAGCAAAGGCTAGAACGTCTGCCGCTTTCCCCTCCTGGATTCCCGGGTCTTCCGACACCCCGAAAATCGCCACCTCTGGACTCAGCGCCACCCTTGTTTTTAACACCGTGGACATGACATCTGCAAACCCCTGCCAAAATCCCCTAAGCTTCGGACATGTCCAGAACATGTGGACAGGGTTCGCTGGTCCTCCCACATATTTTGCACACCTGTCTTCCACCCCAAAGAATCTGCTCATCCGGGACACTGTCATGTGAGCCTGATGAACAACCTTGAATTGTATCAGGCTGAGCCTTGCGCATGTTGCGGATGCGTTGACTCTACTCAACACGTCTGCCCATAGACCATCCTCTATCTCTCCTCCCAGCTCCTCCTCCCACTTACGCCTCAGCTCCTCGGTCTGTGTCTCCTCTGACCCCACAAGTTCTTTGTAAATGTCAGAGACGCTCCCTTCTCTTATCCACCCTCTGGAAACTACCCTGTCCTGAATCCCCCTTAGCGGTAGGAGCGGGAAGGTTGACACCTGTTTAGATGGAGCAGTAATTAGCCAGGTTGGATTTGTCTTGCTTTTTGTGTACAGGACATGCCTGGGCAATTTTCCACATTGCCGGTAGACGCCAGTGTTGTAGCTGTACTGGAACAGATTGGCTAGGGGCGCAGCAAATTCTGGAGCATACATTGTTGCAATATTGTCAGGGCCCATAGCCTTCGCAATGCCATGTATCTTCAACCATTTCTTGATGTCACTTAGAGTGAATAGAATTGGTCAATGGCTAGAGTCTGTGATGCTGGGGAGTTCTGTAGGAGGCCGAACTGGATCATCCACTCAGCACTTCCGGTTGAAGATTATCGTAATTGCTTCAGCCATATCTTTTGCACTGATGTTCTGGGCTCCCCCGTCTTTGAGGATGAGCATATTTGTGGAACCTCCTCCTCAAGTGAGTTGTTCAATTGTCCACCACCATTCTCGACTGGATGTGGCAGGACTGCAGAACTTAAATATGATCCATAGATTGTGGGATCACTTAGCTCTGTCTATCCCATGCTGCTTAGGCTATTTGGCATGCAGGTAGTCCCCTGTTGTAGCTTCACCAGGTTGACACATCATGGGCGAAATTCTCCTACCCGCCCCGCCACATTTCTGTGCCGACCGGCCGGCGGGAGTCTCCGTAACACCGGCCGGTCAATGGGGTTTCCCATTGTGGGGCAGCCCCACGCCGTCTGGAAACCCCCGGACGCCGGCAGAACGGAGACTCCCGCCGGCGGAGAATGACGCCCCATATTTAGGTATTACCTGATAATGCTCCTGGCATGCCCTCCTACACTCTTCATTGAACTCCTGGCGTGATGGTAATGGTAGAATGGGAGATGTGCCAGGCCATGAGGTTACAGATTGTGGTTGAGTATAATTCTGCTCTTGTTGATGACCCACAGCACCGCATGGTTGCTCAGTCTTGAGTTGCTAGATCTATTCGAAGACTCTCCCATTTAGCATGGTAGTAGTGCCACACAACTTGATGGAGCGCATCCTCAATGTGAAGATGGGACTTTTTCTCTACAAAGACTGTGTAGTGGTCACTCTCACCAATACTGCCATTGTCAGATGCCTCTGTAATAAGCAGGTTGGTGAGGATGCGGTCAAGTATGGAATAACCACCAGGAGGTTTTCTTGCCCATGTTTGACCTGATGCACTTTTCTGTTCTTACAACCAAAGTGAGTAATTTCACACATCCTTACATTATACTTCATCTTCTAACTTGTTGCACACTCACTTAATTTGTCTATGTCTCTTTGCAGACATTCCATGTTCTCCGCACAGCTTACCTTTCCACCGAACATTGAATCATCAGCAAACTTAGATACATCATCATTCTCTGTCTCTTTATCAGTGCCCAGCCAGCCCTGATCCTTGCAGCATTCCACTAGTCACAGCCTGCCAATTTGAAAATGTTCCATTTATACACACTCTCTGCTTCCTGTCCATTAACCAATCCTCTATCCAAAAAAGGATGCAGGTCTGTTGAGATGTGGGTATGTGGTTGGTCCATGCTGACAACTATGTACTCCTCAAAACCAAGGCTTCAATCTAAATCCCAGGGAGGTACACCCTGAGCAATCTCCCGGAGCCTGCTGCCGTCATGTGACACCATATTTGCTGTGGGAATTCCAGAGACCATACTGTGCTGCTGCCTGCAGAGGTGGAGGCAGTAGGCACATTCGCTGCACCACCCACCCTTTCGATGCTGATTTAATCTTCAGCAGTTCTCAGCATTTTCATGAGTGGAATGATGACAACTGTAGTATTTCACAAAGCAGCCTTCCTGCATCTAATATTTAAATTTCGATGTATTGTCTCGTGTACCAAGGTACAGTGAAAAGTATTGTTCTGCGTGCAATCCAGGCAGATCGTTCCATGCATGAAAAAACATAAGACGTACGATAAATACACAATGTAAATACATCGACATTGGGTGAAGCATACGGAGTATATGGCTGACAATAGTAGAGAAGATGCATAGAGTGATCAGTTCAGTCCATAAGAGGACCATTCAGGAGTCTGGTAACAGCGGGGAAGAAGTCGTTTTTGAATCTGTTAGTGCGTGTTCTCAGAATTTTGTATCTTCTGCCCGAAGGAAGAGGTTGGGAGAGTGAATAGCCCAGGTGGGAGGGGTCTTTAATTATGCTGCCTGCTTTCCCAAGGCAGCGGGAGGTGCAGACAGAGTCAATGGATAGGAGGCGGGTTCGCGTGATGGACAGAACTGTGTTCACGACTCTCTGTAGTTTCTTTCGGTCTTGGGCCGAGCAGTTGTATACCAAGCTGTGATACAGCTAGATAGGATGCTTTCTATGGTACATCTGTAAAAATTGGTAAGAGTCAATGCGGACATGCCGAATTTCCTTAGTTTCCTGAGGAAGTATAGGTGCTGTTGTGTTTTCTTGGTTGTAGCGTTGAGGTGGGTGGACCAGGACAGATTGTTGGTGATCTATACAGCTAGGAATTTGAAGCTGTCAACCATCTTCACCTCGGCACCATTGATGCAGACAGGGGTGTGTACGACACTTCGCTTCCTGAAGTCAATAGCCAGCTCCTTAGTTTTGCTGACACCGAGGGAGAGATTGTTGTCATTGCACCATGCCACTAGGTTCTCTATCTCCCTCCTGTACTTTGACTCATCGTTGCTTGAGATCCGACCCACTACGATCGTGTCATCAGCAAACCTGTAGATGGAGAGTCGGATTTTGCCACACAAGTCGTGTGTGCATAAGGAGTATAGTAGGAGCCTAAGTAAGCAGGGTCCTGGTATTGAGGGCTATCGTGGAAGAGCTGTAACTGTTTATCCTTACTGACCATGGTCTATGGGTCAGGGAATCGAGGATCCATTTACAGAGAGAGGAGCCAAATCCTACATTTTGGAGTTTAGATATGAGTTTGGCTGGATTTATGGTGTTGAAGACCGAGCTGTAGTCAATGAATAGGGGTCTGAAGCAGTAATCCTTTTTGAGATGGAATTAATGTAGGTCCAGGGAAATAGCATCTGCTATGGACCGATTCTGGTGGTATGCGAATTGCAATAGATCAAGGCACTCTGGAAGTATGGAGTCGATGTGTCTCATGACCAAACCTCTCAAAGCACTTCATAATGATAGATGTCACGATCACCAAACAGTACTCACGTTGCCTGGTTCTTCTTTGAGGCACGTTGCCTGGTTCTTCTTTGGTACCGGTATGATGGTTGTCTTCTTGAAGGAGGTGGGAACCTCGGAACGGAGTAGGGAGAGGTTGAAGATGTCTGCGAACACACCCGCCCACTGCCCTGATCTCTCTTCCCCTGCCCCCCCCCCCCCCCGTTCTTGTCCCCTCCCCCACACACCCCCAACCTTGGGAGGGCCCAGAGAGCCCACCCCTCACACCCTCTACCTGGTAAGGCCCCTCCAGGGCACAAACCCTGTCAGTGCCACCCTGGCACCTGGGCACTCTGGCCCGGAAGTCACTGCCCTGTCCCCAACCGCCTGGGAGTCTCCACGGCCTGGGAGAGGGCCACACCAGGTGCTGTTACAACTGGTCCACGTTTGTGTGGACCAATACTAAATGGTGCCCCAGCGAGGTCGCCCAGGCGTGACTGGTGAGTAGCTCATACAAGTTTCAATTGTCTTGAATTTTTCCCTTCTCACATGTGACTGATATGCAAGACAAATGCAGCAAGGCGAGATCGCGGTGAATCCAGCGAATGTATATTTAAATTAGCCGTATGACTCATTTAAATGTGCTGACCTGCATCATGCCCAGAGATGGCGAGATCCAGATCGTGACGTCTCGTGAGATTCCATTGAATTGAGCATTGGACAACCCGTGAGAGGCCTTGTCCCGACACCAAGTCAGGCGCCACAATCTCTACACTTGCCGTTTTCTCCATTGCACATGACCGCTGAGGTATTTGGAATGGGTTCGGCTAATTCCTACTTCTTTCTGTTTCTTCAAATAATGTCTGCAATTCCTGATCGCAGAAAGGAAATCCTCTTGCCTTGCTGCGTTTGTACGCATGTCAATCACTTGTGAGAAGGGAAAGATTCAAGACAATTGAAACTTATATGAGCTACTTAAATTAATTGCTTAAAATCTTAAAAATCAAAGAACTGTGTGCTGCTCCTCTGCCTCGCTCAGGAGACAAATGTTTTCTCTTCACCATTAGATTCTGCTTTAATTGTATTATAATCACATTGGACAGTTATGCAAATTTTTAAAAAAAATTTGTGTGGGCATGTCTGAATTAGAATGGTTGAATTCCAACATTTCTTGTTCGAGAAAATAGTGCTTTCAGGTCTAACTTCTGGGATGCCGCCATGCAGAAAATTATGTTGGACTCAGCAGCCTGTTACTAGGGAGACGGCAACATCAAGCTATTCAGCGTTCTAAAAGAAATGAGCTCTGTGGGATTTCTAACATTAACCAGCTACTAAACAATAACCGATGCTTGAAGGGATATCCAACAGAATAATAGTTGACAACAATTTGGTCCAAGTGTTGGATAAGTGTTCTGGTAGAAGGAAGAAGAAAACAGGAATCCCTGTATTTGTTTGCAGAAATGAAGAGTGATCAATCCTCAATAAATTATTTGTGCAGTTTTCTTTAAATATATATTTGGCACTTCAAGCTAATTGTTCATGTTTACTCATGAGAATAAAATGAAGGAAAAATGTGTCCAAATATTTATATTTAATATTTTATCCTACTTTTGCACACCAATCTTGATGCCCCCCCCACCCCTCAGGAATGCCTCCATATTCCTCCTAAATGAATAATTGGGATGTTAAATCTTTCCGTTGACTCTACAGGCTCTGTATCTATTTTTTAAATGTATTTTATTACAGACATGTATCAAAACAGGTTACAGCAAATAAACACCCCGGGAAGCATACATCCCAGCAATCAACTATAAAGTCTGTACAGATTTTTTCCTTTTTTCATCCCCCCCTCACCCCCGCGACGAACAGCTCCTCAAACACGGTCGCAAACATCCCCCATCTTTTCTCAAACCCCCCCTGCAGAGTCCCTACTTAACTCATACTTTATCTTCTCCAACGCAGGAAGTCATACAGGTCACTCAACCAACCTGCAGATACCTGATCTCATTCCCCCTCTGGACCTCTGCATCTAAGCTACAACATAGAAATGGGCCATTTATCCCAGGGAATCCATATTGACGTTTATCCTGCATATGACCAAATTGGCCTAATCACATTTGCCACCCTGTTTCTGTATCCCTTCACCACCTTCTTCATTCACCTATGCAATCTAATCTTTAATGTTGACATTGTTTCTGCTTTAGTCACAAATCCTGGAATTGAACCTTGAATAGTGAGCGATGGCAGTATAGTGGTGAGCATAGCTGCATTCCAAGCTGTTGACCTGGGTTTGATTCCCTGCCATCGAAGTGACGATTTATTCAGATGCTTTGTGGGCAGCACGGTAGCACAGTGGATATGGAACTGTTGCTTCACAGCTCCAGGGTCCCAGGTTCGATTCCCTTCTTGGGTCACTTGCGGAGACTGCACGCTCTCCCCGTGTCTGCGTGGGTTTCCTATGGATGCTCCGGTTTCCTCCCACAAGTCCCGAAAGACGTGCTGTTAGGTAATTTGGACATTCTGAATTCTCCCTCTGTGTAGCCGAACAGGTGCTGGAATGTAGCGACTAGGGACTTTTCACAGTAACTTCATTGCAGTGTTAATATAAGGCTACTTGTGACAATAAAGATTTTTTTTTTTTAAATTCAAATTCAGCAGTCTCCTCAACTCTGTGAAGAGGTTTCTCCTGTTGGCTGTTTTAAATCTCTTGTCTATTTATGTCTATGGCCTCTTTCTAGATTCCTGAACTGCTGGTGCCAATCTGTTTTCTCCCCTGCCCCATCCTTTCATGATACTAAACACTTCTGTGAAAGACAGTAGAACAGCAATGGCAGGAGTTTCTGGGAGTAATTGAGGACACAGTACAGAGGTTCATCCCAAAGAAAAGAAAGGTTATCAGAGGGAGGATTAGGCAGCCAGAGAGAAATAAGGAAAGAGAGGATCAAATATGAAGGTAGGCTAGCCAGTAACATTAGGAATGATAGTAAAAGTTTCTTTAAATACATTAAAAACAAACGGGAGGAAAAGTAGACATTGGGCCGCTCCAAAATGACGCTGGTAATCTAGTGATGGGAGACAAGGAAATAGCTGAGGAACTAAATAAGTACTTTGCGTCAGTCTTCACAGTAGAAGACATGAGTAATATCCCAACAATTCCGGAGAGTCAGGGGGCAGAGTTGAATATGGTAGCCATCACAAAGGAGAAAGTGCTAGAGAAACTAAGAGGTCTAAAAATTGATAAATCTCCAGGCCCAGATGGGCTACATCCTAGAGTTCTAAAGGAGACAGCTGAAGAAATAGTGGAGGCGTTAGTTATGATCTTTTAAAAGTCACTGGAGTCAGGGAAAGTCCCAGAGGATTGGAAAATCGCTGTTGTAACCCCCCTGTTCAAGAAGGGAACAAGGAAAAAGATGGAAAATTATAGGCCAATTAGCCTAACCTCGGTTGTTGGCAAGATTCTAGAATCCATTGTTAAGGATGAGATTTCTAAATTCTTGGAAGTGCAGGGTCGGATTAGCACAAGTCAGCATGGATTTAGTAAGGGGAGGTCGTGCCTGACAAACCTGTTAGAGTTCTTTGAAGAGATAACAAATAGGCTAGACCAAGGAGAGCCAATGGATGTTATCTATCTTGACTTCCAAAAGGCATTTGATAAGGTGCCTCATGGGAGACTGCTGAGTAAAATAAGGGCCCATGGTATTCGAGGCAAGGTACTAACACGGATTGACGATTGGCTGTCAGGCAGAAGGCAGAGAGTTGGGATAAAAGGTTCTTTTTCGGAATGGCAACCGGTGACGAGTGGTGTCCCGCAGGGTTCCGTGTTGGGGCCACAGCTGTTCTCTTTATATATTAACGATCTAGATGATGGGACTGGGGGCATTCTGGCTAAGTTTGCCGATGATACAAAGATAGGTGGAGGGGCAGGAAGTATGGAGGAGGTGGGGAGGCTGCAGAAAGATTTAGACAGTTTAGGAGAGTGGTCCAAGAAATGGCTGATGAAATTCAACGTGGGCAAGTGCGAGGTCATGCACTTTGGAAAAAATAATAGAGGCATGGACTATTTTCTAAACGGTGACAAAATTCATAATGCTGAAGTGCAAAGGGACTTGGGAGTCCTAGTCCAGGATTCTCTAAAGGTAAACTTGCAGGTTGAGTCCGTAATTAAGAAAGCAAATGCAATGTTGTCATTTATCTCAAGAGGCTTGGAATATAAAAGCAGGGATGTACTTCTGAAGCTTTATAAAGCATTAGTTAGGCCCCATTTAGAATACTGTGAGCAATTTTGGGCCCCACACCTCAGGAAGGACATACTGGCACTGGAGCGGGTCCAGCGGAGATTCACACGGATGATCCCAGGAATGGTAGGCCTAACATACGATGAACGTCTGAGGATCCTGGGATTATATTCATTGGAGTTTAGGAGGTTGAGGGGAGATCTAATAGAAACTTACAAGATAATGAATGGCTTAGATAGGGTGGACGTAGGGAAGTTGTTTCCATTAGCAGGGGAGACTAGGACCCGGGGGCACAGCCTTAGAATAAAAGGGAGTCACTTTAGAAAAGAGATGAGGAGAAATTTCTTCAGCCAGAGAGTGGTGGGTCTGTGGAATTCATTGCCGCAGAGGGCGGTGGAGGCCGGGACGTTGAGTGTCCTTAAGACAGAAGTTGATAAATTCTTGATTTCTCGAGGAATTAAGGGCTATGGAGAGAGAGCGGGTAAATGGAGTTGAAATCAGCCATGATTGAATGGTGGAGTGGACTCGATGGGCCGAATGGCCTTACTTCCGCTCCTATGTCTTATGGTCTTATGGTCATTGTGTCTGTAATCTATATATTTAAATATACCATTTTTTCAAATAACCAGATGCAAAAAGCCTCATTTGTGATTGATATCTTTAAAAAAAAAATTTTGAGTACCCAATTGTTTTTTTCCCCCATTAAGGGGCAATTTAGTGTGGTCAATCCACCTAACCTACACATCTTTGGGTTGTGGGGGTGAAACCCATGGAGACACAGGGAGTATGTGCAAACTCCACACAGATAGTGACCGGGGCCGGGATTTGAACCCGGGCCCTCAGTGACGTAGGCAGCAGTGCTAACCACTGCGCCATCATGCCGCCGTGATTGATATCTTAATTAAAATACTTGCTACATTTCCATACAAACATGCACATTTAGTTTTACTGTATAAAACCTAATTTTACAATGCCAAAACTTAACAAAACACCTCATGTGATCTAGTGCATCTGGAAAGTTACGAGAATTATGTTTCACATGTGTGGAAGACTTCTGGTTATGGCATTTCCAGTAAAGTTAAAGTAAAAGGGCCTTGTATAAATAGATTATGTAAATGTGTTCAGAGTAGTTTTATTTTGATTACCTCTGATTTACAATATACTGTAATAGCATCTCTAGCTAATTAGTGATTATTAAGGTGTGCATTGGGAATAGATGGTGAATGAGTTGGAGCACTTCTGATACTGTGTCTGTGCCCAAACCGGAATGATGGGATGAACATTGCCTTTGGCAACTGGTGTAAGAGACAAGAAAAGTAAATGTGAAATGGATTTTGGGTAGACTCCATTTCCCTCACAGAAAAAAAACTGCCCTTAATTTGGCACTAAAGTGGTAATCTCATTCAAAAATGTCAAAGGAAATCTAGAGGAACTGGAAAATATCACACTGGAGCAGTGTGAGGTGCTTTTCTAGGATCCTGTCCTTAGGCATGCAATACCTAACCTGAGTGCTTGATGCTAATCCTGCTTGTCTACTCCCAACCAAAAGTACCTCTCACTTTGAAGAACGCAAAAGTCTCTCAAACTAAGTCAATTTTCTGTTTTTTGCAGCTTTTAATTGAGATTGAGAATAGATTTAAGTTGTCATTTTTAAGGCAAATTCTTGTATTATCCTTTATTCGTGAACAGAATTTTCAATTAACTGGAGTAGCTCCAGTTCAGAAAATTTGTGCTGGTTCCCTCTGTCTCTAAAACCAATTTAATTTCCATGGTCATGCAGGCGCAGTGAAATCCTGGCAGTATTAGACACTAGGAAAATCTATGAACACAAAAATGCCTCAGCCCCTGTTTATTTTGATGATTCTTTTAACATTTATTGAGTGGTGCAATAAATATGTGTTAACAACTGCCCCACTGCACATTAAAGATTTCTGCCACAACTTCTTAAAGGACACGATCTGTCGAAAATTGCGAAGGTGTTTACTGAGCTCTGTTAAATATTACTGCTGTTCAAAGTTAAAAGCAGCAAGCTTTGTGAAGCCATCCATCTTTATTAATCATATTGATTGCATCCTGATTTTATGGAGCTTTTTGATAGCACGTGATGTAAAATCTGTTTTTACATTCAAACACTGCAGAATAAAATCCAGTTGGAGAATCAAATTGTCCGCGGTCGTTAATCCTGATATTCCATTGTTTTGTTTTACATTTAAGAGACCTAAAACAAAATAACACTAACTTATGATATCTTCATGGAAAGCACCACGATTTCTCTAACATTACAATTATTGTGCTTGCTTTATTTTTGATCTAAAGATGTCTCACATCATGTTGATGTTCTTATTGAGTGATAATCGCGTGTTTCTGTATTCACTGCCAGAGTAGAATGATTAGTGAAGGATACGTGGTGTGTTTTAAGTATACCAGACACATAAAATTTTAATTGTTTGGGACCAGCAGAATAATTCATGGATTGTAAAAGAATTTGTGCTTACATAGGCAAATCACTTCATTAAATCTGAATTGCATCAGTTTTATGTAAAATGTTTGCAATTTTATTTTCATGGTTTTATTTTTTTAAATTCTAGCCATAAAAATATTTATATTTAGGTCTGATAGATTCTTTTGAGAAAGGTCCATAATTTTAAGGGGACAGGTTCAGTGTGTGGGAGGCTGACTCAGCAGTTTTGATTAAAAAGTGAGGTCCAGTTTATTTTAACTGAAGGAAGCACATTAGGTATTTGAAACTGGTGACCAGCTCAAAGCCAGCTGAAATAATGTCCGGTCCAGCGATCGGGAGCAGGAATTGATGAAAGCCAGTCGATGCCAGGGACCAATGAGAAAGGAGTCTGGGTTAGAGTAAGTGTTGGGTGGAGGTGGTTTCCAGGGGAGTTTCCGAAACACGTGCTGTATGAAGAGGAAGAGGGTGGACCAGGACAAGAAAGGCCGGAGGATTCCTTCCAGTTCTGTAAGTATTACATACCTTGCATTCTTCTGGTCATTCTGCATCTTGACACTGCAAAGACTTGCGCCTTCATGAAAATAACAAGGTGGCACCAAGGACTCATCGAGCGGCAATTTTTCAATTTAAGTTAGGCTTTCATTTGCCTGCAATGAGATCCTTGTCCAACTTCAAAGCCGTTGAAGTTAAAATGTTGTCAGGTGGAACTGACGTGGCCGCAGGCCAGTAAACTTTAAACCCTCTCACGCACAATTCTCTGAACGACATGTGTAATGTCATCCACCAAATGGGGTAACTCTCGAATTCTGGCTCCAACAACTTGGGAGATCAGCTATTAAACTTTCTTGCTGCAGTGCACCAGCACCCACCCCTCAACCCCCTTCAAACGCCATGATGTCACTGCCTTATGATAAAACCTCACGTTTGGTGATGTCACCTGACTGTGGCAGCAGACGTCCACAACCACATAGAGCTCGGTCGACAGAAGGCTCGGGAATTATGGTTGTCCACTTAGGCTCATAAAATGGGGGTGGGGGGAGTGAAGGGAGACTGGAATGGAGGCTGGGGGGACAGATGAGAACAGGAACTGGGCGAAGAGATGTTGACCAGTGAATGACGGATAACAGGATAGATGAAGATTGGGGAATGGGATTGGAGAATAGGAGTTCAGGCTGGGGTGGGCAGGGTGATGGGAGGTAGGTGGAGATTGAAGATCAATCGGTGAGAGGTCATGGAAGATGAGGGGACTAGTTGTTGGGAACTGGAGCTGAAGAGAGTTCGGGTAGAATGGGGGTGGGTATGGGAAGTAGCACTTCCTGCAGAGCTGGCAGAAGCAGCAGCAACTGCAGCCAAATAGTGAGTCATGACCGGCCACTGAAGAGACCATTATTATGGGTAAATAACAAAAGATTGTTTCCATTGGTGAGTGAATGGGGAAATAGGGATGAAAAACAAAGATTCACATTGATAGGATGTAGGAAAGGAGGCAAGTTCTTAAACTGAGGGCTCGGGCAAAACAGCGGGCATGATAACGGGAATAAACTGGGATTATTCTCCCTAGAAAGACGGAGGCTGAGGGGCGACTTGATAGAAGTTTATAAAATTATTAGGGGTATAGATAGGGTGAACAGTTGGCGGCTTTTTCCCAGTGTGGAAATGGCAATTACAAGAGGGCACAAATTCAAGGTGTGGAGGGAAAAGTTCAGTGCAGATGTGCGGGGGAACGTTTTTACACAGGGTGGTGGTGGCCTGGAATGCACTGCCAAGTGAGGCGGTTGAGGCAGATAAGTGAGCGACCTTTTGATTTATCTGGATAGGCACATGAACAAACGGGGTATAGAAGGATGCAGGCGGTTGGTCTAGATCGGACACGTGATCGGCGCAGGCTTGGAGGGTCGAAGTGCCTGTTCCTGTGCTGTATTGTTCTTTGTTCTTAATTCAGCGGAACAAAGTTAAAGTCCGGTTTTGGGCCTGTTTGGCGGGGAGGTTCGCGATAGCTGTGTTGCTGGACTCGGGGCCCATACTCAACGGCACTTTGTGCCAAAATGAACCCCCATGAGATTCTCAACAGTACTGGCTTCCTCGTCGTCTGATTCACCCGACTCGTGCCTCAGCTGCTCACCGCTAAGAAGGGAGAGCTATTTTTAAGTGCTCCATCAACACCCAGCTAACACACCAGCATGGCAGCGCGAAGACCTGCTCCTCACTTTGTGGATGCCGACCTGGCCAAGCTTCCCGATACTGTGGATGAGAGACAGGGCATCCTATTCCTCTGAGGGTGTCGGAGAGCCGGCAGCAGGGTCAGCAATACTGCCTGGGAAGCGGTAGCAGCAGCACGAGGAGGTCTGCCGTCCAATGTTGGAAGAAGACCAAAGAACTCCAACAAGCTTCAAGGGTAAGTTACCACCGCTCTTGGCATCAGTTCCGTCTGCCACCCCTCAAATTCCCAACCCCCTCCCCTCCAATCCACTGCCCGATACTTTGCATCCTCTCCACATCCAATCTTCATGCTTGTTCCTCAGAACCCCCTGGAAACCACCAGCACAACCCCTTCATGTCCAGGTGCGGTGCCCACCTGCTGTAAGACTCCCCCTGAACCATCAAGCATGCAGATTACGCAGCCCTCTCTTTTCCCCACAGAAGAAGAAGGCCGTAATAAATGGGAAACGGCCAAGATGTAGGGAGAGGAATCCCAGAGGTTTGAGTCCTCACCTCTATGAGGAACAGGCTCAGCAAATTGTGGGGATTCCTGAGGAGAGAGCAGTGACCGACAGCGAGGTTGACCTGCGCCAGAAAGGTGAGGCTCCACTGCCCCTTCACCCAGATTACCTGTCTCGAGTGAGTTCATATCGGACAAAATAATCCTTCCTTCTCACTGACCACATGTCCATTGTCTTGCAGGATCTCCATCTGATGATGTGGGGCCATCTGGAGTCTGTCCCGTCTGCCACCCAACATCTTGGAGGAGAGCTCTGAGGACAACACTGGTAATGCATCACAGCTTTCACCCACACCTTCTACCAGTGCAGAGACACATACCTCAGTGGGTGACATTAGTGGACAGGCTTCTGGGGCACAATCTGGTAATCACCACACAGTTGCATGGCTCTCCCACAGCAGATGCAGCTCATAGGCCAGAGCCATGAGATTCAGGAGGGGATGTCAGCGACATTCAAGCGACTGCAAGGCCGATTGGAAGAGTCCCAAAGGCTGCAGACGCAGGAGATCATGCCAACAATGTGTGGCATCGAGGCCAGCACTGCTGGAGTGGCGTCCACAGTAAAAAAAACCTGGAGCACGAGATTGGGTAGCGTCGACCAAGGCATGGCTGAGGTCTTCGACATCATGTCTTAGTCGCTGTGGGACGTGTGCCAGTCACAGGTCGACACTGTCAAGGCACTGCAGAGCATGACCCAATCATTGAGGAGCATCGCTGAGGGTGTTGATACCATGTTGCAGACAATGGAGAGCCTCCAGGACAGTCAGCACCAGATGAATCAGAGGCCTCTGCTGCTCACTCCAGCTGGCTCTCCGTCCCATGGAGTCTCCCAGGGCTCTACGGGCTCCGCCAGGGAGGAGGTCAACCCAGGGCCTGCCACCAAGGAGACTACGGCAGCCCCCATTTCTTCCGATTCCCCCCTCCTGACACCGCCGCATCTTGAGGGCAGCGGGCAGAACAGGGTTGCATGGCGATGCCAGTGACATCGGTATGCTGGCCGGGGCCCCCTGGCTCCAGGTCCTCCAGAGGACATCTGCCAAGGGCTCAAAGGCCAAATGGCACAGAGGCAGCAGGCTGCCTTCACCTCTGATGTGCATTCTGGGGACACAACTAGACGTAGTACTGGACCACGGAAGATCAAGAAGTGTGAAGAACATTTGTGTGGGCATTGGTGAGGGCACTATCTGTAGCTCGGGAAAATGGAAATCTGTCACTGTGAAATATTAATATTATTGTTAACTATTAAATCTTGTCACACCTCATACATGTGAAACCTCTATCACGTTAATCTTCACAGCAGGCCTGCCCTGCCCCCCACCGCCGCCACCCCATGGGCACAGTGGTCCAAGATCAAAAGCCCCCGATGCGGACCCTGTTCAGTGGATGGGTGTGAGTGTACTGTTAGCAGAAAGTGCAATGCAGGACATTCAGGCTATGGTTTCAGAGTGAAGAATACAAGTAGGATTTTGAGGCATTCCAGTTTATCACCAGTTGAATATGTTGAGTTATGGTATTACTGTTGGTAGTAAGGGATGTCCATTATCACTTTACTATTAATTAGAAGTGCAATTTAAGTGAGGAGTTGTTGTCGATCTAACCACAATTTCTTCAACCTCTGGTTTCCCCGTCACATCCTTGCCATCAATTTATTTTCTTCCTGCCCTCGGGTGACCTCCTGGTTCTGAAACTTCTTGAACAACATATACTGGTGCAAAAGTGCTCGGGCATCATCACATGATCGCATACCACATGAATGGGCATCACGTGGTCAAACCTCCAGGATCTCTAACTGTATTGAAAGCATGGCGTTATAATATACACCAGTATATTATGGTGCAGACACACACACACACACACTGATGGACATGCAGTGGGACCAATCAGCATACACAACACCGCAGCCAATCACCAGTGAGAGCACACGCACTATAAAGACGGGGGACGGGAGAGTTCCCGCTCTTTCTAGTATCAGCCAGCTCGGAGCACAGAGCTCACAGCCTGCAACACAGACATTCACCATGTGCTGAGTGCATCACCTGGTTAGGGCTAGGCAAGGGTCAACAGTTAAAGCTGGTATTGCATTTACCCACAGTTCAAGTATGTTAATATAGTTAACCTTATAATAAAATAGAGTTGCACCACTTCAAGTGTTGGTTACCTGTTTGTGATCCAGAACACCCAACACATCACATGGTTGTGTGCATTTTCAGACTCAACATTTGAATAACTTCTTTGAACATATTTGAAACCTGTCCCACCTGCACTGGAGTCGCATCTTGCAGGGGTCCTATCCTTCCAAAACCATGTATACATTCAAAAGCACTCCAGAATTACTGAAAATGTTGCCTTTCATTCATTCATTCACTCACTCACAATGCTTCTTCAATTGCAGGGTTTACTGCGTTTCTTGCTAGAAATAGTATTCAATATTGCATGGGCATACTGATACTGTTTTTTTACAGGGCCATAAACCAAACTGAAAAGCAAACTACAGCCTAGTATAAAAATTCACAAGAGACTGAAATACCATCAGTTTATTGCAGAACTGAGTCGTTGGCTTCAGTAACAGACTTGAAGTGTTTCCAAACATCATTATTGGAGCACTTCTTCCCAGCCCCTTTAATGGGCCCATGCTGTTTCCCTGAGATGTTGCGTATTTCACTAGAATGTGTATTCTGGCTGGCTCCCAAGTGAAACATTGTCGTGAGTTGCCTACTATGAGTAGACTGGTGCTTTTCTACATGTGTTTACCTTCTTGTCCATCCAACCTCTCTATATGTCCACTCAAGCACTTCGCTCATTTTGATAATCCACCACAAGGTCTCTTGTCATTGTCAGCCGGACCAAAATGACGCTGGACAACAGATTTTTCAACTGTAGCTGGTGGATGATCACATGATCATAACTGTTAATGACAGGCAGGCAGATCTACATGACTATCTATCCTTGTTTTTTCTAATTACTATTTTATTAGCACCAATTGTATTTTGTATGGCATTTGCTTTCTTGTACATATCTTTTGTTCTTTCGGGACATTCATTTTATTCTTTCAAAGGAGGTGGGCATTGCTGGCTTGGCTAGAATTTTTATTTCTCGCCCCGAATTGCCCTTGAAAAGTTGGTGGTGAGCCACCTTCTTGAATCCCTACAATCCATATGGTGTAGGTAGGCACACAGTGCTCTTTGGGAGGAAGTCCCCAGGATTTTGACCCAGCGAGATTGAATATTTCCAAGTCAGGATGCTGTGTGGCTTGGGGGGGTACTTGAAGGTGGTGATGTTCCTATGTATCTGCTGTTCTTGTGCTCTAGGTGGTAAAGCCTGTCGATTTAGAAGGTGGTGTCAACAGAGCCTAGGTGATTTGCTGCAGTGCATCTTGTAATAGTTGCTGCCACTGCGTGACTGTAGTGGGGAGAGTAAGTGTTGAAGGCGATGGATGGATTGCCAATCAAGCAAGCTGGTTTGCTCCACAGTATTTATATGGCTAGTCCAGTTCTGATTCTGGTCAGTTAATATTAGCTTTCCTGATCTGACTTGTAAACCTCATTATAAACTAACCAATTTCAGCTAAGTAGGGCTGTCATGGATAAAGATTTTAAATAAATAAAGCCAACAAAGGCTTGCTCAATTACATGTTTGCACTGGAGAGCTGAGTTGTTTTTCTTTATGCTTCACATAGTTACTGTTTTTGTACATTATTTGCACAAGGCGTTACAAAATAACATTACAATGGGACTCGGTGTTGCATTAGGATTTTCGGTTGCTTTGTTTATGTGGACCTTAAAGGTAGACCCCACACAGGGCAGCACGGTAGCATAGTGGTTAGCACTATGGCTTAACAGCACCAGGGTCCTAGGTTTGATTCCCGCTTGGTCACTGTCTGTGCGGCGTCTACATGTTCTCCCCGTGTCTGTGTGGGTTTCCTCCGGGTGCTCCGGTTTCCTCCCACAGTCCAAAGATGTGCAGGTTAGGTGGATTGCCCATGATAAATTGCCCTTAGGTTAGATGGGGTTGCTGGGTTATGGGGATAGGATGGAGGTGTGGGCTTAAGTAGGGTGCTGTTTCCAAGAGCCGGTGCAGACTCGATGGGACGAATGGCCTCCTTCTGCACTGTAAATTCTGTGGGGGAAAAAAAATCTATGAAAAAATGTTATTGTTCAAGAAAACCCCAAGTACTGTTCCTTTTCCCAGTTCCTGCACATGAGAAGTTTTCTTCTCTAGCATTCCTGGCACAAAACCATGCTTGCTCGGATGTCATATTGGGGTTCAATCTTATTTTCTCCAACCTTTTTATGATTATCCATCTGTTCGTTTTAGCCTCATGTAAATTTTCATTTAATTTTGGACAAAGCCAGATATTTGGTGGTTTATACCTCATTTTTTGTACTATATGTTTGGCAGCCATCGGTGCAATAATGTAAGAGCTGACACTGATAAATAACAGACTTGGTCTCTTAATAAATAATTAAGTTATGCGACAATTTTGAATAGGCAGCTATCTTTAATATCACTGATGAGATGTTGGATTCCAAGACCGGTGCTATTATGGATTTTGACAATTGATGCTATTGACTTTAGTCAGTCCTCATCTCACTCAGAGTAGGTATTCTTAATTTGTACTTTAGGCTGCAAAAATTGAAACCTAATTTGATTTTCTTAATACTTTCAATATATATTGACGGGATAAAGTATTATATTCCTGATTATTTGACTTTCAAGCGTTATCCTGAATTAACTTAATCTGCCCTGATACTTCAATGTGCTGTTCCATATTCAAAGTATTTTTAAAAAACACCAGGGGCGAAATTCTCCCGAAACGGCGCGATGTCCGCCGACTGGCGCCCAAAACGGCGCCAATCAGACGGGCATCGCGCCGACCCAAAGGTGCAGAATGCTCCGCATCTTTGGGGGCCGAGCCCCAACATTGAGGGGCTAGGCCGGCGCCGGAGGAACTTCCGCCCCGCCAGCTGGCGGAAAAGGCCTTTGGTGCCCCGCCAGCTGGCGCGGAAATGACATCTCCGGCGGCGCATGCGCGGGAGCGTCAGCGGCCGCTGACAGTTTCCCGCGCATGCACAGTGGAGGGAGTCTCTTCCGCCTCCGCCGTGGCGGAGGCCGTAGCGGAGGCGGAAGGGAAAGAGTGCCCCCACGGCACAGGCCCGCCCGCGGATCGGTGGGCCCCAATCGCGGGCCAGGCCACCGTGGGGGCACCCCCTGGGGCCAGATCGCCCCGCGCCCCCCCCCCCCCCCAAGGACCCCAGAGCCCGCCCACGCCGCCTTGTCCCGCCATTCAAAAGGTGGCTTAATCGGCGGGACTTCGGCCCATCCGGGCCGGAGACTCGCGGGGGGTGGCCCGCCAACCGGCGCGCCGCGATTCCCGCCCCCGCCGAATATCCAGGGCCGGAGACTTCGGCAACCGGCGGGGACGGGATTCACGGCGGCCAACGGCCATTCTCCGACCCGCTGGGGGGTCGGAGAATGACGCCCCAGATGTTTCACTGATTTATATTCAAATATATCATGTTTTATTTCTCTTGACCATTCACAAGTGTATTACTGGCCAGCTTTAATAAAACATAATATTCCGGAATAACGTTACAAAATAAATAATAGGTTCATAAACTAATCATCATTGTCTCATAGGTTAGGATAGGGAAAAGCGGACTACATATTTCCAAGAATGTGTAAATGTGAAGTAGATTCAAACAAATGTATACAGTGGTGAGTGGCTCAGGAGCCATGTTCTTATCTGACTTGTGAGCACAACAAATAGAGACACTCTGAAGGATGCGCCTGAGTTTACATTAGGTACAGTATAACATTAGCCTGCTATGAAACAGCATTTTAAAAATGCCAAACGTACTTTTCAATTACCTTAATAGTAAGATAATAATTAACCTTGTCTGCAGATTTCCTGATTGAGGTAGCCACCTATCTTTTTAGTTTACAAATGGCGATTTTAAAAATAATTCATGGGAGGTGGACGTCGTTGGCAGGGCCAGCATTTATTGCCCATCCCTAATTACCCTGGAACTGAGAGGATTGCTCGGCCATTTCAGAGAGCACTTAAAAGTCAACCACGTTGCGGTGGATCTGGAATCACATGAAAGCCAGACAGGATAGGGATGGCAGATTTCCTTCTGTAAAGGACATTAATTAACCAGATGGATTTTACGACAATTGACAATGGTTTAATTTTTTTCAATTCCAGATTTTTATTGAATTCGACTTTCACCATCTGCCATGGTGGGATTTGAACCCAGGTCCTCAGAACACAATCCACTTGTCTCTGGATTAGTAGTTCAGTGACAATACTACGACGCCGCCACCTCCCCTGTTCTATTAAATTAATCAATAGGAGAGGCAGTGGAGCAGTGGTATTGCCACTGGAATAGTAATCCAAAGACCCAGCAAAATACTCTGGGGGTCCTGGGTTCGAATCCGACGATGGCAGATGGTGAAATTTGAATTCAATAAAAATCTGGAATTAAAAGTCTAATAATGACCATGAAACCATTGCTGATTATAATAAAACCGATCTGGTTCACTAATGTCCTTGGAGACGGAAATCTGCTGCCCCTGAAGGATCCGGTTGACTCTTAACTGCCCCCCCCCCTACTAAAATGGCCGAGCAAACCACTCCATTAAAGGGCAATTAGTGATGGGCAACAAATGTTGGCCCAACCAGTGATGCCCACATCCCAAGAACAAATTTTTTTAAATGAATTGATATATTAAATATATTCATTAATAATGCCAATTTGGCTCCGTGTTGACACTCTGTCTTGAGTCAGAAGGCTATATATGTTATAAGGCTCAGCCAGCATTTATTGCCCATCCCTAATTGCCCAGCAGAAAGTTGGTGGTTAGCTGCCTTCTTAAACCACTACAATACATGTGGGGTAGGTATATTCACAGTGCTGTTAGGGAGGGAGTTTCAGAATTTTGACCCAGCGATAGTGAAGGAACGGCAATATATTTGCAAGTCAGGAGGGGAACTTTCAGGTGATGGCATTCCCAGGTATCTGCTGTTCTTGGTGTTCTTCAAGGTTGTGGGTTTAGAAGGTGTTGTCTAAGGATCCTTACTGAGTTCCTGCAGTGCATTTTGTAGATGGTACACATGGCTGCCACTGTGCATCGGTGGTGGAGGGAGAAAATGTTTGTGGATGGGGCGCCAATCAAGCAGCCTGCATCGTTCTGGATGGTGTTTAGCTTCTTGAGTGTTGTTGGAGCTGCACACATCCCGTCAAAAAGAGACCATTCCACCACATTCCTGACTTGTGCCTCGTAGGGGGGACGGTTGGGAGGTAAGTTACTCGCCGCAGGATTTCTAGCCTCTGACCTGCTCTTGCTGACATCGTATTTATATCATAGAGTTTTGCAGCACAGAAAGAGACCCTGTGATCCATTGTGTCTGTCCTGGCCATCAAACACCTATCGATTCTAATCCCATTTTCTAGCACTTGGTCCGTAGTCTTGTATGGTGTTTCAAGTGCTCACTTTTTAAAAATAAATTTAGAGTACCCAATTCATTTTTTCCAATTGAGGGGCAATTTAGCGTGTTCAATCCACCTGCCCTGCACATCTTTGGCTTGTGGGGGCGAAACCCACGCAAACATGGGGAGAATGTGCAAACTCCACACGGACAGTGACACAGAGCATTGAACCTGGGTCCTTAGTGCCGTGAGACAGCAGTGCAACCACTGCGCCACCATGCTGCCCCAAAAAGTTCTGATTACGTTGTTACTGCGATGGCTGAGAATCGAACCGGGTCAACTGCTTGGAAGGCAGCCATGCTCCCCATTATACCCCATTGTTCAATTTGAAGTGCTCACCTAAATGCTTCTTAATTGTAGTGAGGTTCCCAACGTTACCACCCTTTCAGTCAGTGAGCTCCAGATTCCCACTACCCTCTGGGTTTTTCCTCAAGTCCCCTTGGAATCTCCTGCTTCTTAACCTTAAATCTATGCCCCTTGGTTATTGACTTCTCTACTAAGGGGAAACGTTTCTTCCCATCCACCCCATCTTTGTCCCTCATAATTTTGTGCACAGATGAAGTCCCCCCTCAGCAGTCTCTGCTCGAAGGAAAACAACCCAGCCTATCCAGCCTCTCCTTGTAGCTAAAACAGTCCAGCCCAGGCAACAACCTAGTGAATCTCCTCTGCACCCTTTCCAGTGCAATCACTTCCTTCCTATAGTGTGGCCACCGAACTGCACACAGTACTCAGCTGTGGCCTAACGGGTGTTTTATACAGCCCCATCATAACCTGCCTGCTCTTGTATTTCATGCCTCGGCTAATAAAGGCAGGTATCCCATATGCTTTCTTAGCCACCTTATCCATCTTCTTCTGCCATCGGGGATCTTTGGACATGCAATCCGAGGACCTGCTGGTCCTCTGTACTTCTTATCATCCCTGACCTTGTTAGTCCTCCCAAAATGTATCATCTGAGACGTTGCAAGGTTAAATTCCATTTGCCACAGATCTGCCCATCTGACCAGCCCATCAATATCATCCTGTAATCTAAGGCTCCCCTCCTCGCTATTTACCACATCACCAATTTTTGTCTCCCCTGCGAACATACCCCCACATTCACATGTATATGGTCAGTCCCGTTCAGTTTCTTGTCAATGGTAACCCCAAGGACGTTGATAGTGGAGGATTCAGATATGGTAATGTCAAAGGGTGATGGTTAGATTCTCTCTTTTTGTGGATGGTCATTGCCTGCCACTTGTGTGTTGCAAATGTTACTTGTCACTTATCAGCCCAAGCCTAGATACTGTCTAATTCTTGCGGCATTTGCGTATGGACTGCTTCAGTTTCTGAGAAGTTGTGAATGATGCTGAACATTGTGCAGTCATCAGCGAACATCCCCCCTTCTGACATTATGATGGCAGGAAGGTCACCAATGAGGCAGCTAAAGATGGTTGGTACTAGAACACTACCCTGTGGAATCTCTGCAGGGATGTCCTGGGAATGAGATGACTTGCATCCAACAAACGCAACCAGCTTCCTTTGTGCTTGGTCTGACTCCAGCGGAGAGTTTTCCTCCTGATTCCCATTGACTCCAGTTTTGCTTGGGGTCCATGATACCACACTCGGTCTAATAACTGCCATGATGGACATCTGGTGGCGACCATGGTGTGAGTGGTCGCACACAGAGCAGCTCCTGCTTGAAGGCGTAGAAAAGAGCTCTTTTTACCCAAAATCGGGTGTAACTTCGACAGAAAAGCGTAACTGAAGGTCGGAGGAGAAGTTCCCCCTCGGAATGGCATTTCTGCTCGTTACCAAACCGGGCAGAAGAAGGTGAAAGATCTGGCCAAGGAGTTGAAAGAGACCTGTTACGCAGCAACTAGTGGAAAGATGGCAGAGGGGGAAGAATCAGTGTAAGTTGGAAAGCCCCAGATGGAACAGTTGATGGTCTTCATCAAGGAAGAGTTCCGCCAGCAGAGGAAGGAGATGCAGGAGGATCAATAAAAGGCCATCGAAGGGGCTGTGGCACCCCTGAAGAGCTCATTGGAGGGAGTGGAAAAATGTCTGGAGGTTCAGGCGTCGCAGATCTGAGAGATCGATAGGGTGATCTCTGAACACAGCAATAAGAGTGGTGGCACTGGAGGCAGAGGTGGAGCTCTTAGGAGACCTTTGCAAGACATTGAAAGCAAAGATGGAAGAGCAGGAAAACAGGTTGAGGAGGCAGAATCTGCGAATAGGGGTCCTGCCTGAAGGAGTGGAAGGTGCAAGTACCACGATGTACGTTTTGAGGATGCTGGCGGTGGAGGGGATGCTGGACAAGGTCCCTGAGGTGGACAGGTCTCTGAGGCGGACAGGTCTCTGAGGCAGAAGCCAAGAACTGGGGAGCTGCCGCGGGCGGTTATCGTGAGACCCCGCAAGTGTGAAGAAAGAGAAGTTCTTGCAGTGGGCCAGGGAGAAGCGGAACTGCGAATGGGAGGGGAACAAGGTCTGAATATGCCAGGACATTGGAGCTGAACTGGCAAAACGGCATGCGGCGTTCAACAGGGTCAAGGCGGTGTTGTATCAACCGCTGAGCAAGTTTGGGATGGTCTACACGGCAACATAATGGGTGACTTATGAAGATCAGGAATATTATTTTGAGATCCCAGAAGCGGCCAATGACTTTATCAAGGAGCATAAACTGGGTGAGGGTGGAGGATTGGTGGGGCATCAGTATAAGGAGCCTTTGGGCAGGAGTTTCCACGCTGCCAGGCAATGCTGGTGCAGAAGGCCGAGAGAGGTGGCTGTGTAGGGGGTGGAGGGAAGGAAGAGAGATGCGACACAGCGAGGTTGGAGAAGAAATATGGTCAGGGGCAGAAAAAGGGGTCACCTTGGATGGGCCAGGTGTAGGGTGAAACTAACAGAAGTAGAGCCAAAAGGGGAGGATGGCAGACGATAGAGGGGAATGTAGGCGTAAGTCCCCGGTACAGTTCAAGGTGGCCAGAGATGGGTTTTAGATACCTGGGGATTTAGGTGGCAAGGGAATGGATGATGCTACATGAATGGAATCTAACAAAGCTGGTGGAGGGGGTTAGGGAGGATCTGTGAGGTGGGACACATTGCACCTGACTCTGGCAGGGAGGGTCCAAGTGGTGAAGATAAACATTCTGCTGAGGTTCCTGTTCATATTCCAGACACTCCCGATCTTTGTACCGAAGGCCTTCTTTCGGAAACTGGATATGATTATTTCAGACTTTCTGTATGGGCAGGGAAGATGCTAAGGGTTAAGAGGACCCTGTTACAGAGGCAGAGGCAGAACGTTGGTGTTGCTGAACCTGGTGCACTATTACTGGGTGGCAAGCATGGAGAAGGTGAGATGGTGGTGGGAAGGAAATGAGGCAGAATGTGTTAGGATGGAGGAAGAATTTTGTAGGGGGCCCAGCTTGAGGGCTATGGAGATGGCAGCATTGCCAATAGCGCCAAGGAAATACACGGAGAGCGCGTTGGTGCAGTACACAGTAACGGTCTGGAACCATCTGAGGAGGTATTTCAGGATAGAAGGGATGTCGGTGCTGGTACCGCTGTGCAAAAACTACGGTTTTGAGCCAGGGTGATAAATTGTATGTATAGGAAGTGGAGAGATGTGGGGCTAGTTAAGGTGAGGGATCCATACCTGGAAGAAGGGGTTACCAGTATAGAGAAACTGAACAAAAGGGTAGAACTCCTGAGAGGAAGTGAGGTTAGGTACCTGCAGGTAAGGGACTTCGCGTGGAAGGTTTGGAAAGAGTTCCCCAGGTTGTCGAGGGACACCCTGATGGAGGTGTACCTCCATCAGGGAATTGCTGCTTCTGGATGTGGAAGGGGAGGGCAGGATCTGAGACGTATATGGGTGGCTGGGAGAGCAGGGAGGTGAGTAGTTGCTGAAGATTAAGGAGAGGTGGGAGGGGGAGCTGGGAGGGGAGATAAATTGGGGAGCATGGAGTGAAGCGATACGAAGGGTAAATGTGACCTCGTGCGCAAAGATGAGCCTGATACAGTTCAAGATCGTACACAAGATACACATGACGCGGGCAAGAATGAGTGGATTCTTCCAGGGAGTGGCAGACGAGTGTGAGGAGTGTGGGCGGGGTCCATCGAATTCCACACATATGACCTGGGGCTGTGAAAGGTTGGAGAAATTCTGGGAGTGCGTGTCTGCGTCGCTAACGAGGAGGGTGAGCCCCGGGCCCTTGGGTGGCGGTAGTCTGGATATTGGAGAAGCTGGAGCTGATGGAGAAAGGAAGGCCAACGTTGTGTCCTTCACCTCTGACTGCCCGGCAAAGAATTCTGTTGGAGTGGCGGTCAGCACTGTCGCCGGGGTGGCAGCCTGGCTGGGGGACTTGTATTATTTTCCTTGGCTGGAAAAGGCCAAGTACAAATTAAGGGATTCAGCGGAGGTATTCGAGGCAAGGTGGGGGATGTTCGTGGTCGTGTTGAGCTGTTTGTCGCCGGGGCGGGGCAGGGGGTGGGTGGTTGAGGGGGGAGGGGGAGTGAAAAATGGAAACATTTTCACAAACTGTATGGTTGTGTGTTGGGGAGTTTGCTCCCCAAATTGTTTATGTTTTGCACCCTTTTATTTAAGTTTGGAATAAAATACATTTAAAAAAAAATAACTGCCATGATATCAAGGGGAGTCACAAAGAGAGATTTAAGAGAGAGGAAAAAAGACAGGTCAAGTAAGGATAAAAATATCAAATTTGTAATTTAAAAAATTTCTTTTAAAATTTCCAAACGAAGGAAGGAGACTTCAAATAGAAAATTATTTTCTTTCTGGGAAAGTGAGGTTAATTGGCAGTCATTAACATTTATCACATTGGTAAAAGTATATCTGCACTGTTAATTACAAGACTTGACTTTCTGGTGCATGTTTAATGGGCAACTGATGCATAAATGTAGCAACTCCATGAGACTCACAGGAAGGGTTATGCGTGAGATTCCATTTTCACAAAATTAATGCTGGAATATCACAAATCAGCTAGCAACCTTTGAGCAATTAGCTGTTCATGGGTATCGCTTCCTTGCTACAAGTTGCTGAATTGTTAATTAATATCAGTCTGTGTCATTCATGCAGTTGATTGTTCAAGAAATTCTGGTACAGTGCCTTTATTTAAAATAAGATTTTGGAGGAACCCAATAGAAAATACTTAGAAATGTGAATTAGTTGTAAGGTATTGAATAGGAAGCCATGTTAGAGGAATTCAATTGACTTTTCAAATGAAGTAACAAAGGTATGGATAAGGGCAAGAACACATAATATGCTTGCGTTTCTGGAAAGCTTCCCGTAAGATTCCTGTGGCAAAATTGAAATAATTAAAATGTTTAGGCGTTTCTTTTAAACCTGCCACAATAAATAAGTAGTTCTTAAAAAAAGACTAAATTCATGGTGTTGCGAGCACTGTTTCCCTTTGGTCTCCAATAGACCAAAATCCTCAGGGAGATTTCAAAAAACAACTGTGAATTGTTCAGTTATGTGCATGACGAATACATCCTTTTCAGTTTAGCTGACAAATATTTAAAACCTCAAATCAATGGTAACAATTTTGTGGGTATTTAATAAGCCTAAGTTATACAAAACAATCCATCAAATCAGCTTATATTATTAAAAGATGGCCACTGCGGCACTGTAGTCTCAGGAGTATCAACTAGGAGCAGTGCCACTGCTGGGACTACAGGCAGTCACACCATACCAGGAGACCAGATAAGTCAGGAGCTGGAGACCTCAACGAGTGGGGTGGGAGGCCAAAATGAAGAGGACAGGGTGAAGAGTTAAAGGATGGGATGACCTTTGGGGGAGTGACTCCAACAGGCCCAAAGAGGTTCCCTCTCTTGTCCCACAGCAGCCTGTGCAGCTGCATGGTGTGCCTCCCCCCCCCCCCCCCCCCCCCAAACGCCCAGTGGGGATGGGGTGAGGCCCTTAATTAACCACATAAGGACCTGATTTGGCCAAAGAGTGGGTGGCTGAGTGGGCTCCCCCACCCCGCATAAAGGTTCAGACAGGTCAGGGGCAGTCAGTGGCAGGAAGGCGACTCACGGGATTTTACATTCCCCCTGCCTTAAATCCATTGGTTGGGAAGCGTGAAATCCAGCCCAGTAATATTTAAACTGTTACTTATCTATTTGTTGTTTATTTTCTGTTAATTCAATTTGGTTTTAACTTTCAAATTAATTTGCTATCACAAGCCAGTTGTTCCACAAGCACTCTCTCTCTACTCTGAGCTGCAATGGTCTTTAGCAAGTTCCCTGGCGCTGATCAAAGGAGCTTTGAACTTCTCTTCAAACCATAAGCTTGTAATTCCTTACCTTGACCAAACTACCTTCCGCCTGGTTAACGGCTATTTTTGGTTGACATTTTAGGACCGAGATAGTCCTGCATAATTTTACATAGCCTGAAGTTATGTGCAAAGTTGGGCATGATATTGCCGGCTGTTCATGCCAGAGGGATATTCCGGTCCCACACCGGCGCACGGGTTTCCTGGTGATGAGGGGTGCACTGTTGACAACGGCAGGATCGGTAAATCCCGCTGACGGGCTGCCTTCGCCACCAAAAAACACACGGCGGGTTGGTTGGTGAATCCTGTCCAAAGTAGTTAAATTAAATGCAACATATGCAATGAGAAATTTCTTAAAATCTACCAGCTTTAGATTTTATCCCTTCTTTGTCATTCATTTGCTGGAGCAAATCTTTCAGGTGTTTAGTATGCAGTCAGCATGTGAGGTCTGAGTCAGCAGTACAACAAACAACAACAAGCAGCTGCAGTGGAATATAGTATTTAGGTGCAGGAGTAGGCCATTCGGCCCTGCAAGCCTGCTCTGCCATTCACTCGGGATCATGGTTGTTATCTAAATGCCACTTTCCTGTCCTCCCGCCATAACTCTGGACTCCCTTGTAGATCAAAAATCTGTCTAACTCTGCCTTGAATCGATTCAATGACTCAGCCTCCACTGCTCTCTGGAGAAGAGAATTTTGCAGATTAAGAACTCTTGAGAGAAGAAATTTCTCCTCTGTATTAAAAGAGAGATCTCTTATTCTTAAACTCTGTCCCCTAATTCTAGTCTCCCCCACAAATGGAAACATCCACCCTATCAAATCTCCTCAGGATCTTGTATGTTTAAATAAGATTGCCCCTCATTCTTCTAAACTCCAATGGGTACAGGCCCAACCTGTTCAACCTTTTCTGCATACGATAAGTCCTTCATCCCAGGAATGAGTCAAGAGAATCTTTTCTGTACTGCATCTAATATTACTGCATATTTTTTCAATTGACAACACCAAAACTATACCCTGTATTCCAGATGTGGTTTCACCAGTGCTCTGTACAGCTGCAATAAAACCTCCCTACTTTTATATTCCATACCACTTGCAATAAACCAACATTCTATTTGCCTTCCTAATCAATTGCCGTACCTGCATACTAACGTTTAGTGATTCATGTACCAGGACTCGCAGATCTCTCTCTCTCTATCTCAAGAGTTCTGTAATCTCTCTCCATTTGAGTAATATGCTGTTTTTCTATTCTTCCTGCTAATTTGGACAAATTCACATTTTCCCACATTTTTTGCCCACTCATTTAACCTATCTCTATCCATTTTCCAGACACTCAACCTCCTCTTGACAACTTACTTCCCAGATTGGCAATTAAAGATAAAAACAATGTTAATCCTCTTTTTTTTAAATCTAAATTTAATGTACCCCAGTTCCCTTTTTTTTCCAATTAAGGAGCAATTTAGTGTGGCCAATTCACCTACCTTGCACATATTTGTGTTGTGGGGGTTAGACCCACGCAGACACAGGGAGAATGTGCAAACTCCACACAGAAAGTGACGAGGGGCCGGGATCGAACCCGGAGCCTCGGCACTGCGAGGCAGCAGTGCTAACCACACTGCAACTGTGCCGCCCCGTAATCCTCGTTATGTTAATATTAATACTCTTGTTTCCAGACATTAGTTCATCCATATCATAATTTTGCAAGAACATCTTGTGAAAGTACAAGAAAAGCATATTTTAACCAGTTGTGATCATATATATATACTGTACTCCAATTTAGCAACATATAATTCTAATTCCTTGTCGAAAGACATATTATGCAAGCATTTTAGGACAGCCGTGAGCCTCCTGTTGTGCCATGGATCAAAGCGTCATCCACATGGTAGATGACATTCTCCAGGTCTTGTGAAATGGCTAACATTATGCATTGCGAAATCTCAAATCCTGAGGAAGTGCTGAATAGCAATCGGTCGAAGCAGAATCTGCCAAAAGGGATGATAAACTTAGTCAGCAACCTGTATTTCTCGTCTCGTGTAAGTTGTCAGAACTGCTGTTAGCATTAAGCTTTGAAACACTGTGCTTTGGAGAGCTTGGTCAGGCTGTTGGACACTGAGGTTATTGCGTGGACTTCTCTTGTTGCGTTGTATCAGGTCAACACAGATGCAGATGGACCTGCTTGACCTCCGAACAGGGACCATTGCTGAAAACCATTGAGTAGGCTGAGATGAGGACGATGACTCCAATTTTGGTCAATCATCCAGTTGTTGCTGCACTTGCTTTATGAGTGGGTGCAATGTTTTCCATGGTGTGATCAGGCACACAGGCTTGCAATTCTCTCTCAATGTAATATTGTATGCAATCTTCAGTCACCTCAATCCAGTGAAGAGTTTGGGAAACATTTTAAAATTTGGAACCAGACCCTTGCTGGTTGACCGTGTCAATTTTCTGAAGGCGGTTGAGGTTCACACATGCCTTTCTGATTAAAAGAGAAAATTATTGATTGTCGGCTACAAATAATGTCTTACATATTCATTTCTCTTTGTATTGGAGTGTCACCTACAATATACCTTTAACTGCAAGCTTGGTGCCATCTGTTCCATACAGCTGTATTGTGGGTGGCATCAAGCATTCGATCACCAGCCATGGTTCCTTATAAGAAAGGACCATAACACTGGCTCCTGTGGTGTTGGTGTCTATATTACTGAGATGTCTGCATTCCAAAAAGTGATTCCAGGATCCTTGACCTCACCCAAGAAGCACCCTTGGGTCAATTCCTGGTGTGGTACTTCAATCTCATGGATTGTCTTGGGATCCTCCACCCATCTGGGTGCCTTAGCTTTGTATAGCTTTCCAAAGTGTCCCAGGTGGTTGCAGTTGAAGCCTTGCAGTGAGATTGCTGGGCATTGCTCTGGCCTGTGAGATCATTTGGCCTCACAGCATTGACATGATTATCCACCCTCTTGTGGTCAGCTTGGGTATGGTCTTCTTTGGCCTGGAATCTCTCTGCCCCTATGTTGCTTTACTAGCTGGACAGTTGGGGCTGCTCTCTCTTATGGCTTGTTTACGTCATGTAAAATGGACTGGTGCGGTTCGTGGATTTCAGAATGTCTTGACTATTTGGATGATCTTTCAGAATGTCTGACTATTTGGATGACCTTTTCTAAGTTCATATCTTCCTTTGCCTGTAGTATATCTGAAAGGGCATCGTTGGTCACTCTGACAACAATTCTATCCCTTGTGATTTTTGACTGAAGGTCACCATGGCCACAGTCTTTAACCAGTCTGTATAATCCACTTATAACAGGTTCTCCAGTCTGTTGGACACATTTGTTGAATTTTATTCTCTCTCAAATTCTGTTGCTTCTTCGGTTAAAATATGTATAGAATGATTTTAGAACTTAATCAAATTTATCTGAGGATTTATTGTGAGGTCACAATAATATAATCGACCATTGGACCTACTGAATAAATCAGTGAATTCACTTGTTCAATCTATGTCTTTTTATCTAATCCCAAAGCTATCATCCACTTTAAGAATCTTTTCTGCCCCCTGAGGGGAGTTAACACATCCTCATCATGCGCCAGGCTCAGCCTGATACAATTCAAGGTGGTGCATAGGGCATACATGACTGTGGCTGAGCAGGTTCTTTGAGGAGGTGGAGGATAGGTGTGGGCGCTGTGTGGTGGTGGGGGGGGGGGGGGGGGGTGTCCTGTGAACTATGTCCATATGTTTTAGGCATGTCTGAGGCTGAGGGGTTTCTGGCAGGGGTTTGCTGACATCATGTCAGAGGTCTTAAAAGTGAGGGTGGTGCCGAGTCCAGAGGTGGCGATCTTTGGTGTGTCGGAAGACCCGGGAGCCCAGGGGATGAGAGAGGCCAACATCCTGGCCTTTGCCTCCCTGGTGGCCCAGAGACGGATCTTACTAGGATGGAGGGACTCGGGACCCCCGAAGTCGGCGGTATGGGTTAGTGACATGGCGGGATTTCTCAGACTCGAGAAAATTAAATTCGCCTTGAGGGGTTTGTTGCAGAGGTTTGCTCGGAGGTGGCAGCTGTTCATCAACTTCTTTGAGAAAAATTAAGCTGTCAGTGGGGGGGGGGGGCAAAGGGGAGGTGTGGGAGAGATGAGTGAGGGCAGGAGAACCAACGGAGGGGAGGCTGGGGAAGGTGGCACTCTTTATGTAAGCCATGTTGGCTGGGGTCTGTGCTCGGGGGAGTTTGTAGGTTATATTGCTGTGTTTTTGTTCTTGTTGAAATTTGATGTTTATAATTGTTAAAATTATAAATGCCTCAATAAAATACTTTCTTTAAAAAAAAAGAATCTTTTCTGCCAAAGTCCTCAATTTTGTGTTTGCTCTGGCTCTTGAATCGGTCTGTGTTTGCTCTGGCTCTTGAATCGGTCTGTGTTTGCTCTGGCTCTTGAATCGGTTGAAATTGGTCTGGTAATGCTGATTTGTTATCCAGATTTAAAATTAACAATTGTTCCTGCTTCAACTGCTGTTTGTGGGAGAGAGTTCCAAACCTCTACCACCCTTTGAGTGAAGAGGCTTTCCGAACATCTCTCCTGAACAGTCTAGCCCTAATTTTTAGACTATGCCCCCTAGTTTTAGATCTCTAAACAATGGAAGTAGTTTATCTTTATCTACCCTGTCTTTCCCTGTTAATATCTTCAATACTTCAATCAGATCACTCCTTAACCTTCTAAATTCTAGCGAAAACGGGTCTAATTAGAGTAATCTCTGCTCATAACTCATAACCTGTAATCCAGGTATCATTTTTGTGAACCAACATTGCACTCCCTCCACGGACAAAATATCCTTCCGAAGATGTGCCCAGAACTGCTCACAGTACTCCAAGTGGGGTCTAACCAGGGTTTTGTGTAGCTGCAGCTGTCGCGGTGATTTTGGAAACGGGTTACTCTGACTTTTTTTTCTCAGCACAAAAGCTTCTTAAACAAGTCCTGGCTTAGTACTGATTTTTTTGCTCACCCCTACTAGGTCCGTTGACTCTGCACTGTATGGGCATTCACAGTGGAATGCCTCAAAATCTTGTGGAGTCCTCAGCTACACAGTGGAGTTTTGATTTTCTTCTGCCTTTCTGTTTCCAGTTCAGCAATGAAGCTTCTTTCAACTGATCTCCCTCTGTGCCTTCACTTTAAGCACTTTGTTAGATCTGAGTGCTGCTCCTTTAACTTCCCAGCTTTTTAATTTCTGCTCCAGCATAGCTGAGGTTCTGTGTATTTCCATTAGCTTTCACCGAGCTGTATGTTGTATGTTCAGTAGTTCTCAGAAAGAAGTTCTGAGTCTTATATGCTTGAGCATTATGTTTATGAATAACACATAACTATCTACATATATACAGGGTATAGCCCATGTTGTGAGATAATTCCATGCGTGCTTTTTTTCCAATTAATGGCCAATTCACCTACTCTGCACATCTTTGGGTTGTGGGAGTGAGGCCCACACACTCACTGGGAGACTGTGCAAACTCCACACAGACAGTGACCCGGGGCCGAGATTGAACCCAGGTCCTCAGTGCTGTGAGGCTGCAATGCTAACCACTGTGCCACCCTTCATGCTTGCTTCTACACAGGTCTCTGTTCAGTCCGCAATTGACTCTGGTCTCAAGTCATATGTCTCTTTCCGCCAAACTGCCGGCGATACTGTTTCTGAGTCCCACAGTAGCTCTTGCTGTGCCCTTGTACTATAACAGTGATTCTACTTCAATTCAAATATCGTTTCAGTGTACGTTTTTGAACTAAGTAAAGTATATCACACGCAGCCTCAGGCACTATTTTGCAAATGTTTGTTCTACATAATACTGCCAGGAATACTCAATTAAGCGTATTATACTTTACCTATGTAAAATCCAATTAGGCAGTGTCAGCCTCAGCTCATTTGGTAGGACTCTCGTCTCTGAATCACAAAGTTCTATGTTCAAGTCCCACTCTGGAGCTTGAGCCCAAAAGCAAGACTGACACTCCAGTTGGGTACTGAAGGAGTGCTGCACTGTTGAGATGTCATCTTTCAGACAAGACAATAAACCATGGCCCCATCTGCCTGCCCAAGTGGATGTAAAAGATTCCATGATACTATTTTGAAGAAGAACAGGAGAGTTACCCGACATGCCCTGGCCAATGTTTATCTAATCAATATCACAAAAACAGGTTTTCTGGTTACAATCACTTGGCTGTTTATGGGAGTTTGCTGTGAACAAATTTACTGCTGCATTTTCTACACTGCAACAGTGACTAAACTTCAAAAATACTTCACTGGCTGTAAAGCATTTTGAGACCTTTAGTGGTCATGAAAAGTGCTCTAATAATGCAAGTAATTTTATGTACTGTATTCCAAAATCTGAATCATATCTGATTTACATTTACAAGTTCTACTTCCACTGTCCCCTAAATGAGTTTGTTCCATAGATTTATCACTGAATTAATGTTTTAAATATTACCCATTTCTAATCTCAGTGAAAAAGTAGACATTTCTTGTGAATGCTGTCTGTTGGCATGCAAGCTCCTCTAGTTATCTCTTACTTTGTTTGTAATTCATTCCTATTTTAACAACAGCGTGCTCAGTACTTGAGCATTGTGAACACAGTTCATACATTGATTTCACCCATAATTGCAAAATGAACATTATACTACAGTAACCCTATGGAACAACATTACATCACAATAAAAAGTCTGATTTTAAAAAGACAACACTAATGATGAGCATAATACTGGAAAATAAGTAATTTGGGAAAATAAGTAAACAGTGGCTGTTTAGCACAGGGCTAAATCGCTGGCTTTGAAAGCAGACCAAGGCAAGCCAGCAGCACGGTTCAATTCCCGTAACAGCCTCCCCGAACAGGCGCCAGAATGTGGCGACTAAGGGCTTTTCACAATAACTTCATTTGAAGCCTACTTGTGACAATAAGCGATTTTCATTTCATGTCTTTATTGATTTTCATACAGATTGCTGAGTGATATTGTGATATTCCAGTGATATTGTGCCTGAACTCTTCAAACACTCTAGTGAATTTCTCTGTATCTCTCATTTCACGGCATGTGCTATGAGCTCAAAAGTCTTTCTAATGTACTGTCTTTATTGAACTGAACCCCCAGGCACTCCTGCATAGCAGAGGTCATAGGACTATGCCAGGCCAAGCAGGCCATGTAGTCATGATTGCATTTCAAAACACATCAGCATGGATCTTTAGATAGTACAATTGATAGTTCTTTTATCCTCTTTATTAACAGATAAACTAAAATTTCCTGAATTTTGCAATGCAATAGTACCAATAAAGCCGAAAAATACTAACTACGTATTATTTTGGAGTTTGTTGACATTTATATTTGATTGGGCAGCATCAGTTTGGGAAGTGATACCTTTTAAACTCATAAGACAATGGGCTCAGAATCTGTAAAAGTAAATGTTTGGTCGTGGCTTGTCTTGACAATCTGGAAATCTAATGCAAGATAATTGTTTCTTTCCAGATTACAGCCATGTACTCCACTGTGAATAAACCAACAAAGCGATGGTCTCAAGCAGAGGCAGAGCAGGAAGGAGGATATGCTAGCATTGATGAGGTGACTCCTCAAAGACGTCCATCTACAGCCAGTCATCTTTATGCTTCTGTAGGTGACTCTGAAAGAGAATCCAGAGTTGCAGGTCAGAATGAATCTGTAAGTGATGTGGGAGAGGACATTGATCCAGGATATGAACCTATCAGAGCTCTAAAAGAGGAATCTCCAGAACAGGAAACTGAATCTAATGGAAGTCAATCTCTGTGCACAGATGGCGAAAATGATTATGAAAGCATCCGGGAATTGCAACAGAAACAAAACGTGAATAACCCTAATATTTAACTGTGGACATCATTTAGCACAGTTGTAACACACGCTAGGCTTTTATTTAAAATTATTTTCTTGCCATTTCTTATACTAGACACCTTGTAACCAGAATGTAAGGAGGAACTATTTCCTGCTTACATCTACTCGTGCTCCGATACATTATGAATATTTTATCTCTGTTGAATCAGGCTTTTGGGAAAGGGAAAGACTGATGCATGGGTGTCTGAATCGGGGAGTTTCTCTTTGAGCCTGCTTTTATGCACAAAGTAACAGATTAGACTGCAGAAATAAATAGCTGCAATTAATGCAATTGTGTTCTTTGCAGAATGAAGTATGGTGAACTGAGCACTTATATTTGGTATATTTTATTTAGTGTACAGAAAGATCAGGGGCGCGATTCTCCGAAATGAAGACTAAGTGTTCGCGCCTTCGTGAACGCTGTCGCGTTTCATGAATACGCGAAACAGGCGCGGGGAGTAGTTCACGCCGCTCCAGCCTCCCTTCCCACCGCCTAATGGGCGCCGTGTCAACCCGCACATGCGCAGCTGTGCCGCGCCAACCAGCGCATGTGCAGGGGACATCTTCAGCGCGCCGGCCCCGACGCAACATGGCGTGGGGGTTCAGGGGCCGTCCGTGCAACAAAGTAGGCCTGGGGGGGGAGAGGCCCGCCCACTGATCAGTGGGCCCCGATCGCGGGCCAGACACCATCGGAGCCCCCCCCCCCCCCCGCAAGGGACGGAGCCCCCTGACCCTTCGCGCAGAGTTCCCGCCGGCAGCGACCAGGAGTGAACGGCGGCGGCGGGACTCTGCCTTTTCCGTGCGGCCGGACGCGTGGCTGGGAGAATCGCGCCGGTTTTTTTACAGAAATCTAAAAATTCTAAGTGCCCAGCAAACAAGCATTTCTCTTTTGGTGGAAGTGCATTAGTAAATTGCAACGTGGGACAATAACCATAGGAAAATGAATACTTGTGCAAATAAGCTAATAGAGAGAAAGTTCATGTTTAAATGATTATTTCCAAATAAATTTGAAATAGGTACTTAATTCAACAGGCTTAACCACAGTGACGTGTCTCATTAAGAAATTCTCCTGTTTTAAACTTGGGGCCTGTGTGTGAACCAGCCCAGCGTTATTTCCCCTTATTGGTACCAGTATCTTGTTGTTACTCTTTAACACGAAAACCATCGTGAAGGATGTTGTTACCGTCCATTGAGTGTAAACTTTATTTCTACTTTCCAAAGGATGGTCATAAAAATGTATAAATTGATGTCTTCACCCAACCCATTCATGCACCAGCAATGAACCTTCAGAACTGCACTTGCAGCTCAAATAATAGAAAAGTACAAAATCTCCAGGGCTTGTTTAAGACGAACATTTGCAATGACGGAAGAAACCAAATTTTTCTTCTATCCTCTTGGAATTTTATTCCAGTTCTGCACCAGAGACTTGTCTGCCTACTAATTTCAGATTTGTGAAAGAGTGACTCAATAAACTGCTCTTAAACCTTTCTGAAGGAAAACTGCTCTTATGTTGTTGATGTAATGGAAGCATTTAAAAAGAAACTAAGCCATCCCACATACCAGCTTCAATGTACAGCACCTCCAAAAATTGCTCACCACTGCCTCCTACAGAAGTTAGACATGCAGCTGTATTGTAATCCCATTGGAGCAACATGCTTAGGCCTATATAGATAATTAGGCTTGATCTGTTGACAAACAGGGCAGGCAGTTAAAATACGCAGTCATTCTCAACTGAAATTTGGCACAACTCTTCCAGATTGGTTCTTCAAGTAAGAGATGACAAAGAGTCACCAAATTCAAAACGTTAGCTTCCTCCTCTCGCCACAGATTCTGTCAGACCTGCTGCAATTGTCCAATATTTTCTGTTTTGTTTCAGATTTCAGCATCTGCAGTAATTTGCTTCTTTCTTCAAGTAATTAGTTTGTTAAATAAGAGTCTTGTGTTTCTAGATATAGGAAGATGTTAGTCATCTTCAAAAGCTTCCAAGTTAAGGCCTAATAATTCCAAATGGATTAGGCACTTGGTTTGATTATGAACATGTGCTTTATATCATGAACCACATTGTTGGGTAGTTTTCTATGCTTGTTGGTACCACATCCCAATTAACAGATGCTTCCATTGTTTTGTAATTCCTGTCTTTTTAAATTAGCAAACCAAAACTGATTGTAATGTCCATTACACCTCCAGTGTTCTAGCACAGTGGCTAGCACTGCTGCCTTACAATGCCAGGGACCCGGGTTCAATTCCAGCCGTGGGTCACTGTCTATATGGAGCTTGTATGTTTTCCCTGTGTCTGCGTGGGTTTCCTCCGGGTGCTCTGGTTTCCTCCCACAGTCCAAGTGCAGGTTAGGTGGATTGGCCATGTTCTAGATTCCCCAGTCTCAAAGGCACCCTTCATATCTACTCTGTCAAACACCTTCAGAAGTTTGTTTGTTGCAATACGATCTCTTTAAACTCCAGAGAGTGTCGGCCTCTCATAGGGACGGCACGGTGGTTAGCACTGCTGCCTACGCGCTGAGGACCCGGGTTCGATCCCGGCCCCAGGTCACTGTCTGTGTGGCATTTGTGCATTCTCCCCATGTCTGCCTCTCCATGTCTGCATCAGTTTCAGCCCCACAACTCAAAGCTGTGCAGGGTAGGTGGATTGGCCACGCTAAATTGCCCCTTAATTGGAAAAAACATAATTGGGTACTCTAAATTTTTTTTTAAAGTATAGGCCTCTCATCAGAGGCCCCCCTCTTATCTTAAGAACTAATCCAGGAAACCTTCATTGTTCCACCTCCAAAGCAAGTAAATCCTTTCTTAGATATGGAAACTAAAACTGCACACAGTACTTGAGGTGTAGCCTCATTAAAAACCCTATACCGTTGCAGCTTTGTTCCTGTACTCCAGTCTCCTTACAATAAAAGCCAGCATGTCATTTACCTTTCTGATTGCTTGCTGTGCTTGCCTGTTAACTTTGCATTGCATGTACGAGTATACCCTAGTGTCTTGGAACACCACATTGAAACTTTTCACATCTTACAAAATAATCTGCTTTCCTATTATTACCTAAATAAATAACCTCACATTTCCCCACATAATACACCATCTGCCACCTTGTTACCCACTTACTTACAATGAGCAAGATTTAATTTGCAAAACAGGGGTCTTGCCCACCAGTTAGAGAACCGGTAGGGAATCACAGGAATATAGCAATTAGGAGCAGAAGTAGGCAATTCAGCCCTTCGAGCCTGCTCCGTCTTTCAATCAGATCATGGCTGATCTCTTCATGGTCTCAAATCTAGATCCCTACCATTTCCCTATATCCCTTTAACCCACTTTTTATCAGAAACATATCTATCTACTTCTTGAATCCATGTAGTGATTCAGATTCTACCACACTATGGGGCAACAAATTCACCACCCTCTGCGAGAAGTAGTTCCTCCTCATCTCAAATCTACCCCCTCTCAACCTATATTTATGACCTCTCATTCTAGATTGCCCCACAAGGGGGAACATTTGGTCTACGTTTACTTTATCAATCCCTTTTGGTATTTTATATA